>NC_137649.1:10287930-11002930 GCF_963383615.2 Lipophrys pholis
TCCACCACTGACCTGATGGATCCATCATGGGACTGGACCATCTGCAACAGAGTCTGAACACACAGATGGACAATTTTCGTCTTTACTATCATAAGTGCACCACAGGCATCTATGAACATAAAAAGCAACAGTAGTGTACTCTTGAAAATGGACAAACAGTTAATTAAAGTGTATTCAATTTTAAAGTTGATGAACTGAAACATGCAAGGTCACTCATGTGGTCCATTAGGCTGATGATATTCAGTAACGTCCTGCTTCCAGTTGAGTCCACAGAGCAAAATTACTGGGCAGTGTTGGAAGTCTTTACCTTGTACTTGGCCAGCTGTGCTCTGCGTTGGTACAATTCAGCCTTGGGCTCCACCGGGGTCCTGAGCAAAGCCCTGGTCTCCACCAGCCACTGAGCCTGAGCCCTGTACCGATCCTGGAACTCCTTAGCTAGTAGGAATGCCCGTTCCAGGAAGCTGCGCTCCTGCCTCAGTCCTCCAGCAAGCTCCTCCAGCTGGGATAGACGTGCCTCCACCTCTCCACCTAAACTTTCAGCTCCGGCCTCATTGAGAAAGCCTGCGGCCTGCTCTGCACGCTCCCTCAGGGACTTCAGGAAACCATGACCATGCTGAAGCTCAGATTGAAGAGTCTGGGTGCAAGAGAGCAGAACACAGCTCAGCGTAGGTGCTGCTGCAGCATTATCACACATTACCATCAGCCAGTGTAATTTACCCACTGCAGGGGTAAAGGAAAAAGAGCTTTATCTTTAATCGTGTACCAATAATGATCATGGGGATACACAAAGATAAAAAAAACAACTTTGACCAATCATAGCTGACTTTGAGGGCAACATTTATCTCCGTGTGCAGATTTCTTTGTCCTTCACCTCCAGTGCTGCCCCAATCACCAGGGCCAGGCAGGCAGAGCGTCTGAAAGGCTTTGAACCCATCAGGTAGGCTAACACCTGCATGGCAAGATGTGGAGAAGACTGGGAGGTCAAGGTGTGGAGAAACCACAGCGAATAATATGAAAGGAGGACCCAATTATAAAGACCCTTAACAGGCACCAGTAGCTGCAGGGGTTTCCAGGGCAACCACGACGTACCACACACACACTGACTTCCACTCGATGGGATGCCATCTAGCTTTCATCATGAGTCTATTATTGCTTGAGTTGTGAGTAGCCCCACACTTCAACAACCCCAGATCTCCAGCCAAGGCTGTTGGTAATATAATCTAACGAGACCCGTGTCTGCCTGCACACGTCTGCGTTTCCTGCTGAATGAGAAACTCCAGGCTTCTTCATCACTCCAATGACAATATTTCTGCCTCACCACTTTAACGAGCAACACTCAATCTATCTTAATTCAATCATACTCTTTGTTTAATGTGAGCTAAACAAAGAAATAACAGTAATTACTATTTAAACCACTGTATGTTCAGCTGCATCGCCTGTATTTTATACCACAAACATCTGACAATGTGTCTTCTTCTTCGGAACACCACAGGTCATTTAAATGTTGATTTAGACTTGGAAGGCTGCAGCACACTGTAAGCAATCCCTCAAACGTTTCCTCACAATTTGATTGTTTTTAATTGCACATTTGCATATCCATCACTAATTACGGGACAGATTAAACCGTTGAGTTAGATTAAGTTTGACAGGAGGAAAGAAGTGATCAAAGCGATTCAGCTCTTCCAGGAATTCTTTCCTCCCAAAAACACTTCAATAGATCTGTTTGTGTGAAAGAGATTATATCAAATTTGCTCATAGGAATGCCTCCATTATTTTCAATAATAATCATCCATAAAAGGTTGCATGGCACTGGGTTTTAATTCTAGAATAATCAATCAGTTATTAATTACCCTAACCGACCAGAGGCCAACGTGGTAGAACATGCAAACTCAACACAGAAAAACCTTCAAGCACAGTCCAGACTCAAACTGGGTTTGAAGTGAGAATGCTAACCACTATATCACTGCCCATCATTAATCAATCACTTGATTTTATTAACAATCTACTGAATATTTGCTTGGTCATTAAAATGTCAGAAAGAAGCATGTGTCTTTTCAAAGCCATGTCTGGTGTGTTTTGGATTTATTATCATGGAGAACTGAAGTACCCCGAAAATATTTCCATATATTATTTACAACATGGATTAGAATTTCCAAATTTAAATGAAAAAAGTCAAAAAAAAAAAAATTACTTGTAAAGCAATAGATCAATTGACGACTGGTTGCAGCAGTAGCTGGAAGGCTTGAATGTGCATTGCAGACAATGTAGTGCGGCGAATGTTACAGATGAGGGTTCTCATCGCACTGTGCCCCATCTTGTACCGTGTCAACCCCCAATTATCTGTGTCAAGTTGCTTGTTCACCTGCTGTAAATGATGAGCACGGGGACTACTGTTTCTTATTCTGCCTTCGTAAGGACGCTCGTTTACCAACTGTAATCTATCAACTGTGGCACCGACAACAGTATTCATCATTTACGTGGGCTACAAAAGATGAACCCGTGAGCTGCTTATTAGTCTTTGCTTTGAAAGGTTGAACGGCCAAAGAAACGCAATCCCATAGGTGTCAAATTGAATTCTGCATTAGAGGAAATCTGTAAAACCAAAAGTTGTGGTCTTCATAAGTGGTTGTTTAAATAACAAATATAAAATTTGCTTTGTTTTTTACTTCCTCACAAAGGGGAAATGTAAGAAATTTCCAGTTGATAAAGATGTCTACATCAATATAACTCAGTGTATACGAAGTCAAAAATATCCACAACAAGGCAGAGCACCAAAGTTGGAGACCATGGACCAAGATTACAAACCTTATTTCAATAAAAATTATTTAAACTAGACCCATCTACCTCTTTGTTTTCGAGAGAAATCCTGACTGTGCACACCAGGGACTTAAACATCCTTGAACATTTATTAAAAGCAAGTGAAATTAAAAACAAAATCTGCAAGGGGAGGGAGAGGTGTGCTCAATAATGAGAATCAACAACTGTCTATTTTGCATAGTACTCTGCATTACTTGAAGAAGTAACCTTGCGGCTATTTGGAGGACTTTAGGTGCGTCTGAGCATTTAACAAAAGGGCACTAAAGAAGCATAACCTGCACTTCTATCTTGCCCAAAATAACCTACAAATCTTACAATAACTTACTTTTTCACATTATTTATAAAGCTACTGGACATTTCTTGGCTGATGTGACACACCATGGTCATATAGCTCACAGCTTTACAGTTAAATAAAGTCCAAATCCAACTAATGGCCCTTGACACAGCTATTGACTGCTGGTCTTTGTGTCAATGGATAATCGTCCAAGCTCAGTGAACAGCCCTGTGGCCCTCACTGCAGGAGATGAGTAAGTGATGGAGCATTCATGTGTTATCTGCACTGTTAGGAGGACACATGCGGTGGCAGCATGTCCTTGGTCCCTATGCAGAGAGCAAGCATTGATCCGAGACACGGATTACTGAAAAGCCCACAACAGATGATGTATTGTAAATGTCTGGCTGCGTGTGGCTGTGTGTACTTGTGAGAGTCTGCGATCTGCTTTTTAGGATAGCAAAGTGTGGTAGGACAAATGAAAGTGATAGTTAAAGAATGTGTGAAGTCACACAGGACTCATGGGTTTAGGAAATTTTGCAGCTTGTTAATTACGTAGTTTTGACGGGTTTAGTGCAATGAAGCGAGTGAACAGCTGAGTTTACAGTCAGTATCTAGGAAATGAATGTAAATCAATGTACTGCCTCCATAAGGCATAGAAACACATTTTATTGGTGTGTGCGTGTGTGTGTGTGTGTGTGTGTGTGTGTGTGTGTGTGTGTGTGTGTGTGTGTGTGTGTGTGTGTGTGTGTGTGTGTGTGTGTGTGTGATGTGATGCAGTAAGGGCACTGCATCAATTACAGTGTCTGTGCCAGCAGGCTCCTGACACCGGCGCTTCTTCATCCTCTTACTCACAGTGGGATGTCTCTCCCCGCTACCAGGCTTCCTCTAAAGCAGCACCAGCTTTGTCTTCATAAAGAGCCGATCGATACACACATACTCATCCAATCCTCCACATTCAATATGAACTATGCCAAGCAAACCCTAGTGGTGAGTCTCCCACATCCCAGTTCGTCTCCTTCCCTTTGATGCCAGCTTTTAAAAAAAAAGAGCACACACAGACAGTTCTCCAGGCGACTGCCGTCCAAGTATCATATGTGCGATGAGTGCTTCGCAAGCTCTATGGAAAGTCTGTGCACATTTTACTGGCCAAGCGTAAAGTAGCAGCCAAAGAAATATGCACACGTGATGTTACTCAGAGGTATCATACATAGCATTCAAATACATATTTTCGCTGGCTCGTATAATCGAGTCACTTCAATTTGTGTTCAGGTTCTTGCTAACTCATCAGTTTTCCATATGAGCGCATCTGTGGTGATTTATTACAAGCTGCTCCTGCAGGTGTGTTAAGAAATGGGTTACACCTTGTGTATGTCACACTAAAGTTTCAGTGAACAGAAATGTGACTGTGAAATATCAACTATCCAATCATAAAGGTAAACGCCACGTGGACTTATCAGATCAATACCTCCAGCCTCTTCATTTTCCTCTCCATGGCCACCCGATCCAGCGGTTCAGATGTGTCAGTCAGTGTGTTGAAGCTTTTCTGAGTTGTGCTGAGCCACTCGGTAAAGGACACACAAAGGTTTTCTGTCTCTTCAATGCTCTTCAGCTCCTCCTGTAGCTGCTTGATGGTATCCTGAAAATTGATGGCACAAAAGATCAGCGTAAAGCTTCCACAAATGTTATGTTAGGAGTTTAGATATTCTGGTGAGATGTAGGTATTATTAAAATCTATAGTGCATATTAATAGTTCTTCAAAATACCCTCTCACAGCTGCAGAATGACTCGCTGCACATAAAACATGTCAAGCACATCAGATTTCAGGGCTGTTTTTTTTTTTGTTGTTTTTTATTGGCAGCAGACCAATTGGCAATATATCTATAGAATATCTCACATTTATTTAAATGTCTTTAAAGTTCTGCTGTGTTCACACTTTTTTTTTGTAAATGTAAGCATAGAATGGAAGAAAAACTAAATCCCTCCGAGAACTGCTGCACCCTTTTGCTATGACATTTCAAAGATTGACTGCCCTCGGTCAGGGGAAAAGTGAGGAAACGCGGCTTGTATCCTCCTTTAAGGGGTGAGATGAGCCCCAGCAGTCAAACACTTGGGCACCAAGGACCACGAGCTCTCTGATCAGCCATCAAAACAGAAAATATCTGCCTCCCCCGCCCACTCTTTCATCTGCTCAATGTCAATAGCTTCCGCACAAGGCCAAGATGGGTTTTATGTTTTTGAGGCATTATCCACTTGACTGAGATTTAGAGTCGATAACACCACAAGGATGGGAAGGATTTTTCACAGGTTTGACACATTATTCACTCAACTTGCAAATCCTGTGGTGAGGAGCCCCAATTAGCTGATAGTGCTGAGTGCACACCTTTTCCGACTAGACAGAGATAGCGGCTTCCCACCTCATGCCCATATGGCCCCCTCTTCACACGACGATAATTACAGGCATCCGCGGTTTGAGAGGGATGTTTTGTGTGCGCATACATGTGTTGGCATGGCTGTGAGTTTATCCTTTGCAGGGAAGGAAGGGTGTGGGTAGCACAGTACCAGAGAAACAAAGGTGAGGAAGTAAAGGGGGGGGGGGGGGGGGGGGGGGGTCAAACACACACATACACACTCATGTGTTGAAGAAGGTGTAACAAAAAAAAAAAAATCAATGCAGTGCAGGAAAAGCTTTTTCATTCTTGGTGCCGGGTGTAAGATTGCCTTCTGTAGCGCTTAATTATGGCCTTAGCCCCAGACCAGTGAAGCTCCATTGATTTTCCTTTAGCCACCCCCCCAAGAGGAACAGACAAATAAAGAGGCTCGATCTGAGTATACAGTGCAACACAGGCTGACCTCACAGCGATAACTCTCAAAGCTACACCAATGGGGTCTTAAAAAAACTAAGTTAAAACTCTCAGTGCACTTCATTTAATGGTGTGAGAACAAAAAGGACATGCAGGCAACAACTCCAGTGGAAATGAATGCAAAAAGAGACTAGAATACAGGAGTGTTCATAAACTATATATAATAAATTATAAATAATCTTAAGAAACTGTCTTTACTCTTGATGATGACAAGAAGCCACTAGATGCATATTGACAACAGTGAATGTCTCAAACAGTGAAGGCCAAACAATGAGGCAACTGCAGAAAAAAGGTAAACCACCCGTTAAAGTAAATCAAATGGAAAAGAAGGGGTGTGTGTGTATGTATGCTATATATATAAATAGCAGCTCAAACACTGTATGAATACATAAAAAGTGGAAATGTTGCTGAAGGAAGTAACGGAGAGGCAGACTGTGCAGGGCATCACATTAATAACAAGGAGTGGTCAGACAGCCTGGACACTCAATTAAGCTATTCATTAAAACGTCGTATGACTATGGAGATAGTGCCTCCAGAAAACGGCATTATCTTGACCTTATGAATAAAAATGTAAATTCAACAAAATGATGTCACTACTTACAGTATAAACATGAAATGGTTAAAAAAAAAAAAAAAAGGCAGCCTTTTATTTACAATCTTCTTCCTCACCAATCATTTATGTCAAATCCCACCATTTTTAGCTAAACATAACATATGATAGCCGCAATAATTAAAAAATAAAAATCTCTGCAAGGTCCTGAAGGGACCGTATAGTTTTTCAAAGACATCAGTTAGTGAGACACTGGCAGGTGACAGGGAACATGTTCCTTTAATTGCGTAGAACAAGCACAAATTACAGTGAAGACGAGTCCTCTGACAGCTTTCTAGTGTCAGTGGTTGCGGCTCGCCACAAGACAAAGGAGAAAGGTGCAGCCTACCGGGACACAGAAGTCTCCAGAGCCCCATTAAGGAAAATGTGATCATTTACGGCAGCGTCAGAGACCGAAATGAATCCTTAACAGCCAGCAGAGATACTTCCACTGGACATTAGAGCTCAAAGGTACATTGGAATAAAGTCCAAGGTTATTGTTTTTTTTTAATCCAAGTACATCTGTTGGTAAACTGAGTTGTTTTGAAGTTAAATAGGATAAGAAGAGTCATGAAGAACAATAAAAATCAACTCCAACAAGTCTTGTTGTTCACTGTCGTGAGATCTTATCTTCCAACTGACATAACTTTCCTGTTTACAAATTTGTATATTGGTGTAAGAGTATTTGACAATACTTATTTGCATAATGTATCGCACATATATGCATTGCCTGGATATTGTTTGCACAATTCATTTTCCTTATTTGTCAATTCAGTGAATTCTCAATTCCTTTTATAGTGCATAAATTGCTAATTATCTTTGGTAGTTACATTATTTAGTAATGGACAGTTAAAACCAACAAACCTGTATGTTGAGCAGCAGTGAATGGTAGCGGGTGGTGAGCTGGGTGGCAGTGACACTGACGCGGCTGCTGATGTAGGTCTCCTCCAGAACCTGCTGGGCCAAAGATGAGAGGCCATCGACTTCCCCCTGCCGTGCAAGCACCGCCTCAAGACACCCCTGATCCCAAGGTAAAGAGTAAGAGAAAGATTCATTCGTTAATATTCAAATATTTTAAATGTATTCAGAAGTGTTTGTTATTCAGCCACCAGCTAAGTCACTTTGAGAGGCAAAGGGTGTTGATACATTTAGTAGGAAACACCACAGGAAATAACAAATTCAAGAAATAATGAAATATGCAACACAGAAGCTGTGTGTGTGTGTGTGTGTGTGTGTGTGTGTGTGTGTGTGTGTGTGTGTGTGTGTGTGTGTGTGTGTCAGTTAAGGAAGGAGCCTGGCTGACATCCTGACACTGGCAGGAAGTCTGCTCCTGCTCCAGACGGAGGAGGCCGATTGGGGAATGCTCCTGTCTGATATGAAAAATGTTCTACAACAAAAATGACATAGTGCTTCATAACTTTTAATATTAGAGGCAGAATCTTTTATTGTTTTGAGTTCACTGGAGCTGCCACGAGGTGAGTGACAGTCAAAGGAAGGATTTCTGAATGAAAATACACAACAGTGACTCATTCAAAGACACTCAAATTAAAGATCCGTGTTTTGGAAGCAAATATATATATTCGATGGCCTGAACACTGTTAAACAGTCGGTGAAACAATGTCTGAGTGTAATATGATTTATGTATACTTACTTCTTCACTTAAAACAAGCTTATAAAGTAGAGGGGTAATATTCCAGATTTGAGTGACAATTCAATAGCCAATCACGTTTCACAGTGGTCACATACTCCACTCCACTATGACACTAATATTAGTGCAGAGCTGGAGACAGATGGAATGTCAACAACTTGCAGTGCAGGATCATCCAACATTTGCCAGAATTTAAAGAAAGTGAAATTGTAAATATAAACACAAGATAATGTGGGAAATGTATATTTCATAAGTTCTTCAAGTGAAGCTACTGCCGTTCTACTGTCTGAAATATTAAGTCAAGCAAAAGTACTCACTTTCTTTACTTAAACAGAGGTACAGATATTAAAATACTTGATACACAATTACATTTTTTGTAAGTCCAACACAAGATAATTTTCTGAATTAATAAGCTGGTTATAACTTGACACCACAAGATAGATGAATTCATTGTGAAACCTTATTTTGGAAAGCATCGCATCTTGTAAACCCAAACAATGGCTTGCTGACAGCGATCCTGCAGCTGGCTCTTGGTTTAGAAGTGAAAGGATGAAATACTTTCTAGGTTATAAAAACTTGTGTTCTCATTTAAATAAAGGGTTAATCCTGAATGAAGTTGTATTAAAAGTAATAAATATGTATAGTAGCGAAAGAGAAAAAATATTCTTTTCACCCAGATTGAAATTAAAGGCTGAGAACAAGGAATTGACGACCGCTGTAGTTCTGCACTACACTCTTTCTTGGCTTGGAGAAGCCGGCGCTGGTTGCCTGGCAACTGATCCTGGCCAAACGGTGAAGAAAAGCAAATACGTGCGTTTCTCAAACAAACTACTCTCGATATGATATAGTGTGCCGATGTTCTCTTGAGCTTTACAGTGTTGACAGTTGCATGAAATACCGACGGCAGATATCTTGTGCGCTGTGACGCAGACGCCACGTCTCTCTCTGACCTGGAGTTTCTTCAGCTGCGTCTGCTTGCTGCTCCTGTCCGACCTCCGAGTACATCGGACGCTGGCCGCCTTCTCCATCTCCTCCAGCCACTGAGCCAGGCTCAGGAACCTGTGACCCATCTGCCTCAGCCGGGTCAGCGTGGAGCGCAGCTGCTCCTGAGTCTCCTCCAGGCGGCTCTGGTAGGCCCCCCACTCCCTCTGAGCAGTGTCCAGCGCCCGGTCCTCAATCTGGGGTATACCCCAGGGGATGACTCGTTCTCTGCTGGTCAGCACAGAGGAGAGCAGCGACTGGCCATTTGAGCAGCGTTCCTGCAGGTTCTATGGAGAAAAGAAAGAAACTCTTTTCATTTCTTGCCATTGCAATTAGATCCATTTTAAATATGAAGCCAAGGTTTGTAGAATTTATTGATTTAGTTTGGTTCAAGGTAAGAAAGTATTATTTTCTGCATATACTAAATACACACCTCCTCCTTCTAACCTGGAATCTAGGTCTTATATTTTAAGAGTCCATGTATTACAAACACGAGGACAGCCAAACAAGCACACTTGAATATGTTTGAATCCTTTCATTTCTACTTTAATATTCAATACTTTATGTCCTCTTTCCAACATTCACCTCATTAATAAAAGTGCACTGTCACATATGTGCTACTTATCAAATATGCAAAGACCTGATTTGAGGCACAGTGAAGCCATGAACCTCCAAATCAAGAAATATAATTTAATATAGTTTTAAACAAGCAATAATCTAAATACTATGTTAATGTTCAACCGCAGGTCAACCATTTATTAAGTTAGAAACATCTTATTGTGTAGAAGAGTCCCTCAAACCTAAAAGCTTCCAACATGAATAATTCAACTGTACTGACCCCTGGAGAAAGTGTTTCTTGCAGACAAAGATCAGATTTTACAATCTGTCTGAAAAACTTAAAGATATATGCAAGTTCAAATTGGCAAATTACTTGAGTGCATTATGTATGAGTCTACACAGTCATACTAAGGCATAAGAATATGTTTATTCTGGGATTATGACAGGACAAAACCCCAGTTTCAATACCTGTAGCTGCTGCAGGGTTTTTTCGAGTGTGTCCACGTTTCCCTCTGGATGGGACAGCGAGACCAAAGAGACGTGTTCCTGCTCCAACCAGTCTTCAAAGACATGCAGGCCTCTTTGATACTCCTGATGGACCAGCACCAGACCTTTGGCCTTACTAACAGCGTTCTGCAATGCAAAAGGATGCAAAGGTTTGCATGTGTGCAGCGTTACAGAGAGGCATTGGGACTTTTTAAATAGGCTCTGATGCATTTTGCAATGTTGCATGATTACAGTCTGAAAAAAAGAACTCTAAATTGTCAGAACTTGTAAAAAATAAAATACAACTTCGAGCAATCAATTTAAAATAGTTAAGGTACCAAACTGAAAAATTAAGTCTAAATTTCAAAATATCCTGTATCAATACACCTACAAAACTCAACATGTCTTAAATTCCTACACTTAATATTCAAATGCCTGAAGAAATGAAAACTGAAACTGTGTATTGTGGGTTAGTACCTTGGACTTTTCCTTGAGAGCGTTGTATCTACACTGCAGCTGCTGCACCTCCTGCTGGGTAGTGCAGTGTTCAGCCATATTGGAACCCTTTGTGGCGATGGTCTCCAGAGGACTGCTGTGACTTAATACTTCCTCATAGAGAAGCTGAAATTAAATAGGGACACATGCATCATTGTAGTTTATCTTCAGCAACCCAGAGGGTGGGTAAATGTACTGCGTTCTTCATCTTTTAATGGTTGCTAATAGGATAAATGTAATAAATCTCAGTCAGATGTAACACCTTGGTCTTTCCCAGATTTGCGGTTTTGTCTCTCATCTCGGAGTACTGTCTGTCTGAGCAGCTGAGTGTCTCTTCAACTCGGTCCATCCACAGCACGAACTGACCCACGTCCTCCTGGTAGCTGGTCCACTGCGACAGAGCGCCCTCCAACTGACTGTCACAATAAACCCACTGATGTTAATACAACCACAATGTGCCGAAGCACACATTGTACATCGTTTCCATGCTAAATCTTTAATTTAATTGTGCCTTTTAACCTTTCAACCGACTGAAATCCATCAAGAGTAACCAGACAGTTCCCAGTCTCAATGAATAAAGCAATGACACATTGATTGGTCGTCACCTTTTACACTGGATTGAGGCAGAAAGCAGCGAGTCCCAGGAGTCTTTGAGGTCCTGGATCTGTTTGCGAATCACCGGGACTCCCTCAGCCGAAGTGTTCCTCTGGACCGCCTCTCCCCGAGTTAGCAGCATCTTGAGCTGGATCTCCCTCTCCTGCCGTGCCGCCAGTAAGGCCTAGAGCAGGGATGAGCAACTTTAAAAAAAAAAATTCCACACCACCAGAGGGCAAAATCTTTAGACAGGCCATAAGAATTATGGCAGCTTTTAATGAAAACTGCTAATTGTATGTCTCCACTTGAATCAACTTGCAGGCATTTGATAATCATTATTAACTTGAAAAAAAGAAAAGAAATGAAAAGTCTGTTTTTTTAGACACATTTCAAATGATACCAGGTTCAAATGTGCTTGAAACAACATAAATCCTTCCAGTCCCTTTGAAACCAGTGATCTATATATTTGGAAAGTGTCTCACAGGCTGTAAAGCATGAGGACAGAGGAGAACAAAGGTATGTAAGGGGACTAATAAAATGGAACATAGTAGTCATTAAATAAAAGCAACATGCTCACATGATCTCCAGAAAGCCACTCCAGTGTGATGGCTTGAACTTGATATTCATAAAGTTCAGAGATCTGCTGCACCAGTGCGATTAAACAAATTTATAGTGCTGACATGATATGTAAGGATGTATTTTGTAACACCACTCTTCTCTATTTAAGAGAAATTAAAAATTACTGGACTGTTTCTGTATTGCACTGTAATATCCAAGCTAGATTTTCAGATTAAAGATCTAATTGCAGTACAGGATTTCACAGAAAATAAAAATTTTCCCTAAAACACATAAAACTTCCAGCCTGATTCATTAGGAGACATTCATCTCAGTTAAAACTGATCTTTTTTTTTTTTTTTTTTTTTTACTTTCTGAAGATAAATCCTTCTTACTTCCAGCTGTAACATCCGGTCCTCTAACACGCCTTTGTCAGTGGTTGTGGAGAGACATGTGCTGAGGACCCTCTGAGCCTCACACACCCAGTCCTGGAGCTCTTTAAGTCCTTGAGAGAAGAGGCGATGTTCCCCAACGATGCGCTCAATCCTGGACGCCTTATCCTTGATTTAATAGAGCAAACCACTGTAAACAGACTTGTCAGGCTTCATCTTGGCTCGGAGAACCTGCTTGAGCTCTGAGCTGAAAATCACAACAGCAGCGTCTTCATATCTGTTTGCGCTTGACAGTCGTGTTTTATCCTCGCAGACATCTCCAGAGACTCTCCACCCCCACAGAACAGAACAATACACTTTGTTTTCAGTCATCACTCATGTCTTTAACATCTACTGTATAGTTGAAGAAAGTAAAAGCCATATCTAACAGTGGCCATCCTAAATGATTTCATTCCTGTTTCCATGTCTGAGAGGGAAGAGAACCTAAAAATAGCACTCCACTATCCAGCCAGCAAAGTAAATAAACCCCATTTATCATCACTGGGGTACCCTCATTGTCCTGAGGTAAGGGAACGGCGCTCTGCAGTCAGTGTAGTGTTTTGTTCTGTGATATATCAAATTAATCATAAGAGTGTGACCAATCTAATCAGAGCTTCAAAAAGGTCATCTGCTCGAGCACTAACACATTTCAGCTCTGGCATTTCAGGGGTGCTGCAGTGGAAAAAAAGGTAACCTGCACATCCTTGGCCTTTTTTTATGTTGATGAGGCTGCGAACGCAAGGACCTTTTGAAGGAGACAGACAGTGGATCATTGTGCTCAGGTAAATTATTCTGGATACCATGACTCACAGGTGCAATTTATTAAAAAAAAAAAATAGACACGGGCTGATTAGAGCAACAATGACTAATGATTGACTGACAACACAGTAAATCACACACATCTGCACTGAACGCCATAGCTGGAATGACAGTTTGAAAGTCTTTGCCAAAAGTACATAAATCAAGCAAAGCACATCTTATCATGCAGCAGCATTTCTATGACACACAGACAGAAGCAGGAGGGCACAGGGTTACTGAGTGGGAGCAGTGTTACCTTGGTTAGGTTGCTGAGGGCGAGGTACTGGGCTGACAGCTGGGATACTCTGTGGACGAAGCCCTTGCCGGCTGCCTGTCCCTCCCAGAGACGATGAGCTCGTTCCCTCAGCCTGCTCAGCTCTACCTCCCGACTGGCCATCTCCTCCAGCAAACACTGAGCCAGTATGAAGCAAGAGGAGGACGAGATGGGAAAACAGAGGTGGCCCAATAGGATGTAGTTTGAGGGCAGGGTTACACGTGACAGATTAGATGGGATGGTTTTGTGTAAGCACCATGAAAAAGGAAAATGAAATGGCAAAGAAAAAAAACATGTTTTTTGTAATAGCGGATGCAGGAGGTGTGAAGAGCACAGAGGAGATATACGGGGCGAGTTAACATGTCACGTGTACAAACAGGAACAAAGGCACATCAGAATACATGGATAAATACAGGGGAAAGGACCATGGTAAAACAGGTGTCAGCACTATTTCCCCTGGGGTTCATTTTTTTTTTTTAAATAGAAATGCTGTAATTCATTTCAACACGACAGAACATGACATAGAAAGAAGACAAGGCTGGTTCAGACACTAAAGCCTGCCTGTATTGTGTTGTATTGTATGTCAGGTGTTCAGGGGAAAAATGTAATTGCTTGCAGTGCCAGACAAAAGGCAACGAGGAGAAGTGCTACAGTGGGCGACAGAGTAAATATAAAAATAGCAACAATGATAAGGGCAGCGCTTTGAGATGAGTTTGATATATATTTTTTTCTTTTCCTTTGTTAGTTTTATCTTTTTAACGCTTCGTGTCTCTCTTCCCTTTTTGTCTCTGCCAGACGCGGCGGAGGCTGTTATCACATCCTGAAAAAGGCCTTTTAGCCACGCAGCGCTTCAGCTGTGACAGAAGGAGAATTAATTAGATTTCTGGACTTTTCCTCTGACTATTGTGTCAAGACGCTGATCTATTTTGATCCAGCGGTGCTCGACAAATGTAATTAGGTTCTTCTCTCTTCCCAACGGTTTTGAAATTACACTTTAGGGATCTATATCTGATGGAGAGCTATTTAGTGGCCTGGGAAAAACTACTTACTATTCAATTTCTGGTGTAATGACAACAATTTCTTGAGTGAAGAGAGGAAATGAGTGAACGTCAATGACAGAACCTGAAGGGGAAATGTGAAACGTAACTAGTGCATATCAAAATGTAATCTTACAGTTGTATTAAAAGGTCCTGATGTATTGAAGAGTGTGTTGCTAAAACAGTGGCAGAAACACATGGGCAAATCAACAAACGCACACGTGCGATTTTCAAAGAAAGATTTGGCCGATGGACTTTTTGGGAATCACAACAATGGACTCAATACCTGAAGTTTACTGAGCTCCTGCTTCTTGGCTGGAAGGTCGTGTAGTCGAGCGCTGCTCTCCTGAACTCTGACCTCTGTGCCGTTCAGCCATTCCTGCAGGGGCTCTGCGCTGGCCTCGAACTCTGACATCTGGGACTGCAGGTTCTGGAAATAAGGCAAATGAACGGTAAAACACAGCAGAGGTCCCCGGACTGATTCAGCACAAACTGACACACTTAAGTATGATAAACTAAGATAAAGGAAGACAAATAAATGTATATTGTGGTATTCGGTGACTATTTCACACTAAGTTTAATTGAAGCATTATTTATGCAGACATGATCATACTGTCTATATAGTCACACACACACACAGGGGAGATTTGGTTTATTATGTTGTACTACTAAAATGTATGTTTTCTATTCACAAAGTGAGCACTTTGAAGGAAATCAGCTTCTTGACAACAGAAATCACAGACCGACCTTCAGTGCATCTTCTCGTGATTGCAGGCTACTCATCAGGCCCTTCCAGTCTTCCCTCGCATTCACCACCTTGGCCTTGATCCCCTCCACCCTGTCTTTGGACACCACAGCCATCAGCAGCTCCCCACTGGCTCCTACTGTACTCAGCCTGGCCTGGCCATTCTCCCTGTCATTCAAGAAGTCCTGTGGGGATACACAGACAAAGACAAAGGAGCAGTGACTATTTAACAGAGAAACGCACACAAAGGGAGGATGTGTGTGAAAGTGACAGTGGGGGGGTACAGAGTGACAATTCCCAACTTCGTTGTCCCTCTTGTTGATTTTTCTGATGGCTGAATGGTAACCAATAACAATGTTGCTTGTCTTGGCCAGTACACATTTGGAAAAAAAAAAAAGAAAAAGCCTTAAATGAAGTCGATAAATATAAGTTCTCTGCAAGGCCAGTATATTTCTTTCAGTGTGTCAAAGATTCTGACTTTACAGTATGAGGAGCAGTAATTATGGTGGTCATTACCATTTCTCTATGCACCAACAGAGAGGCCTGACCAAGATCACAGAGAAGGAAAGTCAGTGAGCCTGAAAAGTGTGGGCTTTCAGGGGTGTCTCCACACCCACCCATTGACAATGTACAGACACACACACACGCACACGCACACGCACACGCACACGCACACGCACACGCACACACACACACACACACACACACACACACACACACACACACACACACACACACACACACACACACACACACACAAAGACACGCACGCATATGCAGCACACACACCCTCCCTCAGAGCTGAGCTGATGACAGTAACGCAGCAGGGACCACTCCACCATCTGTGCAGTAACACATCACTTACAAACACTATAGGTTCAGGCTCCCCTCACACACACACACACACACACACACACACACACACACACACACACACACACACACACACACACACACACACACACACACACACACACACACACACACGGTACAGTCAAGGCAAACACAAGCACTCAAAGTCGAGTGTTTTTCTTTCTTCTCTTTATATCTCATCCTCTTTATTTCTTCTCTCTGTTGTGTGTTCATTCACTCAGCCACACTCGCTACCATTCTCACTCTGCCAATGTTAACTGTATACCACCAATTAGGCACGTGACACAATGGATGCCCCCGCCCCTCCCATGCCGGCCCTCCTGGAGGTCAGCCATGTGGAAACATTGTTCCACATTCCTCACCCAGTCAATAATAAATAAAACATGATTGCGTCTGTATTGCTCTCTCTGCTCTTGGAGTTATATTCTCTGAAATACCTTTCATGGCCCACAGATACCCCAAAAACTTATAATTCAAAAAAAGGAGAGAGGACCTTTTATAAGTAATGTCATTCACATTTTTAACAGTTTTAACAAGTGCCTATTTTCCTATGATATGAAACCATCATTAAATAAAATAAAGATCTTATCTATTACTTTGTCTGAGACAAAATCTTAAGACTGGAAAAGTAAGTGCTTTACTAAAATAGCACACAAACGAAACAACCGCTCCTTCATGCATTGTGGTGGTGGTCAGGTTTCTGAGCGGTAATTAACCATCCAGTGCCGGGATGTGGGGACGTCTACCTTAATAGACAACCACCTGACTCTGAGCTAGAGCCCTGCTGTGCACTGAAAAGCCTGCCAGACATGCCAGGAACTCACAAAAAGACACACTGACTTCTCAGAGAGGAATGACATATACAGAGATATTTTGAGGAGAATGGCAGAGCGACCCTGCTGGGTTGAGCTTTCTCTTATCCCTTTTAGCTATGTGCCTTTTTCCAGCTTATCCAGCATACTCCAGGTCCCATCACTCAACAAGCCCACCAGAGGACACTCGACATGTTAATACAGTCTCTCCCCCTTCAGTCACCTCCCATCGAACAGATTGATTCTTCAGCTTTTACATTATTTCAATTTCACGACAGCAACAATCTGTACTTCGCTCGATGACTAGTAAAAAAGTTAGTGTTAGATTTTGATGGTAATTCACGGCTGTGCTTTTAGAGGAGTCAAAAGACTTTTGTGACGAAGAGAGGCTTGTTGACTTAATTGCCCCAGGCTGCGAAAAAAACTGGCTGATATAAGTGCATAAATTATGGTCTCTTAACAATCACCCACTGCTGACTCAAAGAGTCACTGGTCTAGCGAGCTGGTTAATGCCCGCCACCCCCCCAAAAAAAAGACTCAATAGCCAGCCTGGGTGGCAGTGCTTGGATATGAGCACAGGAATGAGAATGATTATATAAATACAAGTAACTGGATACGTTATTTATTTAGAAACATCTCCATATATGTAAATAGCTTATTTCTGTTTCTGTTCTATCGCCTGTCCCTGATTTCTGTCTGTCCAAAAAAAGCAATGTATTTTGAATTTTAACAGTGAAATTATAATCTATAATGTGTAAAAGCAGAAATATTTTAACAATCTAAACCAAAAAATGTTAACATCTTAGAAACGTCGTCATCTGTAATGTAATATCACCACAATAAACACTGCAAGTGACTACAGGCACCATTATATTGACAACACAAGGAGTCCTTTTAGCTGTCAACAGTGAGACTTGAAAGAAATGATGCATATGTCTTACCTGGATCCTCTGCAAAGAGGTGGAGGCCTCTGTGACCGTCTGTGGCACATCGAAGCACTTGGCGGTGCTGATTTTGGCATTGACCAACCACTGCTGGAAGTCTCTCAGTGCCGCACGAAACCTCTGCTCCAACAAGCGCTCCTTATTTTGACATTCCCTAGAAGCACGGAGGCTGAGACTGTGCGCAGGCAAGGAAGAAAAAGGCCAATTTAAGAGTGAGTTCACAGGTTGAATTCCCTTGATAAATGAACAAAGAAAGAAAGCAGCTACAAACAGAAAGTGTTCCGCCTGTCGTCCACGTGTTCATCAAAACAAAGACAAAGGCGAAGCGAGACACTGTACAGACTGACCTGACAATATGGAGGACGAGCAGAAATGGGATGAGCAGGAATGAGAAAGGGGCAGGTGGAGGGATGGCAAAGTGGGTGAAGTGGAATGAATGAGTGCTGGGGCAACGGGAGAGAGTGGGGGGATGGTGGTAGAGGGGTACTGTGCGGAGGGGGCTGAGAAACAACATATGATTGGGGCAAGAGTTCACGGGGGTGACAAGACAGAGGGAACGAGGCATGACAGCTTGATGTTATGAGAAAAAAGGTGACATGAAGGAGATGTGGCAGAGTGTGAGGGAAAGCGACACAGTCACATTTGGATTTTAGTGAGGTATGTTTTTTTCATCTGGAACATTAAAGGTTTATTATTATCTTTACCTCAAATTAACTGGATCTTATGTTAAGCATTTTTACTGTTTATTATGTTTTGACTTTTCCCTGATTAATAAATACAGCCTATTCTATTCTATATAACACATGATAATATATAGAAGACATATGGAAGACCTATACCTTAATGAGACTTAATACCTAAAATTAAGTCTCATTAAACTCATGAAACTGATCATCTTGCATAAAAACAAATGTGTTTATGTATATAGGTCTTTCATTAAATGCAAAATCAATGGAAAAACCTGGTTGGGTCGTCATAGGAAACCGGATGTTGCCAGCACCTGTGTTGCCCTATAAAATATTTGACTAACTACTATCAAAGAACGTTCTTCAAGTACTCCTCTTTCATTCATCCAACATTAAAAAACATGAATTTGAGATTCAAAGGTGACTCCTAAATGTGTGTTACTGTCGGTTTCTCTGTGTTTCCCCTGTGATGGAATGGTGAGCTGTCAAGGGCGGAGCCTCCCTTCATCTGGAGTGAGCCAGGATCGGCTCCTGTACTGATAAATGCTGATATTGGTCAACTGTGCAAAACCAATCATTTGAAAACTTTTAACATTCTCTTGTATTGGTAACTAGCACACGGTTATACTCGGGAAGCCGATTCAAGTTACTAAAAAGGCAAATTCACAGGCTCATTTGTAAATCTTCTCACGTGGGACTCACACTTCCCACATGATATAAAAGATTCAACACCTTTAATCATTGGCACTTACTGGACACAGAATTGTCACAAAAAAGAAACAGCAGTTAATTTCCTTCAACAATAAAGAAACTAAAAAGTAAAATGTAAAAAACTATCCAGAAAATGTGCATATGGCTGAATGTAGATAACACAGAGGGTGAAGAGCAGCACACGAGAAGAATCTCTGCGTCTCACACGCAGCAGACAGTAGGTGAAGGTTAAAGGAGAAGAGGTGATGGAAAGGATGACAGCAGGGAAACAAGGTGCACAGCTGTTTAAGCAAGAGTTGCTGTCCAAAGGGAGACGTGAAAAAAACAAAACAAAAATACACACACACACACACACTCACACACTCAAACCCCCCCTGTTCTTGCACACTTCAGCACACACAAACACACAATTTAATGGATGCCCAGACATATGAACACAAACACCCTTGAGTTTTGATGTGGTGATGAGGGCATGAAAGGCTAACACAGTGGGGATTGCACGGGTGTAGAAGAAGCACTTTTTCTGCTGTGACAGACAAAATCTGGCATAAACTAAGATGGGGGGGTGGGGTACTCCCTCCTCATCCTCAGTCTCTTTTTTCTTTCCTTCACTCTGCCAGGTCACGCCTCCTTCTGCAGTGCTCCATGCAGGACAGGTGCAAAGTCTGCACAGGCCAAGTCTATTACAGTCAGAAAACCCAAGCAAGAGAGAAGAGGTGCTCTTTTTGCCAATCAACAGCCAAAGCCAACTACCACCCGGAGTGTTTCTAACAAATTAAATTTACCCAGGTCCTTTGCCAATGAATGTTGTCACAGCAAAGTCAATATCACACACATGCAAAGCCAGTAGATAATCTGTAGTACTGCAGGGGTGAATAGTGTATAGAATCGGCATGTTAGTATGCTTGCATGCGCTACTGTTTACAATGTTATTTTTTTGAAGAAGCATTTCATGGTGAGTTCACAAACAAGTGCTCGGTGACCGTGAGCCCACTTGTGGGTTCAAAGGAGCCAATTACAACTTAGTAAAAAAAGACGAGAGCAGGCAACGTATCAGAGTGGGAGGAAATCCCCTCCAAAATGATCTAATTTTGCCTGGAATTACACTCCATGTTGCATAAAAATGAAACCGTACAAGGACACAACCAACGCAAACAAATGGATGTTATAGAGGGCGGTTGAATGTCGCTTAGCAACTGGTGGCTCTGTTGCTCTCAGTCACCTTTCACCTTCGCCTCGTTGCCACACACACACACACACACACACACACACACACACACACACACACACACACACACACACACACACACACACACACACACACACACACACACACACACACACACACACACACACACACACACACACACACACACCAAACCACTGGCACCTACTGCTACATCCACACACCAACACTCACACACAAACTACGTACACACTCACAAAAGAGCTTGTAAAACTGAGCACTAGCACGTGCTGCAAATGTTTGGAAAGAACTTGTTTCTTCCTGCTGTTGTTGTGTTTAGCAACTCCTGAAATCATCTTTTATTTCCAGTGTGACATACACACCCCAAACAAATCTAATAATGAAGGTCTACAGTATATTCTTTCTGTAAGCAATTTGCATATCACAAATAAGAATGTGTTTTCTCATGATAAATAACAAAAAACTAAATCCATCCATCAATCCAAATATCAATGTTGACTTAGATTTCTTTTTAGATTAGGAAACACAGCGGTGTTGGTGTATTAGGAACGTGCACTAATCAACAGGGAGCAATACCACTGAGCACAATAGAAAAGGCAAGCATGGAGTTAACAGCAAAAGCAGAAGACTGCATGCTTAAGCAATTATCCCAAAACACAGGATTCAGCAAGTAAATGCTAATTATTTGTCCATAACATCTTTGTGATGCATCTTCCTGATGCTATGGACTGTCCTTGTTTAAAAAAAATGTGGATGGTGGTTGGAAACGCTGAACTGTTAATTCTCACATGGCAGATTTACCAAATGGTAGAACCCCACTGAACAGCAGTGGCAGTGCATCATTGCTGTCACTAATAACAATCAGTGATTCATTTTACGCTCATGTGAACACACTGACACACTGTCTCTCCGCCGCTCACACTTTACTAAGGCAGAAAATTCCGCTCACCTGTTGTGCTGTTTGATGATCGCCGTGACCCGATCTGATTGTGAGCCCAAGTCTCTGGAGTACCGCACCAGGTCATTCAGCTGGCCTTTCAACTTCTCTGCCATCGGCTCGGCGCTCTGCAAGCTCTCCAGTATGTCCTGAACAACGCAAAGCAGACACCAGCTGGCTCAGGGAGTGTGCGTGTGCGCATGCATGCGTCACGAGAGATGAGCACCTAACGGATCTACAAGACATCCTTCAATAAGTGGTTTCACATTCCTATTCACACCCATGCTCACTCCTTTTTGCTTTTCTCAAACACACACACACACACACACACACACACAGGCGCGTGCTCCAACACATACTCACAGTGTTGCCTGTACAATAGCATTTCTGTTCTTCGAGGAGAGCGGCAGGAAGGAGCTGTGGATAACGGTCTCCTGCTCGCCTCGGCGTGCCTCACATTCTGCACTCACACAGTCATGAAATCCTGTCCCATGAAATATGTACAAGCTCCGTCTCTTTCTCACTGGCTCGCTTTCTGACGTATGAAGATTGAACAACCCTCCCTCTCTGCTCTTGTGGACTCACTGCTCCCTTCTCCCGCTTCTCCTTCCCTCCCTCCTTCCTCCTCTCGTTTTACTACTTTCTCTCCCTTCTCCTCCCTCCCTCTCCTTACACTTATTGCCTCTCACACATTTTTTCCTCCCTCTCACTCTCTCACGCTCTCTCCCGGTGGAATTCAGCTGTCAGCCCCGCGCAGATGCAAGAACTGGTTCAAATGCGCACCAACAAGCGCGCAATGAAAACAAGGCTGGACACAGGAAACAGGCTGGAGGAGGAGAGACAGAAAGCGGAGGAGGGTAAAGACTCCTCCTCTGCTGTTTGACAGCCCCCCAAATAGAGAAAAAAAGAAAAATGGAGAAAGGCATGGCCGAAGAAGCCTGTGGAGGAGTGTGAGGTCGTACGTGCTGGCAAAGCCTTGACAACAGAGACACTGTCACACTGTAAACATCCTGCGGAGGTTAGAAAGAGGGCAGCATGGGAGGTGAGGAGCAACTGCTTCTAAGAAATAACCCCTGCCGCCAAAAAGACCTCTCACTTCAACTAACTCAGAGAAGAGTACAGGCAAGAGGAAGGGAAAGAAAATAAGAAAATGCTTGGCAGGGCGAGATAGTGAAAAATAATGGTATTGAAAAACAAAGGAAGGAGGAGTAGAGGGGACAACAGGGACGACATAATGAGCAGAAAAACAGGGAAACTGATGGGATTGTGGCTGTCACTCCCCCGTCATTCCAGTAAAGCTGATTTACCAACTAATCTGTTTTTAGGATTTACAAATAGAATGGATAATTACTGACAGGCAGCGCTGAATGCAGAGGATGTATGTCTGCACGCTGTGTGTGTACATGTGTGTGTGTGTCTGTGGGTACTTTGCATTAAACAATGCTAATCACTTTCTTTTATAGCGCAGTAACCACTGTCAGCTTTCACAAAGCCCACAAAGTTTTATTTATTATATAAAAACTGTTTAGAAAAGATAAACAGTGAAGAAGGCATTGTGTTGTCATATTTAAATTTCATGTTACCTTTGCCAGCTGCCATCCTTCTACTGCTTCCTCGCCATTGCTCCGCCCCTCAGCTTTAATCAGTTCCTGGCTCCACCCCCTCAGCTGTCCATCAAACTCCTTCAACTCGTCCTCCAGTCGGGCGGTCAGACGGTCATATTCCTCTTCTGAAGCTGTGGCAGCGGCCAGGGCCCCCTCCAGGCCGTCCCTGGCCCTCAGGGCAGCCCCCTCCCACTGCTCCAGAGCATGTGACAGCGCCCCCAGCTGTCGGTCCATGGCCTCACAGCCCCCCGCCGCCGTGTGCTCTGCCGTGGACGCGGCGCTTCGACGTACCCTGCTGAGGCGGTCTCGGCCCTCTAGGAGTCGACACTCCACCCGCTCCTGAAGAGATGGAGAAGACAAAGTTGCTACGGAAACTGCAACCTCCGATTGTGCAACCGTTTCTATTTAAAGCTCGCTGTATAGTCCTTTATGGCTCCTGCTACATCACTTCCTTTGTTTATCTCCAAGTCTTTGATTCTGTCTGTGTACAAATGCTTCTGATGTCCAGCATTTTTCTTCAGTAATTTTCTCAAATTTGTTTTACCATCCCCCTCATTTCTAACCCCCTCCTTCATGATGAGAAAGTATCACAGACGATGTGAAAGGCAAACACTTGAGTGTGGCTCGATAACAGTGAGCTGATACAGGGATTAAAAAAAGAGGGGAAAAACAGTGTCTGATCATTTTAGTGCGCACACGAGGATGGATATGAGCATTAACCTTGAGACGATGAATGAAATTGAAAAAGAACATTAGCTTACGTAAACAAGGATTTCTATCTTCTCTTGTACTGAAGTGCTTCACATCATGCCTCCGCAAATATCCATTTATAATGTGATAATTGGAGCCCAGGTGTAAAATTTAAATGCAAATCATTTTCTCCTCATTCCCTCTCTACTGTAAGTATAGGGTTATTGAACTGGGAAAGGCGTAGACATTAATTCCTCTGCTCCTGCCTTCTACCTTTTCACACAATAACAATCCAGTAAATTGGTAGTAAAGTGTTTCGAGCAGATTGAGATATTTGACTCTGATATGGGAACACATTGAGAACCAATTCCAATTCCCAGCGTAATTTACTTTCCCCTCATAGCGAGAGCCCATTTAGATGAGATGGGTTCTGATAATTCTGTAACCGGTTATCTGCATGCAAGAAAAGAAGGCATGCACAACATCTCTAAATTGAGGGCAGACTCAAAAATGAGAAACTTTCAAGAACGCTCCTCATGGCTTACAGTCAAGGTTGTGTTTCTTCCATGAAGTTTTACAGTTTTTATATTCTATCATGGTGCATCAAATGAAGTTTTTCTTGCCTTTTGCATGAGTTTTAGTTAAAATCGTCCGACATCTCATCACATCTACATTTCAAACTGTAACTCACGTGCTGATGAACGCTATAAGAGTGACAGAAAGCTCTAGAAATACTGTTAATTGGACTGTGTGAAAAAGCATTCTCACATTATTTGTAGTGTTAAAACAAGGTGATACAATCGCGTTCGAATTCAAATTTGAGTGCACAAAGATAGATGGTGGATTGTTTTGCTGGTAAAGTGATTACTGTGTGTCAACTCAACAGCTGAAAGGTTATGCTGTTATTGAATATTTTATACTAGTTAGACCAAGCCATAAGCAAACAATGCGCTAATTTATTTATAATAAAGATACTCAACAGAAGCTGTGGTCTTTCTGTGTGTTTGTATCACTCTTCCTTACCCTCACTTCTGACAGTTTCTTTTTAATGGCAGTGGAGTCCCCTGACGTGTCAGACCAATGTTGTAGCTCCTCTCCTGCTGTCATCAGCCAGTCAGTCAGCTCCCTCACAGCCTCCAGGTACTCCTGATGTTCTAACACCACCGCCTGTGCCAGACGTACTCTCTCCTGCAGAATGAAGACAAAAAAAAACACTGCTGTTCACACTTTAGAAGCTACAATTACTCAAAAAGCTGAACAGATTAAATGTCTTCTATTATGTACATTCAAGTGAACTATTCATACCTCCACCAAAGCTGTGAGGTCGTCAAACTGCACCTGCAGTTGGGTGCGAGCTCCATGGTTAAAGCTGGCATCACCGGTCTTCTTAAACAGTTCCCTGGCTTTCTCTTCCAGGCTGGACAGTGCCATCTGGTGGTCCTCCAGGTCAGCCAGCAGGGCTCTAAGCCTCTCCAGCTGGGAGGCCTTCTCTCGGGGTCCTGGCTGCGGTGTGAGAGGGGCGCACACCTCCCGCTCTACAGCTTCCATCCAACACCGTAGCTGGGCAGCACTCTCCAGGTATCCACCCCATTGTGACACAGTCCACTCTAATCGACTGGAAAGAAGGAATGTGTGACATGGATGTAAAGGAATTGCTTGATTTGTTTAAATGGAAATGATAGGTATAATATCTGAAATGTGGGAAAATAACTATTTCTAAACTTAAAAGACAAATCTATGACAACAAATATGACAATATCAGTCGTTTGATCAGTTATTTTTGAGTTCATATCTTTGTGCAATGGACAAATATGTATTCAACACAAAAATACTGTTTATATAGTGGTGACAAGGACCTTGGCTGATAAAATCTGAATATATAACTTTCAATGCACAACTTTTAGCTATCTTTGACAGTTATAGCGTGTTTTAGATTCTGTCAAAATGGAAAGAAAACATTCTTGTGTAGTGCCTATATCCCCCTCGATGGAAGGTTTAAACACACATGGACACCGATACAGATCCATAATTTTCCTTGCCATCTGTTACCCCTGCCTGCACAAATAACGCCAAAATCCACACACACATGCACCTCAATATCACCTACTACCCCTCGCCTCCTGTTATCCCTTCCCTCTTAAAACGCAAACACACGCCATGTGTGACCCACTGTTTGCCATCCACCATTTAGTCCCTAATGAGATCAGGGTTTTTTTCTAGGAGGGGCTATAATTGCTCAATTAAATGCACACACACACACAAACAGACGCATGTGAATGCATGCACACACACACTCATAGAGGAGCATGCACTAATACACATCAATCAGAGCTAGAGAATGAGACAAATACTTCTCATTATGTATTTAACCTGATGGTAATTATTAGCATTGACACATGAATCTATCATGATGAGAAAAAAAAACTGTTCCCAAGAGAGAGGAGTTTTTGGCAAACACATAAATGGCCTCTAAAGTGTCTGTGGGTAAATGCTTTAATGGCACATTAAAAAGCAAAAATCAAGAAGGGTTAAAAGAAATTGCTATACAGACGGCATGGCTCAGTTGCACAGTTTGTGACAGGAGAACAATTTAGATAAATCCGACATAAGTTTTTCTGAATTGAGGTTATTCATTTTACCCTGTTGGAAATCCAAAAGGTGCATGTATAGAAGGTGGTTTAAGAGGTATGACTCTACCTGTGGCAGCTCATAGCAGTCACAAGCAGTGTGGCCCAGGCGTCTTCCACTTCCTGGATCTGAGAGCGGACCATGTCCTGACCGGCGGCTCCGTAGCTGCGCAAAGCCAACTCACCCTTGCCCATCGCCATATTCAACTTGACCTCCCCCTCTCCCTTCAGAAGCAGGATGTCCTGCGGAAACAGAGCAAGGTCTCAGTCAACCTGGATTAAGATGTCAGGAATCAGGATGACAAACTAAAGCAGAGAGCTCCCTCTTGTGTTCAATGAAACAACTATACACTGCATGGATGAATAAAGTACAATGGTTAAATAAAAAGTGCATCAATAAGGTTTGCACATGCACAAGGATAACTTTAACAACAATCCCTTTAGCTATTTCTGCATCAGTAATATTTAACTGAAATTTCAGTCATAGCTCTCACCTGCACAGTCTCCAGCCTCTGCTCTAACTGCTCTTTGGTCCCCATCGTGCTGTCTACTGTACCCAGTCGCTCTTGGATCTCTTCCAGCCAGGCCCAAACTCCCTGGAGGGTGTCTCCAAAGGCCCGGCTCTCCTGGCAGCCTCGCAGCCTCTCCCTGGCTGCCTTCAGCAGGGCTTGGTGCTCCATCTGGAGCTGGCCCGTCACTCTGACCTCGCCTCCTGACCCCCGGCCTGCTTCAGACAGAGCCTGTGCCTCCTGACAAAGATGCTCAATGGATTCCCTTTGAAAAAAAAAATAAATAAATATTGTTCAGAATATTCGCCAGCTGACACCATTGCATGTCTGTCATATGGACGTAGACACTCGGGTACACAGACCTTCGTGCTATCAGGTCCTTATGGAGGTTTTCCATCTTCTCCAGCTCTTCCGTGGAGTCTGGGGTGCCTTGCTGGCTCTCAGCCCCAAGAACAGGCTCGCTCTTGAGGCTGAGATCCATCTGCTTCAGCCAGTCTCTAATATCGTTGACACAGTCATCAAAGCTACAGAAGGCGAAGGGAAGTGAGAGGAGAGAAGAAGAGAAACAATGCATTTTTCCTATTTCATAAACATTTTATGGCATTAATGTTAAATATTAAATGTTCTGACTTACTTTTTCAGAAGCCCGACACTCTCCTGTAAGTCTTGTTGGGTTTGGGAACAGTTCTTCAGATAGTTTTTCCACTCTCTCTGACAAGAAGACAGATTTTCTTGGACCTGTGAAGCTCCAGCTTTAGGCAGGTGGAGCAGGAGCCTCTGGGCCTCCTCACAAATCTGAGTGAGATGTTCCTCACCTTCTGATGTTCCCTCCACTAACAACTGTGGAAGCAGAAAGAAATCTATTATGCTGGAAAAAAAAACTGCTATGTAAATGCTGAATGACAGAAATAAAGGTCTACCACCCTCAGGTTTACATATCATGCTTTTTCACTACAAACCATTTAAGAGATTCTGAGAAGCTTGTATAAATCAACAAGTAAAAATGAGATCTGAGTAGGTGGATCCCTCATCACAGCATCACAGGAGAAAATTCAACATTACCTTTAGTCTTTGTAACTTGGCTTTGAGAACAGCAAGATCTCCTGATTGGTTAGAGCAGTCTTTCAGATCCAACTTCAGATCCGTAAGCATTGACTTGAAGTCTTGGACCAGCTCTGTTTTGACAAAATAGGTGAAAACAGATATGTTAAATACAACAAATGCACAATGACAAAGCAAGGAGAAGTGACATGTGACAAATAAATGCGAAAAATATTTTTTAAGTGAAGGAAAAATGAAAGACCGGAGTGAACAGAGGCGCTGCGCTGAGGCAGATGGGAAGTGTGGGCGTGTCCATGCCATGCAGTGCAAGGTTGCCCTGGCAACAAGATCAGAAATGCCTCCCTCGAGAGCAGATGTAACGAGAGCGACATTATTCTCCGAGGCACAGGTGTGTGTCGTAGCAGTGTGTCGCTGTACCTGGCAACGTGTGTGAATGGAGTGTCGGCCGTGGTGGGCGGATTGAATGTGCTCAGGGGAAAAATGGAGGATAATCAACCCCAAATCTGTTGCACTACTAATGCGGACAAATGAGAAAGCTTTGTGTAATAATGCATGTTTGACTGGGTGATTACGACACTTTAGGGCTCATAAAATCCTGATTTCTCCTCAGTGGTTGATCAGTGATTGCTGCAACTAACTGTTGTTGAAAAATCAGTCAATGCAGTTATTAGTAATAAGAACGTAACCACACAAACAATCGACTACTGAACTCTGCAAAACAAAAGCAATGAGTCAAATCCTTTACCATTGAAGTGGAGCTGTAGCCCATCCTGCAGGCTGCCTCTGGTCTTGGCACAGCGTTGGGCGATAGCCTCAGTCCGCTTCGCAATGGAAGTGAGATCAGAGGAGAGGTGTGACAGCTCCTGAGAGGGATGAGACCTGCACAGGGCCGTCAGGGCGTCTCGAGCCGAGTCCATGTCTGCTCTCTGCTGATGCACAACACTCTGAAGGTCCTGTAAATCGACCGCACTCAGTTATAAACAGCAAGGACCTTAGCATGTTTAATAACATAGCCA
The DNA here is from genome assembly GCF_963383615.2 of Lipophrys pholis. NCBI lineage: Eukaryota > Metazoa > Chordata > Actinopteri > Blenniiformes > Blenniidae > Lipophrys > Lipophrys pholis. The sequence continues at coordinate 10,316,752 of NC_137649.1, forward strand.
CTGGCAGGTGGAACAATACAGATGCCACTTTATCTACAGTGTATCTCTATATCTGTGTATGGTGCAGGGCATCATGGAGTCTCTGGCAGCTCAGATGATTCCCTTCTGTTCATGTACCTGACATCTGATTTTTCAATGACGTATAAAGGACAGAACATGCATTTTTATAAGGATTTAGGATAGCATGTGATCACCAGGTGAAACACATTCTCCTAGTAATATATCTCTTTAAATTATTAACATTCAGAAGCTTGGATTTATATGACAACAAACAACACTGTGGGCTTCCCTGCATCATTAGAAGTTGTGATAATTTACTGAGAAAAAAAATATGAAAAACAAAATGAATGTATGGTTATCTGTTGCCAAACAATAAATACTGTAGAGTTCTCAAACTACCATATGAAAGAAAATGTTGGTATCATACCTTAACTGTACCAATATCTTCTGGTGAAGTAGCTTCGGTAAGATCCGATAAGGAACCCTCAACTGTCTCCAGTCGCTCAGACATCTGGGACATGAGGTCCTCCAGCCGCTGCTTCTGGAAGCTGAAGTAGGTCAGAGTGTGTTTGGCCTGATTGAACACTTCTTGCGCATGGGCCATTTTCTTCCTCAGCTCTGACTCCAGGACCTGAATAAAAATAGTTTTATTAGCAGGTGAAAAGAAAGAGTAAAACCTGGACAGGTCATTAGTCTGGTATCGGTCTCTGTCTCTTTCTCTGTGTGTCAGTCAAAAATCCCAACCTCAAGCACATAATTCGAAATATGGGAGGATCCCAGATAGCAAAACACACAATTAGAACATGCAAACTCCACACAGTAAATCCCTCGAACATGAATCTAACTGGGATCTTTTTGGTGTGACGTAAGTTCTAATATGCAGCTTCACCACGTATTTGTCTACATAATAAAAGTGATTTCCATCTAATATCAAACCAATAAAACATATGTTGAGAATTAAATAAAACATATAATAGACATTGTATTTTTTTTAGTTTTGGTAAAAAGTTACAAATTTTATATGAAATAAATTGGAAATAATGACATGGAGATTTGTGAGCTTTGTTTTTAAACCAAACAGAATTTGTCAAAGTTTCATCACTAACATTAGCAATGTTGTTGGTTTTTTCTCGTATGTCCCTTTTCTCCACATTCACCTGCATTTGTAATGGCGTCTCCTGCAGTCTGGCTTGTTCCTTCAGCTCTGTTACTCTCTCCTGCAGGACATCCAGACCCTGCTCCTTCTTTTCAACCTCGGCCTGTGGAATCACAGTGCCGTAAAACCCATCAGATCACTGAACATTACACTCAAATCATCATTAATGGACTCACTGATGCTGAAGGTCCAGTGAGCTCTGACCTGAAAGGTAGCCAGATGGGCCTCTGTCTTCTCTTTGTCGTTAAGAGTGGCGACGCTGTCGGTGAGATCAGCGATGGAGGTGGCGGTCCATTGATTGATGTCCTGTTCCATGGCTTTGAGGTCATCCCAGAGAGACACACAGTAACCGAGCCTCTCTGCATTGGTCCGTATTTTTTCAGAGACCTGAAAGAACAGAGACCAGCAGTATGTCTGAGTGTGGAAGAGAAAACATCAAAATCAACATGGGAGGAGCGCGTCGCCCTCCTTTGTGTTTAGCTTTCACTCTCTAACAAGCAGTGTTGTGCTTTACTGGGAGACAGACGAAAATCTTGGCTTAATTAGTTTGACAGATGTGGGAGTGAGAAGTGAGGGAGAAAGAGAAAGGCAGATAACCTGTCTAGACTTGTTTATCTTTAGGTCTCATTTGTCACAGCTGAGCAGACATTTTAATTCTAATAGAAGGAAAAAATTTAATATAAAAACAAAGTAAATGAATATCATTAAAATGGCAGATGTGTGCGTGTTTGGCAGGGCTGGACAGTTGATGCGTTAATTGTTTTTTCCCCTCTCAACAACAGTAAATAACCAGCATCTTCATAATAATCATGCTCATTATCATACTTCACCTTAGGTTAAAACAGTACTTAGGATTTATTTTATGTAATTGATGAATGAAATTCATGATATTCTGTATACTTCACAAAAATCATACAATAATCACTTCACAACAAGTTACACTGACATATCCCAGATTCAAATTTATCATGCAACCCCTTGAAGAGGGATTTCTGTCTTTGTGAATACAAATGTGCTAAATCGGGGGTATAACACAGCTGGTAGCATTCACCTCCAGCCACTGGTCCCTCAGTGTCTCCATGTCTTTCTGGATGGAGCACATATCAGAATTGGGGATCTTCTCCAGCTCTCTCTGTAGGTCCTCAGCCGTGCTGATGAGCTGGTCCATGTCATCCTGTTTGTTTGTAAGTTCAGCTTGAACAGTCTCATGCTGCACAAACAGAAAACAGAGCAGGAGGAGTGACAACAGGCCACCACTAGATGGAGAAATGTACTACACATTGGAAGGGAGAAAAGAGAGTTCAGTGCTGGGTGAAATTTTTACCCACCGAATGATATGCATGGAAAATAATGTACCTCCTCATTTGTTGCCACTCAGTAAAAGCTGTAACTTTTGATGGGTTCACAAATTTTGATATCTATCAGAAAACGTGCATGATCAAGCTGAAAACATTTTCTTTTTTAAACGACACGACTTGAACGATATTCTGATATACATTGATATACATACAAGAGAGCAACAAATCTCCTTCATCAATGTGATTTAGAGATGTTGGACATATGTTAAAATGACATGTTACAAGCACTAATAGACCTTTTTCATATTAGATAGGTTGGCTTATCAGAGCAAAATAAAAATAAAAAAACAGGTAGTGATGCTCTGTTCAATCAAGAGTCTCCACATCAAAATGGCTCAATATGCATAAAACCTACAGCCCCTTAGCATCCATCCATCCATCCATCCATCCATCCATCAAATACAAACGGAGAAACACACAGTCACACATATTCACATTCACATCTAGGGGTAATTTGGAGCCATCAAATAAGCTTAAATGCATATTTTTGGATCGTAGGAGAAAATCCATGCATGTACACGCAATCTCCAAAAAGAAAGGCTTCACAGACTGGATTCAAACCAAGGCTACTCTTGCTGTGATTGGAAAACGCTAACCACTACAACACCATGCGCTCCAGGCATCCTCAATACACTCGACTTAACTGTGTTAATAGAAATCTATTACAAAGACAGGGACAACATAGACTACTGTCATAATGCTGATATACTGTCTGCATTATACCTCATCTGAGAGTGAAAGAACAATATTGATCAATTCCAAGTGAAAAAAAGAAGCACTGACCCGTGTCAAAGTCCTTTTAGCCTCCTGAGCGTTATGGTTGTGGTCAGGTAGATTGTGAGCGACAGCCTGAGCGTTCTCTATAGCTGCGATGAGGAGGGACTTTAAGTGGTGAAACTGGCGGAGAAGCTCGACCACGATTCCGCTCTGTTCCTGGCTGCATGTGTACAATAGGAAACACAAAATAGAAATGCCCTGACTTAAAGGCAGCACTAGTTATCGAATGACCAGCAGCAAGAAATTTAATTGGGAAGAAGTTTCTATTTTTTTCCAGTCTTTACCAATTGGTGATCAGAGTCCTGACATTCTCCCAGGCTGTCTTCACCAGTGCTACCTCCCTCAGAGCTTCCCCCGCCAGCTCGCTGTCTCTCTGGGCCAGCTGGGTTCCTTTCTCTTCTAACCAGCACTGGGAGTGCTGCAGGGACTGCAGCTCATCCTCCAGCTGGACAAAGAAACGCAGCCTGGGAGAAATAGATGCAGAGGAAAACAATGGGGATTAACAGCCTGATTCCAACATAATACATCTCATTTTTTAGGAGATCATTTGAATGAAATGCTCCATCTGTACTTTAGCCTCACAAATACACAGTATGTTCGAGAGGGGTTTGTCATAAAGAAATTGCCTGAATCAAAAGGTCACTGGGTGAATTTTTAAAGCTTTAATAAAGACCTAACCAATATTGAAATTGAAATGTGACCGTTTCTTAGTTAAAACATGCATACCTGTAATGAAAGGCCTGCACAGAGCTCTCTCTGGCACCTTCCTGTCTCGCATCATCCTCTAGTTTCTTTAAACTCTTCATCACCTCCTCCCTCCTCTCTCTGAAGGAGGCCCACAAGGCACCGAGAGCGTCAGCTTCACTCTGTCTCCATCCCACACCGCGCTGTACCTCCTCCAGAGCCACTGTGAGGGCCACTGCCTGTCCTCTGCAAGATGTCCTTCCCTGAGGATGACTCACATCCTTGGAGCCGCTCCACTCTGCTCCACACAGGTGCAGGTGGGCCTTGCTTAGCTGCCCATCCAAACCAACTGCTTCAGCCTCCAAGCGGGCCACATCTTTAGCCACTTCCCCTATCCCATGATGCAGCCCTTCCACTTTGGAGCGGTCCCAGCTCCCCCTGCCCTCCACAGCCTCCTGAAGGCTGCGCACGGCCTTAAATGCTGTTTCATGTTTGCCAAAGAAGGCCTTTAACTCATTCAGGCACTCTTTACGGAGGAGCAGGAGGCGCTGAGATTCATTGAGGGGCTGCAGGCAGTCCTCCCTCCATCCCTGGAGCTGCTGTTGGGCCTCCAGGGTGGAACAGCAAAGTAGGGACGACTCTCTGCCATGCAGAGTTTCCCTCAGGCCACCAGTCTGCTGAAGCTGCACCTCATGCTCCTGCAACAACACGGTTCAGTTAAACACATTTATATTAGCTCAGCAATCAATAGAAACTTGCTTACTGTAACTGCTCGAATAAACAAAGTCTGTAAAAGACATCACTGTTGACAGAAAATCATTGATTTCCCACCTTCAACTGAGTTACTGCTGTCTCAAGATCAGCAATATCAACCAGGGAAGTGTTTCTCAGGCCAGAGAGGAAGTTTTCACTCTTTTGAGTCAGGGCCAGCAGAGCATGATCAAACTGCTCCAAGTGCTCCAGCTGCTTCTCAAGCACCTGACACCTGAAGATAGAAGACAGCACCATCCGGTCAAGAACATCACGGTTTGTATCACATTTGTATTCATTTTGATTTCATGGCTCTAGAAGTGTCAAAAAGGTGTAGTAGTATTCCTGTAGTATTTACCAAGATAATTTCCACTTTCAATATTTAGTTTTTCTGATATTATTGTGCAATTTTGACCATTCAGAAAATAATCATGTTACAATAGTGTGACTTGCTGGTGACTCCTGTCTATGATTGAACAGAAGTCCTCAGGCCACCACCACATTGTGTAGCTGGAGTGTCAGACATACTATATGGCCTGTGGGTCAAAACCATTCTGCCAGATGTACAATCCGACTTGCAAAGTGTAAATATTACAAAGAAACAACTACATTTTTGTTTTTTGGGGTTTTTAAATGAAAGCAACTGCTGCTCTGAATTACTTGAGGGGACATGATCAGTGGACAAAACACAGCAGACCAAAGTGAAGAGATCATTGATGCACCAGAAAAAGCTGCTCGTCAAGTGGTATCATGATTGAAGCCATACAGTGAGACATGCAGGTTTTCAGATTTTGTGCAGCTGGAGAAAAACTGCGATAGACAGGATTTCAGATCGTTGAGCAGATTTGTCAAATGAAGCATAAAATGCGTTGCGTTTTTGAATGCTACAAAATAGAACAAGAAAAATACGAGTCACACAATAGGGATAAGAGTTTTTGGGCATGTTGTTGTAAATTGCACCAAGGTGTTGTACTGCATTGTATTTTGTCATTGTTAAAATCCTTTGAATGTTAAAATTACAAATTTTTTCTTTAACAATTTTAACATGTTTGGGGATTGTTAAGATATTAGGGAAAAGGTTAGGGTTATGTAAAAACAAATATATCATATTTCCATGCAAATGAATCACTGATGAGTAATTATTTATAAAGATTCACGATAAGCGTGCAGTATCATGTTGGCACGTATTCCCTGGTTGTTCTCAAGTTAGAAATCATGGTAAATCCCCTAATAAACAGTAGTCTATGAGAGCAACACTTCTCTACATTCTGGCAGCCCTTGAACATTGGATATCATAAAACTGTAGGAGTTATGGTCATAAGGGGCGCACTTTTGAAATCATCTCAGTTCATCTCATCTCAGGAGGAAAATTTGTATATAAAATTATTGATTAAAAAAAAGTTCTTTAAAAATACCTATGTGCCATGCTGCTGCTCAAAGCGGTGCTTCTCTCCTGTATCTGTGTGAGATCATCACTGAGCTCTTGGATACGCGCTTCAGGTGCGGTGGGGTACAGACAAAGGCTAAGATTAACAAGACCTTGAAGAAGAGCCTCATAGGATGGCATCTCCCGCTGCATATCCTGCCAGACAGAAATATGTGTTAAAAATGATGCAATTCAGACAGAAATCCAGCAAATGAACACAACTTCCGCTTCTTGGTGAAGCCTCTCAGTGAATATTAAATGATTTTACCTGCACGTTTTGTAGTTCATTCCTAAGCTTCACTTTATCTGCAGAGAGCTGTTCAGTGTCTGGGCAGCAGACAGACTCACACCTGTCCAGCCAGCCTTTCATGGATGAGAGCTCCTTTTCATATCTGCACATAGAAATGTTGTACGATTCAAATCAAAGAAAGTCTACACGTGACACCCGTGAAAGGGAATACATGTTGCTTTAACAGCAGATGGATCAAAGTAACTGAAAACACACACAATAACACACATGGATATTGCCTGTTATATATATATATATATATATATATATATATATATATATATATATATATATATATATATATAATTTTTTTTTTTTTCTAATCTGACCATGGCTTAGTATCAGTGACAGGGTCATAATGGGGTAACCATATCTCAGCAGAGCACCCACCACTGTAAGTAATCCCTCATACATATACCTGCAGGAGGCAGGATGAGGCACAAGCAGCCAGACATAAACCCGACTGAAGTTTACCAGCAAGAAACATATTCCAGTTCATTTTAAAAACAGTCACCGGCGGGGTAAAAATAACCCAAACGACAAAAAGCTATAACAGTTAAACAGCCACCATTCGACTGGATCATCATGTTCTCCTTTCAAATCAGAAACAATCACTCTGGTTAGGGTCTATTGTGTGATGATGTAAAGTGATAAAAAACCCATATAATTAGAATATAAAATACTATGGCTGAGAAAGGCAGACTGTGATAGAGACAAGATCTCACTCGTCTGCTTCACACCAGAACGAGAAAATGATTTTAAAAAAGGAGGAAATTAGACAGTGAGAGAAAAGGCATCGACATAAAGCGAGCACATGCACATAGGAGGGAATAACACTGTTTTTACAATGAGAAGCAGTTGCATCTGTGGGCAAAAACTAATGTCAACAAGGAGAAAGTCTCATAAAAAAGCAATAAACTTAAATGCGATCTATCAGCATTCTTTGTTCAAAATTGTCTCTGATACACAATTTCCACAATTCCTCTTTTACAGTTTTAGTGTTTGTAAAATGTGACAAAAGATGTGAAATCTTTCAACACTCCTCATTTCACTGTCAGGGGAAACGACAGATCAGACATCCAGCTCAGCAGGGTGCCACAGCAGTTGGCACTGCAGGCAGGATAAAAGGTCCGGTAAACTGTGAGAGCTCCTACAAACATTTTCTTATCCGGTGAATCTCGTGAACCTGGTATTACATGTTAAATGTGAAGACTTTCCATAATTTGGGTGACTGCCACATTTTATCTACCATATGTGTGCAGATAGCGCGGTAGCCAACAACAGTGCCACAGCGTGCACCTAATCGCCTGCAGGTCATGTTCTAAAAATAGTGATTAGTACAAACAACAAGCCCCATATTAAGCACACCTTTCAGTAATGATGCAGTTTGGCCTAAAACTACTGTAAAATTACAACGGCAGGCTGTCCAAAACCATCTCTTCATTTTTAGCTCCTCCATGTTGTATTTTAAAGAAGACACTGTGTGCTTTCATGGGAGGCCCAGGAGTATACAGGAACTAAAGTTTGATATGTTCCATATCTCAGGTAATAAAATGCATTTTAGTTTGGAATAAAAGAGTCGATAATGAACGAGGTTACATGACTAAAACCAAACTTTTTTCAGTTTCACAGTTTCACTCCATCTGGTTGACTTGTGAGTACAGAAGGTTTTAAGTTAAAAAAAAAAGGTGCTCTGCAGATTAAGTAACCTGGGAACTTGGATCCCTATAAAACAGTTGTTACATAAATGCACAATGACTAAATACATCATGCGTTGCTCAGCGACGGATGGCTCGGTTCGTTGATTTAGTTTTTACTGTTGAATATACCTTTGCCACAGAGCGAGAAGGCTCTCCAATGTTGACTGTTTTTCCGCAGCGGTTCCCATTAACTGCCTCTGTTGCTTCTGGAGGTTCGCCACCTCGTCCTCCATCGGGCTGCTCTCTCCAAGCCTCCTCGTGGCCGAACACAGGGCCGCTAACCCGGGTTTCAGCTGCTCAACACGCTGGCAGACCTCCTGAGTGAAATGGAAATAAACTACAAAGTAAATCTTTGAACGTGAGTCATAATTAAATTAGTGCTTAACTACAAATGTAGAAAGAAAATCTCACCATGTGGTCCTGGAGGGTTTTGTGGGTCTGTGGTGATGATGTGCAACACGTGATCGGACAATCCACCTTTTCTTTCAGATCATTCATGGCTTTTCTGACCTGATTAACATGAACCTGTCAGTTACCATTACACTCTGAACACATTTCTAAAGGTCATATGCGTTATGTGCTTCTGCGAACCTGCTCCATGTTATCAGTGCATCTCTGCCTGTAGGAGGCACTCTGGTTGAGCTGCATGCCGAGCTGCTCCACTCTCCCCTTCAGGTCTTCCCAGTACCGCCTCATCTGAACAAGTAGTGCACGGATACGGCCGGCCTCCCCGGGGGTCACGAACCGCGACAGAGCCTCGCAGTCCGACTCCATGTGGGCCACGGCTGCTCGTTTCTCTTCTAAACCCTCCACCAACCCCTGCAGAGATGCAACAGCAGAGAAATTCAGGTAAGGGAGGTTAGCTGAAGAAGAATGACAGTACAAAGAGTTATTAGAGGAAGAAAAGCCCCAAATAACAGTAAAACATCCCGAGGCATGTTGTTTTCACAACTCATCAAACACAGCCTTGGAAATCCTTAAGTCTAGAAATCAGATTGACAAGCCTGAAGCCTACCAAGCAAAGATTATATTTTATTTTATTTAATATCAATTTATTTTATACATCCTGTCCCTTGCTGCAGCCATCCTCATTTTCCCCGTGAAGATGGATTAAAATTTCCTCCTAATCTTAATAACGTTGAAAAACTGCAGCAAGACAGTGAATGTGAGCACTTTTCTTGGAGCTACTAGGAATGTCTTTGCATATTTATATGTGAAGTTAAGATTATTTTTGTTACAGTTGTGACACCAGCGTTCACCTCCGACTGACTATTCAATTATAAAAAAAATAAACAATCTGCACCACGAGATGAAAAAACAAGGAGTAAAGTGAAAAGCTGCGATAGCATGTAACAGACATACCTGCACAGCTCTGATCTGTTTGTCTAAAGGATCAGAGGAGGAGGAGGTGCCAACAGCCTCCAGCTCATTTTCTTTCTCATTGATCCACAGATTGAAAGCCTCAGATTCACTGCTGAATCTCTCCCACCAGACACACATCATCTCCAGCTGGACAACACTGGAAAAAGAAAGGTTGGGCAAATCCTCAAGGTCATTGAACACTCAAAGACGCAATACGAAAGATCCCAAGACACAGATAATATACAGTGTATATATAATAACGTTGTGTTCTAATTGTGTGCTTCACTATTCAATGGACTCGCATGTGCCATACTTTTTGTTGAGGTGATCTTGAAGCTGCATGACAGCGTCTCGGGTCGACTGGGCCTGCTGCAGAAGAAGAGTATGATTCTTTGGCCCAAGATGAATATCTGATGCCATTTCAAGAAGGAGGTCTGCTTGAACGGAGCACTCCTCAACCTTTGCAAAGAGTTCCTACAGACAAAAACAACACACAAAAAAACCCCTCTCAACATTCAATATCAGCCAATAGAAGCCAGACGGCATGCGAATATGCACACGCACACCTACCTTGTTATACTCCAGCTCAGTTCTTAGGCTCCCCAAGCTGTTGAAAATAAGTTCTTTGTGCAGTTCATTGTTTGTATTGCTGATGAATCTCCAAACTGTTTCTCTTTCTGCCTCAAATTCTTGCCAGGAGCTCAGAGTCGCCTTGAGGTGAAGAAATTAGAAAATGATGTTAATTCTTGAACATTTACTCTCGATGCAAATATGAACTGGTTTACTTATTCACTACATTTTAACATCAACAATCTGTAGATGTTTTTTTTATATTAGAAATTTTACATTCAACAAAATAGACAAGTTTTCATTTAATCATCCATCTTCTTACCCCATCAATAGAATACTGTGCATTGATGGCAGATGGCGGTACAATGTATAGACATATGTTGTATAAAGCTGTTGTCGCTGCATGTGTATATAATGCAAATAAGGGAGCCAAATTTCAAAGGGAGTATGATAGAATTTATTACTATCAATGAAAGAACAGAAGTCAATGCCACTGCTATGGGTTTTCTAATTCCTGACTGCACACGAGGTAATTCAAAACAAAGTTTGAACTTGGTAACTTTGCAATATTAACAGAACGTCAAAGTAAAGAAAATTGAGGTGATTTCCGTGCATTTTGCCAAAATATGGAGAAGGGCCTCATCTTCACACAGCGCCAGGTACAATGTAAGAAAAAAATAAACAAGCTTAATTTCAAGTACCTGGTTATACACTGTTTAAAAAGAATAGTTTTACAATGAATCAAACACAAAAGGCTGACATGTAATAGTCATTTCACTTAAATTGAAAGTCCTACACGACTCAGTCAGTGATCACAGTGGGGTTTTGTGTGCTTGTACAATGACACTTTCATATGTGCAAACAGCAGAAAACTGATGTGAGAAAAATCCAAGCTGAGTGTACCTGCAGGCTATGATCCTTTGCCTCCGATTTGCGATCAACCTCGCTAAAAGCTCCTTCCAGCTCCCGCAGAGACTGACTGAGCACCTCCCCTTTCTGCAGCTGGCGGCAGTGGGACACCAGAAGCTCTGCCTCTCTCCTATTAGCGTGCAGTCGTTTTAAATGTTGCTGTGATGAATACATAAACAAAGAAAATATGTGCAATGACATCATTTACTTGTTTTTAATTAAACCACTATCATGCTTTTTCCTTCATTTGTGATATTTATATGATAAAGCCTCATAAGGAATCAAAATAGAGAAATGTGTTTCTTGTTCTACACACACCTGCTGTATAAGATGAAGTTGTTTGGCCTCCTCCAAGCTTTCAGCATTCAGAATCCTGCTGGTCTGCTCCTCAGCCTCCTTTCGAGCCCTCAGAACCTCCTCCAGAGCCATGTTCACCTCCTCCCTCAGCTCCTCGTACTGAGGCATTGCCGAGCCCTCCTCCCCCAGCTGTGGCAGAGAAGCCACACATCAGATTGGGTTGAACAAGACCAATGAAAACGGTTTTCTTTCTTTCTAGCAGTACCTGACAAAGTGAAGAGAAGACCGCCTGCAGGTCAGTGGAGAGCTTGGTCAGAGCTGCTCTCTGCCTCTGAACCTCCAGTTCAGAGCTAACCTCCGACAGCCCAGCAAGGCGGCTCTTCAGCCACAGCAGGTTCTCCTCTTGGCTGTCCACCGCCTCCCGCAGCGCCTGCGTTTGTTGGAAGCACACAGAGAAGAATTGCAGGTTAAAAGAACTGGTAGTGAGTTCTGCTGCGGCAAAGACACACGGCGATGGCTCACCTGAACAGCGGCGTCGACGTGCTCCTGATGGCTGGAATCTACTGCCATCTCTCTCAAAAGCCTCACTTGCCTTTTCTGAGATGACAGCCAATCAGAGAGCTCACAGTACCTGTGAAAAACAGAAGACATTGCTTTCTGACTTGAGGTCACCAGGTGGACGTACTTCCGAGAAAGTGTCCTTTTGATGATTTTTACCTCTCGTTCCACTCTTTCCACTTATCAGGGTGCTGCTCCAGTTTCAGGTGGATGATCTTGATTTGCTCTGCAGCTTCCTCGACAGCCTTACGCGTTGAGTCGAGGGTTCGATAAGCCGCATCATTGTCAGGCAGTTTATGACAGAGATCAGCCATGTTTCTAATCCTCTTCTCACACAAAGTCAAAGGTTTGCGTTCCCTGAAGAAGGTCTGGAGATTTAAAAAAAAAAAAAAGAAGAAGAAGGAGGAAACGGTGAAATGTGAGAAGCTTCGCGATCGAGACATTAAGTGATTTAGCGTTTCTCTCCCTCCTGGTTTAATATGTTTTTAAGATTCTATCAAATCCAAGGCTTACTCTGTGCTCTTTGATCACACGCTCGCTGGTGCAGGTGCCTGACAGGGCTTGCATTTCTCTGTCCAGCTCTGCTCTGCAATTTTGTAAAATCAAAAGGACTTTGCTTTGTTCCACCGCCACCTTCAGGCGGAGCAGGTGAGATGGCACCTCACCCTGAATGTCCTGCAAAAACACATAGAGCGCATCATAGTTTTAATATCATATTATAACAGACAGAGACAAAATATTCCCTGAAGAGCTTTATTAAATGCTTAAAGGTCACAACTTAATCTAACTAGTATATGTTAATTGGAACCAGACAGGAGGGAACTCTATCGAGTCAAAGGTCTTCTTGGTTAAGTTAATGACGTATTGGCTATACGCCTCCAGAGATGTACAGTAATTAGTGAGAGTGTTAAAGCAGGGTGACCTCTGACCTTCCAGTGTTTATGTAGTCTACGGACAGTTTCTTGCAGCCCCTGTTGCTCTTCTTGTGGTAAAATGTCCGTCAGCTCATCACACGCTTTGAGAAACACACTCAACAATCGCTGGTCCAGTTGGCCAAAATAATCCTGCATCAAAACAGAATAAAATAAAGCCGTTCGGTGTTGTTTGAAGAGCAGAACAGAAAAGTTTGAAGGCTGTATTCATTTTAAATAATAGCGATGCAGAAATATCTTCGAAACAGAATTCATCTTACAGTGTGTTTCTTTAGTAATTCCTCTGCTTCTCCAGTCTCCCTTAAGCAGCCCTGAGATTTCTTCAGCACTCTCTCCAGCTCCTGCTGAGACTCCTCAAACCTCCTCCTGAGGCAGTTGTTGGCCTCCTCCTGTCTTCTCCAGTCCCCAACTTCCTTTAGCAAAGCCTGAGAGAATGGAAGGTTGGTAGCAGCAATCGTCATGGGGCTCTTTGGCAATACAGTGTAATTAGAATATTTGTCGACTCTAATCTGCGGTTACCTCCTGGGTATTTTGACATTCTTGTAATCTCTTTAATATAATCAGCATTGTGGCTAATTCAGTCACTGTGTGGCATCCTGCCATGAGTGCATGTATAATACCAACCTGTGCTGAGCCCTGAATTTCAGCAACTCTCTTCTGCAACAGACACAGGTCCAGGTTGCGGAGCACCTTACTGCTGGACAGCGCTCTTTGCACTGTGTGGTGGTTCCGCTCAATCACTGATAGACAGCGCTTACAGCTTTGCTGCTGGTTTAACAATTCCTGAAACAACCAAAGCCAGGAGTGTTATGTTAAATAGTTTGACACTGATGCGTTTTAATATTTTAAACCGGGTATGTTTTCCTATACGGAGTTACTCTATAGAAAGGTGAGTAAATATCGGTAAGAAACAACAAAACTGAAGGGTACTGTTTTGGTACAGAAGGAGCCATGAGGACTTTAAAACAGACACACTTGGTAATGACACCACATCTCTTTTAGCCACATTTGTTCATTTTATTGAGAGCCCCATTAGCTCCTGACTTATTGCAGGCGCTATTCTGCCTGGGGTCTCCTTCCTTTTCATTCCAAATTTTATTGACGAAATTACATACAAATACATGTTGGTTGAGTAATCATACAGACTGTAAAGAAACTCCGAACAGAATCAACTTATTTTTTATCTAAAAATAAGGCAATTCGTGTGAAAACCATTCAAACCTGTTAACCATGTAATGTACACTTAAACAATTCATTGTCATTCAATCTGACCTGCCACTTGTGCTTTTGTTGCGTCTGAGAGTCTCCATCTCTCTCAGATGATGTGATGCGACTTGCCCGCTCCAGGGCCTGGTAAAAACCATTGATGTGTTTTTCCATCTCCTCCAACAGCGGCAGTAGAACATGACACTCCCTCACCAGGGACGGGCACCGCTCTCTCACCTAGAGTCATATCATCACAACCAATTAATAAGTAACACAGAAAATGACATAGAAATGTCATATACTGTGAATCCATGAAAAGAACTGAAAGACTAAAAAAGAGGAAAGGCACTTGAGACTGCTATCACATCACCTACTGTATCACACAAGCCTTGAAATTAGTCTTACCTTGCTGAGCTGGCTTTTGGCTGTTGCCATTGTTGCCATGACCCGGGCGGCCTCATCCTGCGGCGCATCCTTGGCGAGGAGCTGAGCGCTGCGGGCGGCCAACTTGTATTGCGTCTCCATAGCAACAACCTTTTGCTTGGTATTCTGAGATGAGACGTGCAGGTAAACGGTCAACTTAAAGACACTCTTAAAAACAGAGAGCACATCCATCAAAAATGCTTCTGGCGATACAAACTGAGAGACACAAACTGATTTGACATCAAAGCATCAGATGAGCTGTGCTCTAATGCTAATATTGTGACAAAACAAACGAAACAGCGTTACACAAATTACGTCATTTATGTAGATGATCTGCAAATCTTCTGCCAGTAAAGTGCTTGTTTACAGCAGCTTATGAAGGCACACTCAGTATGATAATTATCTCAACATCAAATATGATGCAAATAAGAGCAAGTTTGTGATTGTTAGAAGTATGCAGTGCCATTTTTCTGATTAGTTCCAATAGGGTTCTGCGCCTAAAGTGTCAGACGAGAATAAATATCTTGCCCCCGATATTATCGATGACGTATGAGGATGCGATCAAAAAAGAAGATATTGACAATGTTGACATGTTGTCTTGCTTAAAACAATTTGTATCCTGCTCTATACACGGCACATAGGTGGCATCATTTATATAAAAAAAACATGTAGTGTTATCGTGATCTTTAAAGACAGACGTCATCCGCGCTGTAGAGACACTCTCAGTTCTGGTTGTGTCTGTTTTTTTCCATAAATGTTTGCAATATTTATAGCTGGCGTTCCATTTTCATTAATGCTGCTTTTGTGTCTCCAAAGTCCCTGACTAACTAAATCATTCTTTCACTTACAAAATACTCAGAGAAATTCCTAAAAATATCCTCTGTTGAAATTGCACTGTGGTGCGTTTTTGACCTTTACACATGTTGGACAGCTTCTCTTACCTCCACATCCTGCAGAAAGGCTCTAACATTGAGGAAAGACACGTGAACGGGAGCATTAAGCTTTGCTTCAGCTGTATCAAGCAGCTCTTTGAGGGCCCATACAGCCTTCAGGTGATTTGTCCTCCACTTCTCCAGTTCGTCAGAATGTGCGTACTAAAGAAAGCAAAAAAAAAAAAATGTTCATTTGTGTTTAAATCATAATTTTTTAAGTAGTTTTATAATTTTTTATTAATTAGTGTCAAACCAAAATAGAAAGAAATCTGTCTGACACAAATTGACCCAGTTATCCTTCTTGTCTGAGGTGCAGTAATTTCAGAAGTTTTTAATTGATTACTTGTTTGACTTTGAGGAAGAGCTCTCGCCAGCGTCCGTTCAAAATCAGCAGTTGTTGCTTGAGCTCAAGTGACACCGTGTCATCACACGTTTCAATGAGAAAATTCCCGCCGTCATTCATGGCTGCATGCTGATCCATCCAGTGGCTGAGATTCCGGAAAAATTCCTGAAAGACAGACACAGCAAGATAGAGGAGAAACAAAGACACAAAGAAGTCGAGAGAAACAAAGAATGAGTGTTAAAGAAAGAAACAGACAGCTAATCAAAAAATGAAACAAAGAGAGGGATTCAAAGAAAGAAACAAAGGATGGACAATAAAAAACTGGGGTAATTAGCTGTCTAATCCTTGGTGGGGATGTGAATCTGTGGTAACCATGGTAATGCGACAACAGGAGTACTCTTGGTGACTTGTTTTAAGTCACAGAGATCATTGGATACTCGAGTGGAAAATGTTAATAGGTTTCAAATTAGAAAACGAAATGCCTCCGACTCAAACAAAGTAAACACAATCGCTGCTACTTAAAGTCAAAGAGGTGTCATTTACCAAGTCAGTCTTACCCGTTTGGTGTTTTCTGGGTGGCCCAGAGCGTCCTCAGCATCCTCCAGCCAGACCTGCAAGGAGGCCACGGTGGATGTGTACCGCTCCCAGTTGGACAGCACCTCCTCCAGCATGCTCCTCACACTGCGGACCTCCATGGACAGACTCCTCCACTGAGTCACCACCTCCCGCATGAACCTGCGCACCCCTGTCTCACCGTCGTCCACTGAAAGAGGAAGAAAGTAAAGGTGAAAAAGACACCTATACCATAAAAATTATAGAACTCCTTGGCTGGTATGACCTGTGTTGTTATGGCTGCTTTTGCTGACAGTAAAAGTAAAATAGAGTATGCATGAAGCAGAACAAAACAAGACTTACTTCAAAAAACTGACAGGATAGGAGGGGACGCATGTTTATAGGAATACCAGCTGAAGAACATAGTGAGACTGGTGAAGCTACAAGCCTTTGCAGATAAAACTCTGACCTCAAAAACCTACTACAGAGACATGCATCATCTATGCTAGTGTGTCGTCTTTCTTTGCGGAAAAACTGGACGGTCTCTTAAGCCCTGTACCACAAGCTATTTTCAGCCAGCGGCACAGCTGGTACACAAAAACAAATACACAATTCCAAATTTAGGATAAATTTAATAATATGCTGGAATAAACACTATCGACTTCTTGATTTGCCACCCAATCGAAGACCAGCACGAGCAGCACCAGCAGGAGTTAGTGGAGTATATCACATGTTCGGTTGACCAATCAAACCCGAGACGTCCTGATTTCTCTGCACGCCTCACTTCTCCACTCTGCATACCCTGAAGCAACACACCGCCGAAAGTTGATGAAACCAACAAGCTCGCTCAGTCTTTGCGCCCTGAGACCTGCAGAAGTGGAGCAACCCCTAACTAGCAAATGGGGTCGTATTCCCCACTGAGAGCTGGGAGTGGAGGAACCTCATTTAGCTGTAGCCTGCAGACTCTCCTCTTCTTTGAAATTGTTCAAACAGTCAGGGGCACACAACCTCAACGGTTGTTAAAAGGAAAATAAAGCAGAGGTACAAAATGTAATTGTGACATATCTCGTGTACGTTGCTGGAAGACCTTTGATTTTACTATGCCAGTCACTGAAGAAAACAGAAATATAACGTTCCAGGTACTAATCTAAATGTTTCCCTCAGTATTCTAATGTATTGTCTCTAATTACATTAGAATACTGAGAGAAATCTTCTAAAGCACGAGCCGCCGTGGTTAGTTGATTAATGGACACTATATGTGATTTTACATCAGTATGATGAAGGGGACAGATTAAATGTGTTGAATAGTTAGGACGTTACTGCTTACAGGATTTCTATAAATACTGTTACATATACCTCTCTTACCTACTTCTTTAGGTTACTAAAAAAAACAATAAGCTAATGAAAATCATAAAACTGATAGTAAAAGTTAAGCAATTTGTTTTCTTACCTAAGCGTGTGCACACGATTTGGTTCATGGAATTCAAAGCTTTTTTCTCTGCGCTTCTCTCTCATTTTTTCAGTGTGTTACAACCCTGTTGCAGCCATCTTATCTTATCCCCTCGCGACACTCCTCGACGTGAAATATCAAGACTTTAAATTTACATGTGAACCTCTCACCTGAGCTGTCAGCACTGACGTAGGCCTCGGCTGACTGTTTCAGAGACTGAAACAACGCCTCGTAGTTTTCAAAGAAACGTTGCTTCTCCACAAACGTCTGATGGAGACAAAATCCAGTAATAGAAACATTAGAATGTGTGAACTGACACGGATGGCATTGACACCAAACTAAAACTATTAGATAAAATGTCTAAAGCGACTTTTAACTAGTAGCTTACATTTGACATCAACGGAATCAAAGGCTGATCTTACGATATAGTTGTGGAGCATCAGTTCCACGGACTCCTGCTGGCCGTATTTGATGATCCAGGATTTAAGTTTCGACTCGGCGAGAGTGAGGTAGGCCTGCATGTGATGTTTGTTTTCCATATATTCCATTTTGGCCAAGTGGATGCTGGAAGACGTAGAGACAAAGTTCAACCTAAAAAAAAAAAAAAAAGTACATGCAGGATATCAGATGCACAGATTGACTCTAGTATTCTTCTGTTCCCTCAAACAGCAAAATGTGAAGCCATGATAAAGAGCATGAGCATTGTGTAAATAAATGTCCTCTGGGTTGTATTTTCTGGACATTAAAGGGACATTAGCAGGTGTTGTTGTTTACCTCTCAGCCATATCTTGAAGCTGGTCAGGAGGAACAGGTACTCCACCAACACTTCTGTCTTTATGGATTCTCTGAAAGACCTGCTGGTGACTGTCCAGGCTCCTCAAGACGTCCTACACAATGGACAGCAAATGAACATATAAAAAAAGTAAAATATCACAATGGACCAAGTACACCAGGAAACTGTTGTAAGTTGCCCGTCACTGTGTGCTGAGCTTTGTGCAAACCTTGTGTTGCTCAAGAGCTCGGTGCACCGTGTTGGCTGTGACCTCATGCGCCTGCTGGACAGTGACTTCCTGTCGGAGGGCTCCTTCGGCCTCGTGCAGCCACGTCCCGACCATATCGAGGGGAGCGGGCAGAGACCTGTCCAGCAGAAGATGCCAAGCCAGGAGCTGCGGGGAAAACAACAGTAGAGCCACCAAAGAAAGACCCTTAAGGAGCTGGTTTTGTCAACAAAAAGCCTCTAATAAAATGTTATGTACTCCAGTAAAAATAATCAGGGCATAAAACAAATTGCGAATTAAAAAAGATACAAATAAAATACTGTGAACAAATACAATGGAAGCTGTGTGTGGATATGAAATGCTTTAAGTTCATTTTGTTCTCCATTTCTTTGTTAATCCAAGAACATTTATTATTTAAAGACAATCAGAAAAACACATTTGATAATATTGTCAAATGGAAAATCATGTAAGCTTTGTGGAGCTTTTGAAAAGAGAGAAAACAGAAATAAACTAAATATCTTCCAGTTACGTCACAAGACAGGATTACATCTTAAAAAAAAAATCCTGAAAAATTTGTTGTTTATATTGTAGAAAGAAAAACAGGTATTGACAAAATCTACTTTGTGGTCCATTAAGTCATTAGGAGTAAAACATATTCCATCAACAACTCTTTTAAAAATGTACATCCATCTACTTCTATTCAAACCTTTTGACCTTTGCAAACAGTAAAACCTGTACTCGTGAGATATTGTCTTCATTTCAACTTTTGTCACCCAAATATAGTTTACAACCTGATGTCATTATGAATCTGTATGATTCTAGTTCAGAGGAAGACGTGTGCCCTCTGCTCTCCTCACCCTGTTGGAAACCCTTTCCCAGGCCTGTTTGACCAGAGCCTGATCCACTGTCAGCATCCCGTCCCTCTGAGTGGACTGCAAAGCTCCTTCCACCTGCTTCCTCATCATCTCAAGCTGGACACGCAGACTCTTGAACATCTGATCAGAAAAAATAAACAATTTGAAGGTGCCAATCAGTAATGACAGGATGTTCAACAGCAGTCAATTACACTATATAAACATCAGAAGAGCTTCTCATTCAAAAGGTGCACCCTCTTCCCATTGGGATCTATGGATAATTGCCTCCAAATACTATTCCTCTGTCTGGCTTCAGCTTCTCGGTCTTGTACAAAGAAAATGAGGATACCTCACATGCTGTTGAATATGGAAAGTATCCCCAGGCTTTGGTGGAATAAGGCAGATTTCCTGCAAATATGACGGCTGCTGCCTGATCCCCACAGTGTGATGGCACTGATTAGGCTAATAATAGGAGCGTCTGCGAACAGTTTAAAACGTGCACACACACACACACACACACACACACACACACACACACACACACACACACACACACACACACACACACACACACACACACACACACAAACCTGGTACTGTTGAGCAAGATTGCCCTCAGTCTCCTGAGCCTGGACTGCATCTCTCTCCAGCTGGTCGAGCCACATTTTCAGCTCCCTCAGGCTTTTTCGCTGCTCTCTCTAGGAGGTTGGGGTGAGGGTTGAACGGATGAACAGGAGGATTGAGAAGAGCAAGAAGGGGAAATAAAAAGAGCAAATAAATAATACGGGTAAAGGAGGAAAAGAAGACAAAAGAGGAAAATTTGAGTAACCAAACAGGTAAGAGAAATTGGTAAATTGATTGTAGAAGGCTCTATCGAGGAGACAGAGCGTGTACTGTGTTAAACGTGGTTTCCCCTAATCCTCTGTGTCTCCCTGTAGGACAAAACGTCAAAAACCCACAGCTGCCAAAAACACTCAGCTTAAACAAGCTATTTTGTCTAAGACCCCCTACTAACATTTCAGTGGATTTTAAGTAACCATGACGATAATACTATGCTGCTGAAAAGCCTATGTGATAGACTATTCAGTTTGAGAGCTGCTCCGTCTCAGTCTATTCATCTTTCTCACTTCACATTGCTTCTCTCATGAAGCCCAAACTTTAGTGTTTATGACAGCTTAAGGCATTAAAGTAGATTAACTTATTGCAAAAGTGAAACGCTCTATTATTTGTCACATAATACACAACATTATTCCTGTAAATGCTGCTATAACCAGTTTCAGCGACTGTTTACTTGAAAAAATAAAACGTCTGTTTATAAGTGAAAAAACAAACAATAATAAACATGCAATGGCTGATACTAGGGTGTGAACAAGAATTGTCACCAATGAACAAAGCGTCCATTAAACACAGCAGCAACATAAAGGCCCAATCAGTGTTGTAAAACAACAAAACATAGTGTGACATGGAAGGCGAGTGGTTGGGGCTGCTCTACAGCACATCACAGACCTGGACGCTGTTAACCTTAAAAACAGGCAGCCTCTATTCACAGAGCTTTCCATCAAATATGCTGTATCAGTGCACATTGCCGATGCCAGAGGCTCTCATTGTCATGCTAATGGCACCAGGAGCCTCAGCGCTGGGTGGTAACATTCATAAATGGCAATATCACATCTTATTATACCGGACTTCCTTTTGTTATCATGGCCGAGAAGCCCCGGGGCGGGAATATCGCATCGGGTAATATAAAGAGGCACTATTATCGTGTCGACGCTGACATGCAAAAACAATGTTTAATCTCATCCATGTGATGTACAGGAGGCAGTAATACAGCAATTGAAAATATCCAGAAAAATAATCTTGAATAAAATAGATACGGAAACTTTGAATGTGCATGGACGTGAAAGGCACTGAGCTGCAGAAGATTATTGAGTACTTCCCCTGAGGGACCTGAAGTTACTGTATGACCTACCTCCAACATTTCCTCTATATCACGAGGGGCAAGATCATGCTGTAGGACAGAGGCAAGCACAACAACCACAGAGAAGCAGTCACCATACAACAACAAAAAAATAAAAACAACAGAGAGAGAGAGAGAGAGAGAGAGAGCGAGAGAGAGAGACAAGAAGAGAAATGGACACAAAACACAAAAACTGACGCTGAAGTCAAATCACAGTTCATTGAACCTTCCAAGCTGGGGCCACAGTGAAGTCAATTGTTGATGGAGAAAAAAATTACTTTAATTGCAGAGATCTTTTTTTTAAAAAATAGATTCAAACGCACATGCATTCCTTAATGCAATGCAAACAAAACAAAGAATAACACAATGTCATTCTGATTATGCACAGTATGCTGTTTGACAAACTGACTGTGGGAAGTTAAGAAGAAGACAAACAATCACGATGCAGAAGAAGATAAGCTGACGAAGGTGATGGACATTTCCAGACTGTTGGTTACCTCTTCCACTGGGTGTCCCTCTGGGTCGCTGTGCTTTGGTACGGGGAGATGTTTCAGGAACTGGGCTACATAGGTCATGACAGATTTCTCATCGGGCTTGTCCACGTCCACGTCTGAGGAAGAAATCAAAGACACAAGATGAGTCCGGGGTCCCAGAAAACTATTTTTCCCGTCTGAAACAGACATCTTAAATGAAAGACATTCTCAATATTTTTTAGATCGGTGTTGTTTGGAGGTTCCACATTGCTAAACCTTGTGGCCTAATGGACCTTAATTATACTGATGTTAAGCTTGATTAGTCTGAGTTCATTCAGAGGGGCAGGCGTGAAGGGGCACAGATGGTGTTTGGCTTTGACACTGAGGTGCACATCTGAAGCAGTAACAGGCCCATTATTGCAGTCATGTGTTCAGAAAATATCCCTCCAATTCATGAGAAGAAACTGATTCAGGGAATGTTTTCTGTGAACTTCAAAAGTGGGTCTGCAAGATCTCTCTACTGCAATAAGGCAAAAGGTGCCAAAACAACAGTAATCAATATCGTGGCTAGTATTTCGTCTTTACCTTAAATTGGATATTTAGACAAAATCAGTTACAAAAAGTCATTATGAGCCCAAGTTCTTCAAATAATAATGTACTATATGTGCCAAAATCAACCTTTATTGCTCATAATTCACTTTTATAGGGTGAACAGGGCAGTTTTAGTGTAGCTTCATATGATGACAGTCACTAAGAGCTCAGATACAAACTGCTGCTGACGTCATGTGCTGTAATCTGTCTTTAAAACCTCTGGTGTTCTGTTCATGTATTTTATTTATTTGAACACTTTCTGAGCCTAAGGCTAAAGGGCCAACAGTCCCTGTTCACAATATTTCAAAATATGAAAAAAAATGGATCTTTCAATCATAAAAGCTGCAGATCACTTTTTTGAAATGCGATGGAAATAGTGTGTGTATAACAACATACATGCCATAAAGTAACTGATCATAGCACAAGTATGATTTTCACAAATTATATATTTTTGCTGCGTATTAGTACACTTTTTGATTCACAAAAAAAAGAAAGAAAAGAAACAGCAGAGGAGAAAAGATATTTTCACGGTCTGCAAAGGTCATTCGGTCCCGTGATGTTGTTGGAAAGTGTGTGACTGTCCCTGGAAACAAATTCCTGCTCAGATCAGTTTTCATAAACTTAACAGCAAAGTCTCGAGGAAATGCTAAAGGAAATGTTATTTACCCTCTGGGTCAAGAAGCTGTGGAATGCCTAACTCTGTCTCAGCCAATAAGAAGGCTTCCTGCAGATTTTCTCGATTGGGCCTCCTCCATACACGCTCCATGTCGACCAGATTAGGCCGGAGGGCATGGATGACTGCGAAGAATGCCAAGCCAGTGCGCCAGCTGGGGCCAAAGTCCTTCACCTCAAGACCATGACGTCTAGAAAAACACAGAAGGTCGAAGCGGACAACAGCATGATCACTAACGCTGAAGCTTTCGGCATCCATGCTTTTCTCACACTCAGCGGTAACTAGTATCAATGTGCATTTGGCATAAATATTTCTCAAGAGACTCTATTGAAAAGTACATACTTGGTGGCTGTCTGCTGGACCCATCTCAGTAAAGCCTTCCTGGCTCCACCCTGCATTGGAGGGACAGGTTTTCTTTTGACGGGTGGGCTGGTGGTGTCAGTGCTGCTGGTGGAGCTGTCCAGTGACGAGGCGCTGCTGGACAACGCGTGGAGTGCTGGTAGACTACTGGTTAGCTCTTCAATCTGCAGGCAACAAGAAAATAGACGAATCTAGCTTTCATTCTAGGGAACATCACTGTTTGTCCTGTTTAAGTCGTGAATGTCTGAAGATTTCTTCAATATAAGCAACGGACGAGTGTGAAGTTCATGACTGCAGTTCGTGGCTCAAGGCTGAATTTAAGTCCAAAAGGTTTTAATAGACAAGAGAGACCACCCATCCAGCTTCTGTACCATCTTGGTTGTTTTAGTCAATTCCAATTGACTTAGAGCAAATTCAGGGCAAACACAGACAAATAAGACACAGTCACGTTCACACCTTTCAGCAATTTTCAGAAAACTGTTTTCTGTGCATCCACAAGAGAGCATGCACAGAAAACAGTTTTCTGAAATATGCTAAAGTTTTTAATGACGCATTGCATATCCCACTGTGTAGATTTAAAGTATTAGGGGGTTAAAAGTCCTTTTCATTTTCAGAAATACAAGGAAAAAGCAACAATCGACTTTAGCCCATGACTACTCATCGGTTGTCAAGGATTTATTGGCGTACACACACAATACACTGTATTTCTCAGTCTGCTCAGCAACAAACGAATTGGGACTCCATTCAGCTCAAAAAAGCCAAATTTAAAATACATCAACGTGTCAGGAAATGAATAACTACATTGCCAAGCGTTTCGCTTATGTATTATCCACATGTTTGTTGGAATAATAAGCGTATGCATGCATTTATGCTGCAGAGAGAATATCATTACATCCCTGTTGAACTGTGTTTGTCTGAAATCCCTGAGATGGCCACAGATCATTTTCAGTTTGGATGTTTAGAACAATTTTTTTTCCTTTTACATTTTAAACGTCTCTCCCTTATTGTGCCGTCTTGCTTGGTAGAAACGGATGTATTTTAAGCATCAAGCTCTCCGCCGCAGGATGAATCCTGCTGATTCTTCATAACAATCACGTGTTATTAATTTGAGCTGTTATAGTTGTTCACACCATGATTATCAGTTTGAACAAATTGTATTTGTCTTTTGTATTTGCTGCGTCATTAACCCTTATCCAGCAAGCTAGTATGTCAGAGTACATTTTAATTTGTCACCTTTTCTTTAAAAGTTAATGACAATTACAGATTCCAGAGGGACACACTGAGGGTGATGGGCAGTTTTGGCTTTGCATTTCATGATGACAAGAACCAAGATCTGAGATTCAAAGAGGAGGCTCACTGGTGAGGGAATTGACCGCTTGATGAAATAGGTGTGGCGGACATCGAGATGACCAACGTGGGCGATTTCTATACCTTGCGAAAATAATGAATATGCCCTTTAGCTTTACAGTTTTCATACTAACAGAGTTTTGTCTTGCTCCTTCTCTTTAGGAAAGCATCTCTGCTTCCCAGTCAATGTATTTGATAATTCATTTCAATTTTGAAAGTTTTCTTGTTGGTCTATCTACCAATTTACTGAATTTCTTTAGCAAACTCATTATCACAGGAGTCTGGAGCTGATCCCATCTGACTAAGAACAAAGACTGTGTACACCGTGGACTGGTCACCAGCCCGTCACAAGACAAACACAACACAGAGAGACAGAGTCACAAGCACTCACATTCACACCTTCGGGCAACTTTAGAGTCACCAATTAGCATCAAATGCATGTTTTTGTGAGTCTGTGCACCACTGTGCAGCTCGAAATGTTTCTAGTGTGTCAAAATTAGGCTCCTTTGTTTCCACAGCAACATAACTACAGAAATCCTGAAGGAATTTTATTCATTCTGGAGACTTTTAACTTTCGACAAATGGCCATTGATGTATAGGATGTATATTTCTTACCTTTTCCACAAAGTTAGATTATAATCGCAAAAGAAACTACAATAACACCAAAAAGTTGACATTTTACTTATTCAAGTATTTGAATACAGGCTTTGGAGGGTTAAAAATAAAAGATGTAGAAAGATTCACATGCAGAATTTCATGATAGGATTAACAGTAAACAATACCTGGAAGTAGAGGATGATGGTCCACACCAACCCCAGCACGATGGAGGGCCGTCCATCCACGATGTCAGTGGAGTTGATGTTCACTAACTTTATCTGTACGAAAACACAAAATCCCACTTTCAAATAGCTCTAAACAGGAGCAAATATGTGCAGTTTAATTACTAGAACTTTGCCATAATCTCATTCATAAAGATTAGCCAGACAATTTTACACTGTAGCAAATCGGCTCAACTCATATAAGTGAACATTCAGTCTGGATGTAATCCACAGCGCCACTGGATGCTCATCATTCTGACCATATCTACCTCATGTCCTGAACAAACCAGAGCAATAATGTTATTAATACTGACCGGAGATCCTCTGTAGGCCGACTGGGAGCAGATAGCAGGAGAGCGGAGGAGGAGGGGAAAGGAGAGAGAGAAAAAAGACAGATAGTGTTTATAAGTACTCGAGATGAGTTTGATTGAACGTGAACGCCTCATTGACGGTGAGATGGCAGATATTGTGGGTGAGATATTCGAGCAGTTGGCTGGGAGGGGAGATCTATCAACACCACACAGGCAACAGGGATTAAATCCAGCAGAGAATCAGAGTGAGGAAGGGAGAGAGAGGCAGAGATGAGCAGGGAGAGGAAGGAGGGGAGTACACCCTGTGATATGATGATGATGTGCTCCATATTATCACACAGTGGGTTATATTACCGAGGTGCTGCTGCACAACAGGTCACCCTGTGGTAGTATCTGTCACTCCGTATAGGTGAACAAGCATGGAGGAGGAGATTGGGGGCAGGCCAGGGTAGTGCGGGAGAGCGTCAGATCATGGCCGATAAGAATATATGCAATGCATGGTTTTGATATGAGAAAACACAGCAGGCTATCCTGGCCAATCAACACACACACAGTGTTAGGCTGGAGTGGTTCATGGAAGTGCTTTGTGACAACACACACACACACACACACACACACACACACACACACACACACACACACACACACACACACACACACACACACACACACACACACACACACACACACACACACACAGACTGGGAAAAACATACAAAAATGAACATAAACAGACAATAATTATATTACATTGTAGAATATATTATTGTGAGAAAACATTGAGGAAAACATTCAAACTCAGGTTTGAGAGTTGTATATTAGAATGAAAGTTACTATAGTAAATTTTGGAGTATTAATAATAATGGTGTGACCAATGCATTTGAAAGGATCAAGGACAAATAATCAATAACACCAGTTTATCAAACATGAGAATTGCTGCATTTTTTTGTGAATATTTTAAGGATTTTGACTTTTAACCAGACAAAACAAATATCTGAAATCACCTTGGACACAAGGTGGACGCCTTGGATTTTTTTTTTCATGTTACAGCCTTGAAAAAAAAAAAGAACTGATTCGATAATGAAGCAAAACAGCTTTAATTTACAGCCTTGTTTGTCATTGTGGGGATAAACTGAATCCCTAATTAGATACATAGATTACAAGGTTCCAACAGTTACCACATACGAGTGATGAAATGGTAAACATCATTCTCTTACGACACAGACACAACAGAGCAGCATGTATCACACATGAAGTAATCACATCTGAAGCACAATGTAAATACTGTAGAAACCCACATCAGATTTTCACACAGATACATATTTACATTTAATTTTCAACCCACAGAATTTACTCGGGCTCACACACACACACACACACACACACACACACACACACACACACACACACACACACACACACACACACAGCAGAGTGCCCACTGACGTCTGCTCACCAGACAGCAGCTTACTGGAGCAGGATTTACAGTTTTAACCCTGTCACACTTCGGGAAGATGAATCAATGTCCCCGCAGACACCAGCTCATACTTATGGCTTTATTTATGTATATCCAAGGACGAGTCAGGCACAGTTTCGATGATGTTTAACTAATCTCATCGAAGGCCAGATGATCATCGGGATGATTGCACCCCAAAAAAACCCAGGTTGAGCAGATTTTTTTTCACTTTATTAATCTGTCAATAAAGATGTAAAAAAGTTTATTTACAGTTTTATTTGGTTTATTTATTGTCCATATCTAAATTTACTGTGATGCATTTTACTACTGCTCAAACTATTACACCTCCAGTCTGTTGTCATATTTTATTGTTTTGTTTTTTCCTTAAGCTTTTCTGTATGTTTTTGTTCCTAAAAAACGAAAATTATTGCGGCGTAAGCATCAAATAAGCCTCGGGGATATTTGGCTTTCCTTGCATTGTACTTGATTACCTCTTCATTTTACTTTCTTTTTTGTGCGTTCTAACTGGGCAAAATAAAACCAAACACCGTACCTGAAATTGGTGGCGATGACAGAATCACTCACAATAATGCAATAATGACATTGTCCAAATAGTTTCCATTTAGGTTCAGTCAACCAAAGATTCACTGGAAATAAAATGAGAGTAAAGCTCGATATGAGCCGGAAAATGTTTTACTGAGACACAATAACAGGTTTCAGAATAAATGGGGGATTGTGGGAAAGGCGAAGAGGAAAGAGAAACGGGTCACGACAGGTCAAGATTCAATATTTGTGCCCACGAGGCAACAGATGAGCAGGGAGAGCAGCAAGATGGGTTCAAAAAAAAAAGAGAGAAAGAAAAAAAAAAGGTAAAAAGAAGGTGATGAACTCTTACCTTTCTTCCCTCAAGGAATTTAAGAGCTGTGCCGATGTTGGCGACCCAGTGGATCCTCTTTAGCTTCTTGCCTTGCTCACATGGCTGAAAGGAAAACGGAGGACAAAGAACCATGCGGAAAGAAAGAAATGGTGTGGATGAAATTAATGGATGAGAAAAAAAACACACATTTTAGAAATTCTTTTAATGTAAGTATGAATGAAATGCATGTTCCAGAAATTATTACACAAAGAGAATACATCTCAGTGATGCTGAAAAGACACAAAGGTTCAACCAGAGACGTGTTTGACTATAAACAACCAGATCAATAGGACATGAGCAGCTTAGACCTCAGGCAATATTGGCCAAGTAAAATCCTCCAGCTAGGTGTGTGTGTGTGTGTGTGTGTGTGTGTGTGTGTGTGTGTGTGTGTGTGTGTGTGTGTGTGTGTGTGTGTGTGTGTGTGTGTGTGTGTGTGTGTGTGTGTGTGTGTGTGTGTGTGTGTGTGTGTGTGTGTGTACTCTGATCTGTCCTTGTTAATCTGGCTTTCCTGTTCAGTTCAAACATCCTAATAAAAGCCGATCAATAAGCATTTCCATGTAATTGTGACTCATTTCACTTTTTCTCATGCGCTGCACCTCTCCACTGGCCGACTGTTGCTTCACAAACAAACCATGAAAGCTTTACTGGAAATTCTTTCCGTTATCTGCCCAGCCTGATCCTCGCCACGTCGGCTCGGTGAGATCACATAAAAATATAATCCTGCTGGGTCAAGGGGATATGAGGTGTTTGAAGTCTGCGGCTGAATCACGTGCTGCAGGAATGAATGCAAGGCTCACCAGATTTTGTCCTGAGAGGACTTCCAGTAGGGCCAGCAGCTTCACACCATCCTTAATGTCCTCGAACAGGTCTGTCACCTCCAGAGGTGGTACACACTGCAAGGAAACAAATACGATTGTGATTTCTAACAAACAGTTTGGAAATTTTCAAGGTTAAAAATCTACAACATATTTATTTTTTACTAAATGAAACAATTTTCTCACAGCTGTTAAGTCGTTTAGGTAAAAAAATCACTGTTTACATCAGCACTTCATGCTATAACCTCAAACAAAGCCCTCTCAGTTTTCCTGGAATGCAAAGAGCTGAGATTTCAGTTTAAATAGCTTTAGCAATGCACATGAAGTTATGACACAAGAAGTGTTTTTCCCCTGCACATTAGCCCACTTCAAGTGGCAAAGCACATGCATATACCAGAATATAATACATATATTACCCTGTGAGACATTAATTTAAACTTGTGGAACACGGATAAGGGAAATCCTTCAAATAAATGGACTCGGAAGCCCAAATGGAGTTTGGCAGTGCTTTGCCTTACTGACAGCTCGATTCACTCATGAGCAGAAGCTCAGCAGAGTCTGAGTGGCTCTTTCAAATCCTAAAATATGCTGATGATTTCAAACTCTATCCTTCCCATTGACTTCCCTCATGACCTGACACAGACTTCTAGACTTGAAGAAATCCACATATCTCTGTTTCTCGCGACGACGCCACATCAAGGATTTCTCTTAAAGCAGAGTCACATGCTGGGGCTGAGGAGGGGTTTAGAGCGGGGTAAAAGCGTTCAGACGGGCAAACCATTCACAGGGAGATTAGCAGCGAGGGGGGTGGGGGGGTGAGGGAGGGAGAAAAGGCAAAAGGAAAGATGTGTACATGAGTGTTACTATGTGCAAATAGAGTGTGTGTTGTGTGTGTGTGTGTGTGTGTGCTTGTGGTGGAAAGAGGAATAAAATACACAATGCCACCACAGAGAATATATGTGAGGCGTTAAATTGAGTTTAAAAAAAATAAAATAAAAATGGCAGTGAGAAAGACGATCAAGGAGGCGAGAGAAGACTCACTAACCTCCCATCTTTCAAAATTAATTAGCAAATACTCGGGCTCCTCTCACTAATTCCTCTTCTAATGTCATTTCATGGTTTTCGATATTAGAATACGCAGACAGCACTGGCGCCCATATCATAAAGTGACAGAAGAGCCACTTACAAAGACCCCAATTCAGATAAATTATACTATGAGCTAATTGAAGTAAAATTTACCTATTTGTTCTTTATAATCCCAAAGCTAATGAGGAAATTTCAGACTAATTACAAAATAAGAAACTAATATTCATTTCCTCCGCTCAGAAACCTGTGCAAAAAATAAATAAATAAATAAATCAAGGACTTAATGAGCTAATTACATACGAGTGTCTGGGTCATAATTGATTGTGAGCAGAGGAGTTTGAGGATTTGCTCGTCTGTGCTCTCACGTTACTCCCCTGGTAGCTTTGACTCAGAAGATTCCAAAAGATCAACAGCGTGAAAGATGAAGGGCGGCGCAGAAAGAGGAGAGCGGAGGGTTTCGTTTTAAATTGCAATATAATCACATTGTTTTCATCAAAAACCTTCAACCCTACAGTTTTCTGTGAGTTATTGCTCGCATGTGAAATTAATATGTGCCTAACAAAATCTAAAATAGGTAAACTGTCTGACCATATATCATAAAAATTTTTGATATTTGTTAAAAAAAATGAAAAAGAAAAAGAAATGCAGACATGTCCAGAGCTAAACCTTGTAAAAGGAACCTGGACTTAAATCTATATCAAGCCCAATTACTTGCATATTCAATTGTCTATATAATTATTCAGTGTTGGGTTTTCTGATTGAATGTAGTCGTGTCAAACGAGGTGATTAAGTCAAGTTTCAGACAAAAGCGAATCAGTAGTTTGCACTAACAGATGTCATCTCGTTACTGATATATATATTCTTTATGTTTATATATATAAAGCGAACTGCTGCAGGCCCAACCGTATCTGAAAAAATAAAAGATTGTTGTGAATTAACAAGCTGGCGTCAAATGAAAATGTGCCTTTTAAAATGTAGGGCTTCAGGAAATGCCATTATGAGATTTTATGAATCACCATAAAATACTGCATACTATGAAAGCACGTGTAATAGATACAATAGTTGACAAAAAGTACACATTGTTAAAAACAAACTAATATTGTATTAGATAAAATGCTACCAGTGTAAATGATGTCAAACAAAGAAATAAGCCACACTTTGGCATGTTTAAAGGTAAAACATCAATGCCAGTAATGTCTTAGTGACACTGTCTAATGATTTATTGAGAATCTCAGATTAGTGCTTCTGCAAGGTGAAATTTGCTAATTAGCATTAATCACAAAGTGTACAGAGAAACTAAAAGGACAGAGGTGCGTGGATCGGCAAAGCAACCCTGCTGTCGATACAACACTGTTTGTGCTGACAACGAATTGAGAAAAGGTAAACAGAGGGACTGCAAGCTTCGCCGAGAGGTTGAAAATTGAAAAACTCAAACACATCCAGGAGGCACGTGTAGCTGAGCTTCACACTGCGTGTCAGGGTTTGAATTTAGTGTGCATGGAGACGTTTCCCACTATCCCCTCATATCCCCCCCCCCCCCGCCCCCCCCCCCCCCCCCCCCCAAAAGAGAGGGGATTGCGTGTGCATGGGAGTAAACAGGCGTGAGTGGAGCTGGGAGCTTCACTCACTGCTGCAGTAATCTCCAAGAACACTTGGTTCACTGATTACTGCACGAAAGCGGTTTGCCTGGAAAACGCTTGAGAGGCGGGGAGACCTCCGCCGTTCACACTGGCCACTCCTTAATTAAGCTTTAACCCTCTCAGAAAGGATTTGTCAAAATGGAAACTTGGGGTCCAGTCACTGGATCCCTCCACCCTCCCACTTGTCACCCCACTGCGGAGTGTGACTTGAAAGCCTGATACCCTTTAAAAAAAAGTGCTGTTCTGGGGAAAATGCAAGGAGAGAAACCACGCAATACAACACTGTTGATAGAGTATGTGGTCCAAACAACACCAGCCGTTATCTAAATGAAAAACAGTCTGCAAAAACACGGCCCGGCTACTCTCTTGCAGTTTATATCTTTGGCGAGTTAATCTGGTGAACTACTCCAAGTAATGAGAGTCATTAATCTTCTGTATAAATTACCAGCTCCAATACATCCCCTCTCATAGAGAATCTTTGTCAGAGCTCATAAGACTTCTTTTGTTATACCTGTAGAGTGGAAAAGTAAGGGGGAGGGGAGCGATGGTGAAAAGGAAGCCTTCACGCTATGTCTCAACTCACCTAACGATTAATCACACACCTTTAGGCGTTGAATTAAAGACCTGTGATAACTGGAGTGGCCTAATCATCTGCATAGCCAAGGGCAGGATCTATCCCTCTGAGAGCAAAGCTAAACCAACTGTTAAAGCTTCTCCGTCTTCCCTCTGTCCAACCGCTGTCTCACTTTCACACCATTCCGTTTGCCTAATTTGACTCTTTGAAAAGGTCCCTTTCTGCGTCGTGACACATCATAGTTTTACATATGAAAATAAACCCATTCAATGTGATTTCAACCTTTTATTTTCGTACTATTGCAATAGAAAGGCACCCCGAGGAAAGCTTTCATCCTTTGTACAGAGTGAAACCTGTTGTTTAAACCAATTAATAAAGCTCCTCTCTTTTCTTTCTGTCCTCTGCATCTCAAATCATTCATGTTACTAAATTGGTTTTCCAAAATCAGGGGTGTCAGATATGGTGCACGCCGGTCAAAATCAAAAAGAAGGTCCTTTTGCTCGCTAAGGGTCGAGCCGTAGAGGTCATGAAAAGAGGTCATACACAACACTGAGGCCCACAATTAAACAGCAGATGGCAGCAATACTTGAAGCCAAGAGATTAGCGACAGCAGTGAGAGCTAGAGATAGCCAAATACTGTTAACCTCAGAGCAAAACCAGAAATCCTGAGTAAGTCAGACCAGTTGGAAGACAAACACTGTGGCAGGAAGATTTCAAAGAGCACTTTTAAAAACAAAACAGAAATTTTGGGTAGTTTTTGTATTAAAATGAAGTGCAAACTTCAAAGTTATGGGAATTTATAGGTTGCTGTCATTTACCAAGTCCATTTGAGATCAACTCAAACTGCAGATGGACCACAAGTGATGTGAAAGAGAGGAAAGCCCAAAGTCACCATTTCACTTCTACTGTCTCACAGAAGATGTTTTTTTTCATTCTTTGTACCGGTTGTAAAGCACTCCTCCTCGCTATTCATCACAAAGCTTTCTGGGTATTTACCAAGCTGCCGTGACAACCAGGACGCATTTTTGAAGACAAATATAGGACAATCAGTGTCACTATGGTAACGTCAGGTATCAGGTGAAAAGGGTTAAGCAGTTTCATGATGGGCGAAGAAGACGACGACGATGTAATTTGATCAGCTAGATGGAGAGAAAAGAGTGTGAGGAACAAATACGGTTATCTCTTCCAATAGAACTGTGACCATATCACTAATCTGTTAATTAGTTGAATTGGTTAATTAAAGTGAATTTAAATGAAAAATCGAAATGACGTCTCCAGGATCTTTGTCTCTCTGGGTTGTTTGGGTTTGTGCTGAATGAAATGAAATTTCGTTTTGGTCTCTATAGTCTTTTCTCCTAATCACTCAAACCCAGGTTTGAAAGACTGTAACAACAGAGGAAGACAACAAATCTGTTCCATTGGCTGATGACGCCTTAATAAATTAATAATCTACTTACCTTTAGGGTTATTGAAAATTTAAGGCATTTAAATATTGGCCTGCGAGTAATTTTCTGCTGGCACGATCCAGAGACATGATATTTAATAGTACTTCAAGGTTTATTCCCTTCAGACTGCTTTTCAAATGAATTTTCTGCTCCATGTCACTGTAGTTCAAGGCCTCCACAGCTGTCGCAATCAAATAGGGAACCTTGAGATGAGCGTCACACATTGAAATAGCACTTAATTGTGTTGCACTGTGGCATATTTGCCTTGTCCAACCCATCCTGACACTCAATTTACGGAGTAATGAGGATATTGAGGGGCCTAGAGCAGTTTGATACAATAATTACAGGCATGCGATACCGCAAGTGTACTACTTTAGTGTCAGTTATAGATATACATCTGTCCAAGGAGACAAATGAACGGAGGGCTTTCACTCAAAACTATCTGAAAAAAAATCTAAATTGGCCCATAATGAGATAGACAGGTTACTAATACGTAATTTACTGGCTGTAGCTTGCAGGAAAATTCGAAATACAGTTTAATAAATGCTGTAATGTGAAAGCAATAATTAGAGTAAGGGTAAATCATTGCTAGTAGCTATGCAATATTTAAAGACTGAAAGAATAACAAGGGCATGCGTGCGAGAATACATGTATTGTAGCTGTTGCAGTGAGTCGTAACTGCGCTTTGAAAAAGGGAGGAAAATACCAAACACACGGTGGATGGGGAAAAAGAAAAGTTATTCAAAGTGAAAAGCGATGGTATCAGGAAGTTTCCAATCCACACACAACAGCATCTGTGTTTGTGTAAATGGACAACACAATGCTGGCAGTAGCAGTGGGAATCAACCAGACTCTCTTACCTTTGCCAAGTGGGAATTGATCCATTTTGTGAACGTCCTTTTCTGCACAGCCTCCTGCTCATCTGTAAACGAGAGCCCAGAGCATCACTTTTTAGTCACAGGCGAAAATAAACAAAGACGGGATTAAAACACAGGCTTCTCATTGTCAGTTGCAGTGACGGTTTACTGGGTGTGCAGGGCTGCACAGTGACTCTAATTAACTTTGATGCTTCTGTCTAATGTGTCTGTACACAGTCACATCAAGTGATACATTACACAAACTTAGCAAGGGAAAGCGTTTGACATTTACAGATGGCATTTTCACGAGCCTCTCAGAATGGACAGAAAATCCTGCTCTCAAAAATGCCCTTTAGTTTAGAGAAGGGCAACGGTTCTTCCCATATCCTCCAGGATCTATAAGAGGGTTTCTTTCATTTCTGACTACAGTTCAAGCAAGTCATCCATCCTACTGTCGAGTGGTGCTATCACAACACATAAGGCAAGAACTGTTCTGATTTACCTACACATAAAAGGTAGATGTCAATTTGTAGTGGCTGGAACGATAAAGGCCTTTTAGTAAAGGTCCAATCAATGGCATAGATGTCTGCTGGCTATTTTCCCTAAACAGCCACATCACTTAAAAGAAGACAGGACAATAAATCAAGTCATGTCCTTTACGTGTGCACAACAAAGAACACATGTGATGAACGTAAAATCTGTTGAATCATCAAAACCAGAATCTGAATCTCTTTCCTAAAGCACCACGGTGACCATGGCAAGTGAAATATTATTCTGTGCACTGACATAGGAGATGGACTCCCCCCCCCCCCCCCCCCCCCAAAAAAAAAAACATCAAAACACATCACTATAAAAAGTAAGGAGTAGTTGATATGTTTTGCTGACTTTTTAATCCAACTACTGCATTCCTGCTGCAGCGTATTATTCCTTAAACCATTTCACAGGAAAATTCAATGCGACTTGCAGCCTATGCAAAAAAAAAAGAAAAAAGAAAAATGGGACTTGGGATTGACAAATTCATGTGCAACCACCACATCCCATCCCTTCAGAGTATATGCAAGCCAATATAACTGGAACCCAAAGGATCCTATCATGCATAGTAACTGGCACTATGTTTTTGTTTTTTTTCTGTCTCGTATACACAGCAGAGCAATATCCTAGAGATAAGCACATTATCTGACACAGAGCTTTCCTCTACCTTAATAAAATATGCTGACGGCTTGATTACACACAAGTTGGTTAGTGTGTCACTGGGCACTATGGACAGATGTGAACAGGGAGGGAGGTGTGTGTGTGTGTGTGTGTGTGTGTGTGTGTGTGTGTGTGTGTGTGTGTGTGGGGGGGGGGTATCTTTCATACATAATGCAGATACATTCACGCATAGTCATTCGTGCCGCTGAGCAGATCCCTGTTCTATGAATTAATCTTTTGATTGGGTCCAGGTGTAATCAAATATTGATGGGCGGTAATATTGGATGAGAATAGGAAGAGATTTAGTCAGCCGCATCCGCGAACAGGAACATGTGTGACGGAGAAAACGTCTGCATGTGTGCGGTGCCAGCCTCTCGGTCTCAGGGACGAGGTGACTTTGAACTCCAGCGCACACTCACATGCAGTCGCACTTAAGCACACACATGCACACGCTCACATTCTTTCAATATCACAAAGGGTAACAGCCATCCACGGCAGCTGAGCCTCGCAGCAGCGTTTTGACACAGTTGATTACTTTCTGTATCATAAGTCTCATCCACAGCCCCTGACTTCCCACTCTGACCCCCCACTGTGAAGACGTTAATGAAATATAATTAAATTCCAGTTTCCTGCCTCAAAGGCTGTGTCTGGCAACAAGGTGTACGGCTGGTTCAGAGAATAAACTCTCTAAAAACTGTCAAATATTAAACAGCATTGTGGGTCTAATTTCTTCACAGTATAATGAGATAATGTCACTTATACAAACTGATGAATGAATGGCATCCAGATGTAGACAAGCAGATGCAGACAGCTGGATGGTCAGACAGAGAGATAACGAATCTAACATTTTGTCAGTCAGCTCACTGTTGATGCAATAATCAGTGAGTTTGTGCTTTTTCGTTCAGGTACGACTGCTTCACGTAGTACAGGCTCTAAGCGTAGCGTTCTCAACACTGCAGGCAGACACACACACGCCAAGGTGGAAACGCCCCCTTTAAATGTCTGCCCAATTCACTTGATACAGGCTCGTAGCCCTCTGGAAAAAAGAGAGAAAAAAAAAAAGAAGAAAAATCCACCCTGCAGGGAACTCTTCGTGAGGAAATTACACTGCAAAATGCACACGGTCACACACTTTGGCACGCATGCAGCAGGCACGTACAATCCATGCTGCAGTGCCACGCTAAAACACACACGCAGGACGCCCCGTCACATGGAAAATACGCACAACGTCTACTTCTTTTCCCCACACTCTCTGTTTCAGTCACACACAGCCGTGCACTCACCCAACTTACCGCGGAGGTAGTGGTAGAAGCCCGCCACCAGGTTGAGGGATGTGTTCTTTTTGGGGGAGGCTTCGCCCCCTGCTCGCCGTGCCATCGTGTCCCTCACACTACGCTTCGCTTTTTTCCCGCTTTCATGGGGACGATGAGTGGACATCCACGGCCACCTCTGGGAGAGGCAACACTTGCCCTTGCTCCTGCCCTTGCTGCCACTCCCCCCCTTCCTCTCTTTTTTTGGGGAGGTGTCTTTAAAGAGCTCCCTGGAGCAGTGGACCTCCTGAGATGACAGCAGCAAAACTGTTGCTTCGAGGCAGAGCAGCCAGGAAGCATTCACGTTCCTGTTTGGCTCCTCGTCTCTTAAGTCCAGCTGTCCTCTGTCCTGTCCTGCAGCAATGGACTGTAGACTCTGTCAGACTCTGTGGTGTCCTGCCTGTTAAGCAGCTTGGGAGTGTGGTGTGAGAGTACGCGTGATGCAAAGACTGTTTGTGTGTATGTGAGTGAGCAGTGCGCAGTGCCGGCTTGCCTCAGCATCAATCTTTCTTGCTTAGTCCCTTTCACCCTCTCCCTCCCTCTCTCTCTCTCTCTCTCTCTCTCTCTCTCTCTCTCTCTCTCGCGCGTGCTCTCTCTCTCTCTCTCTCTCAATATTTTACTGTAGGCTGCAGGAACAATCCACTTCCCTCCACTGGCCAGCCAATCAGAGTGTGTGGGAATGAGTGATGTCACAACTGCCTCGTCCTTATTTGAGGAGGGAGGGCTGAGGAGCCGTGGGTGGGTTGAAGAGGACCGTTTAGCAGGTTAGTAGGGGAATAAGTGCAAGCTCTACACTGACAGCAGCAGAAACGCAAGAACACATGCTCAAACACGGCATCGGGACAGATGAGCAGGAATTCCCTGAGAGCTGCTGGTATTCTTAATACCCCTCCTCTCTCCCTCTCTGTCATCCACACAGAAACCATGTGGTGCTCTGAGGCATGCAGCTTTCTACTCCGTACAGCCTGCAGGGGAGCAGACTATCACTGACAGTCGTCCTGTCTGATCTACCACTGTACTCTCTTCAGAAAGGGTCGCTTTCATCAGAACCACACTCGCAAACAGTACATCTGTCTATTTGTTATCTCTTGGGGAGGGAGTACGGAAGGGTGGAAAATACGAAAAAGGAAAATGCAATAGTGAGGTTCAGATAATATTCAACATGCAAATGCATCAAGATAAGAGCTTAAAGCATCTTTGAGAAATGCAAAAACAAAGGGAGGTCCAGAACAAAGAAAACATTGTCAACTGTGTTTTAATTTATACTCATTGTGATTCTGCGAGCTGTACTGCAGGGGGGAGATTTTTGTGTCAAACCAGGTAATAAAAAAAAAATAAAAACGCGAACAAACACCAAAGACAAACAGAGCATTGTTCATCTGATTACTGTGATTTCAGCATCTGAAAGAGCTACTTGACTTGATACTAGGAAGAAGACAGAAGGCTACTTATGCTTTTGCGCCAATTTCACCTCAACTCTTTAATACATATTCATGCCTTGTTCTCGGAGGAGCATAAAAATCCATGCCCTTTGGGTGGACATCTCTCTGTGATGTTGCACAGTATTTGCTTTGCCTTCAGAGCCCAACACAGGAGTAACAGTCTCACTGCTGCAGAGCTAAAAGCAGCAGAAAATGAACGTGTTGCATGATATGGACTTCTTTCCACTGTCTGATTAGTATCTCTCTGTCTGTCTGACCTGATGCTCCCTCTTATGCAGCCTGTCAATTTCTCTGAAATGTGTTGAACAAACACAGGTATGCGGCGTGCACACACACACACACACATACACGCACAAAAACATACAGGCAGTAAGAGCTCTGGCAATATTAAAAGCAGGGGGCTTCTCTTTGAAACCATATTCAGAGGCTTTCCTGGAAAGCAATATTCACGCTGAAGAGGCTGTTGGGTCTTATATCAGCCTTAAGGATGAAAGGACCATTCATCATTTCTGTGATTTTTCCCTTTTGTTCTTGGGTTCCCCCCATAAGGGATTTTAATTATGAAAGTCATCAATAACCAATGGCAGCTGTCATCCGCTATCTGTCTGCTGATAATCACACTGCTGACACTCCTCCCTCTAACAGCCCTAAAACTGGCCGTCATAATGAAATCATGAGCCCATTCCATGGTCGTCTTTCTGACGCGAGTCTCTTTGAGGGTCTGTTTCTGCACAGAAAGTATAAACACTGCATATGCAGCTGACTGTGTGTATTTCTGTGCACAGGTACAGGCATTGCAGATAAAATGGGTTCAAAGAAATATTCATGAAGCACATTTACTTTGTATTTACATTTACATTTCCTTTACTGGCCCATATACCTTGGGTATAAAGAAGGGTTTTATGCCAGTGGAAGGCAGAATCTCTAGGGGTTTTCACACTTCACAAACTCACAATTCCAACTCAATAAAATTTACTCCAAGCAAATCATTTGCCTTTAACTTTTCTACACCCAAACAGAAATCGATTGTTCTTCTCAGAGTTCTGTTTCTGCAGACAGCCAAACCTTATCAATGATGTGAATTATGAAAACAGGATCTATTGTACGATAGTTTTTTCATTCACTCCAGTCAAGTTAGAGGTGTTTTGACAACTAATAAATTATTGGTTGGAAAGGTTCATGTGAAGTGAAAAGGAACTATCCAAGGTGCTGAATGTGCCAACGTGAGTCTATTCAGTGGGACAGTTACTCTGATTTGATGCACTGAACGAGCCACCAGTAAATAGAAACCAATTATAGCCAAACTAGGAGTCCAAACGCTCTTTTACCTCTTTTTCCATTTAGTACCTGCACAGCAAAACCTGAGGAAGCTGAACATGTCTGGTGAGCTAAACTGTTCAGAAAAACATCCCCAGGACAAAATCAAAACATGATGGTGAAGGATTCATGGGATTTATTAGGCTCCACCGTGGGAGTTTAGAGAAACAGAGGGTGAGCAGGTGCACACACACACACACACACACACACACACACACACACACACACACACACACACACACACACACACACACACACACACACACACACACACACACACACACACACACACACACACACACACACACACACACACACACAGGACCAGTATGAGCTGATTGGAGACAGCATCATTTTAACATCCACTGTACGTGCAAGAATAAACCAACAGACTCCTTTAGGCTGCAGATCTCAGGAGTGTTTCAGAGAAAAAGCGGGGGTGGTGGTGGGGTGGTGGGTGGGGAGGGGGGGGGGGGGGGGGAGGATTGTTGGAGGGTTAAAACAGACTGAACCTCAGCTGGTCTGGATCCTACTGAAGCCCCTGGCAGCCCTACAAAACATGAGGCTCTCTCGCTGAGGTTGTGGAGGTTGGACATGGGTCAGCTCTCGGCACTCACACAGGTATGTCTGCAGGGTGCGCAGCTTCCCGAGGAGAGGAGGAACCGTCTCTTTTCTGCCATTAAAGGAAAAACAAACGGCCTCCTGGAGGGTGGAATAACGCAGCTCCTGCTCGTATTGTAATCTATTCAGCCTAAGGATGTTTGGGTTTGCTCTCTGAGCAGCCGAGAATCCTTATTTAGCCTTGCAAGGACTGTATAGAGACACAGCGCCACCTACTGGAGGAGTGAAGCTTCAGGAATTTGAAGTTCTGTATCTGAAGCAGCACTGTACAAAGACAAAAGATATCAAATGTGGCAAGACAGGAAAGGAAAGGACAAATGAACAAGCGCAGCATTCAAAGCTCAGCTTTAAACAGCCGCCTTCCCAGTGACCCTGCTCTGCACTCGCACATCTCTGATCTCTCTTAATCTATTAATGACTCCACAACTCACCAGCCGTGATTACGGTCGGTCAGACATGGACAGGCACTCCACGCACTTACTGTACGAGGTCACTCTCCCTGCTGTCAAGTATTAATTTACTAATACAGCAATTCAATTATATCATCCCAGTAATTTTCAAGATGGCAGCTATTTAAATTTACACAACAGCTTCATACCGTGCTGGTATTAATAATTCCATTTCTGTACAGAAGTCCCTTTTTCAGATTTGTCCTGGAGAAATGCAGCTTTTTCTGCAGTAAGACAGTAATGGAACATGCCTGTTACAGCTATCATAGCACTAAATGGATGTCTTTGTTGTATGCCACAGTGGTACCCTGTAATTTCTCCATCCTCACACATGCACGCACACACACACACACACACACACACACACACACACACACACACACACACACACACACACACACACACACACACACAATTTCACAAGCACACACGTGCACTTGCAAACCCACCACACTGACACACAAAGCGATTTCACAGGTTTTGGAGGCTTTTCTGCCTCTCCACTCCACCCAGTAGCTTATTTATCCACTTCCTGATCCCAGTTCTTCTCTTTCACCCCAACAATTCCTAATTTAAAAACCCCTTCGCTGCACTTCCGCAGGAGTACTTTAGCCCCCGCACTCAAAAACACCCTCTATCACGCTCTCAACACCTCCACTCAGCCCAAACGTGTCCATTCTGCTTTTCTATCCGCCATCCCACTTCATTTACAGCACATTTTTTTACAAGTCCCAACATAAGTGCTGAGACGGAAGTCCAAATGTCATCCCATTAACATAGCTAATTGCATTTCAGTAATAATGACACCACATTAAAGAGACTGAGAAGGGGGGAACAAGTCAAAGTGATTATCAAAACAACCCCCTTTCCTCTTTCAAGCATCGTCCCTTTTCAGTACCAGATGTGCAGAGAAGGCACGTTGTTATTGACAAAAATGTCCAAATATCACAGTATTCATTACAGCCAGGCCACTGATATTGAAATTCTAGCACTGTGAGCACCTGTGATGCTTACACAAAGACGAAAAGAGCTATAAAGCAAATGAGGGTGAAAATGAAGTGATGAAATTTACATGATAAGAAAAACGACTGAATACAACAAAACTATTTAATGAAACATTGTGAAGCGGTCATCTTTGGTATGAAAGTAACAACGGTGATTTAGAATTTTGATTTAGTTTCAATAGAGAAAACAAAAAAATCTGATACACAGTGTGCAAAATTGGTGTTTCATTATGAGCTGCAATTCCTCTCCTCCTTTATCAGGGGAAATACATGGAGCCGAATAAAAGCAAATCTTTACCACCAAGCGCAAATAGACTGAACATGCAGCCAATACAAAGCATCTATTCCACCGCAGGTTCCAGGGGTCATAACAAAACACCACTCAGTGGCACTAAGAGCATTAGAAAGACTCAATTTGGCTTTGAAAATATTTCCAGTTTGATGTTTCTCTGCAACTCTTCATGAATTTGTGTGTAAGACACGTGTGTGTGTGTGTGTGTATGCATGTGTGTGTGAGTGCGTGTGCATGCGTGTGCGTGCGTGTGTGTGGGAGAGCAGGAGTGGGTCAGACAGTCTAAGCTCTTTATCCAGGTTCAGAAGCCCGCCACACATTACAGGGATGAGTAAAGTGAAAGGACTACTGGCGTCAGCACACTAAATAAATCACCGTGGTCAGAGCACCAAATTCAGTTATAAGTCTCGTCTTTGCTGTGAAATAAAAAACACTTCCTGGCACGGAGCCAGAATCATAGAAAATCCTGTTGCACACGGACACTTGAGCACATTTATGCTTATCCAGCCGGATCCATTTTATATATTTAAAAGAAAACCCAAACCAGTTCATTTGGCCACAACCAGATCTATATTTATGTTTTACTACAACCAGCAGTTCAATACCCAATGCTTCTTTTTTTTATTTTTTTTTACAAAGACAAGATACATTTTGTTCAAATTTCCCCCAAATCTCCTGATTTCTCAATTTCCATTCTGAAATCACTAAAAGCAGAATAGCTGTGGTTGCTGCATCAGTTGGCAGGTTGGTCTATAGAGCCTCAGAGAACCAAAGAACCAGTCTCCACTCCGACAGGAAATAACATTTCAGAGTTGCATCTTGTGCATTTTTCCTTGATTTGTTGCTGAAGGCAAATAAAAAGTGACGTTGGGCCAAATCCCTCTGGGGACATTGTAATTGAATTGAGCAGTAAACAATGACATTGCGAGCAGCTGACAAAGTGTTTAATCGAGCATTGACGTG
Source organism: Lipophrys pholis (assembly GCF_963383615.2). Lineage (NCBI taxonomy): Eukaryota > Metazoa > Chordata > Actinopteri > Blenniiformes > Blenniidae > Lipophrys > Lipophrys pholis. The sequence continues at coordinate 10,360,186 of NC_137649.1, forward strand.
TATGAGATATGTTTTCTTTGATAAACATTGTAATAAAATTTGTGACGAGAGGATTGGACAAGCTGAAATGTTCCTCAAATGTCCCATTGTTATTTGGGGAGTGAGGGACTCTTTGAAAAAACCCGTTGATGTAATAAACCCAACAGATTTGCTCCAAGCAGATTAAAATAAAAACTTTGAATGACTAATTTCACTGCTGACTTGGCGACACTGAGATCACAACATCATGTGTCCGGCTGACCTCTTTAAGGTCACAGCGCCCCAATCTGACCTCTATTTAAAGAAAAAAACCTTAAAGACTAAAACGTACTGCCAGAGGCTAAATCTCCCTCTGCCCAATCACATGGTGACGGGTGGAAAAAGAGGACAGAGGTGTCTGTGGGTGAAAGATAAGGCCACGCGCGAGAGTCAAAAGTATTACGGACAGCCACTGAATGTGTCTTGGGGTCAAAAGCTCAGTTGTCAAGGTTTTATCTGGAAGGACATTGTTCGGCGCATCCATCAAAACTATCTGAAGCCTCAATCTGACAGACAGCATCGGAGGCTGTTGGAGAAATGCTGAAGATACTGGAGAATCAGAGAGGTATGAAGCACACCCGTGGATGCAATACTGGGTCAACAGTGCTGTGTATTGAAAAACCCTGGAAGTACTACTTTCATCACAATACTAGTTACTTATTGTTGAGTGTGTAGCATATAAATACACTCTGCAACAAACATCACAAAACAAGCAGTAAGGAGTGTTTTGGGCAGAAAAAAAAAGAATACCTACACCTGCAATGTTTCAGTCCCTTTTATAGATCAAGTAAAAACACTTGAGTTTGTAATTTATCTTACATGAACTAATAGTGGCACACTGACCTTTTTGAGTGTGTGACATTTAGAAGTGGGTTTAGAGGAGATCACCGCTGTCTCACCTTCATTATTGTATAAGAGGGACACGCTGCGACCCAATCTTGTGATATGTCACTCAAACCCATGCTGGCTGTCAGGTTAAATGAGATTATAATCTGATTTGCAATAGAAACCGTCACTGAGAAAGTTGCACGGACACTCACTCACACACGTGCACCGACACACACACACACACACACACACACACACACACACACACACACACACACACACACACACACACACACACACACACACACACACACACACACACAAGGTCAAACTAGCAACCGTTTTACCCCTTTGACCAATATTAACTGCCATCCAAACCTAACACGGCAATGTAACCGTTTCTTCACCTTGCATTTAAACAATTTGTCACCTGGGCTAGATTTTTTTTTTTTGCCTCCAAGAGGAAAATACATAACATTTAGCCCCCCACAGAATTACTCATCTCTTAACACACACACACACACACACACACACACACACACACACACACACACACACACACACACACACACACACACACACACACACGCACACACACACACACACACACACAGGGTTTTTATCAAGCATAATGTTCTGTAACAGAAGCAGTGACTGAACAAGACACGGCCAATAAGCCCACAGGGCAAAAAAGCCGGTGCTAGCTGTCATGCGGCTGCCGCTATGGCAACAAGTCACAAACACAATCTGTAAAGAAAAGAAAAAAAAAATAGAAGCAGGAAAGAAAAAAAAAAAAACACAAGTGAGGATGGAGCACTTGTCTAGACTGGTCTTTTTGCCATATCTCTGTCCTGGCAGCCTTGAAGACTCACTCAGGGTCTGTTTAACCACTCAGCTGACTCCCAGCGGTGTGATGAGAGAAAAAAAAACCCTGATGCCACACGGCTATTTTTAACACCAAGTGTTTGGTTTGGTGTACATGTGTGTGTGTCTACGGTATCCGCAGCGAGCAACGATAAATGGTGGTGTCACTACCAAACAGGAGGCTGGCATGGCTCAAGGTGACCGTCTGCTTGGGCCTTTCCTTGGCTGTGACCGAATCATAATGCCGCCTCTGGCACACAGGATGTTGCCCTGGCACCGTGCCAACCAGAGGATCTGTGCCAAACCCACCAGCAATCAAGAGCTTAAAACTGGTGCTCCCTCGCTCTCTCTTTCTCTCTCTCTATCTAAAACTCTTAGTATAGGACTTATTTTGAGATCTGCTGACCTCCATTGCCCTTTAACCCATGCATGCCCTACAGTGAGGATGGTGAGAAATTCCATCCTTACTGCTGTGGGGCAAATTATGGCTACTAATTTAATGAAACAGGCTTATCTCTAAATATATTCTAATGAGCAAACATGCATTATTTTCACCTTATAATGAATTTATTAATGCATAAATAGCATGTTTACAATCAATCCCTGCTTTAAATGTGGAATAAAAATCACTTTCTTGTACTTTATTACTGTAATACCTGTAAAGTATTAACAAAATATGCAAAAAATGATGACGAGGGCTGCAAGTTGCCTGCAGGCCCCCATAATTTTTCCTCCTGGTGAGCCCCGTTTAAATTCAGCCACACATTTTATTTTAGGTGTGTGTGTCTGTGTGTGTTCCCCATCCAATCTGTGGGTGTCTCCCATACTATCGAACCTCAAGGAAATTGTGAGTACAGGATTATGCACAGCCTACGCATTGAAAACCCAAGCAGGTGCTCCGAACACAATGAAACTGAGCAAACTTGTCCACTTGTTAAGTTCGCAGACGGTGAAACCCAGAGGCGTAGGCGGGAATGTGCGCCTCTGCCACCCACCGCCGAGAAAACAGGTGAGAAACCGAAACAGGAGAAAACAGTGCATCGCTTTTCTCATTAAGGAGACACAACAAACAGGCAAATTCCACAGCATATGGAGGAGTTCAGGCTGGGAGGTGTTCAAAGCGGCCTCGCCGTTCTCCGCCATATGGTGTCACTAATTGCTGTTTTTCGCTGCGACAGAGAGGTGCACCAAAAGAGACGGTTGAAGGGAGAAAAACACAGCCTCCAAAAAATTGGGGCAAAAGTTTTGATTGTTTTGATGTTGCAATGAGCGGTTTACTAACCGCTTCCAAATTGAGCCTGAAGGGAGAATGGCTCATTTCATGGTATCTGGTGGTTTGTGGTATGTGGCTAATTTGGGAACATTGTATTCTCTTGAGAAGATGAGAATAATCTGTTAATCTAATCAGACTTTACAAGAAATACAAATGACATGAGATACCTATACGTTTATGGCTCTCAGGTGATAAATTATGTTACAACTAAGATTTCCCCTCAAAATAGCTGTATGAAAATACTTTGTCAATACAGCCAGTCTCTGAACACTAAACACAACACCGTGACACAATAGTCGTGACCGTGAACATAAAGAAAAGGCGGCGTGAACAAAGGCGAAACTAATTAAATTTAATGCCGTCATCAGGGAACAAACTCCTGACTATATGATACAAGACAGACAGGAAACATGTTTATGTTGCCTTTGACACGTGCTCTGAGCTGTTTCATGTGCAGATTAATGAAAGCTTAAGTGCCCCTGTTTGATTCTTTCTAAACGTCTTGATGACATTATCAGAGGTTCTTCTCTCGTCTCCCAGGGGACGGATGGCATCCGCAACACATCAAATAAGACATTACGTCAATTTGTGCAATCAACATATAAACAACCTGAAATGATCACTTACCCAGAGGAAAACGTGCACAAGAGCTCTATGAGAAAAACCCCAGATAAATCACAGGCTGCACCGAAGACTTACAGTAGAGACACCTACAGACTTTAGTCTTATATTACCTGCTACCATGTGGACATTATAAACTTGTTTATGACAGTTAGTTTGATTGTAAGATGTTGCTTTACCCTGAACTGTAGTGACTAGGTTGTCTAGTGCATATCCAACATATCCTGCCTGTGATTAGAGAAATAATGAAGGTAGAGAACAGAGAAGCCGTTCTATTGGCTCTAATGTACATGGAAAAAGCTCATTGTGGAAGTCGACTTGCATGTGGGAATTCCTTGGGAATCCGCAAACTACTGTTCTGGTGCAGCTCTGGTGTTGCTCTGATTGTCAAGTTCTGCTGAATTTTCTTTTGGTTGGTGGCAGCTGTAGCTTGTAGCAGCAGTCAGACTGTGCGGTGCAGCGAGGAGGCTGTCGCGAAAAAAAAGGACAATATGATCTCAACAACTGTGACAACGGTCGAGTAGGAACGCCATTGACTGCACAAGAGAAGACCACACATTTAAAACAATGATCAACAGAGTCACTGCAAGTGCCCATCTTCGGTCCAAGACTGAATGTTGTATGGCTTTCTTAAATCTTCACCCAAATGTCAATCAAACAAACTCATTTTCCATTTACCCAGAGAGGAAAAATAGAAGTTTGTGGCACACTGATGATATTTTCTTCCACCAATTTTTTTCATGATGACCAAACCGTTGTGCGATTAGTGTAAACCTGAAGGCTCTTGAAAAAAACATGGCGTCAACTCAAGAGCTTTGTTCGGAGGCTGGACGTAGGCAGGAACACAGTTTTTTTTCCCCCTGATTTCAGTGAGAGCCACAGTCCGTAGTCACTACAGAAAGAACAAAGGGAAGGTTGGCCAGCCTTGAGTTACCAGTGATGGTACAACGCTGATTTCTTCTTTTTCTGGTTGTTTACTTCAGAGGTTAACACAGCAGATCATGTACTTCCATCTCACCTGATCCCCTGAATCTTCTACTGTTACAACAATTCTCTTCAAGTTCCCCTTCTCCCCCTCGTAACTTCATCACACATCTTAACAACTCAACCTCGCCTCTGTAGTTTATCTCTAAACTGTCCAAACCTAAGTTCAGTTTTAATCATGTACATCCTGGTCACTGCCAATGAAGATTTCAGCGTTTTAATTTTTTTGTCTGCCACCTCATGAATAGTTGATCCCTTAATTTTTCACGGGAAGTTTTCATATATCCTAAACTGGAAAAAAATGCAACATTGCCAAGTGCTGATACTTACATCAGATGAAACTTATTAAAGTACTTCAACTATTTAAGCAACATAAAGGGTTCACTAACTGGTGTTCACACGGCCCAAACTGAAAGATCCAGTCAAATGAGTATTTCTGTAGCTTTCCAAACTATCATTGACTAAGGTTGTTTATTGGCACACAGTGTTACATCACATTGTTGGGGTTTTATGAGCTTGTAAATAAAATGTATGAAAACTGGGGGAAAAAACCAATCATTTGGAAGAAGAATTAAAATGACACACCATATGCAAACATGGGTCTTTCCTCAATGATGATCGTTCCCATTTGTGAGAAGTGAACTGTGCCTTCTTACAGAAATAATAAAACAATGTATCTCCACTGCATCGTGACAAATTGCTTAATGCTCCCTGATTATGTATGTGCAACAATCTGTCTGTGCGCAGTTCAGACGGCTCCGGGGGAGGCTTCTAAAATTAGATCAATCAGTGTACATTTGGGATTCAAAGAGTGCATCTACACCTGCACACAGTGATGCAGAGGAGCCACGTGGCTGCTGATGCTGCTCTCAGCTTTTGCAGAAGCTGCCACCTCGGAAGCCACACAGGCAGCAGCCATATTGGATCTGAGCTCCAGTGTCACCTGACTTTCCTGCTACTTTGCGAACGTCATCAATCTGATCCTATCAGTCGGGGACAGGTGATCTGGTCACAGTGAGAGAGAGGGCTACAATTAAAAACGGAACACACCAACAATAGGTGATGTGCAGTGAGCCTAAATAAATGCTGACGACTGCTATAAATACAAATGTGAGAAAAGTTAGAGGAAAGATCATATGAAGAATTTACCAGAAGCTTAAAGAAAAACAAAAAAAAAACTGTTCTTGTTATTCATGTTTTATAGCCACAGTACTTCTACACAGTAGTATGAAGGGCCAACTTTCTATATTGAGAATAAGAACTGCAGCTATAGCCGAGTCAAGAGAGAGGACTCGACTTCATCTTGTCAGCTTCTCTGGGGATTAGTGTTGGTCTTGTCTACTTCCCTTTCTATGTTATAGTGCACACACATGTACTCACTGTACTGTACTGTGTGCACAAGCTCTCAGTATACCCAAGGCCAGAGCAGCAGGCATGCGGACGCAAGCGCAGATAGTACACACATTGATGAACAAGAAACTGATGAAGTCAAAAACCATTTCATGTTGTTTATTCCCACACAGCTGGTGAAGGTTTACTCCTATGCACAGATTAACAGCTTCATCCTCATACTTATTCTGCATCAGATGCAAAAGAATCCACAGAAAGGAAAAGAAATTGCACAGTGCTGATAGTAGCTGAATGCCAAATACATAAATACCTGACTGTAACCTTAAATTCCTCTGCACCGGCACACTGCGCGCTGTGACATTGCATATCTCAGTCACTGATGTCCTTCCCAGCACTGTCAACTTGAATTCCACAACCATACAGCAATGCCAATCATTGCAACAAGGTGAGGCAGCAGAAAAATGCATACGATACAGTATCAGTAAGTGTTCTTTTATTCTGGCATGCTGTGTCATGCGGAGCACTGGGTCACCTCTAAAAATACTGCAAACCAACTTGGAGCAGGATGAGTGAGTAAGCATTTTACACCTACCTTGAAGCCTTTGCATCACATCGGCAATATCCCGAGCAGAGTGTCCATAGCGCTTGGGTGATGCCATGCTGCAGTCCTGAGGTCACCAAAGTCACGTTCCAGTTCCTGTTCGTCACCCTGGCAGGACTCTCCTCCTCTGAATGGGACACAGCCCAGGCTGCAGCAGTTCAGTGTCTTCACACTGCCTGCATGGTATTAAGACCGGTCCATGTCCATGTTGCTGCGTTTCTCTCAATGGTCATCCCTGTTACAGTAGCGGGCTGCAATCCTCGCACTCAGAAAAGCTCCTCCCCTGATATCGATGATGTAAGTGCATACTGTATGTGTATGCAAGCGAGTGTGTATGGCTGTGTGTGTGTGCACAGAACATCTTAGAGGACCCCCCCTCCCATGCCTGAGCCATTCACTTCTGCAGCCAAGAGAGCTTCCTGCTCTGTATGCACTGCCACCTGCTGTCCAAATCAGAGTCATGCATTTGCATCTTGACAGAGCTTCTCTCATCTGTGCTCTCTCCACAACAAGTGATAGAAGAAAGTGTGCTAAAAAATAAAAAAAATAAAGAAGAAAGGGGAAAAAAATATTAGTTGCAAAATCAAAAAATTCTATTTAAGATGCAAGGCAATGTTTAATCTAAAAAGCAACAATCCATCATAAAAAATATGACCTGATTTTAACATAAAAATAAACACCTTACTGGTTTGAAATAGCGAAAGAAAATGAAGATCAAGGCAGATGCTGCATTAGTTTGTTCTGACAAGCTGTGGCACATTGGGAGATTCATCTATCCACCTCTCTTCTATACTGCTTTATCCCACTCAGAGTCATGGGGTCCTGCACAGCTTATCAGTCCATCCCAGAGCAAATATAGAAAGACAGATCAACATGTTCAGACCCAGGAGCAATAGAAAAACAACATTTAGCATAATATGTATGTTTTTGGACAAAACTATGCCACAAAAATCGGTGTATGTATTTAAAGAACATGCAAACCACTAACTGCTACGCCACTGTGTTGCTCTCAGATTAACTAATTAATATTCTGTAAAACTAATGAAAATATATGGAGGTCTTTTTTTTTTTTTAAATGTCAAAAATGGCATAGTTCTAAAACGAAATGTAAAATTGCTAATAAAGTAGAGAGAAAATGAATTCAAAGACTGAAACCTGGAGACAATGGAAAACATGCGACAACATGAGCAAAGGAAATAAACAGAATGAATGGAAATGCATATAAAAAATATGTGAGAAATAAATGTTAAGATTTTATATATCAATACAAGTATGCAGAGATACAGCTTTAAATATATGTCCAAAGGGTGGATATTTAGAATGACAGTTGTTACTGTAATTTAATGATGTTGTATAAATCGAGCTTTAATTGTCTTGACTGTTAAAAATACATAAGAAAAAAAAATACAAATGTAAATGTGTGTCAAGTTAGGCTCATTATTTTTCAATTATCTTCTTTTTTTGGTCTCAGATATTGGTTGATGGTTATATTATCTAGTCTCTTCCATCTGTCCTAAAATGAACATTGATGTGTATTTTTATTCTGGACCTGGGCAATGCCCAGCCTGCACTTCATGCAAGCGACACAGCTGATTTGCTTTCACTTTTTTATAAATATATTATGTTTAAAGACATTATTCCAAAGAATATCAATAATCAACCTAATTCCTGTAAAAAAAATATACAATATATGCATGGAAGTCAATGTTTGCATAAGTGCTGTGATAAATAAAACATGCAACTTTTCTTCCTTTATGAAGTTAAGGATTTGACAGCTTCTTTTATTTCTATAAAATTCAAGGTATTTGTTGCATTTCACAAATTAAGTCCTGCACAGCATCAAAACAAACTCATATTGTAAAGCAACTCAGTTCCAGTTGTTGTTGAACAATGAATTATTTCAAAATGCATCTCAACTTAAGCTGTTGATGCAAACAATCCATTAAAAAGCAAAAGTGTGACAATAAAGCTTCTTTTTGAAACACAACATCCAAACGATGCTCCCCCACAACAGATCAATGCCACTCTTTGAAATGCAGAAGAGAGGTGTGATGAAGCACCGGGCTCTGAGCACTTATCGCGATGTGTAATCCCATTAGACGAGTCCTTTCATCATCATCTCAAGAGAGCCCTTGGAAGAGCTGAAATAAGAGCTGCACCGCTCTGGCCACAACACCATTCAATAAAGACAGACAAAGGAGTGGACATGAAAAACATTAAAGACATTACACAATAACTGACTGCAGATTTTCTCCGGTCTGGTGAGGGACTGGCAGAGATTAATGAGGCTGATTTAGAGAAACTTCACAAGTGGCCTTCAAAACCTGTGCGTCCACTTTACTCCATGTTTGCGTTGCCTCAACAGTCTTTTGCCGCTGTGCACCTTATGTCTGCTGTGAGTAACCAGAGTGTTTCAGAATACCACGCTCAGCAAAATAGTGTGCAGAGAAGAGGAAAGATTGGGATTTGGGGAGTTGCGGAACATTAAAACCTCTCATTCCCACAACATAACTACAGGGTTGGTGGCGTTATACTGGCAAAGCTCACCACCAAGTCAATTCCTAAGCCAAGTTTCTTAACAGTCACATCCCAATTCAAGGTAGCAGACAAAATATGGCATATGCTTGAGAGAGATTTCCAAATTACAGGCTTATCCAGTTGTATCTGCCACAGCAAAGGCAAACCTTTTTTTTCCTTCGGCATCCACTAAATCAGCAGCAGCGAATGCAACCGTGCCCCTGCATTGAAATGTTGTGGGATTTACTTGAATTGGCCAGCTGCTTGGCAGCGGGAGGAGACTGCTGATTCCGACATTTTCACGCAGCTCGGCTCGAGGTGACCTCTACTGCTCAGTCTCGCTGGACCAAACACATTCAGCAAAATAGACAGCAGACAAACGCTGCAGCGGAGAGCAGAGACAAAGCATGCTGGACAATAGGAAGTCCTCCAACAGATGCTCAAGACTGTCCCTTTTCAGATCTGTTCTCTTATCTAATCATTGCACGGGCAGAAAGTCCAGACCAAGACCGCCGGTGTGGTAATCTCTTTTCAGACACAGTCAGCACTTTTCTAAAATCCCATTACAAAGTTCGCCGACGACCCACATGTCAAAATCAACATAGAAGCAAAGAGAGAAACACAGTTTGGCAATCTTATTCATGTGCACGTACTATGAGTTTTTCCCAGGGAAAGCTGAAAAAAATATATATTTGTGTAGATAAGGCTTTAACAAAAAGCTTTTTTATTTTACTTACAAAGAGGTGGAACTTTTAATTGAACATAAAAATGATAGGTGAATAATAACACATTAAACTTTAGGACAGACTCAAAAATGTTTCTATAATTAACAGTATATTAAAATGTCATTACATTTTGAAGCACTCAATATTACTAAGCTTGTTTACCTGATTATGAGTCGATGCTGCTGAGAGAGAAACACTGAATGGAGACGCTATTGGCTTTTCCAGGTCATAAAGAATAAGAAATTACTGATTAGTCTTTAAATATTGCTGCTTTATATGACAGCCAGCTATTACTCATTACTATAGAATGACTGTTTGTGCTCTCATAACAGTGTGATTATCTCAGCAGAAACACAATTAATCATTAAGAATAAGTCATTTCAAGTAGTTATAATGTCCAGAATATAGAAACACGTAATAGAGACACATTAATATACAAAATAAGAAGATCTTGTGAATAAAACGTCGCAAAATGTATTGGAAATGATACGAGGACTGCTGTTTAATTTCTGATACTGTTTTACAATGCAAACAAAAATATTACATTTTGTACCCGTGAATTATCCATATAAATCAATATCCAGCTACACTGTTAAGATATATTTTTAACCTAGACCAAGGAGGCATGGGAGGTAGTTGAACTGCTATCTGAGGCTCAGATAAGATGGTGGATGACTCCCTCTTCTGGACAAGCAGGAATTTGAAGTGAGACGCAGTGTCGGCTTTCGTCTCTGTTTGGGAGGATTAACTTATGGATAGCAGAGCTCTAAACATCAAGATGGTCCTGGACCGACGTGTCATAAGCTGCTAATTTAAAAAACAGATCCTCTCCAAATATTTTCTCCTTTCATATACTTTATAATTGTAATTTCAGGGATGAGAGAAATAACTGAAGGTCTGACTGAAGCCTAACAGGATGTTCTTGGTCTCGAATGTAAAAACAGTGACAAAGACTAAAAAGGGGGATTTTGTCACTTTTCTAATGTTAAGATTAGTGGTTTTCTGATTTTACATTGTTGAGGTTTCATCTATTTTTATGAAAAGAGAGAACAAAACTAATAGTAAACCTAAAACAAAGCTGTTATAGATGATGTTATCATGCTTGCTACAGCTTTAGATGAGTTTAAAGTCATTATAATGTTACGACTTCATATTGTATTGTTATAGTGGACAAATAATATTAACAAACAATCCTCATATAAGAAGTAAACTCTCTCCTGTCGGTCAAGCCTCCGCTACTGTATTTTCTGGTTATTCATATAATGTTCTGAGAGCTCAACATTTCCTCAGGTGCTATGCAATATAAAAGCTTTGAGAAGCGTTGCCTTCAGCTGCTCGGCTCAAACACATTCCTCCACCTATGAACAGATGTCCCCTTATCCCCTGATTTCTCAACACAATGGCCACACATGCCATTTGCACCGTGTTTGCTGGTTATTTTGGACAGATTTAATAGCAGAGTCAACAATTACAGGAAGTTCGTCCTGTGGCCAGTCGATTCCCTCTCTCTTCTCGGCCAGCGAGGAAGCTGGCCGAGAAGAGAGAAAGAATTTCTCGCTTTATGAAATACAAGCCTCCCGCTGAGATTTGACTGGAAATCGTACCATTTTTCGATCACAGAGAACTTGATTATTGCTGATGTTCTGTAGGATCAAGTCCCTCATAATAACGGTGCAAAGAGGAGGGGGGGGAAGGAGCTGGTCTACATCAGCTGCATACCACTTTGACTGCTCGTGTCCTTCGTTCTGACTCCACTGATGACCTCGCAGATTTGGTTTAGAGTTGATTAAAACAATGAGTGTTCGACCAGAAATAAGTACCACAAGGAGCTTCTTTTTTTTTTTAATTCTCTGTATCCATATTTGGCTCGAAGAGAAACCCCATTACCCCAAAAGTGCCTCTAAAAGACTCGCTGTGTTGCTTTTCTATCTAATCAAACTGCAATGTTTTTACTGGGTCTCCAGAAAGGACCAGACGTTCAGCTCAGGCACCGCAGGCCTGGCAGACGCTGTGGAAAGACGGAGATTCCTAACAAAGACGCTGGAAATCAGGCAAATATCCACGCAGTCACAGGCCGCTGGACGCGCATTCACGTTGTCAAACTTTCTGTATCGCAACATAACATCGCAACCACTCGCCAAGCTGCCACCATCACCTCCAGCTGGGGACTTTGAGAGTGGCGACTGCTGAGGACGCCAACGGGGGAAACCGCGGTCTCTGTGGTGGAGGAAGAATGGAATGAAAGGCTGAAATATTTATTATTTCTGAGAAGGAAGATGAACGTGAGTGGCGGTCTTTCCCCCTGGTGAAAGCCGGAGGACCGACTCCTACACTGCCGCCGTGACACATTTTCACATTAGTCAACCTGGAGGAAATGATGGGAGAGGAAATGATTACAGAAACACCCTGCCTCTCCACCTCCAGGATCTCTGTCCTGGATAGATAAGCCACTCCTGCTGCTAATTTCAAGCAGAAAAGCAGGAAATGTGACAGTGTAGTTTTTCCGCTTCCATAAACAAGATGACTGCCAGAGGGAGCCGCCAGCGCCGTGCGCCTCTGGGCCGGGTCTCTCTCTCTCTGAGGGAGGCTGACATTCTGACAGAGAAAGTGAGCGAGGGAGGAGAGAGGGGGAAAGTCGGAGAACAGGAAAGAGACGAGGCGAAGAGACAGGAAAACCCATCAGAAGGAACGAGGGACAGGCGAGAGCTGACAGAAGAAAGAAGAAGAGGCTGAACGGAGTATCCGTCGCACTTCTTCCCCTCTGACAGAGCAGATAAAGTTATGGCTGAAAACAACACGAGTCTCTTTCTGGAAATGCTTCAGTCTTTTGATGCCGGTGAGGTTTTTTTGGGGGTTTTTTTCTTTCTTTCTTCAGCTGGTCTTTTTCATGTGGTTGCTCTGACTGCTGATGTTGTTCTGTGAGGAATTTAACTTTTAACTGTGCCTGGAAAAGATAGATTACGAAAGCCGACTTGAATCAAACAGTACTAACTTTAACTTTTTTTAACTGCTCGTTGATTTTTTATTTTTTTGTCACATTTTTTTCTCACTTTTTCCAAATGCCCTTTCCAGATGACATTTGACCACCATCTGCTTTCTACTTTCCTACAATTTGTGAAAAAAATAAACCCATGTGGAAATGTGGGTCAGGAACATAGTGCATTCAGCTTTTTAAACACGTAACGCTATTGAAAGGAAACTGATTTGTTTTCCCTGGACGACGTCCAGCGGGATTTGTCTTATCCGCTGCATTCTCTCTCTTCTCTGGAGCATGCTTTTGTTGGCGTTACTGCCTCCAAAGAAAAAAAGAAAACAGCTAGGAAGTGATGCCGAATAAAAATGAGTTTGATTGTTGTTTTTAAAAAGACTTGAACTTAATAGACATCAAAGTGTAATTAACTTGTCGGGAGTCACCCGGAGTTGCTCCAAGCAAATGTTTTCAGCAATAAAAAAGACCAAAGACAAATTCCTCCCATTCCCAGGAAAGACCGAGGCATTAGGTGCAATTAGGAACTGTTGCATGTGCAAAGCTATTATCCCAAAAAAAACTGAAAACAAAAATAATGTAACATTTGCTTCCAGCGACATAAAACTACACATCTTTTCTGATGCATGTTTCTTTTCCACAGTCCCTCTTATAATCGCCTTCTGTGTGTCCATGGCGGTGGGCCTCCTCCTGGGTGCCCTGGTCTACGTTCTCCTGACCTGGATGTCCCGGCGTAGAGCGGGCTCCGCCCGCATCACCCGTCGCCCACCTCACCACTCGCACGTCTCGTCCCGCCACCGTCCGGGCTTCAATCGGAACAGCAGCTACGATCGACGGAGCAACAACAGCCTCGTCAGCGCCGCCTTCAGTTTCCACCGGCAGACGTCCTCGCCTGATCACCTCGACCCGCTGGGGCACAAGTCCAGCTTCAGGACCTCCACCTTCCACCCACTCCTCCAGTGCAGCCAGATCGCCAGAGAGGCGGAGGAGGGGAGCCAAACCACGCTGCCTCGGACTCCAACTCTGACCATGTCGACGGGATCCGCTCAGTCTGCAGCCCAGCCAGCTGCCACACCGCCCAGACCGGAGTCGTTTTGGGGGAACAACGGGTTGAGGGGATTTCACGCCACGCAGACCCCACCTCCAGCCTATGAGAGCATCATTAGAGCCTATCAGGAAACTTGTACCTGATGAGAACTAAAAGTCACTAACGGATATCCAGACAGACTGAATGACATGAGGTGGACTTTGGTGGAGCAAGCAAGGCGGGTGAAGAGCAACTCTTTGTCATCCTCGACACCAAAGCATTAAAAAGCATCATATAGCATGTCTCTTAGCATAAACTGACACGTACACTTTTCAGCCATAACATTAAGACCACTGAACTCAGTAACACTGATAACCTTTTTCAGTGGCTCTTATTAGTCAGCCAGCCGATACTTTGTCCTCAAAGTTGGTGCGTTAGAAGTAAAAGAAATGGTCAAGTTTAGAGATTAGAGTCAGTTTGATCAAGACCGTGATAGCGAGATTACTAGGTCACACATCTACAAAACTGCAGCACTTGTGGGGTCAGCAAGGTCCGCTGTGGTCAGTCGAAAGCAGACCAAGGAGGGAAAAGGCAGCGAACGGTCAACAGGGTCATGGAGGCCCCGCCTCGTAACTTCTAGGACCTAAGGATCTACTGCAAACATCTTGGTGCTTGATACCAGAACCCTCCTTCAGAGGTCTAGAAGAAGCTTTGCCTTGAGGGGTCAGGGGTGTTTTGTCACCTGAACAATATTAGGCTTTAATATTATGGCTGTTTGGTGTATGAACTATTAGACAGAGCAGGGATTTAAAAAGTGGCATTATAGTTTCTTATAATATGAGCAGAAAACATTCTTTTCATAAGCTACCAGTATTTAATTACAGTTGAATGAGGCTTTCTACACCTAAGACAAAGAAAGATTATCCATGTGTTTGACTCGGATTGCATGAAATGATTTTTTTTATTTTTAAGTGTGAAGTATGTGAAATGACAAATTGCACATGTGCCAACTGGGCATACATGCAAAACTATGTTAAAGATCATATTGAATCAACCTGATTTGAAGGAATATGTAAGTTTGTGTCATTCAGATCAGTATTGTGTGTGTATGTGAAAGTGTGAACAAAACACAAACATGTGGGCATTTGGGATAACTTCTAATATGTAAAAAGTACTCTCTGCTTTACTTTGGTAGAGGTTTGGGGTGCTTCAGTATTTATTTTTCTAACAACTTTTTTTTTCCTTTTGACACAAAAATTTGTACTTTTATACTAGTTTAAAAGAAAAGCTTTTCCTTAAGTACTTCTTTCAGTTTGTGTGTGAGCTCCATCAGATGTTTTTGATACGATGTGCCTTTCAAACATAAAGATTTACTTCAGTTCACCTCGGAAACACAACACTGGTGTACGAGTCGGTGCATTTCACGAGGAACCAATGTGAAAAGACCAAAATCATAAAAGATATGGCGAGATGAAAATACAAGACACGGAGAAATGTAAAAGGGAACGCTACAAACCACAAAAATCTTAGAATATAGATGACGGAGCAAATTCCCATCAGAACACGAGGCCTTTAATAGAAGTACTTGATGTTGCTTCCAAGAAGAAAAACTGCTTGAGTAAAAAAAGACTTTGTCCTTGGATTTTTATACTTTTCTTGAATCTGATTGCTGTTTGCTAAGTATACAGAACCTAAACTAATACTTCTACGTTTACCTTCTTTCTTTAACACAAGTATCTGTACTTGAGTGAAGATTGTATTTTTTTTTACCACCTCTGGTTGTGTTTGAATGTAATTAACTGAACTCTGCTCTTAAGTTAATGCAATAAAAGCAAGACTCAAAGGTTTTACATGCAGAGCTTGTGGTTTGTAACGAGTCTGGAGGGTGTTTACTTGCGCGAGCGACGCAGTGTCCGTAGCATCGCCACAAAACTGCAGCCTGACGTCAGTCAGAAACACCTCCACCCGTGAACATAATACACTGATTTTTGCGTTCGTTGGATGTTTGTGGGTTTGGACTGCTTCTCATAATGTAGACGTCCGTCCGTTCATCCTGTTTAAGACCATAGTTTGTATTTTTATGACCAGTCTGACTGCCGTTTCCTGATGGGGGAACCAGTCCCCTACAGGAAGCTTCAGACAGGCAAAGGGCAGTGGTGGGTCCCCGCCATCTTGACAGTAAAAACAAAATATCCTATTACATGAGTTACATCCGTTTGGCGGAGAAGCTACAAATCGCAGATAAAGAGTTGTTGTAAAATCCTTCATCAGAAAACTTCATCTCTCGAATAGAACCACAAAGTAGAGGTAACAAAATATAAATATCTACTTATTATTAATGTTTTATTGAAAACTATCAGAACAGAACATCTTATTCATAAAAAATATTTGTTTTAAATTCTGTTATTACTCAGAAGAAAGCCTCTATAGTGACAAACTTTTTTTACTTTTGTACTTTTGTTCTCTCACAAAACTATAACTTATTAGGTAAAATTGAGAAAGTACTTGCTCTTAAATGTACCCTAGAATCTTTTTTACATTTTTACAGAAGTACAAAATGTGTAGTTTTTGTATTTTGTGATGGTACCTTAACATTGCAGCCTGCAAACCAATTTAAATGTATTTGGTGATTTAGTAGTGTAAACAGCAGAGATAGGAAACAAAAAGTCTTCACTACCAGAGGGTCAAATAGTGACTGAGCACATCTATGACAAGGATAATGAGATTTAGAACAGCTGATTGGATGGGAAGGGTTAATCGTACGTCTCTAAATTCAAACATGCATGCATTTGATATATTTTACCTTGAAATCAACCCAGTAATACAGTCGATAGCAGTTACATCAATTGATCCCAGGTTCAAATGTGTTTATTATGACTACCTACATTATCAGCTGTGGTTACTGTAAGGCCACTGCGTTTTTTTAAATGAACTGGTTACACTTTTGGGAAACTTGGCAAAAGTTGTCTTACCTTTATCAGAGCTGTGCTGCTGATGTTAGTATTTGATCTCAGTTGTTCTTTCTGCTTGTTATCTTCAGGATCATCAAATCTTACAGACTGAGCTTGAAACTGACGCAACTTTATTCTCAGTTATTACCAGGGACTATAAATACTTTTTTTTGCCGTGAAAGCAATGGTCAGTAGGTGTTTATTACCGACAAAGGCGTTTTCTCGACGCCCGTACTTATTTTTGACACCACGTGTTTTCTGACGCGCGCTCCTGGTGAATGTGTTCGCATGTGTGCGCGCGCACGTGTATATGTACAAATAATAATGACATCTTTTTTTAATTTTCTTTTTCAGAGACACAATCAAGCATTTGAAAGAAAATCGTGTTGATGAAAACAATAAAAAGCCTGAATCAATTATGAATTAATAAGACAAATAGCATGAAGCCGTTGGGTGTGTTTAATAGAGGTACACAATATTATTGACCTGTGCATCAGTTCATACATTTGTTTCTATAAGGAACGGGTGTTAAATGGTGTTAATAAACTCAAGACAGCTCAAAATATGTCTGTGCATCACCACTCTAAGAATCTGAATGTCACTCAATGAAATAATCGCGACAAACTTGAGTGTTTCATTTTAATCAGAGTTCTTTGCGTTTTATCATGTGGTGACCACTTGGGGGCGATGTGAGCTGGTGTAGACCGCAATTGTTGTACCGAACAATGACCGCTGGGAGCGCTGTGAGTTGCTGTGAACCATAGTTGTGGTTCCACGTCATGACCGATAGGGGCGCTTTGAGCTGGTGTCCACCGCAGTTGTCGTACCGCATGATGACCACTGGAGTCGCTGTTAGTTTGTGTCTGAAGTGGGCCGCTTTGCATCATGGGATCCAAAATGTCTCCTTACATTGTCAGTTAATGCTAACTTACTGAAGAGAACGGCGAATAAAAAGACAATTTACTGATTTCCGGTGAATGCAGTGTTAGTATATATCCGTGGTATTGACTCTAATCTGCCCTCGTTATGGTGAGTGCGGATATATATTCATTTCCCGCGTTTGTTGTTTAGTAAATTAGGTTTCAGTTGCATCTTAAACCCCGCTCTGGTACTGAAAGTCCCGATGGCGAGGTTCTGTAAACAACAAGCCTGAAAGTAAAACAAAGGAGGGATATTCCGGGAAGCCTGTTGTAAACCAATTATTTGGGTTTAATTGTACACAGTCGTCTTTTCCAGGAGGTTGGAGCAGGTTTAACTGTGTGCGGCTCGTCCTCTTGAACATGAAGTGTCTGTGTGTTTGTGCAGTCCACCAAGGGGGAGTGCAGGGTGTCCAGCTCCAGCTCCAGGTCAGACGACAGGAGGAGGTCGAGGAGCACAGGCAAGACTCCCCACACCTGCTGCTTCTCTTGACTGTCTCAGCTCACAGCGGCCATATTACTTTGTAAATCGACCCCTTCTCACGTAGTTACCAAGTTCTCAATAAGTGTAATTTAAGTCTAAACAGAGAGCAATCATAGTGAAGACAAAAAGCAGGTGAAGTGTCAGTAGGGTTATATTAATCATCAACACAGAGGATAAATTCAAGGTGGCAGGTTTGCATGTTCTCCCTGTGTGTGCATGGGTTTTCTCTGGGTACTCCAGTTTCCTCCTGCAGTCCAAAGACATGCTTATGGGAATAATTGGTGATCCTACATTGTGTGTGTGTGTGTGTGTGTGTGTGTGTGTGTGTGTGTGTGTGTGTGTGTGTGTGTGTGTGTGTGTGTGTGTGTGTGTGTGTGTGTGTGTGTGTGTGTGTGTGTGTGTGTGTGTGTGTGTGAGAGCGATAATATGAGTGTGTGTGGTTGTCTGTCCTGTGATGGACTGGTGACCTGTCCAGGTGTGTCCTGCCCTCCATATTGATGCAATAAAGTTGTTCTCAAAATTGTTGCTTTGAGTCTTTATGGACTTTGCAGTTCATGCAAACAGCCTCTGGTTTCTTATAGTTTTGTATTGTTGACCTCATAGAATAATTCCCGAAGTTATATTCTTGCTAAATTGTTATATTTACTTATTACTAGTTTCCTGGAAAGTGTTTTTTTTTTCTTCTTTTCTATAAAGATTAATAAATGATCTAGAAATTCATCCTATGATGCCAGCGTTTTCACAATTTACTGACAAAATAGCTTCATGTAGCTTCGGTCATCCATTCAATAAATTGGAATGAAGGAAATTAGAAATCCTGTGAATAAACTCTGATCAAATACTGTATTGGTAGATTATTATTCTCTAACTCCCTGACATTGCCCATCAAAGTAGACGGGCGCCTTTTATATTCTTACAAAATGTACATGCCGCAGTGTAAATGTAATTGTTTGTCTCTTCCAGCTGTGTTTACATAATGTGAGCCTGACACACAATTAATCCAAACTGTACTTTGATTTGACTTTGTATTTTCCCGCCTTCTCAGGACGGGAAAAAAGGAAGCGGAAACGAAGCCGTAGCAGATCTTCTTCGTCGTCGTCCTCCAGTTCGTCGTCATCTTCTTCAGCGTCGTCTTCGTCTTCGACGTCGGCATCGTCGTCCCCCTCTTCCGGATCATCACGCTCTTCCAGCTGCAGTCGAAGTAGCTCTAGCAGTAGTGGTAAGAGTACAAATAAAGTCTGGAATATGTTGCGTTTATCCGCTGGTCTGACTGCTTTTTCCTATTAGGCTTCTTCTCAACATTACAGTTAAAAAGGATTTTAGTTTGTTGTTGTTTTTGTATTCTTAGACTCTCGCAGTAAATCCAGAAAGCAGTCCAAGAAACGGAAAAAGGAGAAAAGCAAAAAGGTAATTTTTCATTCTTTCAGTTATTTGTTTTCCAGTTTTTATTATTGTTTGTCACATAAAGTAAATCTGACGGGTTTTTTTTTAACTAGAAGGGGAAGAAAGAGAAGCGTCATAAACGTAAAAAAGACAAGAAATCAAAAGGAGAAGAGGACAACGCTGGACCTGTACAGATCTCCAAGGTAACCACACTTTCAGGATGATGATGTTCTTGTAGGAGGACCCAGTCGTGGGTGAACGGGCTGTAGAAGATACACTTTGCCATCAGGACAAATTTTGTAATACTGCTTGTCAAAATCTTTTTCTTTGTAATCTTTCCCCTTTAAAAAAATAATTTTTTTCTTCTAGTACTTGAAAGACAGAAAAAAAGGCAAATACAGCATGATTTCAGGGAAGAAGATAAAGATGAAAGTGAAGAAGTCAAAGAAAGACAAGCAGGTAAAAGGCTTGTCGTTGGGAGGAGCTTGTTAAGGGGATTTCCTTTGACTTTGCTGACGTTTGTTTTATTTGATCACAGAGGGACAAGAATCGAGCAGAACTTCTGGACTTCTTGAACTCCACCCTGTGACGCTGCTGCAGACGCCCGTCCTGGTTGGAGTGGACATGTGAACAGATATTGGCATTTCAGGAGAACAAACTGAAATGTTGGGGCGGGGGGGTTGTTTCTTTTGTTTTTAATGATGAATATGACTCTTATTGCCACAAAGGGGCAGCACTGAGCTGGACGGAAGCATCTCTGCAATCAAAGTGGGATCTCTTCAGACTCCTGGCTCTGTTTCCACTGTGCTGTCGTGCAGGTGGTCTGTTATTTCTGTTAACAGAGTTTGTCTGTGCCGAGTTAGACAGATGTAAATGAATTTTTTGAGACCTGCCATCCAGGAGCGTCTTCTTAACTTGGTTTGTGGCTGCTGGGAATGTAAAGTCCATCCATCAGGTCGTGTTTAAAAAAGAAAAAAGAAAAAAAAACAAACCAAAAATTTGTCGAGCACGAACCACCATGCAACTCCAGCAGTTGTGGATGTGTTCACACTCGTGTTACATGAAGTAGAAATATGAGTAATTGATTTCACTCTCGATCTGTTCACTAATTTGAGCGTCCAGCTAAGAGATGGAAACAGACGACACATTCTGATGCTTTTATACACACGTATAGAGAGACACTCGAGTTTTGACAAAAGTTATATCCTGGTTTCGATCTGTTGTTCTTATTTAGATCCAACTGCACTTGATCTTTAAAAAAAAAGGCATAATAAATAAAGTCAAAGCTTTATTAAGATAAAGGTAATAAAATGAAACCTTTTGTTTATTGAAACGTGTTGAATTTGTTCCATGTTTGAAAAGTCCAGTATATTCCAGGCTGCTCAGAAATTCCTTAACACTTCTCACTTGGATTGTTAGAGTGGATTTTAAAATCATCCATTATAACAATCTGAATCTTTGTTTGTTTGCCAGTAGACTTCAGTCAGCAATGAGAATTCTCAGCTCCCTCTTTTTTTTTTTTTTTTCCACGTATCAGTAATCTTCCTCTCAAAATTCTTCTGAGTTGTCTTTTTTTATTGCAAAACATCCTGTCGGTTATTAGATTGATGTCTCTTTTAGTTTCCGCAATGTCTTTAGTTTGTAAAGAAGTTTTAACAGTTTTTTTTTTTTTTTTTTTTTAAAGTTAGATTTGATCATGATTATTGGTTATTTTTTTTCCCTTTGAATACTGTTAATATATCTGTCATTTAACTAACAGAAAATATAATACAACTACTGTTTGTTCCCACGTATCAAACCGTATAGAAGCTTTACGTGGAAGATGAATCAAACCTGTTGTGTGCTGTTGAGTGTTGACATGTGACAAATGGAAAATACACAGAAATTAAACCATAAATATTTTACTTTGAGAAGATGTGGCAACATTCAACAGTTTTTTTTGTGGCTTTTCTTATTTTTTCCGACATTTTGAAGCCCATCCTTTAGAGTAGAGCTGACAGGAGGAAGAAAGCTCTGTGACCTTGGATGTTGGATTGCGATGCCGAGTCTTTCTATGCTGTCAAAGGGAAAAGCATTACTCACCACTGATTGACGTTCACTTGAAATATTTGAACAGTTTCTCTTTGTAGGACTGAAACTGAAATATCATTCGCAACATTCAGTTTTCATTTGACTGGTGGGGTTTTTTTGTTGTTGTTATTTTTGCATTGTCTGTTCTGATAAATATTCTCTCCCGCAACAAGAAAGCATTGAAATTACATCAATATTCCTATAAAAGTTGACTGAAAAGCCCTCGGTGCTCTCAAATCTCTACAAAACAGGATCTCATGCGAAACTGAATTCAGTTCGGGTGCTGGTAAACTGTCCACAGTCTGGAGGATCAAAATACACTCGGCATCACCCTCTCACACCAGAAGGTTCAGAGCAGGATCATGTGCTGAGCAGCGGGGGAGGATTCCCCCTCGGTGCAGACTGACCAACACTGCAGTCCTGGAGATCAGCGTTCATCACCGACATCCGTCCTCTCAACACATCAGACAACCTTACTGCCGTCGGCTCCTTTGTATCTGAAGTCGGGCACGCTCCACACCCTCTGCGACCTCTCCTCTCTGTCCATCCCTTTCTCCACGTCCTCCGACACCGTCTTGAGGTCACTCAGCCCCGTCCCCTCGGCCGCCGCAGACGTCAGGCCCACCGTGCTCCCAAACGGGTTGATCTTGATGCGCGACCTGAAGTTCATGAGGGACAGGCTCATGGCACGTTTGTTGTTCCACTGGCGGCTGAGCTGCTGCGCCTCCTCCTCCTCTTTCAGATGGTCCAGGGCCTCCAGGAGGACGGAGCGGAAGAGACCGGACACCTCGCTCACCTCGGGCTCGTTGGCCTGCATGACCTCCCTGAACCTGAGGGGAGAGAGCACAGGTCGTCTTAAGAGTCGTGTGCGTGGCAACACTATAGAAGCCGCCTGTGGGCAATTTAGGGTCACAACTTCACCCACAGTTACATTTAAAGTTGCAACTTCTACATTCAGTTGTAATTTGTGTTTTCATGAGCATCAATTAACATTTAGCACCATTAGAACTTTTATTAGTAGAACGACAGATCTTTGGTTCATCCTTTGTTTTGTGCAGTATTTGTATATATGTCTTCAAGTGCAATTAATTTGAAAAGAAGACACTAATAACTGATGCAGTCGTCTCTTAACAGTAAAGTGAGGCTGTACAGATTGGAAGTAGCAAAGAGACGGGAGTTTAAAATACACGGGATCAACCAATAAAAACTGTGTAAAGTATGAAAAAGGTGAGTAAGAAAGTAGAGGCAGAGGACCGGAGGGAGACGACCGTCGGGAGTGATGTGTCCCGGCTCCGCCGAGAGAAAAGGTCAAAAACCACACCGCAGCCGTGCTTTCTGAAAAGGTTGAACTGGAGGAGTTGAGGTTTTCACCGGTGAGCAGAATGAAGAGGAATAAGTGCATTCGAGGAACAGCTCATGTTGGACATGGCAAGAGGAGGAAAGGAAGACCAGTGGGACCAGAGGAGGATAAATGAGTCCGAGGGTATAATCAGAAGAAAATTTACTTTAAATAACTTTGTTATTAATCTTTTTTCTCTTTTTTGATTGCAAAAATCTAACATTTCATTCTACACAACCATTAACAACACTTATCAGCTATTTAACATTTCCAGTTTATAATAATTCTACACAATTTAAAACTGTTGCTCATCATTTACCCTTCACAGAACAACCCCGGGTTTCATGCCTCTGATCACTTAATGATTATAACGCCCCGACCTCCTCCCAAGAGGAGCCTGTGGCTTTAAGAAATCTCAAAATAGACTGTTTATATCAGCTTGTTATTAAGTAAGTCCCTCCAGTTAACTGATGATTGTCCTCTATTGCACGTGCCAGCCCACAGCACATTGTTTGTGGATGTTTTGAGTTCAACCTTTGCGTGTGTATTAGATTGTGTTAGTTTATTTTCTTCCTTCTGTTCAAATGGAAACACGTTATTAAGGGAATAGTAATACTTCATAGTGTTGTAGTAATGCCATTATTTTGTATTAGTTTACACTTCTTTGGTGATATAAAAACTCAACATTTGAAGTCGTATACATATAGTTTGAAAGCGAAACTATGGTCTGACCACCACTTTTTCCAGCTATTTTCTTCAACTGTGTGCAAAATTCTTCAGAGATGTAAATCAAAATCAGCTAAAGCCAAAAACAGAGTGGCTCCTCGTGGGATATTTTGCGATTAATATATTCTGGTGTGGTAAAACAATTAACAAGCAGGTTTTCTTTTTTTTCAAATGACAAGAATAACAATTTCTGATTGATCAAAGATCAAAGAATAGATCAAAAACTTATTGTTTATTATCAACATTTTGTTTCTTCATTATTCATGTTATCTTTAGCATGTTAAACAGTCATATTGTGGATGTTGATAATAATAATAATAATAATAATAATAATAATAATAATAATAATAATAATAATAATAATAATAATAATAATATCAATAATGATGATGATGATGATGATGATGATGATGATGATGATGATGATGATGATGATGATGATTACCAAAAAAACAATTAAAAAACTGATCAGTCTAATTTATCTTGAGCATGACTGATAGTCTAAATTAATTACACTCTGCAGGGAGTCTGACAGCTGAGGTCTGTGCCGACAAGCAGATAATTAAAATCACAGAAACATGCTCCACTCAGTCCCCGTTGTGTTTGTGACTTCCATTCAGCATTTAGCACCTTTCTGTTCTCTCTTATTAACACTGTCCAACTCTAACGAGACGCCCGAGGCCTCGGCAGCTTTCTCTGAACAGATGCTGAGGCGAGCTCAGGATGTCCCCGCCGCAGATTAAAGGACGAGGCGCCTTACATGACTCGTGTGTGTGCGTGTGTGCGTGTGTGCGTGTGTGTGTGTGTGTGTGTGTGTGTGTGTGAGGTGACGGGAGGCGTGTCGCTCTGCTGATCAGTCTGCCTGACTGAACAATTCAATTGTTGTAGCTGATCACGACGACCACAAGTTTGAACTATATTATAAAGAATCAAGTTATTAAACCCTTTAAATGTTCACAGTATATTGCTGTGATACAACAAATGTTATTACCTTGATTCAGAGATCTGATTTGTGCTGCTAATAGTACTGTATTGGAATTTAGAATCATTAAATTAAATATCAGGATGGTTCTTGCTTTTTACCCTGCAGTGAGAATGATCAACAACTTGTTTTCAGATGTAAGATTTTTTAACAAACTTGCTGCTCAAAGTCATTGCCAGTCTTTGGCGGTCAGTCTTCAGTTATCATCATCTTATTATTCAAAGCAACAGTATTTAGCTGCTTTGTTGAAGAAGCTAAGACAAGATTCCAGCTCACTGCATCTACACTGAATATATTGTGTATATAAAAAGACTCAATAAAAGTTCAACATGAAAAGAAGAACAAGCGTGTCTCTGATTGAGCTGTTAATAAAGCATTAGGCCGCGACACGCCACAAACCACAAATAAAGTTCCAATTTCACATTAGTTTTGTTGTTGGTGTCTTTTTTAAGCAAAGTTTCATCCTAACTTTATGACTTTAGACATCCTGAGCTGAGTTAAACATTTCTTAAATCTTCCTTGGTAACTAGAGGATCATTCCAGACGTGTTGGAATGAAAAAAAAAAAATAAAACATTTATGTTTTTCGGATGTTGAAGCGTCACAGATCAGTGAATGAACTTCGAATTTGATGTCATCTCAACAAATTGTTGAGATGACATCTTTTAATACCATCAAATAAGATCCACTCTTTTACTTTTTTACTCCACGACACTGCATGTTGAGTTATTGTTTGTATGATGATTTAACACGATGGCTATTTTGAAAAGGGTTATATAAACATAACGCATCTCTAGGAAAGAATCAATGGATTGAAACGTTTTGCAACGTATAAAAAAATGGATAAACCATTAGAACCATATTTCATCAGTCAAGAACTCAAACACAAAGTGATTTTTTCCCCCCTGTAAACGTCTAACCAATAAACAATTGAATATTCACATATACACAAATTGAAGGCAGAAATAACAAACTAGCTGAGGTTAACCTTTTTTCAAACTATCAATACGTTGAACACATCATCCATTCTGGATGTATTGAAAGATTGCTGATTGGTTGGCTTTGCTCTCCTTACTTGAGTATGACCAGGCCACAGCAGGACGGAGGCACCTTGGAGGAGAGGTCCTCCAGGCCCAGCCTCTCCCCGGTGCTGATGCTGTAGGAGGCCCGAGGCGTGCTGGCCAGCCAGCTGTAGTCCACCCCGGTCTTCAGGCGACGGTACTCGTTCTCCCGCTCCCTCTGCTGCCTCTCCGCCTCCTTCAGCTGCCAGCTGAACTCCACCATCAGCGTGTCGGTGACCACGTCGGCCGGGTCCCTGCGGGGGCTCCGGTAATAAGGCTCATTCCAGCTGAACCAGGAGGCCATGACCCCGTCCTCCCTCGGCGTCTCCTGATGAGGCAGAGTTATCACACTGATTACAGCCAAGAGGTTCAAACCTTTGCTCAAATTATTCCATTTCAGAACGAGAGGGACTGGGGACTGACAAGAAAATGCATCCAGATCCAGTTTTTGTGTCGTGTTTTTATGTTTTCAAGTGAAATTCATGCATGCCAGTACTGTAAAGCGATATAGTGATTTCCTATCGTGGTCTTAAAATGCTCAATATGACAAGAGTACTCAATGTTCTCCCCCAACTTTTAATGATCTATTTAGCAAACCAACATACAAATCTACTCTTTTTGCATAATTTGTCTTTACTCTGAGCTGCACTCAGCATTTAGACACATTAGTAAAAGAAATAATGACGCCCCAGATCTTATCCACCATCTGCTCTTTGTTGCACAGGTGTCACATTCACTACAGATGCTGCATTCAGGGTCCATAATGAGTGTTGTGAAGGTTTTTTGGGGGGAGGAAGGAGAAGATGAAAGGGTGGAAGAAACACCACAGAGCAGGACAATGATTCATGTATTGAGTATGAATTTAAATGTAAAGATTGATTTAGGGATTATCATTACTGTGCTGTTTAGATATGGAGATTTGCTGCTTCTTGGTTGTATTTTAATAAAGCAACCTCTATTAAAGTGGTGGCGATTACTTCATTTGTAGTTTATTTATTTCTAAGCACATTTTGATTGTAGCTCTAAAAATATGAGATTTCTTTTTTTTTTTTTTATGTGCCAGCAGGACCACACAGTTGTTGTTGTTGTAGACAGGTTCAATACTTCATTGAATTTCATGAAGCTCTGATAAGCCACGATTAATATTTTCTCTGAAAAATATGCTATTAAATGAAATGCTTGTTTATAAAATAATCCCTAATATAGAATAATTCGCTGGGAAAAACATTTCAAATTATTATCTTTGTCAATTCAGTCCTCATGATGGACTTTTTCCTCTTTTCTGTGTAAGACATTACAAATACTCACATTGCTGTAATCAAGTCATATTTTGGGTACTTGTTGCATGTATTTCTAATCATACTTAAGTACAATTAACTGCTATCCACGTTTACATTATTTTTACATCCAAACCCACTAGGTTAGTACACATTTCACATCTTGTCCCTTTATATTTTCTTCATTGGGTTATTTTAGTTGGCTGGTACAGTAACCATGTGTCCATGTTGTCCTCCAAATAGCTGCAGCACACTTCAGGCTCCTTGACTGCAGTGAAGTGGGATGTTATGTTGCTGTTGCCGCTTGGATTAACAATGTGAAGGGAACAAGGTTTCACACAGAGCGACAGAGTGAGATCAGATGTGATCTTTCCTCTGGAGACAACCAAACAGGCTTTTAAAAAGTTCAAATCCTTCCTATCTTTCAGTCTGTGTCTTAGTGGAGTTTGTTTGTTTTAAATAAGTACGGTAAATCAATTTGTGTAAGAATGCAGCTGATTTATTTTTTAAGACTAGATTAGGAAATGTCAATCTCATATTGAAAGGCTCCGTCAGAGTTTAGATTGTCTACATGCACCTGTGTAAAATATTTTTGCCCTTAACCTGTTGCCCTCAATATTCTGTTTTTGTTTATTTTTCCACAACGAACACTTCTTTTTACATTTTAAATTGGTCTGCTATTTTCTTACCTGAATTTCTCTTGGATGACGCAGATCACAGCAGGAAGGGATGTACTATATACCTTGGATTAGTTTATTAACCCATTTTTCCTATTACTGCTAAGATTTATAATCAAATTACATTATAATGTTATAACGTGATGCTGGTAATGACAACTCTTAGGATTTTTTTTTTTTAAAGCATGCATTTCCTTTTCCAACCAGTTTCATTTATAGTATATTTTGAATAAATCGGATCTTTTCTTACCTCTCGCTTCCTTTAAGTTTGTTTTGGGCTTCACAGGAAACGCTATCTCTCCAGAGCGCAATTACAAAAGTCCTTCCAAGCAGAAAGGTAGAAAGAGCACTGAGTGAATGAGAAGCAGCCGGAGAAGAGAAATGCTCTCTCTCCCTCTCTCTTTCCTCTCACAGTATTATCTCCACCTCCCTTTCCCATCCCTCCTCCTCCTCCTCCTCCTCCTCCTCCTCCTCCCAGGAGCCTCTGGCCTGTCTTTACTTGTTGCAGGAGGTTGGGGGCACCATCTCCGATGGGAGGCATTGGATCACTGCCCCTGATGAAGTGCTTATGTGGCTTTTTACGATTCGCCGTTGCCATAGAGACGCCTCTAAGCCTATTTGTCCACAATAAGCTCCATCAGCTGAAAGGGAGCTAGAGAGCGATGAAGAGGCAGATAAAGAGGACCGAGTGGGCTGAGCAGCAAGATGGAGAAGAGGGAGATAAATCAAAGAGTGTTGTTTGGAGGACGGGGGTGAGCGTAGTGTGGGCTCAACATGCACCGATGACAGCTCAGTTAAACTGTGAGCTGCGCCACACACGTCTGAGCACACGGGGCCTGCGAGGGGGTCATCTGGTGTAAATTAACTTCCTGCGGATAATGAGTGTCCCTGCCTCACAGCAGCCCTGCATAAATTACAGGAGGGCTGGAAATGTGCTAATTCCAGGAGGAAGTGTGTGTGTGTGTGTGTGTGTGTGTGTGTGTGTGTGTGTGTGTGTGTGTGTGTGTGTGTGTGTGTGTGTGTGTGTGTGTGTGTGTGATGCAGATGGGGAAGCAGCGAGAGAGAGAGAGAGAGAGAGAGAGAGAGAGAGAGAGAGAGAGAGAGAGAGAGAGAGAGAGAGAGAGTCTGGATGTGCAGCTGTTGTGTAGGTGGATATCAAGGTCTGTTGCTTTACTCGGTGTGTCGGTGTGAGCAACTAACCTCTGATGACTTTCCTTCAGCACATGTTCACAACTTTAAAATCCTCCTCAGACCACCACTGCACCATCACCCCTCCTCCTCCGCTCCAGTTTTACACTCGGCTGGTTGAACTCTGAACTCTGCAGAACCATCCAGTAGTTTGATATTCATCCCGAGGGAATGTTATCTGATGTGGTTTTCAAAGTAAAAAAAAACTGATACTATATTTAAATTGACTGTGCATCTCCTACAATTTAATAATACACCAAAAATCTGACTGAAATCAGGCTGGAGCTGGTCACAACCTGAACTGATCATCAGACACTAACACACTGAGGAGCATTTAAGACATCAAGCCTTTGGATGGATGGAGACAACTCTACACATACTGGAAGAACATACAAACTCCACAGAATAATTCCTGACCCAGAACCAAACTATGGTCTTCTCACTATGAAGAAACTCCCATAAGGCCTCATATTCTTCCATCGGGTCAAATATTTGAAATGATGCATATGGACACATGATGTGGAGCAAAGGTTCAATTCACATTTCAGTTTCAAATTCCACTTTTCATAGCAATAAAACACAATTCATCAGACTGTGGGAGGAAACCGGAGTACCCAGAGGAACCTGGGCACATTCAGATTCAGAATAGACATGTTGGAGAGAAAAAAACAATTAATACAAAGGGGAACTTTTCCATTGCCAAGTGATGAACAATCCAGTTGAGCAGTGTTGAGTAGAGCTGTCAGTATTAAATAAAATATATTTGCCATTTCTTTCTATATCTTTTATCATTGAAGTACCCTTGGCAGTAGACAGTTTGATCTCTCCAGACAACATATAATGTGGTAACTGTATGCACTGCATAAAACCACTGGAACTTTAACTTGATAAGGAATTCTCAATCCGATGTGAATTATTAACTCACACAAAAACATGCATTTTGTTGTCAAAGATACACAACAGGCTGTCATTTACTGCTCTATAATAATGATCATGTTTGTACACACATGTAGTTTTGTCCAACACAACTTGAGGGTGACAGATGGACAGGTAAGCCCTCCCTATAATCCAAATAGATGACCGTCTTAATCCTCTAAAGTGATTCCATCAACCTGATGTTAACCTGAGCAGTGAGGAGCCGCCGGGCTGTGACGGTGCGTCACCCACACTGATGTCGTTGTTGTTGTTATTCAGGAGCTTTTGCAGGTCCGCTGTGTGATCTGACACATAACAAAGGCTTTCGGAGCTCATCTTTACATCATCACATGTAATTCTGATCCCAATTCTGGTCCACATGAGCAACAAGCTCACATTGTAACTGAATTAACCCAGAGAGGCTTATGGTGGGTCTGGAAGTCGCTTCGTGTGCCATAGAACAACGCAGCAATATTGCTTTACTGTCCAAACATGTTGTTAATGAATAACCTCAGGAAAGGTATTTGAAAGGAAGTGCTTTTATGACTCCTTCTTTTTTGAGTTGACCAAACAGATGGTCAGATAAGGACTGGATATTAGTCCTTAGATTTTTGGTCAAATGTTATTCTAGAATCTTACATACTGTATTTCACAGAAAGCAGCAGACTTGCTTTTTTATTTGAATATTTGAATATTTCCTCTATTATACTACAGGTTCTAATCAAGGGCTGCTGGAACACATACAGACCTCCGTAGGCCTCAGCTCAATATAAAATGTTCTGTTTGAAGCCATTTACTATGATATTATCCTCTGCTTATGTGACATCCCATCGATTATGCATCTGACTTTTGTCTAAATGCACTCACATAACTCACCCTGACACCTAAATCCCATAATCTCTGCCAACGGGATGAGTCATTTAAATACTGAGTCAGTGTGCCCCCAGAGAGAACACGGATTGATTGAACGTCATTGATGAACCACATCACACCTCTGTTAGTGGGGCTGACTGTTCTCTGTCCATTTAACACGTCTTGAATCGACCTGGGGGTCAGAAATGTGAAGCTGCTGTGATGACTCAATTCACCCATGTGGGATGAATAAAGGATTTTTTTTTTCTGATCTTAAAAAAAAAAAAAAAAAAAAAAGTCTTTCAATTCACTTTCACTTGTAAAAACAACTGTCTTTTTCTTCTGTGTTTGTGGTTTCGTCAAAAGCATGTTTGTTGCACTGTGGTGAGGAAAACACTGTGGTGTTTGCAGGAGTGTCCAGAAGGGCTCCCAGGTCCAGGCCCAGACTCGAACATTATCTATTCTCACTTTAACAAAATAATGGTAACCACCACACCACCAGGCAGCCCTTTATGATCATTTCAATCCATACGTCCATCTTCTATACCTCTTGCTTTATTCAATTCAGGGTCACAGACCCTGCTTTAAGAAAACAAGAACACTCATTATTTAAAGTGTGCTCCATTAATAAATCTCCTTCTATATTATATAAGCAGGACCACATCTCTAATCATTTGTTTATTAATTAAACGTGCTTCAGATGAAACGTGAAGTCCCTTTCTGTAAATAGTTTGCATGTTCTTCCTGTGCTTGTCTGGGTGTATGAATTTAAGATTTGAGATTAGCTGGTGCCTCGAATGTGTGTGTGGTTGTGTGTGTCTCTCTGGGTTTGCCCTGTGATAGACTTGACCCTGTCCTGGATGTATCCTGCTTCCTCCTATAACTGAGATCATGTCCAGTGATCCTGAGTTGGACACATTCTCCATGCTTGCTGTACTGAAATATACCACAAGGAGGCAAAGACACGCTATTTTAACCTGCTCCAGGACTTCTTTAAAGATACACGCACCTCATTATTTCTAGATCTGTGCAGTGACGTCTCAGTTTACCAGTATAACAAGCATCGGATGAGGCTGGAGACGTGTCAGAGGTTTTGGGTGGAGAAAGAACAACATTGTGTTGAGCTTTTTTTTTGTTTTGTTTTGTTTTGTGTTCCCATACTCCAAATTCTTGGGATGAAAAGGCTGCTGTGTTCAATCAAACAAACATCACACCACCTCACCTGCTGAACCAACATGAGCCCACCTGTATGAACACATTCCCCATTCAATATCAACAGCAGTGAACCAGGAGGGGAGAGCTTCAGAGGAACACCTCGCAGACATGTTGTAAATATCTGCAGCGAAGCATGCTTTGTGTAAACACAACTTAAACTTTCAGGGCTTGTTGTGCACCACATCAAAAGACAATCAGATTCATCCAGAAAGGAAACCAGCAGTGTCTGTCAGCTAGACACAGACTCTCTGCTGAATGTGAGCTTTGTTTGATTGTCAGCCTGCGGTACACACACACACACGCACACGCACACGCACACGCACACGCACACGCACACGCACACGCACACACACACACACACACACACACACACACACACACACACACACACACACACGCACACACACAGAAACACACATGTCAGGCTTTGTGCGCTCCTCACTGAAAGTTGACTAAAAGTCACATGAGGAGCTGAGCACACCACACTGAAACTGATGTTGAGTCAGAACAAGAGACACAATGAACTGACTTCTTACTCTCCTGAAAGTTCTCCCCTTAGTTTATCATAGGTCCAATATCAACATGTGTCTGTTGTAATCTGACCTTTGAACCCATCTAACATAAATCTATCTTACATCATGATGTTTTTGTAAAACTGTAGAATTACAGGAGTTCAAAGTGACACATGATTCGGGATCGATAAATAAATATTGTGTTTTTAGACTTTGTTGGTATAATTTTAATCCTTTTTAATCTCTGTACTAATGACCTAAACTCTCAACAAAATCTACAGGCCAGATTTATGTTTGATTAGTTTTAAATTCATTATCTTTTATACTCTACATCACTCATTTTTAACTCATGTATGTATGATTCAGGGGATCACTTGCCAGAAAGAGGATGATTTATTCATGACCATATTCTCTTTGAAGGCTCTTTACAATTAAAATGACACTATCATGTTTTGCAAACAGGCAGATTGTATGATTTGTAATGTACTTCCCATATGTAATTCAATCAATCAATCAATCAATCAATCGATCAATCAATCCTAAATTCAGTATCCTTGAAAGTTTTGATAGGTTTCCATTCAGAATTGTCTTTAATGTAATGAATTTTAAATAAGTCTTTTTTAACAGCGTCTTAACGTTTCAATGAAATGTGAGCAAAGGGTCAAGAGGGAAGTGAGTGGAAGTTTCTAGAAACAAAAACCAAGAACTAGAGCAAAACAGAAAGGCTCTGCAGATTTTAGAAATATACATGTATGAGGGTTTTAACACTCTAATTACAACACTTTAGAAACAAATAAACAACCAGAAGATTTTCACTGTATGAAACCAATTCACTACTTAGCCTTGTAATCTCAAAACTGACGCTGCTTTAAAATATCTGAGTGGAACTGAAATGTTACTGAAGCACAGTCCAAAGGCCCTGACTGTCTGATGTGACCGTAGGAGAGGAAGTTTAGGGCAGATCACATGAGGGAGAGAGAGAGAGAGAGAGAGAGAGAGAGAGAGAGAGAAAGAGAGAGCGAGAGAGAGAGAGAGAGAGAGAGAGAGAGAGAGAGAGAGAGAGAGAGAGAGAGAGAGAGAGAGAGAGAGAGAGAGAGAGAGAGAGAATCATTCAGCTTTGCTGACATCCCCCTTTTTCATTGGCCTTTGTCCAGCGTCCTGTTTCACGAGAAAAGTCTCTGTGGACTGCGTACTAAGGTCAGAGAATTACTGCTGCGGGAGGAATGCTCTCATGGTTCATCATGGCAGAGCTGAAAAACTGCACAGTGAAGGTTCAATTATTCCTCATGCAAACATTCAGAGTATCTGATGACATTTATGTTTCGCCTGTGAGTTGTTTCCAAGCAGTGAAGCCCAGAGAAGGGTAATTAATTTTAAGAAAACATTAACTTATTCTGGGAGTGATAGTTGAACCATGTTCATATTATGAGATGGATATTGGAAAAATTCCACATTTATGCCTTGTTTATTGTCACACTGGGAACCTCTTGATCAGCGTTTATTTACAGTAAGGGGCAGGCCTCCGCCAGGAGGCGACAGAGAGCTGAAGGGAAACAAATCTAAGGGTCATGGGGATCCCTTTATGTCTTTTCCCAGTTATAAATCATTGCTTTCGAAATAAACGAAGAATAAAACTTAAGCATAAGCTCATTTTTAAAGCTTACGTTGAAACTACGTAAATATGAACACTAATATCGATATCATTTTAAATCAAAAACGTCTAAGTTATGCTCTTTTATTGCTTAGGGATTCTAACAGCCATTAACATTGCATCTTTTACTGTAAAAAACAACAACAAAAAACAACAAATTAGAAATACTTTTTTTCAATGTGAGTTTATTTGCAGTCACTGTAATGTGGAAACATGTTTTCTGATTATTCACACATCTAATTCATAATAACATGATATCACTTAAATGCCTCCAAAGCTTTCCTTAAATGTGACACAGTTCCACAAGAGAAAATCAGAAAGAGTTTGAGTCATCGCAGCAAATGTTATCGTAGATAATTTTAAGGTCACTGAAACCTCCCGTTTGTCCTAATTTGCTTGGTCTTAATTCATCAGGATGAATCTTTACGATCTGTGTAATATCTTTGATCACATATATTCATGCGTCAGGAGAAACTCCACCGTCAGTTCCAGCTTCTTGGTTTGGTCCAAACGTGACGTGGTTGTTTAATTTTGATTCTCTATCTGCTGATTTGGACAACCTCAGTGTCAGCTGTTGTTAGAGTGACCCAGATACTAAAAACAGTAAACAACGAAAAAAAACTGCTCTGAAAAATGTCAAAATATAATGTGCAGCTGGGAGGACGTGCAGAATCAGATAATGTCTCAAGGAGAGGCTCCGCTCACAAAATAAAAACTATGCCACCAAACTGTTTAAAGTAACTTGAGGAAGGACATTAAAGAGTTTCTTCACCCGGAAAACTGAAGAAAGTTTTCCTGCTCACCCAACTGCATCTCGATCAGCGTGCCAGCTTGCGATCTGATAGTTTGGCGGGGACACCCCGAGGCCCGATTCCCTGCCTGTTCCACAGCCATATTGCAGGGCCAGATGGCTGGAAATGTGACGAAATGAAAGAAAGAATTTCTTCATGCAAACCGGAGTTCACTGTCTGTGTCAGGAATGGCCACATTATTGGCTAACGACTTTAATCTGCATTGAAAATCTCTGTGTTTTAAATAACAAGGCAAGTACTTTCAGTCGGGCTCGTCTGCAGAGCTGGCGATACTGCTGAACGTCGTCAGGGTCCTTTTGTCTTGTCTTATCTCTTTTGAATGAGCCCATTAACATGAAGAGTACCTCTACCACTGTCTTTATTTCTATAAAGTACTTATTTCTCACTGAAACTCAAAGATGAAAGAGTCGAAGAGTTTAAAATACTCTCTTCTGATTGCGGGTTTGCTGTTTTTGTTTGTAAGTCATAGAAGAAAATTGAACCTGATCAATTTAAAATGAAGATACGAGTATTTACACTGAGATTCTATCGTTTAAGGAGGCAGAAAATAAAACATAAGTGTTCATGTAAACTATATCTAAATTTCAGATGGAACAATGTTCTTCATAACTACTTTTTTTATAAAGTGTTTTTATTTGTGTATGTTTTCAATGCATTTCTAATCAACAACAGATTTATATTTTCTCTTCCCATCAGAAGTATGCATTAGGCCGCACGGTGGCTCTCGCCTCACAGCAAGAAGGTTGTGGGTTCAAATACAGGGACTTTCTCATGATACTCTGGCCCCTCAGGTCTCCTAAGACCTTAGTCATCATGATGAATGTGTTTGGTAGGGCTGCACAGTGTAGCGGTTAACACTTTCATCTCACAGCAACAAAATCTGTGGTTTGAGTCCCTGCACGAGGGCTTCTCCCTGTGACATTTGCAGGTTTTTCTTAAAGTACTCTCCCACTATCTAATCAAACATTTATTTGAGATGCATTGGTGACATTAAGACACTTTCCTTGTCAGAGTGTGGCTTGGTGTTACTTTTCAAAATGGAGAGAAGCCCAAACCAAGCGGTAGATATTTGGTTTCTCGGTTAATGTGGCACTTTATCTCGCAGTGTCAGAATAGTGGCTGCTTTATTAAACGAACGTGACCTGACCACAAGACCGACGGAACACAGTGAGACCAGAGGTGTTCATCTCTTTGTAGACAAACAAAGGTGCTGGTGTTTGTACTTGTAATTGTGCTTTTCCTCGAGGTTAAACTAATGCAGTATGCGGGTTCTTTTTTTAAGCTGTGCAATAATCACATTCAGGCCATTAGTGTTATCCATGAAATGTCTTCACATTAACAGTCATTGCTACACGTCAGAGGCACAGTTTGAAACTACTGACAGGATGTGAGCTGTGCTGTCTCCAGGCCACAGCAGTACTACAAGCAGTTAAAAAACACACACTATTTTCCTGTTAGGTATACTTTGTCTCTAATATGTGTTTGAGAAATGAAGCAAACAAATACAAGGAAGAAGCACACCACATGTTTCAGGTTTTTTTGGTACGATATTCAAAAGTGTGTGTGTGTGTGTGTGTGTGTGTGTGTGTGTGTGTGTGTGTGTGTGTGTGTGTGTGTGTGTGTGTGTGTGTGTGTGTGTGTGTGTGTGTGTGTGTGTGTGTGTGTGTGTGTGTGTGTGTGTGTGTGTGTGTGTGTGTGTGTCAGAGGGAGGTGAGAATATCAAAACCAGATTAGTCCGTTATGTGCTGGTTTGAAGAGATAGTCCTCCCAGCAGTGAGCCTGCTGCTTTCACACAGTTGCTGGAATCAGTTATGAGACACAACCTCCTGATAACACGTGTATGAGCGCACGCGCGCGCGTGTGTGTGTGTTGGTTGGTTGGGGGAGGTATGAGAAAAATGCTGAACAACAGCAGCGCTCGATTGCATGTTTCTTTTCAAGGATGAATGTGAACAATACAATTCTGTGAGCTGGAGGAGGAGGAGGACATCCGTACGGAGGGAACAAATACTAAAATGTGTTTTCAGCTTCATGGTGATGTGTGACAGCATGCAGCAGAGATGTAACATCTTTCATTCGGTTCACTTGTACATCGATCCATCCATCTACTCTTTACGCGCACAACATGCAAACTCCACATAGAAAGCCCAAATTCAAAGCCG
The DNA here is from genome assembly GCF_963383615.2 of Lipophrys pholis. Classification (NCBI taxonomy): domain Eukaryota; kingdom Metazoa; phylum Chordata; class Actinopteri; order Blenniiformes; family Blenniidae; genus Lipophrys; species Lipophrys pholis. The sequence goes on from NC_137649.1 coordinate 10,397,152, forward strand.
GGATATCATCACTGTGAGGCACAAGAGTTAAGCACTACTGTATACCACCCTGCCACAATCCGGTCCAATACAACAGTAACATGAATTCAACCTCAACAAATATGTTCAGTTTTGCTTGAGGTCATCGGAGAAATGTTGATTTACACATATGTCCCTTTTTGGTATCATTTTATTGCAATATATGGAGAGGTATTTGTATTTGTGCTTAAACCTATATAGTTTTCACAATCGCTATCTGTTGAGAATTGGAGGATTTCTGGTATATTTAAGTTACCAGAACACATATAGACTTTGGTCTGTATAAAAAACTATTTCCCAGTAAACTTAAGTAGTTCATCATGGACAGTACTTTAAAGTGCTGTGTAATCATTCTCAATACAACTCTAATTCACACACGACTCTGCCAATATTCAACTTTTATCTGTCGTCAGATTTTTTTGTGATAAGCTACTCCAGCCTCTCCTCACCACTATGTGATGCACCTCAACAGGAACACAACTTAAAAAAAAAAAAAAAAAGGTGTTGGTCTCCCCCTCTCTCTCTTCCTGAATGCATTAGCCCTGTTTATCACCGAAGAATTCATTATTGCTGGTTGAACCCACTCAACTGTGTGATCAAAGTCTGAGAGGCTGGCGAGAGTACAGTACAGTAACTCGGTCAAACATTAACTCAGATCCTTTCCCCCAACACCTTTCTTCGCAGCTTTAAGAAAACACAACGTGTGATTTAATAAAAAACTAATTTTAAGCCTTTTGTCCTGCTCAGCTGCACACCCTTCCCTGAGTCTGTGCACACAGGTTTCATGAGCACCACTGTCAAGGGAATATAATAAAGCCAGTTTCCCGGGAACAATTAGTAACTTTCAATGAAAATATTTGTATGTTCATGGAACAATATGTCAAAAAAATGTATTTTTACCATATATATTTTTTTTAATGAGTACTGATCTATAAAAAACAAAAAGCCTAAAACTGGATGAATTGTCGATTACATTCAAAGACAAAATGAGTGTTGATCTTTCAAACATAGCTATTCTTTCCCAATAAACTTAAATCAAAAAAACATTACAAAATTGCACGTATCTTTTTTTTTTTTGCAGTTTATAAAATTTTAGGAACAATTTTATTTGTACATTTATATCTCATCTGTTATATTTAAATGTTGTGCACATCAGAACAATCTAGAGTTGCTTCTTCGATGTGGCATGTACTGTTTCTATTATCTTTATAGAACTTTTTTTGTCATTCCGGTGCCTGAAGTGCTTTTCCTTCATCATGTACTTATAGTTCAGCCACTGTGATGTTTCACCCTCCCCATCGTCTTCATCATCACCACCAGTGGAGAGCTGGTTAACATTCCAGCCCTCCTAATCTCTCTGTAAAATGGACAGAGCTTTTGTGAGTACAAACCCACCATGTGGTCAGATTAAAATAGAGAAGTGTGGGAGAGGACAGTCCAGCGGGGAATTCTTAAGAGGGGAGATTCGCAAGTGATTCCCTTTATTTTCATTCCTTTGCCCAGATTTTTTTTCCCCCTTCTTCTTCTGCTTCACCTACCAGGGATTTCTCAGAGATAACCTTTATTATAATCCCTTCAAGGGGAATTTGCTGGGAAAATTACTTGCTGGTGATCAGGGAAAAGACAATTTGTCTGGCTCACAGAATATGTGCAAGATTCATGTTCTGCTCATTTGCTTTGGGAGACAAATCTTGTAAGTCATAGGCAGCTAGTTAGTTTGAATAATCTATTGATTGTGGACATGGTGTCCTTATACTTTGACAAAGTGTCAGAAGGTCGCTACCTTAAGGACGGCTTGAATATTTGAGCAACAGTATTTCACAAATAATAGAGTGAGTTAGAAAAATGACCTTGCAGCTGTTTCATGGCAGTGATGTTTATAATAAGGTCACAGGAACCTTGACCTTTGTCTTTGATCATGAGAATCTTAACACTTAATCTTTTGGTCCACATAGATATCTTTGCCTGATTTGAACAACTACAGACAAGGCTGTGCAGAAGATATCACACCGAGTGCCACTGCCTTCAGTCTTTAGCTGTTGATGACGCAGAGGAAGTCAGAAAAAAAAAAGACAAAACAGATTATTTTTAATTCCAGAGCAGACAAAGATATAAGCCTGAATATAACAGGGAAAATAGAGGAACTCACAACCAGAAACAGAGGAAATGAAACCTCCTGCTCCCCCCTCCCTTTAAATTACAGTCTGAGTCATCATCTTGTCTTCACAGCCCACACACTGACTGCCGTACACAAAACAATGCTGATCAGACACATTTATACCAAATTATCCACATTAAGAGTGAAACTTCTGCTTTTTCACCCACACATCAGTGTTTCGGTTCAGCCTGCAGCCTATATGATAAACAACAAGAAATCGTCAAACCGACCAACATTTGACCAGATGCCTGCGCTCACTGTGGCGACGACAGTCTGCTGCAATCCTGTTAAAACTCCGCATCAGGTCTCAACCTTGAGGCAGAGTTAACATATCGGGCCTGAGGGAGACCACAGTGTTCCTGATGTGGACTGACAGAAACTTGCCAACAGCAAAAGGAACTTCCCAGGCTCTGTGAAAGTGTCACAGTGCACGCTTTCTCTCCAAACAAAGCTCAGAGGTCGCTACAATCGCAAATTTCACTTCACAGTACTGCCGCTTGTCTCGACTCAAACAGAAGATCGTCTGAGGAGAAATTAATATCACACAGTTAAGAAATGGCTCTGCAAGCTTCGACCTTCACAGTACAGATGAAGACTTTGTACTGTACTGCATGTACTGTCGGGCTAGATATTATATGTGGCTATATCAAACAAAGCTAAGGGAAACAATAGTTTTCACATACAGTTTTTGGTCAGTGACATTTTATCAGAAAGTTACTGCCAGGAGTGGAACTCGTATGTGCGGTCACACCACCCTGACAACTCTCTATCTCCACTGTAGTGATAAAGTGGATAAGATATGAAGCTCGAATCAATCAGGAAGATCCAGACAGCATGGCTCGATACAAGAAAGCTTATGTCAATCCAATAAACAAATGAAGGGAAGTATGCAGCAGGCAAGCCAACTAAAGTTTTCACTTGAACTGTCTAGATGTTGTTCTGAGGACCGCATCAATCAGAAATACTCCCTTTCCCGGAGACATTGTCACGTTGACTGATAACACAGAACGCTCCCAAAAAATGCTACTTTTCCAGTGGGAATTTTCCAGATTTGTTCACATGGGGATTTCCCATTGTAAAGTCAGATCTTTGGTAACAAAGACTCAAGAAATGAATGCAAAATGTACTATTTACTTTTTCGGTTGGGTGATCAAACGTCCTCTTTTCCCCAGACATGTCCACCTTTCATATTCTGTCTGGTGTCCAGGAGCAGCATTGTTTCTAATTCGCCCACAAATGACCAAAAGTTCAGCTTTTCCTCCGAACTGAAGACAGAAAAAAACAACTCAATTTATTGATTGAACTGTAGATCCTTTAAAATAAAAAAAATAAAAAAAAGTAGAGAAATTCAATAATGTTTACAAAATTAATTTCATGAAAGCAAATATGTGAAAGTGTTTTGTAAGCATTATCTGGTCTTTTTTGTGTGTGTTTTATGTGCTGATGAATGACACTTTCAAGTTCTTAGAAAATGCTGTGTTGGCAAACCTTTTACTATCAATGGTTGGCAAAGGTGAATCCATTTCGCCTCTGAGTGACCTCTGACCTCAGGTCCAGTGTTCACCCTCCTCCCTCCCTCCAGCCAGCTTCATGTCTGCTCACCCAGTCAGAAAATCCCACAGACAAAGCCGAGGTGACAGATGGTGCAGAGTGAACACGCACACAAAGTTACACTGACACGTCAGACGTAGAAATCCGTAGCATTATGTTACTACTGCATGTGGCTCTCGTCTGTCTCATGCCACCAGTCATCTCGCAAATGTAACAAATTCAAGTTTTAGTGACAAATGTGCTTGTATTGGGAACAAAAAAAAATCTTCTCTGTTAAAAATAGAAAGATCAGGGCTGGTAGTTTTTATCTGCTTCCATCCATTCATTTCTCACACTTTAACGTGTTGCTCAACCATGCAGTAGAGCACATTTTAAGGTTCAGAGGTTCAGAATTCAGGGTTGTGTTGAAGTGTGGAGTGGTGACCTGTCCAGAGTGAACACTGCCTTCATGTCGGCTCCAGCGCCTCGCAATCCTCAACTAGACGAAGGGATAAAGAGGATGGATTGATGGATGGGTAGTGGATCTATACTGTCCACAAATTCATTATTTTATAGGCGAGGAAGGGGGTCCGGACACCTCGGTTACTCCCGACCACCACTGCCACTCTGTTCTTTAGCGTCAGCACAATTGCGTTAAGTGCCTCTCACATTTTGTTACATGTTCGCTGCGTTTGAAAAACACCTTTAAAAAAAAAAAAAAATTATCCGAGAAACAAAATTATCAGAGAGAAGGCAAAAGACTACAAATATGTTTGAGGCTAGTGTTTTTTTTACACAGTGAGTGTGTTTTGTTTCATGAGTGAAACGCGGAGATGAAACGCAGAAGTAGACACATGATGGAGGCTGCCTCGCACAATGGGCTGCAGAAACACCTGGCTTAAACAAAAAACAGCCACCGTGTGTGTGCGAATCTCTTTTCTCTCCTCATGAAAGGGGATCGGAGAGCGAGGTGCGAGCGGGCCGGCAGCACAGAGGAATGCTGGGTAGAGCTCCGTGATTGTTGCTTCTGGAATGCCCCCGGGCCTCTTACGTAAATCGCCGCCGGCTGGCGGCGGCTCAGGCCGCCACACATTCAGTATCTTCTTCCTCACACCACCTCGAGAGTTGTAAAATGCTGCAATTATGGGCTGGTGTAATTACAGCATGACACTCCACAACTGTCAGATTTACTCCAACCATTATTACTGTTTAGGTAATCTGAGGTTTTGTTAGCAGATAAAAGACTTAAGCCGCAAATATCCCGTTGGGATTAGACTACATCCACATGTGACCACATACAGCATGTTTCAAATGGAATTTTCTGACGTGGACACCGCTTTTAATCATATATACGAAGAGAATTGTGGAAACAATGCAGTCCTCAGCGGTGTTTTTGTTCTAGCTGTTTCAGTTTATCCTAAGACCCTGTGTCTGTCCTTTAGAAGAGCAAGTTACAATCCCTACACCCTCTAAGTAAACTGTTCTCAGCCATGAGCCTGTCCCATGCCATATCACAGGGACAGGCTGGAAGCAAGATTCATACGTTTTCTGAAGGCTTTTTTCTGATTCTAAAACATATTCCAAGTTATTTATTGTCAACTCTTTACTGTTGAAGGTCCTGAATGAAAAACTTGTTTTGATTCCGGTTGGTTCTATAAAAATATTCAAAAAGTAAAGACAGACTGAGACACATTGGGAGATCTTTATCTGTACCAAACAGCCATATTTTGTTTTTATTTCACAATGACACATTGGACAGGTACTGTAGATATATATATATATGAATGTATGTATGCATGTATGTATATACATATATCAAAAACACATTGGCTGATGCGTTATATCCCAAATAAAAAAACAAACATTTGTTCTCAATTTGCACATAGAGCTCAAGTCATAAAAGACAAAAGTGACAAAACATTACAAGTGAAGAAAAATACATTTCCCAGCACAAAGTTCTATATTGCATACACATAGAATCGAGAATGAATTTCTGAAACGCATCAACAGATCAACTGTAGGTGATATCTGTGCTGATGAGGGAAAAGTCGCACATTTTCAAAGGCCACAACATGGACTTGAATTCAGCGAACAGCTGGCCCCAGTTTGCCCAAAGCAGAGGACAGGCGAGCTTAATGATGAGTCACTCCCTACACAGTCGTGAGTAATATCGAAGGATACCAGCAGGCGCTGGTAAGCAGCAGCTAGAGCTCTTTGTGGAGCTGTAAAAAAATCCAAACACCAGGTCTTGGTTTGGTCATGCAATCGCAATAAAAGTCCTGGAAATATAAAAAACTCTCTCAGCTTGGATTGTGACGAGGTGCCCAACACATTCAATGCGGCGCTTGAAAACAAAATTCACCAAACGGCCATCGTTACGAGGCTTTCCAGATTGATACAGAAAATAGTGTTTCACTAATGGTATACAGTGCTCACATTTTCAGAACAGACCCAACCCTCTGGCTTGCAAAGGCATCAAACCTGTGATTAATTAACATTGGATTAGGGGACTGTGCTAATGCAATAACTTCTATTACATGACGTCTATTAAACTTAGTGTCATACCACAGCAGGTTTAGTCCATTCAAAAAGGCAAAGTGAAAGAGTTGTTGATAAAAAAAAGGTATACAACCGGTAATTGTGACTGCAAATGAAACTAAGGCCAGACAAAACTCGGAAAATTAAAAAGTGTAATAAAAAAAAAACATCACATTTGAAAATCTCGACTACAGCATAGATGCTCTGTCAAACGACAGATGAAATTTTGTGATCCAAAGTAAATATTATAAAAAGCATCTGAAGAGAGAAATAGATCTTTTCTAATAACTTAAATACTTAAATTATTAAGCCATACAATACTATTACACTTGGGGCCCAAAGGTCAAAGTCTACACAAATAATGAAAGGGCAGATTCATTGCCAAAAGGTCCATAGGCCAAACTAAAGAACCTTTTTCTGACTTGCATGTGTTGTGTGTGTCTGTTTGAGGGACAGGACATCGCCGATCCGTCCAGTTCCATAGCGAGAAGCTTTGGCACAGAAAACACCATGGGACGAGATGACACATCACAACAAAGTGCTTTTGAGGGACACTCATGCAGGCCTCGCTCCAGTCCTGGAGGAGAGGAGGTCAGTGAACCCCAACATGCATCGCCGCCATCCTGCCGGGGCTGCAGACGACGGCAGGAGGAGGGCCGAGTGGCAGAGGAGAGGCTGAAGATGCATACATGGAAGGGGGAGGGGAGGGGGTGAAAACAAACTAAGGCTCAATTGCATGAATATAAAGGTGAGGATCTTACAGCAGTGTCGAAGGGCAGCAACGGAGAATAAAAGGCTAAAGGACTTTTCTTCCCTCACTGGGGCAACAATGGCTCAAACTCATTACATCTTAGGGCAAAAAACAGTGACATTTTTGCCCAGAGTGGTAGCTTTCCTGCTTCTCCTCTGATTTCCTCTGCCCCTCCCATCTCACAGAGACGACTCCACCTCCCTGGCGACGGTGACCTCAGCCTCAGACCGAGGGCGCACCTCGATGCCTGCAGCCTGCTCCGAGGCCTCACTGATCACCTCAAGGGCCGGAGTGGCGCCCTTGCAGTCACTTATGGCTTTCTTGTCCGAGCCAGGTTTATCCGCCGTGCCGCAGCACAGCTTAGGAGCGCACTGAGTCCGACAGGAGAGCTCGCACAGTGAGTCTCGAGACTCTGAGTTGAACGTTACGAACTCAGGTTGGATAGTGGTGGCGTGGATGCCCTCGTCGTGGAAGAAGTCTTTAATGCGCTTGGCCACGTCCATGTAAGAGGTGGGGTCGTGGCACTTGATGTGAGCCGTGGCAATGATGCGGCTTCCAGCCAGCTGCCAGATGTGCAGCTCGTGAATGGCGAGGACGCCGTCCAGGTTCAGTAGCCGCTCATTAAGCCGATGCATATTGATCTGCTTGGGCACAGTCTGCAGTAGGATGAGGGCCGACTCTTTGAGCAGCGGGTAGGTCGTATACAGCAGGATGGTCACCATGATGATGCAGAGTGTGGGGTCCAGGTAGAGGACCCAGCAGGGGCCGGCAGTCTTCATGGACGACACCGTAGGACCTTCCAGTAGGTCGACCAAAGTGTGGTTGACGTGCTGGTGATCTGAGGCGTGGCTATTGATACACGGGTTCACACACATTTCATCCTTTGGGCAGGGCTTCCACACAAAGGTAAATATGATGGCGTTGATTACCACGATGACAGAGCCCAGGGCATCACCCATCACATGTAGGAAGACGCCGCGCATGTTGAGCTGCGATGACGAGTCGTGGTCATGGTCCATCTCGTCAAAGTGCATGTTCCCATTCATCTGTACCTCGGTACTGTCTTTGCAGCTGACTTCTGAAAATTAAAAAAAACAAAAAAAACACACAATAGTTACATTTTTTGGATGGACTTCAACTTTAAGCATTCAGAAAAGATCGTTTTGAGTTTTGCTGTTCCTCTATGCTCACATAAAATATGTGGTGTTGTTTTTTCTCAAGTACAGTATCAATCGTGTGGGTGAACACAACCCTACAATTAGTTAAATCTCATCAGAATGGAATTGCTTTATCACAGGTAGGCTATCAAGTTGGTGCTACCTGTTGGCAGGCCCGTCGAGTCTACCACCTCCATTCCCAGAATTAAAACCCATACGGCCACACTGATCATGAGCATCTTCATGACACACAATGAATGTTATGAATCAGAAAAATCTTAGACTAATTTAAAAAAAAAAAAAAATAATTGTAAAAGTGTAAAGGCAGCCAGGACTCTGTTGGCAGAGTAAGTCAAGTTTAAATTCTTCATCTTACCATCATGTGTCAAGCGTTTTGAGACCAGAGACTGAACCCAAAATCTCTGCTCACGGTATGTGAGCACAGGATGTTTTCATACTGAATTATTGAAACTAGGGATGTCCTGATCACACTTTTTTGCTCCTGATACCGATCCGATTTTTCAGAATTGAGTATCGGCCGATACGGATACTTTCCCGATCTGATACTTACATTGCTATTGCAAATATACTCAATAGTCTATTTTTGGAGCAACTAAGACGTCTGAAGCTAAAAACACTATTGGCAGAAGCTTTGTTTAGCTAGAAATTATTGTAAAACTCACTTATTGAATCAAAGTTCTTCTCAGAATGACTTAAGAACTTATTTAAACTTTAGTCATAACAACAAACAAAAAAACAATTACACTCTGCAGTCTTGTATCGCTTATTTATGTTAACCTAAACAACTTCACCTGGATTTTGTGGCAAATTAAAAACTTTTTTTAAAATGAAACCCAGTGAATCAGTTTCACGAACATATAAACTATAAAAACTTCAACATAAACAGTATTCAGTAAAACCAATCAGAAGAACCCAATTGCCTTTAGGGGCACTGTGACTCACCAAACAAAACAAAAACGCAGAAGAAGACAGACCACATAGAAATTTAGAAGTAGACTTCTTCTTACGTCATCTTTTGTCCACGGATGATCGTCTTTGCCGAGCGTACCCCGCCGCATGTTTACTTTTTAGATGTCTTATCAAATTAGTTGTGTTAAACGAAGCTCTGGTGTTCCCACCTCTCGGAATTGTGGTGAAGCAAATAGTACAACTGGCCGCCGGACTGGTTTCGTTGTCAACCTTAAAATACCTCCAGACTGCTGACATTTTATCCACTCAATGGCTTTAGGCCGCTAACCTCAGTTTACAGCAGGTCGCAAACGGGGCTCGATTTAAGGCAGCCGACGTGAAAAATGTTGTTTTTTGTTGTTGTTTTTTTTAGATTGGCGGGGTGATCGGCTGGATTTGCCGATTCCCGATCACTCACAAATCACCAATATCGGCCCCGATTCGATATCTACCGATCTGATCGGGACAACCCTAAATGAAACTGTACACATGACCCACATATTCAGACATGTTAAGGATAGGAAAAAAGGACAGGGTAAATCCAAGAAAGATTAACAAAAAAAAAAGCTAAAGGAGTTTAAAAAAAAAATTGTTAGACCAACAGGTCGAACAAGTTTTCAGGAGAATCCTGAGGAACAGTTTGTCAAACATAAAACGGTAAGATGAGAAGCTGAGCTAACTGAATAACAACAAAATACCAGATGGTGGTCTAGCATAGGTATAGTATAGGTGTAGCATTTATGACTGAAGTAAACACTCTTTTCAAAACTGAAATACAAGAACTTATTGTAGTAGTAATATATATATTATACCCTCAACACACACACATATATTGAGGGTGTTTCATTTTAAGTTAATAGGCAAGTGTCCAAAAGCAAATTACACGTACTCAGTGAACCATTCAGTTCTTTAATGTGACACATTTGGTCTTTCTATTTTTTTGTTTGCAAACAATGGTGGAGCTTTGGAGGAGTCTTTAGCCTTGTGACTGTGCTCAAAATGCTTGGGGCTATGCATAGTGAACAGGGCTAGCAGACAGCTATGGTAGATTACAGGAAAAAAAAAAAACTCCCAGCATGTAGGATGGTAAATGCAACAAAACATTGCATAGTAATTCCCATTAGGCAAATTCAATTAGTGACTGTGAGCAGCGTAGCAGCACACAGCGCCGGGGGAACTACACCTGAACAACTGCACCCTCGGTTCCATCAGGATAACGCCGGGTCATTCATCAACAGCTAATGGGGTGTCTGGGGCTGTCGACTCCACGGCTACGCTGATGTATGACCCAGTAACAGCAATAAGCGCACAGCGGAGGAGGGCTATAGTCTCCATTTAATGGAACTGGCAGGACCTGACAGTGTAGGGGAGAAAGGGTCTTTTACATGTGTTTCACCCTTGGAGCAGGGGGCAAGTGGATGGACTGACCAGCAGCAGACAAATAGTTGGAGGTTTTTTTTAAGCAGATGTAAAAAGAATTTTGGCCAGCCTTCGCTGGCAGAAGAAAGAGCCATTTGTGGATGTGTGTATGTTTGTAGTAACAGAACACTGCAGCATGACTGAAACATAACTATCAGGCTACAAATACAAACTATGTATCTACTGGTACAATGCATGTCATTTAATAGTAACAGGGGAGCAGTGAAATTGAATCACAAGACTTGGATATTTTATATAACTTGAGTCAGAAGGAAGTTCTGATATGACTTGTAAGCCAGTTGATAGTGTCTCAGCACGAAACCTGACACCTCAAATGATTATATCACTATGCCCATGTTCCCAAGGATAGAATGACCTAACAAATGTGATACCATTAACATTTAATCCCATAGCTGTCAAGGAAACAATACAATTTAGTCACTGAGGCAGTCTTTCTGGGGGGCTCAAGATATACATATGGACTGTTAAGCAATGTGCACTGCTAAAAATGAAGATAAAGTCTAGTACAAGCTGACAACTTAATAGTATGGAACAATGAAGGTGATATTGTGGGGCTTGACCAGTTCACAGAGGTGTATGCTGATATTTTAGATCTGATGCCTGGACAACATACAAAAAAGAAACTCGCTGATAATCTGGGCCACAATTGTACACTAAAACATTATAATCCAGGTCAAATTATTGCCGTTTGCTGCAACAATCCAAATCATTTCACTCATGAACTCTTAGTTATGAGATGGTCAGACTATTAGAAACAACTCTACAATAAGATCAATGAATGGAGATTAACATAGGTGCAAATTTGAATCTCAAAAAAAAAAAAAAGAGAGAAAAAAACACTTAAATTAAACCCTTTCTGATTATCTCTAGCAAAAACGAGCATTGCCACCATGGTTAAGGTAGATTTCATAACTGAGCTGCTGCCATTGATAAAATAAAATTCATTTATTTAGGGTCTTTTTTTTTGTTGGTTTAAATTACAAAATTTTATCATTCAAGACATAGATCACTAAGAGGTTGGTTAAGACAGTGACCGCATAAAAACAAGGCCTGATAAGGTTAAGGAATCGGTGATGCACATTGTAGCTGTAAATTCATATTTATAGTCATAGCATTAGTCACAAATTCTACCCCCCAAAACAAACAAACAGAAAACAACAACACACATTTCAACAAACATAAGGGAGACTTATTAGAATAATCTAATGACTACATGAGCGTGACATTCCTTCAACTTTCCACACTCACCATTTCTCGGTCTCCCATCACCCGGGCTGTTGTGATTCCCCACCAAGTTGTTGGTCTCCTCTCCCGAGGAGCCATTCCCAGCCTTCAGGCTTTTCCCCCTCTTGTTCTTATTCCCGTGAGAGTGGCCCCCGTGGGAGTGTCCGTGGCCCCCTCCGGCGTGTCCGTGGAACAGACAGAGCCCGAGCAGGTTGACCAGGAGCCCCGCGGCGCCGACCCCCGCCACCACAACCGGGCTCTCGATCTCGTGCGGCTCGGTGAACCGCTCGACCGCCTCCAGCACAATGGTGAAGCACAGCGCCGTGAGGAAGACGGCGTTGACCAGAGCCCCCATCACCTCCGCCCGGATCCAGCCGAAGGTGTTCTTGTTGGTGGACTGGGTCTTCTCGGCGAAGCGCACGGCGACCAGAGCCACGACCAGCGCGATGACGTCCGACAGCATATGAAAGGAGTCCGACAGCATCGACAGAGAGGAGGTCATCCGACTGACCACCACCTCCACGATGAAAAACCCGAAAGTCAATGTGAGCATGCAGAGCAGCCGAGCGCGGTTGGGCTCACAAGCCATGTTTCGCTCGTCGCAGTCGATTCGCGTTGCGGCTTGAACGTCGAGAAACGCGTCTTCTTGTGAAATCCTCGGTTGGACTCCGAGCTAACGATAAGCTAGCTGGCTCCGCGAGACAATACGACCAACGAGCCGCGTCCTCACACTCTCCTGTTATCCGGCGAGAGCAGCATCACTCGTGTACAGACAGAAACCTTCAAGGGCGGAAATAATCTGGGGTGTTTTTTTTTTTTTTATCTCAATAAACAAAGTAAAATACTGGAGTCGAGAGCGGCTTCACCTCGACGAGTCTGCCGACGGGCTCCGGTTTGCAGACGGCTGAAACTTTGCACCCGAGCCGGTAAACTTTCCACACGGAACCCCGGCACGTTAGGGACGCGCCCAGCACAGATCCTATTGGTTAACTGGCTACGAGTTGATTTTTGATTGGTCACATTTTGCAAGTCGTGCAAGAGGGCGGGGTATGCCAACAGTCAACAACGGTTGCTACGCACGCTAAGGGAAACGTTAATCTCGCGATGATACGTTTGATTTATCCGCCTCGTGCCATTAATAATTTAACCGTTTGGGTAAAAGATGGCCTTGCCATTCATAAACGTTTTAATAATGTCACTAGAAAATTTCAGAGGAAGTTGTGTGAATTCTCACTGCCGGCTACTTCCATTCATTTATCCATGATCGCTGGGCGCTGGAGCGGATCGCAGCGTTTTTGAGGCTCGTTCTTGTATCCACATTATTTTTAATTAACATGTTATTTAAATATGTTGGTGTTTATGTCTGTAACTATTTCTTCTTTTGAAAATTAAACCCCGTTCTTAATGAGATAACCTAGAAAAACACAGGTCAAATAAAATAAATAAAAAAAACAACATAACAGTCTGAAGTAGCTTCTTTTCCTAAACCTTCTAATACAAGAGAGACGTTTTCATATTTACAGTATTATTCAAGCATGATAAGATGTTCACAAATGGTTTTAAAGCATGATCTAAAGTTGGGACGTTGATGGAATACAGTCCTGAAATTGACCAACTTTTTAACACAGTGACATCTGATGGTCAAACATCGGAAATACCACAAGGGATCCATGAACATATTACACTGTGAAAGCTAGATTTCTTTTTTTAAATGTGTCCTCATTGTTGGGACTACTATCAACATGAAAGCACATATTCATATTCACACTGACAAATGTTAATAATACCACATCAGATTAAAAAATGACCACTATATTTGAAAAAGAAATCCAATGACAACTGAGTAAAACATGGAGTGAAAACATCACAATGTCAGAGATTAGATTTTACAAGAGACGACTGTGTCTTTATGTACGGCATCTTTAATTCAAGCTTTTTTTTATTACATATGATAAAATTACAAAAAAATGTTGCATTTAGTTTAACATGATTCATAAGAATCGTTTGGAAAAAAACGGACACAGATTTTGTGGTTTTTCAGAAAAAGTATTAGCTTAATGCACATAATAAAACATATGTATTTTTAATTGCATGTGTAGCTATGCTTAGAAAAACCTAAAAAGTCCAACATCTAAGATTTGTAATAAGCAAGACTTTTTTTGTATTACATGAGTTGTGAAATCTATAATATCCTTATCAGGCTGTTATTCTACTCTACGTACCGTATAAATTATGTGTGATGCATTATATTTTTTATTCTGGAGAGGGAGCAAGCGGTACACAGCATAGAGGTCTGCAGCTTAGCCGTCTTTTGTCCAGTGAAACCAGTGTTAGATGTATGATTACTCATTGTGTACTTGAGAAACCGTGTTGTTGTGAAAGATGCAGTACATGGTTTAGCAATGCTTTGTTGAATTATGTAATTCAAAGCATTTGTTGCTCTAAAGCCTCAATGTACCTAGTACCAGTATTTCAGTGTTTGTGAGGCCATGCTGTGTGTCAGGCCCATATCAAACCACGACTGTTCCTAACATCGCCGGAGCTGTCTGAAGATCACCAGCAACCAGTTTAGGACGTCTGCTTCGTCCCTTGTCCTGCAATTTGTCCCGTTTCTTTGAATCTTTTCATATTTTATACTGTAGTTTGTGGGATCTTAAAAGTTTTTGCAATTTTTACAATTATGTTTCTACAACCTCCAGATGCAGTTTGCTGCAAACTAGTGAAACACTTATTAATTGTAAAGTGCTCATTTTGTTGTTGTTGATTGATGCCTATTACTTTTCAAACCTTTTGTTCCCCTCTTCCAACTGTTTTTAGATGTGTTGCTGCCAACAAATTCCAAAATAATGAATATTTTCCAGAATATAAAACAATGCCGTAGTTTCCACTTTTGACATGCTCTTTATAGGAAATAAGGGCTCATCATTGCATTCCATTTTTATTTACAGCCAGCACATCGTCCCACCTTGGAACTTGAGGTTGTATGATTGCTAAAATGGAGCTTGCGTATTTCCTGTTTTAGCCGTTTTGGGTCCTCAGCGACTCACGTTACACAATAATCACTGAGAGGTGTGAAACTGGGACAAACAAGTGACTAATGATTTCAAAGCTATTTTCCAAAATCCCTGGAGCCAGGCTCATGTTTCCAAAGCAGCGATTTCATTTTAGTGTACTGTAAGTAAAGAAATGTTCAGGAATACAAATACATACTTAAACAGAAACCAACAGCATAAATAAAGTTGACATTCTTTTTTTTTGAAGGAGTCTGAAAGTTTTTAAACCACAAGGATGTTCGTGTATCTTAAGTAGACTACAACTAAAAACCATCAGAATGTATTTGCAAGACATTATTTCTTTTCTTTTTTTTCCAAGGGTCAATAGACAGGCATCAGGATCTTGCATGATCTCCCTGTGCGTGCACTGGTTTTCTCCAAATGTCCAAAAGACTTACTGTAAACGTTTACACTCAACTGCCTCTAGTTGTAAGTGTGTGATTGTCAGTGCACCCGTATGAGGACAGTGGTGTATTGGTTAGCACCACCCCTTACAGCCAGACACTTTCTTGTTTAAACATGCCATTCAGCACAAGTATTTCTCCCAGGTAATCAAGCTTCCTTCCCAAAACGAGGAATGTCTCCAGCACAAGGTAAATAAAGCAGGTAGAAAGAACATCTAGCGATCTCTGGAGACCCTGAACAATCCCCTTCTGGGATTAAAGTGTTTCTATTCTATTCTAAAATCATCTGAAGCCATAATTCACAGACAAGAAGCAGACAACTGTGTGCATGTGTGGGCTTGTGTTTAAGTGTGTGCGACAAAAATAAAAAAAAATCACACAAAAGGGAGGATTTTTAACTGCTTAGGTCACATCAAACCTATGGTCCATGAGCCCAAACCAGCCCGTCTTAAAGGCTGTTGATGACCTGCAAAGTGTAGAAATAACAGACACACTGTGGAAGTTATTTGAGAAGTTTCAGGTTGTTCTTTTTAGGTTCATTTAAAGATTATTTGTTAATTAACTTAATTTTTTTTTTAACTACTCCAGCTTAATTGAGATCAAGCTCGTCTGTATTTTATGTGGCCCTTTGAGTTTGACGTCGTTGATTTTGACCCATCTTTTCTAATCTGACGAATGAAATGTTTTCTCCTTTCAACTCTGGATTCTGTTTTCAGTGTTTCATCTGCAATGCCGGTCAGAATGGTTGTTGGTCTGTGGTCAGTCGGCTCCTAAGTGGTAGACAGGCATTGTAAAAATTACAGACAGGCTGTAATGTGACAATTAAAAAAAAAAAATGGCTACCAAATCATCATCTGCCGCTTTTAGGAAACATGTTGAAGGAAACTGGTGCTGATTTGCTTTCACAATACATAAAAACAGGTCTGTAGATATTTTGTTATTCTACAGTGGGTTTTAAAAGCGCTGGAAAAAAATTTAAAATGGAAAAAATGGAGAAGATTCAGGCTAATTTGATTTCATCCATCTGCAGAGATCAAATATCAGACAGGAACTGGATTTCTTCCTCTCTTTGTTCTTCTTCTTATTCACCTCCTGCTGATATTTGCATCACTCCCACCTTTGTCTCTCCTTTACACGGATGACTGGAAGATGTTTAGGAAAAGTCAGCCTGGTCTCGCTCACATTGAAGATTATTATTGTTCGTTATGGAGAAAAACAATCTGGAGAGCGAACAAAAGAGAACACAGGATAGTTGGTGGCTAACAGTACACAGGATTCATATTAGAATTTAAGCAATTCTATTTCAACTTTTTATGCATGAATATATGGTTTAAATGTGTATCTTTTACTCTCGGCCAAATTTGCACATCAATTTTACTGGATATTTACCAATATTTTTCAAAAATGTCTATTTTGGTCAATTTTACAACAATCAAAGTGCTTAAATTTGAACGACAAGCTGGAACAAGTATAAGTTCTATCCTGTTGTGTTCATGCATGTTCACCAAAACCTATTTGAATAAAATCTTTCAGGTCAGTGCTATTCAAATTGCTTCACGAATGACTAAAAGCATGAAATCATGTGTGAAATCATTCAAACATTACATTTCCATTAAGTTTAATGCTCAGGTCACGTTGAAATCATCTCACCGGAGAAGATGTCACTGAGTTCACTGATTTCTTCTTGAACTCTGAGGAGGAGGACGTCCTGTAAGATTTCCTGCTGCTGATCCTCATCGCCCACACCGAGGGACTCCAGGTGATGAGCTTTCAATCGCAGCAATGCACGGCCTGAAATGTCAGACGCAAAATGTGGCGTGAAATGAGACATTTCAAACCTTCTTGTTTGCTATATAACTCAAAGGTTAGTATCTATTTAATATGCTCACTTTCTCATCCGAGAATTGCGGTAATTGAGTGAATGAAATAAATATTTAAAGTGCAAGTTGTACCTGAGATAGCATGTTTGATAATGGCTTTATGGAGCAGGTTCATGTGGTCAGGGTATTGCTCTTGAACCCAAACCAACACCTCTTCCACAGACCATGAAGATGTTCGCGTTTCCGTTTCCATTGTGCTGCAGCCTCCGACACAACGCTCTAAACAGATGAAAGAGAGACATTATTTATCTGTTTATCTTTTATTATTGAGGATTGTACATGGGCAAGTGTAGTACCCCCCCCGAATATAGCATATTAAGACGTGACATAGAAATAGATGAATTATCCCCAAAGTTTCTATATTAGTCGTTTGTGTGGAATTACATGTGTACAGTAGCTCAACCTGCTCGTCAACAGAGTCTTTATGTGTTGAGGGACTCCAAGATAAATTTTTACTTGCCAATGGAAAATCTTGGGAACATTTGGGAGGTGGTCAAACTTTTGACATCATGTATATTTCATAATTTATATAATAGAAGGTCCCCCATATTTGATCAACTTCCCACTGGAATCACATCTGAGTCCACCATATCCACTTCTCCACGGTTCAAAAACAACGCATACTCATGTTGCAGGTTGCATCATAAAAACATCCCAAGAAGTAATTCCACCACTTTTGAGTTTGCTTGCAGAAGTAAATTACCTCTTCAAATTACTAAAAGAGTAAATCTGCACTGGACAAATTTTCCTCTGACCTAGTTCACAGAGGTGTAAACCCGCTCTAATCTGATGCTTTTTTTCTATGTTGCAACACAACTACAATCCCAATTCCAATTTATAACCTAAACTGAAGGCTTCCAACAGGAGATCCGTGACCCCTCGGAGGTCTGCGGTGGTACAGCAGTGGGAAGTGACATTGTTGGTGTGTTACACCTTTTTTCACTTTTCCTCAAACTTACTTTACTCCGAAATGTAAGCCTTTAAATGCACATGAACACAAATCTAACATATTGTAGTAAATGGATAAATTGAGACATTAGAAAAATAGATAACTTTAAAGTAGACATGCACATTTCTGATGACACAAAGTGAGTTATCCAGTCTCATCTATTCTTCTACTCTATTCTATTGAGACTATATAACTCATTTTTGTGTCATCAAGTCAATTCTAGTAGATCGTATGATTGTTGATATGTCGTTGAAAGTGTTGATATTTGGCATTGGTATCCATTGACAAAGAATGTTTATAGGTGGCGGTGGCAAGGCCTCCCCACCCCTGGTCCCATCCAGCCATCTTCTATACTACTTCATCCTGCCCAGGGGCGCGGGAGCCGATCCCATCTGACCGTGGGCGAGGGCAGGATACACCCTGGACAGGTTACCAGTTCATCACAGGGCAAACACTGAGACGACAACACACTCACATTCACACCTAAGGGAAATGTAGGGTCACCAATTAACCTCACTTTTTTTTTTTTTTTTTGGACTGTTTGAGCAAATTTGAGTAAATTAAAAACATGAACATTAAAATGTACAACAAGGTACATGGCACACACACACACACACACACACACACACACACACACACACACACACACGCACACTAAGAAGGAGTTAAGTTTTATGAAACACTTTCGTTCGTAACAACAGTCGTTTGAAACTTTGTCTAAACCTTTAGCCTATAACAGATCCTGTTCGCGAGGATCAGGTGAAGTGAAGTTTATATGAAGTGAGTGTGGTGAGTTGTAGTGAGAAAGACACCGCCCGCTCAGGAGAGAACGCCTCAAAAACAAACGGCGCACCTAAAAACTTACACGTACGTTTATGCCGGACTTCGCTTCATAAGAAGTTGTATTTACCACCAGACAGTTCCCGATGTTGACAGCTTGACGGATTGAACTGCGATCCTGCGGTGTACCTGTCCACCGGAGAGCTGCTGCTGCTGCAACAGGTATGACCTTGGACAGGCTCCGCCCACCAGGTGGTGCCTTCACGTGCGCTCAAACGTCTTGTGAAGTTTGACAGTTGTCAAACGGGTAAATATATAGTTTTTGAAATATTGTGATAATTTCCCACTGTTACATCTATCGTGAACTCTTGTGAAATAGCATTCAAATCGCAAAAAAAAGTATTCTGTGGTCTGAAGCGTTTAATAAACTGTGAAAAATGATTACAGAGAGTGTTATTGCTTCATATTACATAAGCATGTGAAGGCAAATAAGAGTGCCATTAACATTGTTGTTAGGTTATATTTGGCTGTCTGATTTATATGGTGAATAGGTAAATACATGAAATCCGTCAGATTAAAACACACCAAGCAGTTTGTTATAATTTTAACAAGTGGTTCAACACTTTATTTTAGTTTTTACATGTAATCGCGCTTTATGATCAAACAGGCATCACCATCATCCTTTTCTCGTGCGACGTATTGTTTATATTCCTTCGTACATATCGATCGTTAATGAGTTAAAAACCTCTTGAAGTCTCATCGAACTTCATGTGATTCGGAACTGTGTGCAGCAGGGGGCGCTGCTGTGCCGCAGGTGAGGCGCTGGTCCCTGTCCTCGCCTCTTCTGCACCAGCTGCTTGGCACCGTGCGTCAACCTCAGCTGGAAGGTTTGTGGTGGTCACATGACGATGTTGCAGGTTTCTTTACTCCAAACGTGTGAGGGTGTCCTCCACTACAGAGCCTCTGCGGGGCTGAGGGAGACCGTGCACCGTGCAGGGCTTGTCTTTGGTTCTCCAACTTTCATGCAACTATAGTGACAATTTGAGGGACTGAAAGAAGTTGCAGCGTGAAGACGTGAAACCTTCCGAAGGAAATAATGAGAAACGCGGAGCTGTGATTTGTTTCTTAAACATATATATATATAATATATATATATTTATATATATCCAGTTGACAGTCGAGAAGGTGAGTCAGTAGCTTTTGTTTTGATCTCAGATTAAAGGGCTGAATTGTGCAAGTGCTTCAAATCTGTAAAAAAAGAAAATCATTATTGTTTTTACATTGCATTGCCTAAAGTTGCAACAGTCTGTCACCTGCCGTTCTTTAAAATATTTTATACACGTAAGAGTTTCAGTAGTGCAGTAAAATGTAAAATAAAAAGTCAAAGCATGCATTGATTTAACCATTTCTTCATTGAGTGTTTAAGCCGCAGGGTTAACAGGTTAATAGAATTTTGTGAGCATCTGAAAAAGTTCTGCAGAATGACCAAGTGAAACAATCTTTGATCATCCAAGGTGGTAAATTACTTAACAATACTGCAAATAGGGTAGATGGCCAGTTTGCAGCTGATTTACTGTGCGTTATTTAAAGTAGCAATGCGCCACAATGGGGCAGGAAATGCACACTTAATGGAGCTCTTCCCCTGAAAATTAATGCTTTGTGTTTCAGCAGTCATGGGTGAGTTATTTCTGCCCTCAGCTAAGCCAGAAGAAAATGGGTTAATGTGGATCCATGTGTACATGGATGACTGATCCACATGGGAATTTTGCCTATTTTGTGTAGGTGATGCCTCAAAGTGTCCAACGACTTTTTTGTGTGTGTTTTTAAGACCTAAAATAAAAGCACACTCTAGTTATTTGGTTTGAAAATTGTTTATATGGTGTGAATGGATGTGAGGCATGAGTAAAGTTAAGTATGAGTGAGACAGTAAGTTGTGACACATGCACTGTAACTGCCTGAGTTAACACTATATGAAGCTGCTGCTATGATCAGCAGAGACCACACACACAGGTTTCCCCCTGAGCCCTCAGACAAGCCTGATGCTCCTTTTGGGGGGGGGGGTCTTGTGACGCTTGACAAGATAATTCTTTCTTCTCATTGGGAGAATTGAGAGGAGTTATTCTGCCCACTTCAGTGAATTGCGCTATCTCTTTCTTCCACTATTTTTGCTAATCGACTGAGCCCCTGGTTCCCAACATGGGCCCCGGGACCCCATAGAAGAGGGAGGAGGGTTGTCAAAATTAGTTTTGCACTTGTCAAAGAAAACAATAATTTCACACTTTCAATGAATTAGAACAGACCTGAGAAACTGGTTGTTTTTATCTTAAGGGGTCTTCCTTTTGTGAGTTGGAGAGAGTGGGTGTGTTCCACAGCGTTTAGCTTCACTATGAAGCTTTTGGCAAATCAGAAATGAGAGAGACGGGGCCTCAGCCTTTTTTTCAGAGGTAATCTGGATTGTTCCCAGGGAGAGAAAAAAAGTTTGAAACCTCAACCCGGCCAATGTAGTACACATTTGAGGAGTTGCTGAAAAGTCATTCAAGAGTAGATGTTTTCATAAGTCTTAATCAAGAAATCAAAATGTGATGCTGAGTGATCCACAGAGAAGATGGATCTCAGTCTTGTGCATTCATCTTCTATATGTACGTAGGAGGAGATTGGTTGATTTATGTATCCCAAGCCAGACAGGAACTGAACTGAACTTCTACTCCTCCAGATAAGTGGTCAGGGATGCTGAGCCGGCCAAAGGCATGGACATACAATAGACAGGTTTCCCGTCCATCACAGATCTAATATATACAAATTGGCCTATTTAGAATCACTAATTAACCATAAAAGTATCTTCTGTGAGTTTTAATCTCAGAACAACGAGGCTCACCGCTGGCCTCAGTGCATGGCTCCAGAATTGATCAACAACAATTGATATTTGCTCCAAGTCATAATGATGAAAAGAAACTGTCTGTGGCATCTTGCATGGATGTCTTTACAATACACAGAGCCGATATAAATGCAATCAAATGATCGATCAATTAGAAATCATAATCTCTGTAACTTGACATTGATTTCAGTGCCTTCTACCCCGTTAATGGTATTACTGTTGTATACAAAGACAACAGCATTCACAAGGCAGCCTGGTCAGCCATTGGCTGAAGTTATCGTCTTCATCTTCTGTGGAGTTTGCATGTTTGTCTGGGTACTGTAGTTTACCTCCACTGTCTGTTAGCCCTGCAATGGACTAGTAATGTAACTCAGTGTATGGAGTCAATCATTGTTTTTTGAGATTGTGCTGAGACAAAGCTGCAGAGTACATTGCTTTCCCACCCTCCTCGGTTTTCAATGACAATCCAACTTGGTGATGAGAGACTATTAGATCCCATCAACCACATTGTAATTAGAAGATAACTCACTCCATACTCACATAAACACGCACACACACCAGATCTAGTGCAGAGGTATGGCGTGTTTTAGTGGGATCTCCTAGCAGCCCTAATGGTTCTTGCTTAGCTTCAGTCTAAATGTCAACCTGACCCTCTGTCCATTCCTTCATGAGAAAGTCCTGACTGAGCGCTTTTTAACGACTTTCTCAAACACTCACGGATCTGCTACTGGGAATAGTGGGAGTGTAACAGCCACCACTCCTCACTTGCAGCACCTTTCATTTTTGAAACCCATCCTGAGGCGTCGGGCACTGACCCCCTGTCCTGCGTCTTATATTTGGATTACATCACGCATGGCGTGGGAAACTGCCCAAACATGAAGAGCAAATATACTCAGCTCAGAGTAAACTGTCTGGTGTGTTTTTCCTAAGATATTGGAAAATGAGAGATTCAGTCTCTTCAAAAAAGGCAACAGCTTCTTACCATATGTTAAAAGCCTGATGAATATAAAGTCAATTTTGCTGAAGGTTTTAATGAAAAATGGAATTATGGGAGAGATTGTTTAAGTCAGAAGTGGTTGCACATGTGGGATGTCTTCATCATCCTCGTGTTTAAGGAGAAATTACTGTTTTTGGTTGTAAGTGGCTTCAGGGGCATGATCATCTCCCAGGAAATGTGACGTGCTGCAAATCTGCCTATAAGAACTCAATAGTCCAACAATATTAGGTTGTTTATAGCTTTGTATGATACAGCTTTATTAGTCAAATGTAAACATTCCAACTGATTTTGAATTTGCAAGACTATTGTCCATATAATCTGTAAATGATTACATGTTTTGTTTTGTTTTGTTTCGTCCCCCATCTAACTGGCATTACTTATAGGGATGAAGCAACGTGTTTCTGTTTTGGTGTGATACACCACTGACAGGTCATCAGTCCATCATGTAGGATTTTAACATAAGCCTGTCATAATCCCTTCAAATATGCCCAAAAATGTCACTTTGACTTAGGTGAACTGGTCAGAATCGGTTGATTCAAACAGCACAATGCATACAATCAGGTATATTGTGATATATTCCTCTAAGCAAGTATTGATGTCTTTTGAATATATTTTTTGAACACGAGCAACCACAATCTGCTGCCACAAACTTTGTCTTACAATGATACTGTAAGTCTAAGACCTGCTTTTTTATCACTCATCATCCACCATTAATGTTAAATATCCAACCATACAACATTTTGTGCTACCCAGAGCTGCTCTGGATCACATTGGATTTTAAAAGTATACCTAATGAAGTGTCCAGTGTGTCTGTATTACACATTTGTACATTGTCAGGTCAACCGGAAATCTGCTGGTAAGTGGAGAAATATATACAGTAATCCAGATGCTGGTTATGTCATTTTCTCGCTAAGTATTTTCTGTAATTCTAAGATACTGAGCAAAATTAGAAAAAAAAACAACTCTGTGGATCCCAAAGTATCGCCAGCAAGAAAGATGAAATTAACAAAAGACAACAAAAATGTATAAAGTTGGTAGGAAAAGTAACCTGCTCCTTTATTTCCCTGTGATTGACCTTTCTGATATGTACAGATATTCATTGAAAGCTTATGTGAAATGCTTAATTGGCATATGCACATCCACGCAGACAAAAACAAAACTCCCTTGCAGCTTCATTGATAGAAGAATAAAAATAACATGACACTGATGTAGAAAAAGCCACGTTTCTCCTATCACCAGGATCTTTTGTCTGTCATGGACCGACATTGTTGCATGTGCATGTGCATTGTCGTGCAACAGAGACACTCAGAACTCTCACAACAGGGACATGTGTTTGCAACACCAACGGGAAGTGAAGGGAATCAAACGGCAGATTAAACTGCCATGTGAGGATGGAGTATAGCTGTAAAAAACATTCCCCAGTAGAAGGTTTTAGAGGAGTTAATACAAACTATAAGTTCGTCCTTACTGAAAGGGTTATTTTACTCTACTGTATCTGCATTTTGTGTGTCTTTTGTGGCTCAGCGAGCCTTGCTAATATTCTCTCTCCACCTCAGGCTGTGGAGCTTTGAGGAAATGGGGAGAGGAATTGAACAGCTCCTGAACATCATACATATTGTTCGCCAAAATGTCAGTTGACACGTTCATCTTTTCACTGTTTACCTTCACTGGTGATGAAGGTCTTGGGTCCAAAAAGGCGATTTTAGCTCCCTCCTCCTACAAAAATAAAAAGAAGCCATACTTTTTTGCTTCCCTTTATTCATAGTTCATGATAACTCCACCGGTTAGAAGCCCGGGGAACTGGCTGGAGTCAAGTCAATGGTCTTTGACGTTTTGGCGGAGAATAGTGTTGAGAGTTCGATGCGACATTTATTGATTCATGATATAATGTTCCATTATTCTACGTATTATATTCATCTTTTGGAACTACACAATAACGGTTCATTACAAAACATATGTATCTTCTCTCATCAGTCAGGTCGGAGATGGAGAACAAGGCAATGTATCTGAGCACGAATGAGGAGAGAGAAAACTCCTCCATGTACGAAGAAGCCTTCGATGGACACAACCTGTCCAAACTCAACCTCTGTGATGAAGGTAAGGAGCGTAGTGAAGGAGTCATAAAACCATTTATCGCATGCTGTTCTAGGATTTTTTTTTTCTTAAACCGTTTTTCAAAGGGTGAAATCAAAATATCACCTGTATCCATACTCTCACAAAACTTCCTGTTTTTTTTTAGAAGAATTTTCAATATAACAATTTCTAGGTATAAACAGAAACATCCACGGTGATAACCAACACAGACGCGATGCTGTCACTGTTTGGCATCCTTGCTTCTCTCTCTGTGCTCATGTGCGAAAGCCAGAACTGTGCAAGAGCAACATCTGTGTGAGTACAGGTGCAGCTGAATGAATCACAGTCAACTCTGTGGCGTTCTCGGGTTTCGACCGACGGCTCGGTCCATTTGGTGGGAAAGACCCAGTGAATGTTAACGAGAGAAATTGTTGACATTTTAATGGAAAGTGGACAATGGTCTCTCACATCAGAAACACTGTCCTCATCCAGCTCCACTAATCCTCGGAACATTTTCACACCTCGTTCAATTGGAGAAGAAATATTCACAAGAGGTTTCCTCAGTGGGACATGTGGACAACGGCACTGAGCATTAAGAGTTCACTACGATATTAGAGTTTGGCAGCTCTAATGAAGAGTTGTCAAATCTCTGGCTTAGGTTCTTTTGTATGAATAACGGTATTTAGTGTTAATTTGACAAAGATGTATTATTATTAACATGCAGGCATAGATCATTTTGTGCTGTTGTGTCCCTGCGTCTAACTTCAAGTAACTCTGTCCTATCCTTGTAATCTAACAGTAATTTTTTTCCAAGTAATTTCAGAAATTAATTGACTATTTTGCTGAGGAAAAGTAGTTCCAGCTCTGGGTCGTTGCAAATGGATTAGCTGAGCTTTAGACTGCAGCATGGACAGAACAAGATTTATTTTTTTTCATATTCATGCTTTTGAAATCTTTACAGTCTTTTTTTTAAAATTCGTTTAGAAATCTCTTAATGGTCCTGGACGTCTGCCTATTTATCAGAAAAATATATCAGGCTCTTAAACTGAAACACACGTTTCCCCTTCTATGGTGAAGAATTTCCCAGCGTAAAACAAACACAGCTGGCTCTGTGTGTGTGTGTGTGTGTGTGTGTGTGTGTGTGTGTGTGTGTGTGTGTGTGTGTGTGTGTGTGTGTGTGTGTGTGTGTGTGTGTGTGTGTGTGTGTGTGTGTGTGTGTGTGTGTGTGTGTGTGTGTGTGTGTGTGTGTGTGTGTGTGTGTGTGTGTGTGTGTGTGTGTGTGTGTGTGTGTGTGTGTGGAACAATCTACCACTGATTGTTCGTCACTCTCCAAATGAAACTTTGCTGCTGGAAGGCCTTGCTGCAGAATCTCAGTTTGAAAAGTCAAACTGAAGCCAACAATCTGACTGTTCACAGAACGATAGACTCTCGTTATAACCTCATATGGTCACAGGGACATAGTGACGATAAACTGTTGGGCCCCTTTGCCCAGAGCTGCAATGAAAGGATTGTCCTTGCTGATCTCCACTACTCAGTTAGTTCAATACATTTTTGATGGTTTCAGAAAAGCTTGTCAGTGGATTTAAATACTGTCAATGAAATGTGTTCTGGTTATTTGAACAAGTATTGTGGATCCCTGTGCCAAGTGAAATCTAGTATATCATCCTTTATACTCCCGGGCAAATCTTGACAAAATCAATGCGGGGAAGCAGGTGACAAATTACATAGAGGGATTCAAGGATCATCACTTTGTCAATTTACATGGATATTCTGTTAAAACAGGCACTACTTAGTACGTATTATTTAGAACAGGTTTATGCCTGTAGATAAAAAATGTAAATATATTTGTTTCTTCACATACATTCAGTCATTTCCCTTGATTGTGAAAGACTTGACATCACACACACATTTAGACAGTGATTGTTTGCATTGATTTTTCCAAATTAAATATGCAGTTCTTGCTTAAAGCATTCACAAGCTCTCACAGAAGGTGATAACTTTAAGCCAAAACTAATTAGGTTCAAAATTGCCAATCATATTCAAGTTATCAACTTTGGTGTACAGTATATGTTGCATTTTGATCATGAGACTTCTATCAAGGAAATGTTTTCAAAAAATGATCAACTTTTCTTTTAGTTTAAGCAACTATACATTTACTGTCGCTTTACATTTCTGGTTACACACTTTAGTCTGAAGTGGATTGTCGCTCCTCTTTATGCAGTCAAGTCCTTGCTTTTGCATGCACCCGGTTTAGCAAATGCACACAACACACACATTTCTTGTAAAGTCACCAAGTGGTTCTTTCTGCAAAAGTTTGGTGACAAAGCACGTCCAGTTAATGCTTGTCTCTACACGGTTATCTTCCAAACAACTATAACTTCTCTTTGGTGTTGGAACGTCAAAAGGAACACGAAAAGAAACTCCACAAGCTTGATGAGTTGATCTAATAAATCCGTCTTTGTTCCCGATACTTTTTGTAATTGCTGGATATTGCAAATGGTTTTATGATAATAGCTGGAAGGGGTGCATGGTTTCTATTACTGCATATCTATGGGACCGATAAAAGCGAACACAGTTAACTGATATCTTCAGAAATGAATTGCCAAGCTGGCTTTTGAAGATTTTTGATTATAATTGTTTGCAAATTTTCACTGGTGAAGATAAAATTACAACGCTGTTCCAATGACTGATGAAGGATTGTGACTCCAGAACCTCTGAAACCTCTTCCTCCTCTGGACCCAAAGGAGTCGTCCCATCACCAAAATCAACAAGCTAAAACTCCCAAGATGTTCAAAACACACTCTCACTCATAAAAGGAGGAAAACACGGCCATCAGTCATAAACGACGCTGTGTCAGTTTTATTAAGACTAATTTTGAAACATCTGTTTGACCCCGAGCGGAGTGGGAAGTGGGAAGAGGAAATAAAACCAAAGTTCCTCACTGAGTGTTTGCATCTGTGCAGTTCATATAATGCAGTGACCTCTTTCATTCTCAAACTATCAAGCTACTGATTGGTTCATCACATCACACACACACACACACACACACACACACACACTGAACAGCAGATTATGCAGAAACTATTTCCTTTCCTTTAGTCAGTGTACTAAAACATTTAATATGAAAAACACATTTCAAAAGAGTAAATCTTATCTGTGTGTGTTTCTTTTAATGTAAAACATGTTTTGTTTTGTTTTGTTTGCATTAGTTTCTTCATCGCGTCGCAGGAAGCAGGACCAGTGTTGCAGTCACCTGAACTCCCTCTCAGCCATCAAGTATGCCATCGTCTCCCTTTACATCCTGGTCCTTCTCACCATCTTCGGACTCTGTCTCGCAGGTAGGCTGTGCATGAATGAATACACCTGCACCTTGAAACTATTTTATTGTGGGAGCACTAAATGTCCCCTCACAACTGATTTAAACATTTTAATACCAGCAGCTTAATAACATCTGTTTGTGTTTCCTGGTAGATTTATAACACAAAAGTTCACATAAGTTTGTCTCGAAATATCTAAAATATCTTGAGGGGGTCACAGCTGATTTTTATTTTTTTTCAAAACACTCTGAGACACTGAGACACGGGACGTATAATGAAAAAAACATCTCATAAAATGTTTTTGACAGGTGAGTTTTTGTATTCGCTGAACGTTTAAGACGTTACAATCGTGAGAGAATGTGAATTTTTTAAATTACAAACAGCTCCAGCAAAAGAAGCTGTAGCACTTCAGTGCACCGAGGAAGTTGCTGTGGAGAAATCGCCTGTTTAATCAGAGGTGGAGGAGTCACTGCCAAACTTTTTCCAACATTCATTCAAGTTAAGCAAAGTTGCTCTCAGGCGAGGCCCTCGTGGCATGTGTTGTGCTTTTGTTCTGATGTTTTAATTGTAAAATATGTTGGAGAGGGCACTGAATCAAAGAGAAAACTGTTTAAATCACACACGCAGGAGACAGTGTAGTTTGCACAATGTGTACGAATAAAGCTGTATTACTGGAGCTGCTATCAAATCAACTTCCAGCTGCATATAAGTATTATTGCCAGATGAACGTCTGTTGATACTGGTCATTGTGTTGTTTGAAAGGAAGACTAACAGGATGTCTTTTAACACACTTAACTATGTAATAGTGGAGGCAATTATGAGGAAAAAAAGAGTTTCTCAGTAAATTATAACAGTCATGTTTGAGAGCGAAAGACTATTTAAGAAATATTTATATTAGTCAAATACATGCGGTGGGGACGAGGGTGCAGGGATAAAGACAAGACCAATAAATGAATCATGAGGAAGATTCAATCTTTGGCTCAGTGACATCCTAAACCAAGTGTTTATACAGTATAAGACAAGCATTGGCACATTCGTCCACTATTTTAACTTGTTTATTCTCACCATTTCTACTTTATCTTTTTAGACTTTTCAAATACTTTTCTGGTGTTTTGGCTTAATAAACGAGCCGTATTTTGTTGACTATCTCATATTTTATCCATTAAATGTTACCGTTTCCAAGCTGTCAAATGAACAATAACAAATAAAGATTTTATTTCACTCCGCTTCGCCACAATCCTTCAATTTACCCCCAGATACTGCAAACATGCCCCCGTGCAGTGCAAGTAACCTGGTTTGTAAATCATTCTTCAACATAACTGTCATACATTATTTGACTTCTTTTTTTATTTTGTAGGGGGGTGAAGAAAAAAAACAAGCTGCCGAATGCTTTTATGGTGTTTAGTTCATTTGTCTTTTGTACTCAGAGGTCTGTTATGCAGATGACATCAGCCATTCCTCAAGGTTGAATTGTAATGTAGGACTCACACACACAGATGCACAGCTTTTTTTTTTTTTTTTTTTTTTTTTTTAACACACTTGCACCATAAAAGCCTATTTAGTCTGCGGTGACACTCTGAGCTGTGGTCTGAAACCCTACTCCCCTCTTGAGCTGTCTCCTCTGGTTTAGCACTGAGCACACACATTTGCACAAAATGAATAAGCAGTCAGTACAAGTAGAACCTAACGTGCTCTAATGTAAAGCTCCGCTTGTGATTTTTGTTGACTTTCTTCCCAAAGTCGAAGATTTTACTGCTCGTTTCTGTCGAGAGGTTTAATGCATAAGTGCCAAGTGTCGCTCAGTTCTCTGTCACCGCAGGTTTTTTCTCTGTCCTCTGAGATTTTTCTGACCTGAGTTGTGAAATCGGTTTTCCAAGCACAGTGCACGCTTCACCCTCGGGCTTTCTGCTGCTGACTGCAGGACTCGGCACATGTGTGACAGGTTTGAACTTGATGCCCACATGGGGGAAAGTTGTGTCGTTCGCAGTGTTTTGAAAGCGTGACCAGCTTGACCTTTTACATGGCAACATAAAAGAAAGATAAGATAAAGCGTGACGGCGGTTTTAAAGCGCCGGCTCCTCTGTGCTGCATAGTTTCCCATAATGCCCTTCATCCTACAGCTGTGGGAGTGCAGAGGCCTACGCTACGCAGACGCACACCGAGCTCCTCGGGGTGACGAATAACAGCACTACTTGAGACATGAGCTGGCATCGCAACTGTCTCTGTCGGAGGTCAAGGCTGATAATTTGATTCAGGTGTTATGATTAAAGCATGCTGTGAGGGTTCAGTATCGAATCATCTGCCTTTTTAGCAAATCAGGAAAACATTGTCACGGGAATTACAAAAAACTGCAAGAATCCGATTTTGCCCTAGTGTGACTGCCCACTGTGAAATGCATGTTGCATTCATGGCAAATCTCTCCTTCGCAACACAATACCACTATTTTCAGATGTTGAATCTTGGCTCCGTGGTGATTTAGTCACAGTAGTGACGCAGTTAAAGTAGTTTTCCTGACAGGACCAGCATGGTTTCCCTTGTTTGTCTGGATACCCTTCAGGCAGGGTGGGATTTGCTGATAGAGCCGGGAGATTTCCCTTCCAACTGGCCTTTATATCCTCGGTCATGCTAAATAGTTTTTTTCCCTTTGTGGACAAAACGTTGCAGTCAGAGTTTTATCTTACGGCTATACCATCTGAATAAACCTATTCTAGTCTGATCTAGAAGGCTATTGGACCAATTGGACCTGGTCAATGCTCGAATCGAAGAAATAGATGCTTTTATTTGAGCAGGTCACTACTGTGATGCTAGTTTAACTTTCTTGGGTACATGTATAGTCTTTGAAAATATCACTAAACACAAAATTATGTTTCAGCTTGAAAAATAGTGAAATGGTTACTTAGCCAGATAAAGGCGAGTTTTGAATTACTGATGCTTTTGCCAATGTTACGAGATACTGTGGGACCTTGTAAAATGCTGTGAACATTACAGGATTACATGTATTCTCTATAGCAAATATGCAATCAAAATTGTGGGACTTTATTCCTTTAAATGTCTTTGTGTCTGAATAGCATGATACATCCTGATCACCCGTAACGTTCTCAAATTTTACATGTATGTTTGCTCATTCTCTATCTGTGCCATGAATGCTTTGTGCAATTCATGGCACAAAGCATACCAAAATGCAATGAACATATAAAGAATCAATATACATCAAAATAACACAAATAGGATAGCAAGTGGGAAATCCATAAAAAGTGCAACAAATAAAATTTTATATTTTTTAAATAAAGTGAACGAAAGAGGTCAAATCTATTGCTTATAATTTTTTGTAAAACTAGTTATCTATAGGCCACTGAACCTCAATACCTTTCTTGTATAGCAGGTCATACTTCACCAACAATGGAAGCAATCCTGCTGCACAGTCTGTTTATCTCAGAGGGACTGACGAGGAGATTATATGCACATATGAGATTACATGTAAACTTATGCTGAATTTAGATACATATTCAAAGGAGCAGCTGTTCTTGTGAACTGAGTTGTAAGAAACATAATTTTGAAGACTGCCAGAAGCACTCTGAAGCTACATTCGTTGGTTGAAGAATGCCTACTAATCACTTGGTGCATCAGGGGATAGAGCGAGCGGCCATTCTCTGCTCTGCTAAAACCACTAACAAACTCCCAAGGCGAGATTTTATGATTGCCACAGATTCAGTGAATCTGGACAATGGAAATTTGGACATCTGAGTTATGGAAATCTGTATTTGTCGCTGTTGTTTCATATCAGTCAGTCGTGTAATATATTTGAGTGTCTTCAGAGTTTACATCCTTGCACTTCCTCCTCCTTCTGGTTGGTTTGGAAAGACCCTGGAATGATGCCACAGTAGCGTCATGGCCAATTCACTGGTGTGTGTGTGTGTGTGTGTGGGGGGGGGGGGGGGGGGGGATTTTGGAGGTGTGTCAATCTTTATGGCTGTTACCCTTTGCGATCCCCGCTGTGGCCCCCTTGTAAATGTCAACTCTTGTATTAAAGGAGAGAAGGGGAAAGAGAGCACGATGGCGACAGAGGGAGAAAGGAAGCTGTTGAGAGAGAGAAATCAGGGGAGATGTAGTTAGGAGGAGAGGCAACAGATCCAGAAACAGGTTTAAGAGCTGCCTGGCTTCAGATCAACTAATCCTAATTTCATTTCAAGGCCCCCGTCTCCCTGAGCTACATGGCGTAACCACAAGGCTGCTGCCATTAAACGGACATGGCTCTGCGTGTGCTCACAGGCACTGCGTGATGCAGTTAAAGAGTTTGGAACCGCTTTGCTGTCGTCACATAGGTATTTGGTTATTTAGGACTTTTAGATGAGGTTGTTTCAGAAAAGTGGTCAAATCAGGCCTTTCAGGCAGTCTCTCTTAAAGTACATGCCGGCCATCCAAAAAGCTGAGTGGCTCCAGCGCAACTGTGCAGGAGGCTCCTCGGCCAGGCACAAACATTTACACGACCCGAGTGCACGCAGAAACGCATTCACAACAGTTTTCAGATGTGAACGCATTCAGCTTTGAGCCCTTCACGTTCTCCCTGTCTGAATTCTCACTTGACTTTGGCTTTTTGCTTTTTCCAGTGTTTGCGTTGCCTTATTGGCAGTCCCCCAACTTCAAGTCTCCCAGCGTCTCTCTCTGTGCATTCAGGCACATTCACATCTAATTTCCACCAGGATCCTAAAGCCTTAACCCACTCTGATTGCATCTGCATCCCTGACGTGATGTGTATGAAATAGTTTTCTCTGTGTCAGCGTTCCTGACCCTAAATCTTACGCTGAAGACAGAGTGATAAACCAAAACAGACGGATAGAAGCAAAAAGACAGAG
The DNA here is from genome assembly GCF_963383615.2 of Lipophrys pholis. Taxonomy (NCBI): domain Eukaryota; kingdom Metazoa; phylum Chordata; class Actinopteri; order Blenniiformes; family Blenniidae; genus Lipophrys; species Lipophrys pholis. The sequence continues at coordinate 10,430,118 of NC_137649.1, forward strand.
GATGAAAGCGCCAGAAGAATGCAGCTCCATCCATCATGTGGTTGAGAACTGCCTTGTAAGTTCATTAGTTTTTCGGTCTTATCTCCACGTAGATTGCAGCAAGTTCTGATCAGAGCGCAGCTGAAAGGTTGCTGTGCTGAAATGTCCCTAAGCCAGAAACCAGACTTTTATCATCCGAGAGGCGCCTGTAGGAGGAACCTTTGTGTTCGGATTCACTTGGTTTGACTGACACTTCTGAAGAGCAGGGCACTTTCTTAGAGTTTTCTTTATTCGGCATTTAAACTGAACTTGGCATCTACCAAAGTCGTTGGTTGGTCTTCAGTTACCAGAAGTGTTGAGAAGTGGTTCCCAAGTCCTGCATCAGGTAAAGCTCAAGCAGTTTGATCTAAAAAAAGACCATTTCTGACAAGTTGCTGCCCATCTAGACAGTTTAACGTATGTCTGATTAATCAAAGGTATCAAAACTGCAAACAACATAATCTATTAAAATAACATATTTCTTCCTTTGAGCCCATTCTACTAAACCTATAGTCATAGTCTGATTGTTTCCACCTGATAATGGGCAAAAGGCAGGATACACACTGGGCAGGTCACCTGTCGATCCTGTCTCTCCTGCAAGTCAATGTATTGTTAGAGGGAGTCGTAGTACATCGTGGTGGTGGTTTCTCTTATTGGTAATCCCATTAAATCCCTCCGAAAATTCATTTTTTTCACAAGACCAGATAATTAGCCTGGGCCCAACATTCAGTTTGTAGAGCAAAGGGAATTGTTTTTGTGGCAATGTGGAGCCAAGAAAACACATTATTACAACACTTTGGCCAGATATGCAGATAATATTGAGAGTTAAAGTAAGTGAGATCCCATATAGTGCAGACAGAACGAGGTGGCAGCACTGTTACTGCTGAATTCATGTTTGTTGTTGCATTTTATTGATTACCATGTGTTCTCACAGAAAAAAGAAAATCATGTTATTCCCAGAAAGAAGGACCTGTTCATGGGCTGGCTGTTGGAGAGCGTGTTAAATCATGCATAATAGCACATATGGACATTTTTTATCACTTTTATAACAAGTGAGACTTGTGATAGCCTAATGTGAAAATATATGAAAAATATATGAAACTGTGTTTGTTTCCAAAGGGCAATAAAAGTCTCATTACACCATTGGTTATACTCACTTGAGCTTTGAGCTCCAGCATTTTATTAAAACACACCTTTTCTTGGATGCAGTCGGATCAGTCATGTGATATCGTGCGCGATACTCTGAAGACGTTTCTAACTTCCAGATGTGGTGCTTTATCCACATCGACCATTGATCTATTATCTCACTGCTCTTAGTAATCCCAAATGACACAGCAGGAGAAATGTCTAAGATCATTTTGAAAATTTTAGCGTCTAAACCCTTTCAGGTGTGTTTTCTCTTTACAGTAATGTAGGCAAGAAATATGCTGGACTGAAAAATGGTTTCCTGCTGCCATAATCGACAAAAACAGCATTCTCTTTTACTGCTGCATTGAGGATTTTCAAATGTGGAAATGCACCGTTAACAGCTTCTACTGTTTATTTTGTGAAATTATTATATTAAATAAGTGGATCCATGAAAAACTTTAGATCATCAAAAACATCAGAGCCATTCAGGGAAGTTTTGTGAAGTCCTGCATGCTGAAATCTGTAGAAATCTTGAACCAAGAGGATGGATGGGTTTTGGTCAAACAGCTAGAGTTGTTGTTATTTATAGGTTATTATATTATTTTGACCGGTCTGACCCAGTGGAGATCAAATTGATCTGTATTTGGTTTCTCAACTACAATAATTTGACACCCCTGTAGAAATGATATTTACTATCTATAGATGAAAACCTGTGTCACTAAAAGTGGTTCCACTCATCTGGATGTCTTCAACCGGCTGTTCTGGTTTTAAAGATCACATCTTTACTTCTTTTGGTTGATTCTCATGGTTCATCAATGTTGTTTTGCACCGACTGCACGCACTTCGCACCAATCGGCTGAGAAGAGGCCAAATGTTTCACAGGGAAAGATCCAGATGTTCTCATCAAGAATTGGTAAAAGCAGCAGAGCAGAACCAGAAACACAACTTAAAACAATTAATATTGACTGTATGTGAAAATAATCAGCATACATCTAATTAAGAAGGTGACGTCAATATTTTTAAGAGATTACTTCAGTTTACAGCTTGTTTTCAGAAGTGGTTTGTGCAATCTGGAAATGACCACAAAAAGAAACGGGTGTGATGTGTGTATTACTTGTAAACACAATAAACATACAAATACACCCGTAAACACTGCAAAATCCTCTCTGATCCACCTCAGATGGTCCCATTTTTATGTTTTATCATTGGATTCTGCTCATTAAACGTCAGTTGTCATCACAGTTTTGCACTCCAAGTAAAGGTTACTGCTTCACTGCCCTCGCATGCACACTGACTCATGCAACCAGTCAGATGTTAACACACTCTCGGCACAACACATCCTCTTTCAGACACCTCTCAAACATGCATGTATGTTTTGTTTTTGTTCTTTTACAAATTCATCCCACATAGTGTCAGAATGACCTTTTTAGTTCTTTGTTTTTAAAAAGAAGTTGAGGACTTCGGTTGCATCTCGTCCAAACGTTGCTCCAAAGTCCTCATGCTACATCTGGAGTCAGTTCTCAGGGTGCCAGGTTATGTAAAACACCCAAGAAACAGTTTTAGCATAATAGAGACATGCTGATAACTGACAGGGTGGTCAAGACAGGAGATTTCCGACGGATTTACACATTTACTATCTGAGCTTGTTAGAAATTTGTTTGTCATTCTCGGCCTGTTATCACATGCACAACGGTCCAGATAAAAATTAATTGCAAGTGGTTTTTCATATGTACCAATTTCAGGTTTTGCACCTGTAGTCTTTCCCTGCAGGACGTCTGCTTCTCTTCAGACTTTTATTTACGCCCCGCGTCCCTCTGTAGGTGAAACTGAGTCATGTTTTCCAGTTGGAGGAAACATGCAGCTCACAAGTTTGGCACAGTGCTTCTATTTTCCTTCACAAGTTAATTGCTGGAAAACATGATGCACGTTGGTTTTGCTTCTTTTAAACCATGAAATCTTCCAACAAGAGCCCGTGTCTCTCAGTGATACTGTAGGTAACATGCGTGTTACTGCCAAGTGGAAATCTGCAACAGGCCGTTGCACCCTGAAACGACTCGGACTTACTCTGGTGATGTAACTTGGTTTGGCCTTGCATTTGTTATCATGATTACTTTTGGTGTGTTACCTCAGCTTTTCCTGCTTCAGAGAGATTTATCTTAAGAGAAAACCAATTGGAAATGCTGGAGTTATGACATTCAAAGAGAAGATTGAGTAAACCAGCGTGAGGGAAGTAACAGGAAATGTTATTCAACTGAGAAGTGCACAAGATGAATGAATGATGGTATTTTTTGTGTAGGGAATAATAATTATTTGAATTTATTTAAAGATATTAAAAGATAGAAGTTTTCATGAGAAACAAAGAATCTTTTAAGTACATATGTGGCAGAGCACTTTAACTTCTAATTACGAGTCCCATTATTAAGGGGATGGACTGAATGCTCTGCCATAAAGGAATAAACAATGCACTGATCATGTAAAAAGTACAGTGATGGCTCAAATCAAATTAACTAGGGTAGCTTTGGCTACAATAATATATAAACCACATGCTACAAGCACAACTCCAAAACTAAACAAACAAATTCCAAATACCAAATTCCATGTAGGTTTGTCAATCAACTTGCCACACTTCAGATGCTCGCACTCTGTCACTTTATACAACGGGTGTCCAAAATATTAGGTTTGGTTTTGAAGGGTTAATTAACTCGCCCACTTCTGTGATGTTAAAGCAGGTTTGACACATGTTGCCTGCAGGAATATATGTAAATGTATGAGCAGCAGCATTCTATACTAGTATAGAAAGTTAAGAACTGTTTGGATAATCCACTTCAGAGACACTGACAACAGACTTGTGCTTATCATAAGAACTGTATTGAGAAATGCCGATTTATTATTTCACCCAAAGTATAGTAATACTGAGGGAGGTGTAGTTATTACATCTGTATATCATCAAAGGAAACTTTATTTAATCCTAATGTCATATTACTGTGTTGCTGCACTAAGATATATGCTGTTAAATGTTTGGCTTTCAGTGTTTTTTGTTTTTTTTTATAGATTTTTCAACCTTTCTTCATCTACTATGCCAACCTCCACTCTTAGAGCATCCTCTATGTGTCTTCCTCAGTAATGCGTTTGAGGATATTTCTTTCTGAAGATCACATTTTTTCGTCTGTACACACCGACTGGATCTGTAGGTCAACAATGAGGTATAGGGACTCCACCATGTGACCAGTACGTCAACAATGACAAGCTCCTTTTAGCACAACCACAATCTTTAGTTACTTTAGTCCTTTGAGGTTCCAGTAAGCACACACGACGTACATGACGCAAGATCCTAAATGTATACCATATGTGTCTGGCTCACAAATCTGACACCACAAGCAGCCACTCCCAACGACTGTAAAGACAAACTTTAAGGTTTTAACTGCACTCCTGAGGAAACAATAAGCGCTTCAGCTACGGACGATGAGGTGTTTCTGATCTCGGCCTATTTGCAGAAATCCAGAAAATGTTAGTTGAGAGATCATCATTACAGACACATACTGTATATACATATGTTTTACCATATACATACACATCAGATACACAAAAGCACTCATATAAAGCAGAGTAGTAAAACGAAGTAATCACTTCAGATCCAGTATTTCAAATATTATGTTCGGAGGTATAAATAGGAGTGTGCGCAGTCATACATCCATATGTGCTGAAGTCTCAGCCATCAGTGTGTGCACACTGAACACACAGAAAACACATTCATACACCCACATGCATACCAGATTCAGAGAGTCATGCAAGCCGTCAAACACATGAGAATATACATTCACCACCACGAGACACAGGCATGAATGTGCAAACCATATATGCACACATGTATACATAGCTATATGTCACATGTACAATCGGCCTCGGGCCCCGAAATTGACTCAGAGAACATAAAACCCTTTCTAATGAGTTTCTGCACTGTGGCCATAGTCATTTCCAAACAAAGGATTCTGGAGACAGTCCAGCTTCCCCAGGAAGAGAGTCCATCATTGGACACACACACACACACACACACACACACACACACACACACACACACACACACACACACACACACACACACACACACACACACACACACACACACACACACACACACACACACACACACACACACACACACACACACACACACAAAGAGAGGGAAAAGTCAAGGAGAATCCCAAAAGTCCGCAGACCGCCTCATTCATGCAGTCAGACGCAGATCATTAACATGTCAGGACTAATTGGACCAGACTTCACTCTTTCTCTGTGTTTCCTCAATAGAATTTCATGCCTTGAGACAGAAATATGTCTCAATCCATCATTGAAAATGTAGTGATCATAATTGATTGATTAGCAGACAGACTACAAATGGTTTAACGGACTTTGCCTTTGCCATCGGAGGGTATAAATTACTTCAGCAACAAATAAAAACACACACACGGACGTTTGTATGAAGATTGATGATCTTCCCGATGTAATTGACAATCCCCTTGCTTTTTTCTCTGGTGGTACTTTGGGGTTAGTTTAGTTAATATCAATTTGACAAAGTTCATTTTTGAGTCAATTTAATGTCATGTGTGTGTTTTCTCCGGACTCTTTGGTTTCTTCCCACAATCCAAAAACATGTATTCGAAGTTAATCGCTGCAAAACTGCCCGCAGGTATGAATGTGTGTGAGAAAGACTTCATGTCTCTGCGTTTGACCTGCAATGGACGAGTGACCACTCCAGGGAGTCTTTGTCCAAATCAGCTGAGATCAGCTCCCGTGGCTTCCCACAACCTTCAGTTGGATAAATTGGAGTAGAACATGACAAATTGAGTTTTCCCTCCAGCATATTTTGTAGACATTTATTCTATTCATTGTATGAGAAACAACTTTATTTCACCGGTAATATGAAGCTGATTTATTCTAAATGATTTTGGCATTCACAATCTGTAAATATGTTTGCATATGCAGCAAATTACACAAAGTAATGTGCATTTATGGAAACAAAGCAGAGTGACAACTGGCAGCATATTACACTAGTCTTGACTTACTTTAGATAACTGGCTACATGGAAAAAGTGTTTTTATTTTTTTATGTAACTTCAGCTTCACTTCTTGTAGTTTTGTCCGAATCATTCTGCTCCTTTGTAGCAGTAAAACATATTAACTGACTTTACAACTCCCGACTGACACCTTTTCCTTCAAAAGAGTAAGTTGTAAATTTGCAAACTTCCCACTTTCAGTACAACTTTGAGCCAAATGTGGCAAAAAGATGCAACAAAGTGGGACCCTGCAGTGTATTAGCACCTCCAGCACAAATAAAAGCAGCAGGTTTTTTCTGAAGAGGCTCCCTATAAACAGCGAGCGTGAATTTGGAGATCGGCTGCAGGAAGGGTGCGTCTGAGCTGCTGGGATTATGAAGCACAATAATAATGGTCCAAATTAGCCCTCTGAATGTCTTTTTTTTTTCTGGTTTATTTGCAGACTAATTAAGCCACAACAGATTCCAAAGGCTCCCACAAGCTCGCCCTGACTAGCACCCTGCAGGGGTTTGATCTGGCTAATTGTGGTGTTGGAGCTCAGTGAAGTCCAAAGATTGGTACAATGCCACATTATGAGAGCTGGCGCCGCGCGGCTAAGCGGTTATTACTTCCCACTGCGTTTGGTTGAACAAAAGCTCAGAACGAGACGATTAAACAAATGTTGAAAATGTGTGAAGACAATTACAAAGTGATGTCTTTAAAGCTCTATTCTGCCACAGGTATCAGTCCTGTTCGATGTTTTATGCTCTATTAATGCAACACAGTGAAGCAAGACGAGCTCAAATGCGTTCGTTTGGTAGCCTGATCGTCCACATTAACAAAAAGCTGACGTGCACCAACAAATTTTGAAATATGCAGTTGGGGCTATGAGTTAGACTTTTCTAAATGTAAAGTTCTGACCAAAATCAAAAGTAAAATACATTTATTTCTTCACAAGGCCTTTTTTTTTTATGTTACTGGCACATTGATCTGTAAAATACTGTGAAACTGTTGGCAGCCGATTGTTTCTGAACAATCCCACTTTAACAAACATTGGTCCGCAGCTCTGCCGTGGCCAAAATCTCCTGAAGCTACATTTAAATATGAGGATAAAATTAATAAAATGCTAATTGGTGTATGTACTTCCAAGAAACATTTACACGCTTTACTTGTGTTTAAGTGTTTCCATTTTCACTCCCCATGGATTTAGTGTTTAGTACTTTTCTGTTTAAATAAGGCAAAAATCCATGTTGCTTTAATTGCTTCCAATTAAACCTTTTACTGCTTTGTTTGCATGCAGGTTACAGTTACTGCTGGCCGACATTCGGTTGAGCAGGAAACATTAAAAACTAATGTCGACTTTTTGAGTGGTGGTTATGAGCGTTGTTATGTTCCTGATTGACTGAACCAGTGTGGCGATGTAAGAGCACCACTCTGACAAAAATAAAGCCGATTGTTATTGTGCTGCAAGTGTCCATCCTCATCAGCTCCTCCATGTCGTCTGCGACTCAGTGTGATGAACATGGTGACCCCAGAAGAGCTGCTGGATAATGAGGACTATGAGGCGATTGTGCAGGTTTATTGTTAATAGAAAAAGTAAAAAAGGACTTGTGATGAACATATATTGCATCTATTCTTCAAAATGTCTTTGAAAGATGGGAACAAGCTGGAGTAATTGGAGAAAACCTATATGCACACACAGGTAAAACATGAAAACCCTAAAATGCACCATCTCTGAATCAAACTGAGTGTTATTAATGTGAGGCAAGAATGCTCGCCATTCCTGTGCAGTATCATCCACCAAAAAGAGAACCGGTGCTTCCCCACAGACACAAACATCCATTAGGTCATATCTGGCCTGTCACAGCACGGAGCCACACTTCAAAGTCTGCCACATTACACAGAGCCCACGCTAAGAGATCAACCACCACCGTCACTTCATTTGAACATTCCTGCAGCTGAATAAGAGCTGGGCCAAGTCCACACATAACCTCCCCCAGTGATACGCTTCAGAATGACTGCAGTGAGCGGAGACGCTGTTATGTTGAGCTTCAAAGTGATCAAGCAAAAGAAAAATCCACAAAACAACACGTGAGCTTCTGACACTCAGTTTCTTGTTGAAACCCTACATCCAATTTTAATGAAGTGAAAGCAAACACATCTCTGTTATAGCAGCGATGTGTGTATATCAGCAGCGCCAGGACTCAATCCTGTGTGAATGTCGATGACCAGACATTAACCTCCAGCCACGGTCACGTTGGAGCGGACTGCAGGCAGGAGAGGGAGTCGGGGCTCATGACCTTGTGCCAAACATGTGGTTTGTGTGTCATAGTGGTGCCATTTCAAGTGAAACACATCAAAACTCTGACACCTAATAGGTTTGTCTGCTCTTCTCAGATGTTGCCATGCTGCTGAAAAGAATGTTAAACATAAATATATCAGTGTCAAACTCGGCCTGGCTCGCAAAAACTCAGTTTTTCGTTGCCCTTGTGTACACATACAAATACTGTGAGTCACTGAGAATGCACTTTTTTATAAAATCCTTTCCAGTGTAAATACTGTCTTGGGTTGAGGTGTTTTACATGTGGAAAAAGTAATACGTCATTTCAAAAAAACATATTTTTCCCCATCAACTTCTTTGTGTCCATGTGGCATCCATCCATCCATCCATCCATCCATCCATCCATCCATCCATCCATCCATCCATACAAACATACATTCATCCATCTTTTAAACTGCTTCATCCTAATCAAAGCCACGGTGTCCTGGACTCCATTTCTGGCAGGTTACTCCATGGAAATGTTGCCAGGCCATCTTGGGGCAAACACAGAGAAACTGACAACCATGTTTTCACATCTACGGCCAATTTAGCGTCACCGGCTAGTCTCAAACACATGTTTTGTTTTTGAACTGTGGCTTGGGCTCAAGGGGATTTTTCTCACTGTGGAGCAGGAAAGTACACTATTGTGTTGCCGCTCAGTCGTTCAACAAAGCGGAATGAGCTAAAATTGCACTGGCTTCACCATCACGATCAGAACGTTTGTCTCTGTCATGCTCAAACACTCCCACCGCATAGATGCTGTTTTAGTGGACTTACTTGGTGGACAGCGATGGTGATTAGGCAAGGTCCAAGTGGTGGATTTTTACGTTCCTTCCTTGGCAGTGACCTTCACTGACCACTTGAGGTCAAACTGATGATAATCAGCCCAGATGTGACAATGGTGGTTGTCGAAGAAATTCAAAAATAAAGCTACTTTCCACTGTTTTGACAGTCTTTCTAGAAACTTTAGCTCAGCTCACTTTGGAAAAACAGTACAATCCGGCTGTTTTGGTAAAGCAATCAAGCAGGTGTCCCGCCAAAACTGAGGTTTGCAAAGAACTGTGTCTATTGAGCCTGAAACCAGAGGAAACAACTTGTAAGTCATTGGTATCGCTTGTTTTTGCCTGTTGTTGTTTTTATTCCAGGAAACAAAAAAAAATCATCCACTTTTAATCTAGTTGCTGATTTTGGCTGTTGGTTTTGTAATGCCAGAGTGGGACAGAAAGGTGATGATTACTGAGGTTTATTCTTAGTAATTGTTTGCCCCGAACTTCCACTTGTTTCCTCTGGGAACACATTTAAGAGAGAAAAGGTAAAATGTGGAGCACATTTGAGGTCATGATTCCGTGAGCAATGAGCTCAAAACTGCTGTAAAAATATGGAGAACGTACTGCAGTTGGAATATTGGTTGTTTGTTTTTCTCTTTATGTTAAATATTTACTATAACCTTCTGTATTTATTGAACATTATTAAGTGCACATCTGTAAAGTCTGTACATCTGTGAAGTCCTGTGCTGAGACACAGCAGGCTTCCATATTGGACTCAATAAATCTTAGTCCAGAATCTGTTCAGCAGATATTTTTCTACATTTAAAACAAAGTGTGCAACAAAAACATTTATGAAAAAAACAAACATGTCTGGATCTGGACTGCTGTGAGGTATTTGTGGGACTCTTGGGTTCTTATATTTTTGTGAAAATGAAAAACTTTAATGCAGGTGTGTGACATAATGAATGAGATCTGATCTTTCATTTTGCTTTTGGGTTAATCTGACACAAACATCTGAAAAGTGTCTAAACATTTTCAGCTTGAATAACATGTCTTTACTGGAGGGAGCCAGAGAAAAACCATTGAGGTTCAGAATCAAACCCAGGTCTAAATGCTTTGAAGTAACCCTGCTAAATGACTACTAATGGTCTCTGAGCCTGTTGAGAAAAATAAACAAGGAGATAACAACTGCTACCTGTTCAATGTCTTCGAGGATCATTTGATTCATGCTCTTCCTTCTGGAGTCAAGTCCCTAAACTAGAAATACAGTTTTAAACTCAACTGAATTACTACAAAGTATGTATATTTTATATTGTAGCATATGAATTTAATAGGCAAATTACCCAGATATCAAACCTGCCGATTCTCCTGCTTTTTATTTAATAATGATATAGAATTTTACATCAGCCGAATAAAGTAAATATGTTTTTAACTCCTGCAAATTTCTTTATGTGTTTTGACGTTTTCAACATGGTTAGAATATTGGTAGAAGACAGAATACCTGGGAAAAGTTCATTCAGGCACAGGAGAAAGACGCAAACCCCAAAACTGAAAGATCCCAAAATCAAAGTCAAGTTTCCTTTCAGCAGTGCAAACTAACCACTACTACTACTACTGTGCCAACCCAAGTGGATAATGTCTATTCATCTGATAATGCTCATTTTCCAGGGCTAACTGTGTTGCCATAAAGCTTAAACGTGGATTAAGGATATTTTATATGTAATTAAATAAACTTAATGATTAATCTATTGTTCCAAATGGAAGATAATGGCATTTTAATAGTATTTTTCTAATCAAAGTTATCATTCTGATACAAGTACATATTTAGATATTGGACAGTTGTTCTGAAGTACTTAAATTAACTTCAGTTTTATCCATCCATCCATCCATCCATCCATCCATCCATCCATCCATCCACCCATGGCTTGTTGGTTTGAATATAGATTCTTTTAATGCTTAAGATAACTCTGATAGTTTAACTTTCAGAGGTAGTTGACTTTAAACCGTTTGAGTATAAATGCCACCTGTTGTTATTCACCCATTCAAAATGGAATAATGGCTGCCTTTTGATGTGTCAAAGAAAGCAGGTTGTTCAGATTTTCAGATCCTGTAATTTCATTCTCTTCCATTGCTGTGGGCCTTTCAGGTCTGCGGGTCACAGAAAGACTCTTCTTTGTTTCCTTCCCTCCTTCCTGCCTCTGGCATCTCCTCAAAGAGGAGTAGGATGTTGGTGAGTTTTCATCTGTTTGGCAGGGACTATTTTTCTCTCAGTTTCTAACACATGCAAAATGCAGCGCAGCAACATCCGAGTCTGCATGATTAAAGAGCGGTTTAAAAATACCTGCCATCAGAATGTAACAGAGCTGTGTGTGTCTTTCTAACCGAGAACTGGATGTTTTAATGTTTCTCCAGGTTGAGATTTTTCTCACCCTCCTCACAGGTCAGATCATTTTCTCCTCTGGTTGATCAATTAGGCCTCCTGCTCTGAATTCATTTCGAATATTAGAGTTACATTACAATGTCTGGGAATGTTGACATGGTTTCAACAAAGACCAGCCCAGTCTGCCGAGAGGTTATAATAGTATTGGATCATTTGCATCCAGAGCTGAAGAATCAAGAGTCAAAAAGACATTTGGTTTCCTGTCTGTTTTCTTCCTTTATTCTTAAAAGAACAAACACTACTCTTAGGGTGGCATAGTGGTCTTCTGTTTTGCACTTTTATCCCAGAGAATGAAGCCTCAAGGACAATTTGTGATTAAAAATTGATTAATTACATCTATATTTTAAAAAATACCTTCTGTTGGGGTATAGTGTTTAGTTTATTAGAAAATACCAAACAAAAACTCTGGCATCAATCAGGCATATAAGAGAACTCGAGTTGAGTGTTTTGGTCAAAAAACCAAAAAAAGAATGTTGTGGCTGACATGGTAAATTCTTGTTTTTGAGGGTTTTTTCCATAATAAGACTCAGGCTTTATGTAGAAGTTCATGATGCACTATGGGAGCTGATATTTTGGTTGTGAACACTTGATTTTGCTCAAATAGATTATTTAACCTCAGATTTAATGGATCCGACTGTTTACCCTCAAAACCTTTTGATTTTAGCTTCATAACTGTTTCGACATCTGATTCTTGTCTTGTCCTCAAGTGTCACTTCAGGTGCTTCTGATCAATGACTCAACTTGTGAGATGCTTTTTCTGGCTTCTTCACATTGTTGTTCTTGACTCGGATAACTAGTGAATCCTGGTCTGAATCCAACAAGATGTTCTAGATAAAGTCAAATCAACACCATCGTCATGTCGGTCACTGATCAGATTAGTTTCCTTTGAAGTTAATGTCTGCGTGGAGGTGGGAAGGTCGGCTTCTGAGCAGGAGGAGGAGGAGGAGGAGGAGGAGGAGGAGGAGGAGGAGGAGGAGGAGGAGAGGCTCTGAAGTCTGGTCACAAATCTACAAAACAAGTCTGACTCCTTCATGGAGGTCCAGAGATGGAAAACCCGGCAAGCACATGGATGGTCTTTCTTACTTCTTCTTCTTTGTTGAGGTGTTCTACCACAAGATGCACAATGTGGGAGCTGAGTTGGAGTTGAGCTGAAAGATACATGACAAATAGATGAACTTTTCACATATTTACATTCTTTCAAAGACCCCCCCCCCAAAAAAAACATAAAAAAAGTGGTGAGGAGACGGTTTGTACTAAAATTTCAAAATATGAACCTTCCATCTTCTCTTCAGTGTTAGCAGATGCAGCCACACACAAGGCAGGCCAGTCTAACCACTCAAACATACTGTGTTTTCCACAATATAATGAACAAATGAACTCTGTTAGTCGATCCTCTCTGGTTTTAGTGTGTTTGTAAACACGGTGTACTCCCTCTACAGCCTGGAGCAAAATTGAGTTTACTTTTGTGGCGTTTCATAAAAGTAGTAGCAATTTGGGGTGTTAATTTATACAATATAAACAGACACAATGTTTTATAGTTGTGCTGAAAGTCCAGTGAACTCAAACACAAATGTCCTTTATAATGTTTAATGGATGACCTCCCTCAGTTTGTTTAGAACTCTGGTCAAGTTAAGCATCGATTAAATGGTCAGACAAGTCAAGTGTATTTATTTCTACTGGTGATTGTGGCTGAATGGCTTGAACATGGAAGAAAATGCAATTTTACAGAAATGTAAACATGTTAGTGTGGCTACTGCACTGAAACTGTGTAGGATAGAATTACTTTTGGAGCCATTTTTCTGTGGTAAAAAATACAAAACCCAGGGTTTATTTACAAAATCTTACAAAAAACAGTCTGTCTTGACTCATTACGACCCTCACGACAGTTTGCACAACTAACATAGCTAAACTTTGCATTTGGCCAATGTTGAATGGGAATGATTACTACTGACAGTCAACAAGCAGACCGAGGTACACATGTATACGTGATGCTTGGCGCTCCAAAAACGAACCTGTTCAACTCAATCTCTTGAAGTCTGAATGCTTTCTTCTGCTCGTGGTTGTCCTTTCCTGCTAAGTAAAGCTCCTTCTCCTCTTAACAAACCTCTCACACACTGACTCCCTCTTTATTAAGTAACTTTATTAAAATGCCTGAGAGCGAACTAAACCGGGAGATTAGTAGCCATGGCTGCGCAGCCAGTAGGCAGAGCACTGCAGGACATCTCATGTGTACAAAGTGTTAACATGACATCAGGACAGATGATGAAAGACCTGCAGTTTGGTGGGTTTATAAGCGCCAAACAGTGTGCTGTTTACTGTCTTTATACAACCAGAAGAACAAAGAGGAATTTACGTAAACTGAAATGTAGTGGTGACATGATGCAACAAGCTAGTTAAATCTAACAAGACCAAATAAAACTTTAATTATACCTCCAGGAAATCAGGTCATAGCTTGAAGAAAATAAACAAAAACAAGACTTTTTCATGTTTTTAGATTTCATCAAGATTATTCTCAACTGTCATGGGGGACGTTTTTCTGAAATTATTAGGACTCCCACTTCCTCATGAGCTGCATAGTGTGGTTGTGGTTAGCACTGTCACCTCACAGCAGGAATGTCTTCAGGTCGATCAGAGACTTCTGTTTGGTTTTCTCTAGGGCGTCAAGTTTCACCCACAGTCCACAACATGCATTTGAGGTTAATTGCTGTGCGTGTGTGTGTGTGTGTGTTTGTTTCTGTCTGACTTTGCTCATGGTCAGCTGGGATTGGCTCCAGCCCCCCTGCTACCCTAAGTACCTTATATGACATTGAAGATGTACGACTGGATGGACAGTCGCACTCAGGGTGTGTTTTCTCACCTTCAGGGGACATTTCATCACCCTGCTGTCAACTTGGCTGTGACTTCTACGAATTATAGTATAACTATAAAGGTCTTCATTCCAACATGTAATAATTTTAATCATGTTACTCTTCAAGTGTGACAATTTAATAATAAAAAAAAGAAGCTCAGCTGCAAAATAGTACATGTTTAGAAGACATGTTTTACAAGTAGAACATGTCTTCCAAACATGTATTATTTTGTTCATGAGGAACTTAATTTGTTAATTTGGCATACTATAGAACACGCACACACACACACACACACACACACACACACACACACACACACACACACACACACACACACACACACACACACACACACACACACACACACACACACACACACACACACACACACACACACACACACACACACACACACGTAGGCTGCAGATGAAGAGATAAATCAAGGCAGCATTTTGTGTGTGTGTGTGTGTGTGTGTGTGTGTGTGTGTGTGTGTGTGTGTGTGTGTGTGTGTGTGTGTGTGTGTGTGTGTGTGTGTGTGTGTGTGTGTGCGTGTGCGTGTGCACCCCTGCCAGTTTGAACTAAACGTTGTAGGCAAACAGCTTTTCAGCTATTTTAGTTCTGTAGTTCTGTGGACAGAAGAGACTTCAAACTGCTCGTTTTGATGATTTGATTTGAGGCCTAAAGCGAGCATTTACACATTAGTTTTATTTAGGTACAACATGACTTGTCTGGGAACATATTAAGTCCTCATAACAATGAATGTGTGGAAGAGGGGAATAACTTTGAGGATCAGGGAACCACTTACTCCCAATTACTTTAATTCACTAAATGGTTTCAGTCCGTTCTTATCAGCCTCATAAATAAGAGTGAGTAGGGTCAACCTCCTCTTCGCTGTCGTTACGCTCATCATTCACATCATGTTGATGCAGCTGTAGTTTTGTTAGGTAACAATTTGAGTTAAAATACTTGTTTTTTTTAGTTACCTTAAACAATTTCTCCTTGGTTCAGAACTCTTGGTTGTGTCAAAACTATCTGGCGAGTTTCAAGAAACCAGTAATTCTTTTGCTGTAAAACCTAAATGAATACTATTACTTAATTTTAAAGAACCTCTTATGCACAGGTGGCTTTAATATGAGAGTCAAGTAATTTTCTCCTGAGGAAATGCCAGGCTTTACTCCCATCGTTCACTCCAGCCTTGCCTGCAACAGACACAAACCTTGAGCCCAGTTTAACCAGCTTCCCTACTTTTATCTTCTATGACCATTGCCCATCAAACATGTATCTGTACTGTCACCGCCTCAAGCTGTTCCCTCACTATTTAACACTATAGGCCTGTGAGCAAGACCCCTCAACCCTAAATTCTCCCTGGGTGCTGAAAAGTGGCTGCCCACTGCTGTGTACGTTGAAAATAGAGTTGTTTTTTTCCTTTCTATTAATTCCAACTCGTCTTTACAGTCGAATTGGTCCCAATGTCCCATATCTGTATTGCACTGGCTATGTTTCATTTGGTAGGGCAGTTGGTCTTCCAAAAGAAGTTGCAGGTTTGATCCCCCATCTCACCCAGTCCTTATATTGAATGTTTTTGTAAGACACTGAATCATGAATTGCACCCAGTGGTGGTCGAGCACCTTGCTTGGCAATGTGACAGATTGAAGTGCTTTGAAACTGCTATAACAATAAAAAAGTGTGATTATATATATATATATATATGAAGTCTATTTACTATTTACCACGTGTAGGACTGATGAAGAAGCCAGACATACAGTTGGAGATACATTTGACATGTGCTGACACATTTCAGTAGCATTTCAGGAGCAATATTTTCCTGGTGGGGACATTTTAACACAGGTGTCTCCGTGTTTGTGGCCTAATATGTGATGTCATGCATATAAACTGCAATTTCTATAATTAAACATCTGTTTTGGCAAAGCCGTAATCGCAATAAGATGAGATATTTTACCCATGTTTTGGTCCAAAGCTGAATAACGGTGTGCAGACCTGCAGGGTGATAAAAAAAAAACGAAATAATATTTTCCACATTCCTATGCTGTTTGTTTAGTAGATGTTCTTTCCAGTCATGCAGGCAACACTGCAGATCAGCTGCAGCTACTTATATAGACCAATAATGTGTGGGCCATTCACATTACACAGTGAAGCCCAGCTGTCGACCTGGCCTTCTCTCCCTGCACTGGATACGAAGAAGGATAAAGTGTCCTCAGTGTCTTCATAGAAGAAGTTAAAGACCATGAAGCTGTCGATTTGGGACAAATCCATTTATGTGTCTGCCATGCCACTGTGTATCTGAGACAGTGTGTGTGTTTGTGTGAAATATAAGAGGGGGTGTAAAAGGCACAGGATGACTTTCCAACCTGACAGAGCCAAACTTTGAGAGGTTTGAAATGGATTTGTCAGACATACGGCTCATCTTTCAGGTTAGTTGTCATCAAATGAGAATGAAATAAGGAAATGTTGAGGATTGAAGGACCTGAAAGACGTTAGTTGGTGGCCAAAAGAGAGGTGCAGTTATAGACCAAATGACTTTTTCCTCATGGGATCCAGAGGTTTCTGCACTGTGACTAAAACTATAAGCTCTCAGTTTAATTTACAGCCGAGTATCCTTCATCTGTCACTCTAAATCTACAATTCCAATTCTGAAAGCATGAAATATAAACACAAATGGAATTTAAAGATTTGTACTGCTCATACCTTCAAACCGGCTTGTTCCTTGTTTCAACTTCAAGAAAGTGTTCATACTGGATATTGTATTGTCCAGCAATGAAATTATTCACATTTTGTATTGTGTACTTTAGTTCAGAACTCGCAATTTCTGCTTAAGTAACCATTAGGTTCTGAATTAGTAAGTATTTTTACTTTTTTACTTAGTTTCTGATTTTCTATATGAGTGCCACATTTTGCCACAATTGCAACTGCAAATCACCCGGAGGAGCATTTTGCATCAAGTTCAAAATAAGCTGCCTTTATTCATATTCACAAAAACACTTGGAACATATTGACATTAATTACATACAGAAATATAATATTTCATGAAATAATTATGTAAAACAAATTGTAATCGCATACTGTGAGTTTTGAGCTAATAGGACTTCACCCTTGTGAACTGCCGTTCAGAAGTATATTTAAAGTTGCTACACATGCCAACTGTGACTAAAGGATGAACAAAGTAAAATTTGGGGCGCCAAAGGTCCTGAGGTCTCAAGTTCATCCTCATTTTTGCCAAATTATTATCTCAGGAGCTCCAATGCTTCATGTCTTCATATATAAGGAGTAACAGCGAGGCTGGAGAAAGTGGAAAAACCCTTTCTGTGAGAACTGACTAAAGCAGTAAGTCTACTATCAACACGCTCTCATGACGTTAAACCTCAACTGAAGAGATTGAGACGAGCCAGGCTTCACCACAGGGGATCCAGCCCATGGCTCTTATCTTGAAAACCAACCTTCCTTGTTATGGTCAGAATAAATCCAGAGTTGGACACAAGCAAAAAGGAATTTTCATCCATTCATCTTCTATACCGCTTATCCGGTTCGGGGTCGAGGGGTAAAGTAATTTTTCGAATGTACATTTTACGTCATGTTCCTGGTTGTTGTTCTTTTATTTACTTAACTCTGCCTATGTGTGTGTGTTTGGTCAGAGTCTATGTGAGCGTGCGTGTCTGTGCATGGTGATTGTGTGTGTGGCCCCATATATAGTAATGTCACAATCAGCCAATAGTCAGATTGTTAAGATTAAGGTTAGGGCTGCGGAATCATATTACGTCAATGAGAAGGACCTACATGTAATGCTATACAAGTTTGTGTGTGTGTGCAATCAACCGTGCATTTGCCCCATGTGTACGTGCGTACGTGTGTTTCCTATTTAAATGAAAAACACTGCTGACGACAACTGACTCTCATTTAGCAATTTAACTCTCTGTGCAGTGGAGGGCTCAGTGTATTTAGTTTTTCAGATCATTAAAGATAAACCTAACACACATAATAAGCAGGAATTGAGACGTTTTGTTTGCAGCATTGTGGCTTTCAGCCACTTTTTTTCTTTTCCTTGAGGTCACACTGACATCTCAGCGCTGCCATATACAGAAACACACTTAAAGCTCTCCTAGATACGTGGAAACAGAAACATTTGGTGTGCGTAACATTAGGCTGCTTAGGGCATGAACGCGTCAAGGAACATGTGTGAAGGGAATTATCTGTTTCCTCTGATTTCCCAAGTAATCCCTTTTTTCTCCATCTGAGGTCTTTTTTTTTTCACACACCGCTCTAGTAAAGAGGATGTCGTCATGGTGTAATGCTGAGGATCCGGTTTCAAAATATCTCCCAGGCTATCGAGTCGTTACCATGCAGCATGTTTTCAGCATAACATAAAACCAAGGAGCTTTTTGTCATTAGACACGGTGGAGAGCAGAGAAAACAACTGAAGAAGTGGTCTTTATTCCACAGTCAAACACAAGACGAGAGAACTTTGCTCACCCTCTACAGATGTGATGTTACGACTAAATCAGCAAATGTGTAACTCGGATCACGCTGATCCTGTTGTCTTTCATCTTTTCTTTTGATGCTTCTCACCCTTTGCTGAAGTAATTTAATGATCATTTATAATTTCTCAAAATTAGACACTAAACATATAATTGAGTAACAACAAGTGGATTGAAGAACAGCATGTACAGAAAGTTGACTTGCGTTATTTACACTTTCTCACTCTGTAAGATAAACACCAGTTAATAATTTGAGACAAACGTGAGAGTAAATAGACAAATATTTTTAAGTATTACAGAAGGCCGATCAATTGGACTTGTCACCACCTTTTCAGTAGGGAGCTTGATATTCTCCCTTCTCTAGCTCCCTTTATCCCCAAATTACAAAAACCTGGTGACACTAATTTGGTTTTAGGTATATTGTGTGTGTCACACAACACAACACAACACAACACAACACAACAATTTGTTATGGCATGGTGTAAACAACCACAACAAAAATGGCCAAAAACGTGAAAGAAGACTAAACTTTTCAGAAGCTGAAGTTGTTTTTAGTTATCACACCTCTCGGGTACATACAACAGTTTTTGACAAACATAAGCAACCCTGCAGCAACCACAAACCATCCAGAGACTGTCCACATCATTATACTATAGCAGTCCACTCAATCCAGTGTATTTCCAATTATTATTTTGATTCTAAGTTTAAACATTGGAAAGTTGTATTTTTTTGCATTTTTATTGTTTTTCTTGTTGAGTTGTGTATTAGTCATTCGTTTTCCATTGTAAACAATTGATAATGTGTCAAAGGGCATTCAAGGGAAAGGGTTGAGTAAAGTACCGGGGTGTTATGTACTTATATATCAGTGGAAATCCACACGTCACATCTTAAACAGTCACTGCTAGCGTTGGATGGATGTCTGCATGCAGAGGCCAACTTCAACATCAGTGAGAATGAAGGCAGAGTTTCCACAGTGTGACATTACAGCACAGAAAAAGTCAGAGAAAGTCAAGTTAGGACTCCCATAAAAATGTTTAGGACCGGATCTAACAAAACAATCCATTCTGCAAGAATCGACAACTAGAATCGGTGCCGGCGTCTGAATCTACATCTGCTCTTCATCACTGCGCTGGCTTGCTCCGCACTGACAGTAGTGATTGATAGTGAATGAAACTCAACTTGGGGGACTTTTGCCATAGCCGAGGGACCGCTGACTCAACACTGAGAACAAATCTCTCCCTCTGTTCCTCCTCCTTTTCCCGTTCCCAGTCTCCCGTTCCCAGGTGTCCTCGCAGCGACAGGAGGTGCTGATGGAGAACGTGACCCGGATGTCGGAGCGCTCTCGGCTGCTCCAGCAGAACCTGGGCGAGGCGTCGACACAGGCCGACCTGCTCGAGAACATCTGGAAGCTGGAAAACCTTTTCCAGAATCACAGCAACTGGCTGCAGAGGCTGGAAATCCTCATCAAGGTATGACAGATCTTAATAAAAGATGAAACATGTCTGTGTTGTGTTCATCTATTCCTGGACTCTGTTGTTTGTAGGAGTGGGAAGCTTTGGAGTGGATCGTCGGAGAGTCATTGTGTGTTTGCAAAGGAGTCTCTGAACATGAGTTTGTGTTTCATATCGAAGTTTACTCTGATAGAATATTTAAGCAATCTAATACTGTACCGTTTGCTGCAAAAAAAGATGCACACATTCTGAAGTGTGACAGAATTGCATTTTACTCCACTTCACTCTTCTTGGTCGTTCAAAAGATGTAAACAAGAAGAGTTTTGGAAGCTTTTATGATCTCTGTTATGTGAAAACCTTAAGCCGATTGCATCCATAAGATTATTGTGGCTGTATTTGCACACAATAGGGTCTCACAATTGTTTGAAAAATCTGCAAATCCATCGAATGTCGCATCATGTTTAGTCCATTAATATGTATGTAGAGGAGGAGTATTCTGCTTTAAAGATAATAGAGGCCTGCCAGTGGCTGTAGCCTTTCTCGCCTCACAGCAGGAGAATCTGGGTTTTCTTCCAGACTGGGGTCGTTCTTTGTCACATTTATATGTTGTCCATGTGTCTGCATTGGGTTTTCTCAAAGAAGTCTGTTTTTTTAGACGATTTTTCCAAACTCTAAATGACTTGTAGGTATGAATGTGTGGGGTTATAGTGCATTTTGAACTCTGTTAAATGTTCCTCCCTTCTTTGATTGAAGTGTGTTTTCCTGATATACGTCACCATCCCTGGTGGTAGTATTTTAACCCATCAATGAATCTTGCTGAGGCTACAAAATGCAAAAGAGATGTAATAAAGTAGACAAGGGCAGCATGATGCTGCAATGATTAGTGCTGTTGCCTCACAAAAATTACTCAGCCTCGACTCTGGGCCAAGACCTTGCTGTGTGGAATTCACATCTTCTCCCAGTGGCTCTTTGGGTTCTCACCTATTACTTGTGCTTTAATCTACAGTTCAGTGGCATGGTAGTTGGGATGGTTTTAATAGGTGGGAGACTTATTTAATTTTTTATTGATTGATGGATAATTATTAGTCATATATGTTTTTTGTTCGCTGTAATAATCAAATAATGTTAATTTGGAATAAACCTGGCCTTTGTTGATTTTCTTATAAACATCATTTTCCCAGTCCGGTTAAACACGGACTCAGCTGTGGATCTCCTCCTCTTTCCAGAGCCTGGAAGTGGAGCTGAGGAGTATGCAGGCTCACTCCCTTCAGTCCGAGGGCTACCTGGTGCAGCTCGATGACAGGTTGTCCTCACTGAGCAACTCTGCTGGAAGGAACCTGACGGGCTTGACTGTGGACGTAGCCCGAGCCTCCAGATGGCTCCGGGACCACGACGTCGTGCTCAGGTACACTTTTATATTACTGCCAGAGACGTTTGTTCTATTTATCAGAATCAAGAACAAATTCTATTTTGTTTTGGGGGTTTTTCTGTCCCTCAGAGATACCTCAAGTCAAGTGAGCGGGTTAAGAGAGAAACTAGATGAGGTGAACTGGACGGTGGGAGCGGTCAACCACACCTTCAGTAATGACATCAGTATTCATCATTTAAAGATACAAGATTTGCAGGTTGGAGGTTGATTCCAGGTCACTACAGATATTCTCCACATTGAATTTACTGCTAAAATTCCTTAAAAGTCCATCTTTTGTTTAGATCCAGATTAGCAACATAACAGAGGACACCAGCAGTTTGTGGGTGACCCACGTGCACACGGAAGCCCAGCTGAGGAACGAGATGGAAATCCTAAACACGATCACTGAAGACCTGCGTCTGAAGGACTGGGAGCACTCCATGACCCTGAAGAACATCACAATATTAGAAGGTCAGCAAAGAAATGCAATCCCTGATGAAATGACTGCATTTTCACATACGATCTCATCATTTCTTCCAACCAGTCGGTCACAGAACAAACACAGAGAGACATACTCATATTCACAAATTAAAAAAAGTAGAGTCACAAAGTAATAGCACAGCTACTGTGTAGTAACAAGTTTACACAAAATTTGATTGTGTAACCTTTAGATAATTGCATTTTCAAGTTGAAAATTTGAAATACATAATGTTGTTGGGCTTCTTCGTTAAGCTGCAGTATGATGCCTCGCTGATTGGAACTGTGTGATGCAAAACAATCCCAACATGTAAAGTTTCCAGAGTATTTGTACAAGTTCCTTATGTTCAAGGTGACTTGGAAAGACTAAAACGTTTGAGAGTGAGAATAGAGATCATGTGATGGCAGCAGAAGAACATGAGCACCTCAGCTCTCAGCATAATGAAACCCTTTGGGTTGACCTTAGAGCTCCAAAAGATCCTCTGAGTGCAAGTGATCATAACACGCAAACATGATTTCTGCACTGTGGGAATACGACCCCGCGGTGTTGAGTAACTCTGAATGTTCTTCCTCCCATTTGTTGGGACCTGATTATCCCCGACATGGTACGTCTCTGGCTGCCAGCGCACCAAAAAACCTTCTCTGCCTTGTTGAGAACAGAATAGGTATGCCGTGATGTCATGCAGGCAGGCGACGCTGCCGGGCTGATTGATGGCAAGTCAAACTGAATGGGACCCCTGATCTCGTGTCTGCTTCGCATGTGGGTGGGATGTCGTTTCTCCTGAACCTGGAAACAATTGTGGGTTAAATTTAGATGCTACGTACAACGAAAAATCTAAAAACTCGGTCTTTCATTAGCGTCAGCTCTGCGCACCATTTGTTTGTCGTTAGTTCGCAGCCACCTTTGCCAAGAATCCATGTTTACTCTCTTCTCTTCTCTTCTCTTCTCTTCTCTTCTCTTCTCTTCTCTTCTCTTCTCTTCTCTTCTCTTCTCTTCTCTTCTCTTCTCGTTCACTTCATTTGACTCACATGTTGCTGGTTGGAATTAATGATAGAAATATGAGAAGCTGTTTAAAATAGTACCTGAAGTTTTTTTTTTGTGATGAGTGATGAAAATATCTTACATGGTACGATTTACAGTAACATGTGGTTGCGAAAGGCAAATTGATCAGATGAATTTGATTAGAGCTTCCACGTGTTTGAAGTCATGAGAAACTAAAGTTTCTTTAGGGGTGAGACGTCTGGTTCTCTGACATTTCAATACCAATATTTGCAAGATTGTCATTAACTTTGGCTAAAAAGTCTCATTACAGGACCTCAGAATCAGTCTTACTCTGCATTTTGTCAATGAGCCTGAATTAATGGCGACGTTCGTGCTGCTGAGACTTGAACACAAAACGGTGGTTAATGGTGGTTAATGTCACTGTTAACTATGTTTATAATCTTCCCCGACTTAGATTTTGATGGAGTCCACAATCAAAAGAGTGACTGGCCGGTCTTGGATTGAAAAGGAGCTTGTTGGATTTGTGAAGTTTCTCCTGGCCCTCGGTTGAGTTCTAACTTTGGGCTTTAGGTCTGGCTGTTCCAGAAAGAAACGTCATTAGAGATGTTTGACTTTGGAGCCTCTGCAGCTATTTCAGTCTCAATAGAACAAATCTGTGGAATGTTTGCAGCCTAGTCCACAGCTTTAAATGTATTCCCATTCACATTTGTTCCATGTATACTAGCAGCTATACTGTGGAGTCAATAAACTCCTCACATTCATTAATTTCACCCCGTGATTCAATCTTCTCTTCAAGCTGCTTGACCTCCTCAGACAGCCGGTTGAAAAAAGTCCCATGTCCCAAAGTAAAGGTATGTAAAAAATAATCATGAGAGTAGCAGGCAACAGAAGGAAAGACAAAAAAAAGAAAAAAGAGAGGACCGAAAGGGCAAAAGAAAAGCAGAGAGCTAAGAGAACACATCTGCACAGTAGCAAAGCCGGAAGTCGGTTATCCTTAAAGCAACAAAAGAATCAGACCCTTTTCTCTATTTTTAACCACAATAACATATAAAAACACATTGCTATTGTAACCACTACACAGAGATCATTTATTTAACATTTCATTGGTTGAATCAAATTTCTTGTTGGCATCTCGTGTAAAATATGAAGCCTGTATTTGATTCGCACTGATAGTGGGCAAGGTGGTTGAACTTTTGTCTGCCAGCTGTCCAGGATCAGGCTATATATATCTAATTATATGGAGGTTTTCCTTCTAAACTTCCCCTGTGGCTATCCCTCCTTTCACCACAGATGTTTCTCAGACTCGGGCTGTCAGTTTCACCCCAATTCAGCCTTTTATTGCTTCTCTATCCTTTGATTTGGGCTCCTACATTTGAGCCCCATCTGAGTTTACATGTTTCATGTCAGAGAAATCCCTTTCATTCATTGGTGGATGCATAATAAACTGATGTTTTTTGTATTAATTAACAGTTAACTGTCCCACATAAGGTATGGAATGAAACTAGCACAACTTCTAACCAGCCAAAATGCAGGAGTTTAACAGTATAAACATAATGTTGACGCATATACTATTTTTCTACTTTACAGGAATGAATGGATTCCACAGATTCCTAAATTAAAAGTTTAAACGTTCAGAAATTAAGAGAAAAACTTCTACAAACTTAGAATTGCCTTTGTTATAAACACATTGAATGTTATAGACACATGATGAATTTACATGAGTAGATCCTCACTGAGGTCCGCTTTCTTTGCTTCACTTTTGGTTCATCTTTAATGTTTAACTCCTGCCTTCCATCGCTATCCTCCCGCTATGTTGACTTATAATCCTGGTCTGCCAGCGTTTAATTGGCATGAAGTGAATGCCATCTACTTGAGTTTCACAGCTATCTTTCAATTTGACAGCACTGTGAGTGCATACGTTTTTTGTTTTTTTTTGCGTCCACATGGTTCTGGCTTCTCCGCGCCCGTGCTCAGATATCTGCTGACACTCACGAACAGGCCGACACAAGATCACTGAAGCACACAAGTAACAGGTCATTTATCATGGTCGTCCTGAAGTCACTCGTGGTTTTCTGAGGTGTTGGTTGTCATTCTGAAGATGAAACCACACGTCAGCTATTAAGGAACTCATAAAGCGCCATAAAAAACAAAGATGTGAACAGAAAAGGCTGGTTTGACGTTAAAAGTACCTGTCTGCATTAAATCTACATGAAGTCACGGCATACTACAAATACAAGGCAGCATAGTGTTATAGAAGCAGTCATGGGACATTGTTGGCATGTTCTCTCAGTGCACATATCCAGTCTGAATAGTGTGGATTGGTTTGTTTATGCTGAATGTTTAAAGACCATAAAAAGAGCTATATTGAATTGAAGTCCTTGATGTGCTGCAGTTGTCTCTCCACTGGGAAATTTTAAAGACTAAGATCCAATAATGTTTTACACCTATAGTTGTAGCTATTTTGTTTATTAGCTGTTTTACCTCTTTCAGTCATTTCATTGTTTTAGTCATTTTATCTGCTCTGATCCATTTTGACTCTTTTAGACGTTTTACCCGTTTTTCAGTTTTAGCTGTTTCTCGGAATTTCCTTTTTATATTTTCTCATGATTGTAGTCATATTAGCAAATTTTGATCTTTTATTCACTTTGAGTATTTTACCTTTTTAAACCATTTTTTTTCCAGGAGATAAAACTACTTTGAAAAATGAGTCTCGGTGTAAATAAGATACAAATCTAAAAAATGCTTCATGTAATATTTTGTGGAAGCTTCAGGGAGGGACTAGAGACGGGTTAAAGAGCTGCATAACATTGGAATAACTTACTGAAGGGAACCACAAGACATGTCAAGCAGTAAAGCTGCAGTAACTGGCACACAAATCCTTAAGACATAAACTGAGTCACAAAACTTTAGAAGATCAGCTCTAAAGCAGCATCAGCTTCAGATCTGAAAGCAAGAAATTGTTTGAAGTTACAAACTCTCCCTGGTTACCCTGTCCAACTACAGCCACTGGCTCACTACGTATACATCTTAATGTACAAAACACAGTTTTATGCTCCTGATATCTGTAGAACAGCTGTAAATATACAAATCACCTGCATTGCTGCAACTTGACTATACATCCCAAATAAAATCAGTTCATCTTTGAAACTTCCGAATGTGTTTTTTCCCACTATTAACTTTTAAAGCTGTATGGTTATGTAATGTTTTAATGTTAAGTTCAGCTGCTTCACATAACTGACTCAGATCGCTGTAATGTCACCACCTCCATCACAATGTTATTGACTTTTTAAATGTTTTGAATTAAGATATATCATGTTTTTTAACAAGGCATTTTAGTCGTAATGGACAATTCTAAATTATTCAGGGTAATTTTTGACCACAGTTCTTTAAATTGGAAAGACTGAAGTAAAATGTATAGACCTGAAGGCAAACGCTTACAAGCATATTTCCCTCGGTGTATTTCCTTAAAGGCTGTGTTCTCCAGATATTCCCATCTTTTCACAGGATGGTGTCATGGAGCAATGGTTAGAATTTCTGTGTATTATGAGTAAAGGGAGGTTTATTTTTGAATCAAGGTGCGATGAAAAAAAATCCCTTAACCAAACCTCTGGAGGATTTTCACTATAGCTCTAGGTAATACATAGAGATGACATGTGGTGTGTACATACTGGCCTGACTTAAAGAGTCGATTAAGTGAATTATTTTTTACTGTGGACTGTAAAATAAATGTCTCCGTAACAGTACCTATTCTACATGACTTTCTGTTAAAGTACATGCTGGTCCACTTAAATCAGAAACATCCAGTAAACTTGTAACTCTGTTCTGACCACACTTTCACCCATCTGTTCTTCGTTAAAATCATTCGCATGTCCAAATAACATGGGCCGAGTTGATACTTTTCGTCATTTGTTATTGTGAAGAATTTTACAAGGTGCTCCTCATCTTCTCCTATGTTTGACATACGTGCTCTCATGTCACAGTGTTATGGTTCTGCTCGACGACACGCGTGTGTGAAAAACAAAACACAACATTGTGCTGCATTGGATTTGTAACATGGGATAGATGTTGGTTGGCGACTCCAGTCTGGTGTTGTCCTCTCGGACTGAGCTGTCACGTGTCATCAGGCTGATCCTGAACGGGCTGTCGGGACTTGTTATTGTCAGAACACTGTCAGCCTAATGGACAGAGGCGACTCAGAAAGCCAAGAGATTAATATTGTGAAGCTCTGTTAAAACAAACCAACATGAAGCGTCTGCACCTGAGATAAAGATACAGAGAATCTGATGTTGCAGCCTCTTTTAGGCCATTCAATAGGTTGTAAACATCTGTGGAAGTTTGAGTCTGTTAACTGTGCTCTCAAACCCAGAGGATTTGTATGTGGTCAGTAGTTTCTCTGCACTTTGAAGGATTCCCTCACCTGAATCATCATGAGCTTCCTCGTACAGGATCCAGAGATCCAAGCTACAGGCTGAAAAGTTCAACTTAAATCTGTGTTTTTTGCTGGTTTGAAGTAGAACCGTAAATATTGTGATAGAAGAATGAGAAGCAGGAAGTTTGTGGATATTAATGCTGTGATAAAAGTTCAAATCTGACCCTCACAGACTGACGGTATCGTCCATCTCATTGGCTAACGTGAGGTTATTGAACAACAAACACATAAATACCTTAATTTTCATGGACTTCTGCCGTGACCTCACCCCCCTAAAAATATCCAAAACATGAGTTGTTTTGTTTACACTGTGCATCTGTGTCTGCCAGAGGGACAACAAACTGATTCTTTCTTCTGATTGCTGTTCTCTGCCTATTGTTTGCTGACTGTGTTCCTTAAAAAAAAAAAAAAAATATATATATATATATATATAAATATTATATTGTGCCTTGTTGTTCATAAACAAGTAATGGCTTGTGGAAAACAGCATCTTACTTTCATACACATTGAGGTATGCTGTAGTAATAACAGATAAATATTCGTTTTTTTAATTGATTTTGCTAAAACCAGAAAGGCTGTAAACGATAGAGAAACAGGTTGCCTGGCTGTCTATATGATGATATTATAGAGTGTCTGTTGTATTGGAAGTAATGAAGAGTGAACCACAGTTGATTTGGACTCGGGGCCTGGGTTTTGCCAAATGAAGCATCGCTTTCCATATGAATAGACAATTATCTTTAGTGGGTTGAATCCCCTAGCAACAAGGAGTGCTGGTAGTCATTATTTTTGTTAAAGATCAGTCTGGTATTATTTATATTAATCACGTGAAGTGACTGAGGAGAAAGAAAGAAGTAGCTCCTTGGAAAAGTACTTAAGATAAGATTATGCTCAACCCACACAAGGAATTCAGCCACCGCAGCAGCTCAATATTGCAAAAAAGACATGACAATGGGAAAAATAAGGATTAATAGATATTTTGAATGTTTTTAAAATGGAGACAATAACAAATTGTTTGCAACAAAAGACACAACAGTATTTACAACATAATAAGAATAAACACCCACACACAGACTGTGGACAGTCTATGTTCATCTTTGTTAGTCAATGTTCACAGTCTTTACAAAGGATAAACAGGAAACATATCTGATTACATTTAACTAAACTGTTTTGTTGCAGCAGATATGAATGACCTGTGGTGGCACTACTTCCTGGATAAAGGCTGCAGCAGTGTGACAATGAAGGAGCTGTTTACACTCCCACAGCATTGTGGAGGAGCCGAAGAAGCTCCTTGTAATGTTGCTGCAACACATTCAGTGTGAGATTTCAGCACTGTGTTTGGTCAATCTAAACACTGATTCATTTATTAGGATAAACGAACGTATAAAGCTTCAAGCTCATTCAACACTCATTCCAACTGTGTCATAGCAAAGCGCAAAATGATGGAGCTGAAACTACGACATGACTGTAAACACTTTTTTCCATAAAACCACGTCTTCACCTTGGCTTCTTATCCTCACATGGATGGAGAGAATTCCTGACAGCTGCTCTGCGCTCTCGTCGCGACCTTTTCGCGGCCTCGTGACCTGCCGTTACCAGTTAAGTGTGTGCAGTTGTGAAGCAGCTCAAGGCAACATGGAGCAGATCTGTATCTCAAAGCCAGCCAGCATCACCAATCTGCAGATTAGACCCGCTGAAAGATCACAACAGGTCGAAAATTGTTGGACAACAAGAAATCCAGAATTTCTAAGCATTCTCGCAAACTCCACGTTGTTAAACATATGGTTCCCATTGTAGCAAGATCTCTCTGTCTCGCTCTCATTCACTCATTATGTGACTTTTTTTTTTCACTCGCCTTCTCTCTGGAATAATCCAAGTACAACAAACATTTGGACTAAATCCTCAGACCGTATGCTTGTAAGAGTGGGTTTGGCCTTAGTCTGGCTGCTGTGTCACTCTGCGTCTCTGTGCACGATAAGAGCCATAATAAATATAGAAACCTCTGGAGTTTGGTGACATTGATATTGTTTTTATCTGCAGAAATGATGTGCCTGGTGAAATGTGTCTCATTTTCGGGTGATAATCAACATGACTCTTTCCTGCTTTCCATAATCCAGCAGCTCAACTGACTATAAAAAATTAAAACAAACCTCACTATGGATTTGTATTATTACCTTCTTTTATGACAAATCAAGTGATGATGATAAAATGATCCACCTTCCTTTTAAATGTAAATCAAAACTCTGACCCGGAGTCCAAACTTTAAATTTTTTTATTGTATGAGATAAAGTATTTGCATTTTTTAATCTTTGTGTTGTAATTTGTAGCAATTCTAGATACAGAATGTTTGCTTCAGTTGCAGCTTCTCCTTTGAAGTAATAAATACAATGTCATTGTTTTATTGTTTCATATTATTTGTGTTTTCAACATTTTCTTCACCAGCTGAAAAGAAGAATGTTCAATATTTGTCATGGCAATAACATAACATGTTAAAATATTTAATTCAACACTTGTATCGTTGACGGGTTTTACAGTGTTCAGTCTTCTGACCCTTTATTTTTTTTTCTTTTATGTGTAGGACCTCCAGGGCCAAAGGGAGAAAAGGGTGACACTGGAAAACTGGGGCCTCCAGGGGCCCCTGGGCTGACTGGCTTAAGAGGTGAGTAAATCAATAGTATTGCAGATTCACTGTTAAGAGCCTAGAATGATATGTCTGACCTCTTTAATATCAAAGTTTGGAGATTTACTGAAACAAAGTTGCTGCACAGTCACCGTCAAAACACTGTATGTTTAAGCTCTTTTGTAAATAACTTGTATAATGTTGTGTTTGATGTTTTTGCCTCTAATCTTAACTTTTTTTGGGGGGGGGGGTGTCTGTCCCTGATTTTGCACTATATAAATACAATGTTATGTAAGTTTCTCAGACTCGCATCACAGCTTGTTTAAAAGTGATCACTTTTGGATATTTGAAAATCCACCAACGGTAAAGGTTTACAAAGACAGACGTAAAGGCATTACACCTCGGATCGCTCCATTACTAGGATTCAGGAGATTTTTGTTTCATGAAATAAAAGAAGTTCAATTGCAAAATGTCCAAACATATATATATAATTCTG
The DNA here is from genome assembly GCF_963383615.2 of Lipophrys pholis. Taxonomy (NCBI): domain Eukaryota; kingdom Metazoa; phylum Chordata; class Actinopteri; order Blenniiformes; family Blenniidae; genus Lipophrys; species Lipophrys pholis. Next base: position 10,461,041 of record NC_137649.1, read on the forward strand.
ATGATTAAAAGCTATTCTTCATCCTCGAGGAAATTGCTTAGTATTACAGATTTGAAATCATTTTTAATGGAGCTTAGGAAATAAAGAACACTCAACTTGCATCGTTTTCATTATAGTGTTAAAACAAGTTTTATGCTACCAATAAATTTGTTGGTTTACAAGGGACTCAATCACACTTTATCTGATTGCAGGGGCAATACTAAAAGTCAGCAACTGACATTTAACACATGTTTTCGGATTGTGGGAGGAAACTGGAGAGCTCAGAGAAAACCCAAGTACTGGTACATGGGGAAGATGCACACTCCACGCAGAAAAGATTCCAAATGTGGACTTTAACCAGGAATAATTGTGAGAGTTTGTGATGTATAAGTGCTGCCCACCACACCTCTGTGTGGCCTGACAAGTGAAAACCAAGACACTTTTTGTATAAATCAGAACTCCGCTTGTGTTGCTCCCTCTGCTCTTGTGATTAGTTCGTTGCATTAACAGCGCAATGAGTATGAAAAATAAAAGCTTGTATAAATCCACTTACAAAAACAAGGCCCCAGTCTTTGGATGGGGATTTATTTTCACACTGAGCCAGTGGGACGTGTTGTCTGTCTCTGTCTTGCAGGTAATGCCTCCCAAACCGCAATGTGAACCTTCATGTAGGCAGGCTCGTCACCTCAGGACCATAAAAATAAAATTTTTCAACTATACAAACAACAACAATATGAATCCAGATGTTGTGGGACACCGTCCAACTTGATCCCACTTGAATCATCACCGCTCAGCAGGTCCCCCCGTCATCATTCGTCCAACATTCCCTGGCCGGTGAACATTTCTAAGAAGCATTATCTTAGTGCTGAGAGGGAAACCCCCTCGACTTGCTGCCATAGTTCCAGGAAAAAGTTAATCAAAAGAATTTCTAACTGCAGGGAAGAAAGAAAAGGCCTCGTTATTGTGTTTTAGCATGAAAACATGGCAACGTGAATGGAACTCGACCCTCCCCAAGACCAAAACAACCCCCAGTGTTCACTAAACCTTTCTCTTTAGCGAAGAAGTCTCACAGGACAAATTATCTCTGAGTCTCCTAAGGCTTCAGCAGTTTGTTTTGGACTTAATCTGAGTTTTTTCATCTTGGAATTATTAATAACAGCAACCAGAAAAAGCAGGAAAGTTACATATAGAACAACAAACAATCCCGGGCCCATCCGCTGTAAAAGGTTTTCTTTACGGCGACACACAATCCTCCATTCATCAATTCATCCAACTTTAATATTTGCCTTATTCAACTTAGAAACAAGGGAGACCGGGGTCCGTGTTAATTAACATTAGGCAAAAGGTTGGCGCCAGCTTGGACAGTCCACTATCAGAGAGACAGATAATCACCAACACTCACATTCAAACCTACAATTATCACTGAGAGCGAGCACGTAAACTAACACAAAAGCCAGAACCGTCTCTGAACCACAGTTCTCTCACTGTGAGGCAACAGTGCCGACCACTGCACCACTGCGTGGTCCGAAAACCCTTACATACATCCACAGGGAAGGCTGGGAACAGTGAATTTGACGTCACTCTATAAACAGAATTTATGTAGAAACATGACAGTATTTCAATATTATACTTTCTGTAATAACTCAACATATTAAAATTTGTATTAAAAACATTATTCCCATTGACATAAGATGGGTAACAAAAACAAAAGCAATTTCAAACGTGTAAAAGTGAGATGTATCAATGTTGTTGACCTTACACTGACTTCAGCCATCTTGGTAACACGAGGCAAAGATGTTCATTGTTTTTTGTTGTCAAACTGCAGATTATGTAGTGACTGACTTGTTTTTGTCTCCCAAGAACAAGTGTACAACTTAAAACGTGGGACTGTCCCAGCTGGTGACCTCCTGACTTCTTCAATATATGAAAACGGCCTAGAGTTATTAAGCTGTTATTTTTAAAGCAGTAAAAGTTGAATGCACCAACGCCACATGACACTATACTGAATGAAGTAATACTTCCAATCTTTTAAGGCGACCCAGTATGAGGTGCCTGCTGAGGGAGCGTGTATTCAGCACAGTAAATGGGGGTTGGCGTGTCATCAGTTTAGAGGAGTCGGCAGCTGCATAAACACAGAGGCTTAACAGGGTATTGCTTCTTGAAGGGTTTTGCAACGAAACACAGTTTCGCAGCTCAAAGTGAGACTGCTCTCACACAGCCTTTTCCAACAGCGAATGATGCAGTTGTCCATGAAACAGAAAACATGTTAAGTCGTATAATCTCTCAAAATGAACATGAGCCGGGTTTGCCAGTTCTCTTTGACCTTGCATTTGTTTTCACTGGATATTCCCGCTTCCTCTGACAAGCCAGAGACTTTCCTGATAGTTCTGTTGTTGCTGAGTCCAAATTGATCAGAGGTGCATGTGGCATTATCTTTCTTTTTGTGTTAACTGGAATTGGCTCCAGCTCTTCATTGACCTAAACTTAAGCATGAGTGACTTATTGACTTTGGTTTCATGGCACTAAAATGTCACAATAATGCTAAATTAAGTTAGAAGTAGGCCTTAATGTGTTCTGCACGATAAAATTAAAGTTGTTTTCCACTGAGACTGACCTTGAGAGAGAGAAGAGAGCAGCCTTTCTATTTTAATTTTATTTTGGAAAGACTAAGGACACGAAGACAGAATAATAAAAAAAAAGAAAGAAATCATCTATTTAATTTAAGTGCTGTTTTCAATGTTGACAAATATTACTAGTTATGCTTTTAACCCAGGACTCCCTGCTGTGTTTCTATTGCACCACAAGTACTTATGTTGCTCCATTTGCACCAAAGCCAAAGAAAATTCATCATCTAATCCAGCCTGTGGAAATCCTTCTAGACTTATTGAATGATCCATTTGGACCGACCTGCAAAACACAAAAACACACTTCTGCTTTGGTTCCAAACTCAGCTGTGATTTGAAGGTTTTCTTTTTTTTTTTTCCCCCCCAGTGGGTTTTTTTCATTTGAATTAAGTTACTTGACGTCATCCATCATCAGATTATTTTGTGTTTCTGGCTTCAGTGCATTTGGCCTAATTATTTCTTTCACATTTCTTTCACATTTACACAAAGGTGTCACCAGAGCGTATCGGAGCACAATGAGATTCAAGAGAATTTTTACAATCAATAACTCATTAATCTATTGGACATTCAAGTGTGCATACTGTAAAAACACTTTTCATTGTGGGGCCAAACTGGATGTTGATGTTTTTTTTCTGTGTCAGCAAACGCATTGAGGGTTGGGACAGTGACGGATGGTGGTATAAAGGAAAGACTATTAAAAGCACACCCACAACCTTTATGTGTTCTCTTCTAATCGATTGCAACTTTATTTCACAAGTTTGATTCAGGGTCACTTGAAAATCCCTGTTTCACTAAGTTTGCATCCTTGTACTGACTCAGTGTCTCCCTTCTGGCTGCCAATAATAAAGCACATTTCTGCACTGCAGCAGAGAGTGTGTGTGGGGCCTTTAGTCTTTACTCTAATACTAAAGTTTACTTCCAACTTTGAGGAGGGCAGTCAGTCTTAATCCGCCCAAGGGAAAACTGATGAAGAACAGACTGTTATTGGGACTCCGATAGAGTTTTTAACCATTTTTTCACAGTAAGTTAAAAAAAAAAATTGTGTATGTTTGTGGGAAAGTATTGACCTGCTGTAGACATGGAGTCCTTGAAACCAGAAGAAGGCGAAGCCCAGTAGACTTATCACTAACTCCTTCTCCAGATCCTTTCCAGTAAAGGTGATCTTTAAACTACATTTATTTAAACTAAACACAGATTATTCAACAAGGTCCAGGCTCTACAAACTGTTAAACTGGTAAAGAGACCTGGACTCTTTAAATATCACTTAAAAGCAGATTCAGGCTCTGTGAACCAGACACAGACTACAGAACCGGAGCAGAGAACAGAGCATTGCCCTTCAAACTAGGAAAATTGCCTACGACCTTGAATCCTAAACCCAAACTCAACGTTGTCACAGAAGTCTGAAACTCTTTTAGACCTATTTTATTTATCTAGACACATCCAACGGAAAACCAAACCCAAAGCTCTACCTTTAGCTTTATGGTTGAAATTTGACTCATAAACAAACACAAACACTTTAGAATAAACACATTCATTATTTAATCCTTTAAAAGAGACTCAGGATATGACTTTTTACCCACTTTTTGACTCAAAATGTGCTCGACCTCATTTTAAGCAGGATATCAAAGGGTTAAGACGCAGCCTTTCCACAACTTTTCTGCTTCAGCATAATCTTTCAAAATCACTGCTTCCGCTGCTGAAGATGTTTTTTTTTATTAAATGATTATGTGTTTGTTAACCAGGATTTACTGGCGAAAAAGGCATCCAGGGAACCCGGGGGATCAAAGGGCCTGTTGGGGATGACGGCAGCCATGGAGAAAAAGGAGAACTCGGACCTGCTGGGCCTAAAGGTACATCAGTAATGTCTCTAATGTCTCTTCTGGAGTTTATTGTTGTAGAGAACTTGCTGGATTTCCATTATTTATATGGATGGGATTGACCAAGGTTATCGAGAAAAGACAATGGACTTCTAAAATAGATATATGTAGGATGTTTTGAATTTATTTGAATAAGAATGAGTCACTCAGCTCTCTCACCCAAGAGTTTATTACATAGAAAGACTGATACTCTCTGTTGTCTTATAAAACTGACAGCTGAAGTTTGTCAACTCTGTCACAGTTCAAATCATCTCAGACTGCAGAAGTAGAAGACTCGGGGCAAAAAATGGATCCTCATGACGAATTTATAGAAGCCAGAAGTATCAACACTTCTGACATCACTAACAGGTGTTTCTGTGTTGTTTTTGTGTTTATCTACAGAATCTGTAATTGTTCGAACCACCCGTGTCCTCTTAGATTTCTGTTTACTCCAGTAAAATAACAGCTGTGGCCGTTAAATCAACCATTTTCAGCTGCATCAGGTGATCAGTGCCCCGAAAAAGAAATTACAGAGTGCAAGAATATAGAGGTAATGAGGATGGATGAACTAGTCAAAAATAAAGACCCCCGAGGTTCAATAACAAGAACCATAAACCTGTTGAGATTGAGCCAAAAAAGGCTTCTGTTCCCATAATCAGTCTGCTTCTAGTTGTTCTATAGTTGGTGCATGTGTGGGTGTCGTGTGCTACAAAGTCACTTTGCTATTATGTGAAATGTGGTCAGTTGCTTGATAAAACTACATGTTTTTCATTCAATTCCACAGTTTCTTCAAGAGATACACTTTAGATCACTAATACTGAATATCCTCGTCTTGTTAATTGAATTCATTAAAAATTTTCTTTATAAACAAGGATTTATGAATTATTTTTATCGGATAAAAAAATGACAGTGCTGACTTTTTTGAAGCTCAATTTGTAAATATATTCTGGGAGAAGCAATGCACAAAACAAAAAACTAAATATTTTGAAAAAAAAATGTGAGTGGGAATGTTTTATTCATGTCAGTTCAAATTAGATAAGAAGAAACTTCAAACTATGTTTTTCATCGGATTGTCCTGTCCTGACCCAATAACCTGGCTCGTACTTTTTCAAACAGGCCTCAGACTCTGTAAACGTGACCTGGTTCAGCCTCTTTCATAAATGAGACCCAGACCGTTTAAACTAGACACACACTCTTCAAACCAAACTCAGAGTCTTCACAACAAACTCAAACTGTATAAACTCAAGTTGATTACTTGAAATCCTTCCCGGACTCTCTGACCGAGCACCGAACTCCTCAAACTAGACAAGGATTCTCGAAGTTTGTAAGCGAGACATACCCTGTTGAGATTTTGAAATTAGTCTTAATTCAGTAGACTTAGTCTAACAGCTTGAACAGCTCAGTCTTTAAACTTAACCTGGACTGACCCATCAATCTCTAAACTTGTCCCAGATTCTTTAGAACAAACCTGAATTAGGTACAGAAGAAAAGGGTCAAATATTATGGTGAAATAGAGCGAATGTCTGTACCATTTTGAATACCAAGACCAATTTCCCCTTTTTGTGCCGATTGTGAACTGTTGCCAGCAATAAAACTTCATATTATCGTGAGGAATAGTTTTTTTTCCATTGTTATCTACTGATCATATAATGTCTTCTCATAAATCACTGCAGTCATTTTCTTCTCAGTCGCTCCAAGTTCCAAATATAGTATGAAGATATTGGCAAAACAGTCATGATGTGTAATTCAAGAAACATTCTCACAGGGGTGCAAAGCATGTTGTGAGATGATAAATGACTTTCACTGGAAGAAAAATGCCCAATAAAAACGGATCTTTATGTGATCCTGATGTGTGCAAGAAGGTCCAGGAAGGACCGTATATCTTAGGTGAAATTAAGTATTCAGTCGTGTCCTGACAGCTGCGTGTATCATCGGGGGCAGAGAACAAACCGTCCTGATTGGGATTCAGTCGTTGTTTTGCTTCTCACACTGCAAATGTTCTTCTTCTTAGGGAAACAGATGAGCTCTTAGATGAGCCGATAAACACATTTTAGATTCATGTGCTGATTAAGACCTCGGGACCTGTCCCTTTTTTCTTTCTTTTGTCATTTTCCCCTGTGCATCTATCACAATCTATTGTCCTTTCGAGGAATCTCAATTGGTGGCTGAGATAAAGTAACGGTTGCAGGGACTAATAGGATTAGGCGCTGCTGCAGTCTCTGTTTTGCTTGTGTCGGCGTGTTGTTGTGTATGTACACATGCAACTTGTGTGTTTCGCCGACAGCTGTTTTCAATCGGTCGGGTTTGGCTGGACGACAGAGTTGAGTCTCACAGTCCCAACACGGGCCAACAGCTCTCAGAACCTTGGATCAGGCTGGTGTGTTGTCTCTTGCACTTAGCATTTTTGGGTCAACACTCTGGAAAACACTCCAGCTTAGTTTTTTTGGTGCATTTTTATAGGGATCGCGGCGTCTACTACTGATGGGTGGAACTGATTTGCGATCTTGCATCTGTCTGCATTGCTTCCAATAATTGTTCAAGACAATAGATTCATTTACAGAATAAATGATGATTGATTGACCTAAATTTAGGTAATAGACCTGAAAAGAATTCTATATATTCGATTTTTTTTAGCGGCTGATTGAAAGACAGAAACCCTATAAGACAGACTACAGTCCTGAAAAAAGCTGACTGTAGCATGTTAAATATTTGTATTACATTTTGAAACTAATTTGAAATCCAATATTTCAAATGTTCATTAGCTGATAAACTGGACAGAATATATCAAATATAAATGGGAAAAAGAAAAAAAACGTATGTGTTGGTTAAGTTCTATTGTAACTTGAAGCTGATAGTATTCTAAAGATTCAAAAATGTAAACAAAATAGCTAAACTACACATATTGTTTAAAAAGACTCTGAAACTAAACCCTTACTCATGGAACCAGTTTTTAATCTAATAAATGTTATACTTTACTGCAATATATGATCCTGTTTCATCAACACGAAACATTTGTGATTGTTTTCATGAGTAACTATATGACTGAGAAAACACTATATTCTCTTACCTTAATGATTACAGTTGTAAATAAGTTATGTCTATGTAACCACTGTTCTCTATGTATGCATAGTGTTTGTATGTAGAGAGACCCGTAATGGTTCAGAAACCTTCATCCAAATTTGAATGACTGAATAAAGTTTTAGTTAATTACGACACTAGTTATTCTAAATAAAAATCAGACTTTTGTTTTCATCACTTGCTTCTATATTCAGTAAGTGACATTATTCAACCAGATCAAGTCGTTGTTTTGATTATTAAAAATCCTTCGAAATTAGTGGGAATACTCTTCGTGAACCATCCCATGCACGTTGTGCTCCGTTGGGGGCCGGCGTCTCGTTTGTTTGGAGTAAACAGGAGAAAACATAGAAAGATTCACACAAAAAGCACCATGGCTGAGCAAACATGAAAAGAGCATCGACCTCAGAAGCAGGTGGCGCTGGCTGTGCCGTCTGACTGACAAGTTAATCACGTGAAGAAGACCACCTCAAAACCCGCTGAAATTAGCTTTTCTTTTTTTTTTTTACAACAAAAATAAAGACAAGATGAAGAAAAACAAAGGTCCACAGATGTTTGGCCATTTACACACTTGGCAGTTTCCAACAATGCACGTCTGTCTCTTTTGCCCGTCTGGGGTTTGGCTGTGGGTTTTACAGACCAGTGAAGGGTGAAGTCTGTGGACTTGCTGGTGTGAATGAGGCCTCGTCGTGAGGAGGGAGGAGTGACTCCCCGCTGAGCAGGAACGCTTCGAGGTTTCTTTTTATACATGAATGGTGTGTGGACGCAGCGAGGAGTCCATTAGGTGTTGGCTGTGGTTAGGATCAACTGAACAGACACATGCTGGTATTTCATTTAGACACTTATAATTAACTACTATTAACTCTGTTTTGAGCTCATAAATCATCAGTGTCTTCAGGAGGTACAGATTTTCTTTAAAGGTGAACTGGAGATGATATCTGCCCCTCTGCCATCTGGTACCAACACTTTGGAGTTTATCAGCTGTTTTACTTGAGATGCCTGTTTGCTGTTATAAATAGAATTAGGTGCTAAGCAGGGCAGCACGGTATATTGTATATGCTCACATTTAGTACAGTCTAATAGTACCATTGTCGTTGTTATATGTATCATAAAAGAAAAACTGATTTCAAAATCCGCACCATTAGGCTTTAGGAAATAAGTACAAACCTGAAATCTCATGCTATAAAAGAATAATGACTTGTATTTTTAACAATCCATCAAGTCAACAACATCCCGACTTTGGTCACTATAAGTGAAACTAGCAAACTACGGACGGATTAAAGATCGAATATGCTTTTCAACTTTTTTCATTCTGCAGTAGTATTACATTTATACGCAGGTCATCCATCCCTCAGTAAGATGTTTGGCTTTACAAGAGAAAAAAATCTCCTTTATTGCACCCTTTGCCACCTAAAGGAATTCATCCATGGAGGCTGTTTCTTGTGGCTCTGTCAGGATTTTACAGTTTATTTGGTTTATTTCTGCTGTGTTATTTAGTTATTTAATGATGTGGTCAGAGCAGAGGTAACGGTGACAGCCGGGACGTCAAAGGCAGGGCGTGGTGTGGCGTTCAAGTCAAACTCGCACACGGGCAGTAACTTATAGGAAGTGGGATTGGGAGCCACTTCCATTGGTATCTACACTGTGGTCTGCGATGGTGAAAAAATAAAATAGGTGAGTCAAATTAAAGGTGGGATAAATGCCAGCTTGAAGCTGATCCGCTTATAGCTTCATGGTAAAAACAGACGTGCGGTTTTGAAAAAACCCGCAGCTTGTGGGCACTGAGACGCTCTCTCCTGCTTCAATTTAAGGGATTCTGGAATAAAACTATATTTTGGAATAAAAACAGATGAGAAAGAGTGGACTCTCAGCTGTGATTGGAGGCAGGTCATTCTGCAGAAACCATTAATGAAACAATTAGTGACAGTGATTTTGAGGTTTCTCATTTCATTAACTTTTCCAATATACACACATCTGCTTTGTAGTTTCTCTCGAAGACATTAACAACACAAATTCAGTGTTTGTCTTTTCCTTGTCACCACTGCACAGGAGAAAAAACCCATCCCAGCCATAAATTGTAGAGGTGAATTAAACACAGGATCCATGGTGGGAGCCTCTAATTTTTGCATTCATGCCCATATCACAAGTCAATTACAGGTCTCGCTGTTTTAAAGGGCTCCCCTAAAAATATACAGATGAGTACGAAGGAGAGGAAATGGGTGTGAGGTAAAGAAAAGGCTTGAAAATGTAAACCTGTTGATCAAATTGCTCTTTAGTCTGGGGGCTCAGGCTATTTTCAAGTTTCTGTCTGTTATTTCACTTATTTCTGTCTCGGTATTTGCTATACTGTGGTTCCCTCTGTGTTATACATTAGGTTAAGTGTGGGCTGTATACACTCACGTTTGGTTGAAAGTGTATTTTATTGAGATAATATTTTGGCAATGGGCTTAGAACGTTTTTCTTTTTTTTCCCATTCTGCTTTAAAAACAAAATTCGTATGAAAAACAATAAAAACAAAAAAACATATGTATTGTTGTGTTTCATTGAATCGTGGTAAATGTGTACATGTCTAACATCTGTAGGTTACATGAGGTGCCACCGTTGGATTTTAGTCTTCAAATACGATATATGTTATTGGATCAGTTTGGACCTAATAGATTGGGAAACATAGCAATTATTCCTCATTGAGTTATATTATTTCAGTATCACCTTGTGTCTATTTTGCTGAGCCTGAAATTAAGTGAAATGGTGATTTTTAATTTTTCTTTTGCGTTTCCATGCTGCTCTGTGCGCAGGTGCCCGCGGAGAACGAGGATTCAAAGGGGAGAAAGGCGATCGAGGAGAGCATGGAGAGAAAACAGGTCGGTGCCAATATTATATATACAAAATGTTTGAAGAGAAATTAAATTACTCCACATATATAAATGGCACTCTGACATCCCCAGCTTCTGTAAAACAACTTTTAAATGTCTCTCTGATATTTTAGTCTGTTTCTGGTCCAAACCACGATCAATGCCTACATGGATTACATTTCTACGTTTAATTTTGCTTCAGTGGCAGAGTGGTTATAATGTCTTTCTGTGTCGAGTCTCCATGTTCTTTCTGTAAATGCATGAGGTGAGCAAGGTCTCTTAACTGTAAATGTAAGTATGAGTCTGTGTGTGTTTGTCTGTCTCTGTGTTTTCCCTGAGATGGACTGATGACCTGTCAGAGCCTGACTCCAGCCACACTCCAAGTTCTATAAAGTGATATTAAAGATGGATAGAATGCTTCTTGATGGTATATATTTACAATTACATAAAAATTTAAACTCTCTAAATTTTAATAATAATACAATGGAGCATTTTGCAAAGGTCATAAACATCTCGGATGTTTAAAAAGAAAAACTGTTAAAAGGAGAGGGGATGCTACATAATAAACCCGTTCCAAGGTGAGATGTGTTGCTGCCACTGAAGTCCAAATGGACGAACATTTTCCAAGAAACTGTAAAAAGTGTCAGTTTCAACATCTGAGACCTTAATGTGCTATTGGATCAATTTGGTTTGCAGTCATTTAAAATCACTGCATTCTGCATCCTGTCATATTTAACACCGCATCCTAACTTTTTGGAATAATAGTCAGAGATGTAGGATATTTGTAGAAGGTTATTTTATTTTAGGGGGAAACAAAAGAGATTTGGTCATTTCAGTCAAGCAATGACACTAAAGCCTTCTGCAATGCGTATGTTTTTATAGTTCTGGGATGACACTTTTGTATTTATCCCATTGGGCACCTGTGCTGCTTAAAAAGCGAAAACAATTGTATTTCCCATGTACATTTTGTTTTAAGTAAGTTGTGGTCGAAGGGCACATTATGATTTAGATGAAGGTCCTCGGTCAGTGGTTCACCGTAGATGAGTCACACATGATCTCACTAAATCATCTGCTGACTTTGTATTTGGTGTTTCATGTTTGGAACAGTTTCTGGAACTATTTCCTGCTGACTTATTAAATACCTTCAGCAAGATCTCTTTGTACGTTTCCAATAACATCAACTTCCAGTAATTTCTCATTGTCCTAACGAGATGGGAGTCAGGTTTTGTGACCAATGGGAGTAATGGGAGTCTTGACCATAGTAGAAAAAAAAAACCTACATGCTTTTTGGTTTGGCTTTGTATATTATGTTAAGGAAGTCCTCGTGTCTGTGGGCCAGGATTGGGCTTTTAACATGCAAAGAACTTTTGTGCTTCATTTTATGAAGGATACAACTAGTGGACAAGACAGGTTGGAAAGCTCCACTGAATAAGTAGTGATACAATCTGGCAGTAAGGAGAAAGAAGGCATGATCCAGGAAAACTTGACTGTTCAAATAATGAAAGAGATCCAGTTAGATTAGGGGAAAAGAGAAGACGTAAGCACAGAATGAAAATATGATATTAAAAACATACACAAAGGTTATGTAATGAAACAGAAAAAAACAAATGTTCTCTAAGTTTATAGAATCATCTTGTGAAGTTTGTACTTGTTTTGATTCAGTTTTCTTCTAGTTGTTTTTTTTTAATCTCTCAACCACCATCAGCAACACTCAACCTCGACATTCAGGATCCGACAGATTAGAAAGTGCACTTTTTTTGTTTTTTCAGGGCAGAATTGTAACACAAAAACCAGTTGTTTGCTGCACAGAAGCAGTCATGCTTCATGACAAATCTACCCTTGGGATCAATGGTCAGTTATCTGCCACTTACAACAAATATCTGCCAAGAACTCAAAAAAGGTTGAATTTCCACACAAAACAGTAGAATCGGTGTCAAGACAAACTCCCTGCAGCGTGGCAAGGTGTAAGCACACTTTTTATGGATCTGACTTAACATCCAAAACACGTCTCGAAGACTCTTCAGCTTGAAAATAGCAAAAGTGGACTTGGAATTCAGAGTTTGTGCTTTCCAGCATTAAAATAGAGCCCGAGAAATTGCTGCATTTCTGCTTGAACGAGCAAGCTTTACAACAACAACAACAAACCACACAACTGACTTAAACACAAAGAAGAATGAACATGGTCTGCTAAATATCAGTAACAAAATTGAGTGTTGAAAAGGTTTTGCTGCAGAGACAATGTTATCATGTTGTTCTCACTGAACGATGCCATAATGATTTGTTGCTTCAACCCCAGTGAGACCTGGGTTTTTTTTTTTAATCATATTTTACAACTGAGTTTTTTGATTTGGCTGTTTTGAGAAACTATTTGAAAAACCAAATGTCTCAATTGTATTTTGTTTTCTGTTGTTGCTTTAGTAAACTGTAATTCAATCCTTGTCTTGGATGTCGCATATCCTTAGAAAATCCAGCAATTCTGCAGCTTTATATTGTATTTCCCGTGGTAATGAGACGTTAGGAACAGCATTTCTCGATTACTCTGGTTGCTCTCCATCTTAACTGCTTCAGACATCTGCTGTGGTGTTTACTATTACAGTATATTAAAGCTAATGGAAAGAAGACCAGCCACATGTGGATAATATTAACTGATTATAAACAAGCGTGTGTTGGTTCACCAAGAAATCCCAAATAATAAAGTAGAAAGAGAATTAAATTAGTTTGATTTCACAAAGAGCTTTTAAAGCGAAACGCAATGGGACTGATGTATCTGAGCATTTGAAGTTAAAGAAACCTCACTTGGATCCTCTTGACGGTTGTATCTCTACATTTATCAGTATATATGACCCCAAAGCAACAATAAAAGAACCCAAATTTACGAGCTGATGACTTTATGGGCTTCATACATCTCTGGCTCACCTGATATCCTGCCCAAAGTGCTGAGGGAAGTATAAAGGATCAGTAGATCTGCTTTCCTTTTCTGTGTAATCTCGCAATTTCCGACACATGATGAAGAGCCACATATCCTCATGTACATCAAAAGGACTTGAAACCCATCATATGTGAGCATATGTTGTGTGGTGGAAAACTGAAACCTTATACAAAACCACCATGGTGGGGTCAGGTAAAAAGAAGAACCATTAATATTAATCCAAAACTAACTGTGGGTGAGGCGGGATTGGCTCCAGCGCCCCACTACCCTGACCAGGTTAAAGTGACATAGAAGATGGATGGATGGATACCCAAAACTGCACATTTCCTTCTTTTTAACCCCCAATGCTCTTCTTTAGTTACATAATCGGGGCTGTGATGAATCGTGGGAAGGTGTTCAAATAGTCTTGATGTCACAACCACATGAAGCCTGGTTTTAGTCCATTCCTGCACCGTCGGCGATCGGTTCTTTCCTCACATCATTTCAAGACGTGCATGTTTGATGTTTGGGAGCGACAAAGTCGAACCGAGCCCACACGCTGTCAGCTGTGACAAATATCTCACCTCAGCGTCATGCATTTTTTTTGTCACAAACCTCCTGAGGCCAACTTCAAAGCCACAGTCCGTACCTGTAGAACCTTTCAAGCAGAACGGTGAGCCCTCATCCACACATGTTGGGCGTTAACGCCGAATGAACCTGCTGCTCAAGGTCTTAAGTCACTGGCAGGATGAAATGCTTTGGTTCTGTTGAAAGCCTCGACAGCGTGAATGAATAATTCTCCATTATAACACAAATGCAGCCCAGATGCAGATACTGTAGGTGTTTGTGCCGCAGACGTAAAGAAAGGATGATTTATTCTGTTGTCTCTGGACTTACATGAAATATACATGTTAAGTCTTTTCCATCCATTTTGAATATAAATGATTCAATAATAAAACAATATGAAGAAAACTGTCTTTGCTCAAGTTAAAGTACAAAAGCAAAAGCAAGCACATTTGATAACAATGAGTTGGAAGCATGTTGCTGTCCTGAATCTACTGGTTGTCATAGTCACATTCTTCGTGTTTAAGTCTGCTTTTTTTTTCTGTTGTGTCTAGTTATGCCTTTACATGCATTCATGAGATTATTTATGTTTTTTATGTCATCCAGTTATGTTGAAATTAGATTTCATACTGCTCATGCCTGCCACAATGCAAAATGTTTCTCTGAAAGGCCAATTGAAGACTTAAACAAAGACGTTTTGGGTAAATGTAGGTAATAAAAGTTAAAACTCCTCTCGAGGACATTAATGTAGCATTCGTACAGTCTGGATCTAAAGTTACACCTCAGTCATGAGAACCTTAACAAAGAACAGATTTGCGATTGAAGAAGTTTTATTCTTCAGTTTTCAAAAGCATCGGGGTGGTTTTGAACCACCTCCATCTGTGAAGAGCCAGCTGTTTGAAAAACCCTCTCAAGGTATTTACTGTGAATATCACAACTCAGAAACGATTGCCTTTGCAGGAACATAAACCAATATAAAAGCAATGCCCAGTGTATCAGTCATCTGGAACCATCATGGATTCACGGGAGAAGAAACGAAACCCTGAATTCGATAGTTGTCTTCAATGATGACAGAAAATTTGTCCGTAATTAAAAAAATTTCCAGGCTGAGGATTTATTACGATTTGATCCAATGTAGTATTTCATTACATTTCTCGCCTCTGAAAGCTGATGATGTCAACATGTCTTTTCATAACACTGCAACGTCAAAGAAATCACTATCACCGTACGACTCATACATGTCAAGTCATTTAAAACCTACTAATGTCACAATATATTTGTTCCTCAGCTTTAAAAGTAATTCTCATTTCTTGTGAGTCAGCTGGTAATGATCACACTCTAAATGTACCACTGTGGTTTAATCCTGGATATATGTTTTGCATCAGCCAGAATTCAGTTTTCAGGCATGTAATAGATGTTAATGTTCTCAACTTTTTTTGTTTTTGTGTAATAAAGGCTGTAAAAATGTCCAACATTCAATTACAGTAACAGAAAGAGACATTACATCTCATATGTTCTTAGCTCAGGCTTTTTATAGTATGTAGTGTTACATGCTGAATCTAATTATGTGTTGCATGAATAGAACAGTGTTGTACGGTGTCGCTTGAGCTTATTTGAGTTTTGTCCACCAAGTTATGCCAACACAGAAATGCTTAAGCAGAATAATCTTAAGTGAGAAATGCTTTAAGGCGGTATATAACTAGTCCAGAACAAAATCTGCTCATTATCGGTAACCTTTCAATCTACTGCGGTGCAGTAAATGGTCTTTTCTTTAACACTCTCATAATAACACTCAATAATGCAGGTTACAAGCGAGTTGGCAGGACAGTGGAATGATCTCAGCTATTGTATTAAAGCACCTGATTGATTTCATGCGCTCCGTGTTCTGTCGGCTATAAAGGCGATTTATTAGATGTTCGTGGACCTTACTGCATGATTTGATTTTCAAGACGAAGGGATTGGAAATGTCAAACATTAACAAAGGGTAATGTCCGACAATTTTCCGATTATTGTTCTTGGAATACCTTTTCCCGTGGGTACGTAACGAAACACTTGGTTTGCCTTTTATCGTGGGGCCATATTGCAAACTTTCAAGTAATTTTCTTTTGACAGCGGACATATTACAAGAGAGATACCATCTGGCAACTTGATAGTTGATCTCGGGAGTCTAAGTGAAATGGGTTTAATGTGTGACAGGCTGTTTTTCCGCTGCACCTTTGCAGAATAAAAAAGAATTTGGTTTACTGACTCTAATGAGAAATGTACTTCCTTCCTCATGAGAAAATAGCTGTTGTTATTTTTTATGTGTAAATCCATCTGAAACCAAAATATAAGCTCTGTTTAGTGTAACTCTGCAAATTTCTATCCTAGGTACAGGAACATACAGTATTTCTTTCTTTCCTACTTCCTTTTTTTCCTCATTTCAAGCTTTTTAGCATAGGTACGGTTTATATTTACTGGATCTAATTACATGGTGCTGGAACACAGCGTGGCTCTCCCACTGGGTAGTTTAATCGAATTGTGTGTGCCAAGTCAAGAAAACACTAAGTTCGAACTACAACCCTGTTAAAACAGTAAGGTTTTGTCTTACCAGAGTTTCTTTTTAAATTCACTGCCTGAATCAGACTCTGTTGGGAGGTTTTCAATAATAACAATGAATGACAACGCGTAAGCATAGGATTGTATGTTGTGCAGGGCCAGATTCACCAGATAAGCTAAGAGGTAGAGATATTTAGTAAAATGTAAGGAGAAGTGGAACAAAAAAAACCATCATGAGTTAAAGTAAGTCAGAAGAATAAAACAGCCTATGAAGGACAACAACATCTGCATTCTGAGGAACAGATGGAGCTACTTAAAGTTTGTCCTGAGGCCATCCAGTCCGGACCGATCCAGGCTCTTCCTGCCTGCCAGATAAACATTAGTAATATGAAATCTCTCCATGATCTGGCCTTCTTCACATTCTGGTTGCAGCCTAGCTGGCCTCCGAGGTTTGAACCACTTGGGTGCTCACCAATTGGACCTCGTTCGTCCACTTCTCACCGAGCACAAACAATCATTATATCTCATAAAGCCCACGGTAATTTCCCCACTTTTCTAGAAAAGGTACACAGCCTGCAATGTCAACACTGTGGAGAGCTTCTATTTCATGTTGAGCCACTTTGTTGGCTGAATGTTGTCGCTGTCAGGCTTTAGGGATGGATGATGTTTAGTATCATCATTTACAGAAACATTTACTTTGATTGTGAACTTTACTCTCTGTGTGTGTCATTACAAACCTCTTGATTTCATACTTGTGTTAGGTTTTAGTTGAAAGCAGATTTTTTTGCTTGTTGCTAAATTTGTTTTCATGTTTCATTATGTCGCTATTGCTTCATTGCAATATGTTTACATTTTGTTAACTCAAACAAGGCCACTGAGTGAAAACAATTTAGTCCTTAATGAATTCTGTTAAGCTTTCCGTTCCCCCATGGATTCTCATCCACTCCTAACTTCTCATGATCTAATTCAATAACAGATCATGAGGGTCACAAAGGCCATTATAAATGTTGTCAATTGCAATTTTGAACGGTACCTTTTACTTTTTCTTTTAGCTCCAATTAACAGATAAACATTTACAAAACCATATGGGTCCTATGATTAATCATATTATTCATTTGAAATCCACAAAATTGGGGCGGTTTCACACATGTTGCATATGTTTGGACAAAACAAGCTTGGGTATGATTGCTGCATTAACGTGGAAGTGTGAAAGCTGCCGAAGTATGAAAAATAAATCTGTTGGTTCAGTTTAGTACTGAACACAGTTGGACCAAGGAGCTGTAAATTTATAAAAACAGAACGTGATAGACTCTCAAAGCACCTTGTGTTTGCATTTGAACAGTTCCTGCTGCTGGTTCAACTCCTCTATACACTTTATAGGCTGTCGGTGAGTTCATAGCTGGTAAAGATCCCACCGCAATTGCTGTGAAAGTTATGTCATGCATGTGTTTTGTTTACACCTTTTGGTGTGGCGTTAGAAGTGCCAGTGTGTACAAAGCAAACCAGACCTGATTGCAAAAGTGCTTTTTTTTTTTTTTTTTTTTCTGACTTTGGTCTGGAACCAGGGAAGCACACAAGAAGTGTGAACACGGCTGATGAAACAATGTGGATATTATACTTCACTGTAGAACTACAAACTGTATTTTATATGGTACATTTTTGCTTCTTCATCCCAGTGTTCAAAAATGGAGGGGACTCCCTTAGAAATGCGACGCCACATATCAAAGGCCCTTTGAACAAATTTCAGTTTTAACTGATTTAACAAATCGGAACATTGTTGAATCTACTCTTTCAAGGTCCCACCGACACATTATTCTCTTCCTGTGATTCTCAAGCTGGTGGTACGCAAGCTCCCTCTACATGTCCATAGCTACTAGCTGAAGCCTCCGTTACTGTATGTTCAGGTCAGCCATCATGGTTATACCAGGAGAGCTCAAGATTTCCTCAGGTGGTACACACTTGTGTGTTTGTTCTATTCTATTCGGTTGGCCTGACTCAATCAGTAGAGACTACTTCATCGAGAGTGACTGCCAATCATGATACTCTCTTGCATTTAGTTGTATCAAATAACAAGTTGAAAACAAATAGAGAAGAAGCTGCTTGAAATCACATTTCAGTTCAATTGAGTATCAATGAAAAATGCCACGGCCTACCTAAGTATTGTTGCTGGCCATGTCCACTCTTATATGAACGTCACTAATCCCCAACAATGTTATAGTGTATGATTCTTTTAGCACATTTCAGTGGTTGGTTCTATGAGTAAGCGGGAGTAGGAACCAATCAATTACTGCCTGAAGTTAATACTACTGGAGGCCGGTGTTGAAGTTACATGATCAAAGAAAAGTAACAGTGAATTGGAGAAACTATTAGAAACAAAATTAGAATCTACTAAATCTACTGAAACAGGAACTGTGTAACAACTTTAAACACATCTCTAATTGTTTCCAGGTCAACAAGTAGTCAAGTACATATCTTAATGATGGTTTCCTTGATCTCAGTAAGTTTGTTTAAAAAAAAACAAACAAACCTGAATACACTCTTCTATTTTTTACAGTCATGGGAAATCAGCAGTTTGATTCAAAAAGTTGCTGCTGAACACTCACAGCGGTCAGATGTTGAGTTTCGACTCACCACGCAGAAATGCTTTGCCTTTATTGGGGCACTTGATGCATCTCAGCATATATTTCACAGATTTCATGTATTTACCGGATCTGCACAAAAAAGTCTGGCAATATAAACCAAGCGTACAACAACCATAAAGGACACATTTCAGCATTACTCAGCCATGTTGCTGCCCAGGCATTCATGCCAGAAATATGCGTCTATGAACTTTGCATGTATGGTTCTGATTAAGTCTACATGTGCTGCCTCTATCCAGAGCCTTTACCCTCCTGTCTCTCCCCTGAGTCTCTCATTTGCACAGTGAAGAGCCTGGGGCACTTTTCAGAGAGAAGCATGAGGAGTTGATGAATACTGCGTGGAGGAGGGAAAGATTCATGAGTCAGATTTATTCAGCTGTTCACAAAAAGATGAAAAGGGAGGGGGAACGAGTCAATATGATGATGAAATCAAACCAAAGATCAAATGATTCAGTGTTAACACTACCGACTCTTTGAGCATTTCAAGATTGAGATGTGTCCCCGTGTCACTGCCTTGAAGGTTTTCCTGTCCGATCTGCAATAATCCTGCTGATGTGGGAGTTTTCTCAGCTGATGCAACCAACCTGCTCACCTCTATGAGCCGTGTTGTCATTTTGAAGCTGACCTATATACTATTTCTTTGCATCTCCGCACAAGTTTTCCTGAGTGAGAAATTGCAAAAACTGATAATTTAGTGAAAAAAGGTTGCGTACTTCAGATCCAGGCTGTTTATAAGCTGGTCCACATGTTTGGCACTCTCCTCCAAACAATCTGTTTGTGGTTACAGTTTGTTCTGTCTGTTTTACATTGAATAAATATCTGATTTATTAGTTACTTTCTTATGCAGTCTCTCTTGTTGGCACAAACATCTCGCTGGTTTGTGACAAATGGTGGTTTGTCTGGGATTATTTTCACATTTTTTTCCCCATTTCCTGTGGCGACAAATAAATCTGCAAGGTCATCGCTGACATTTTTCTGGTTGAGCACGTTTTCTTTTCTGAAGTGGCATTATAAAGTTTGACTTGGGACAACTTTGTAAAGAATCCTACTTTGAGACAGACAGTTACAGTTTTCACAAATGTAAGAAAGTTTAATGTCCAGGTGCCTTTAAGTGCGAAAGAATCGGAGAACTTTCCGAGAACCAGAGATAAAATAGAACCTTTAATATCTTAATAAAATCACAAGCAGCCCAATTATGTTTTTTAATTTATTTCAGTACACGTATCTTTTTCCCCAGTGTGAAGTGCATTCAAGTACATCTCGTAATGCAGTTTCAGTTTGCAGCAATAAAATGGAATAAATGATCTGAGTTTTGCGCTCAAAGACGCCCGTTCATTTCCGTCCATCCGTCTTCTATACCACTTCATTCACTTCAGGGTCCAGCTAACGATGTGTGAAGGCAGGTTACACCCTGCTCATGTTAACAGTTCATCGCAGGGCAAACACAGACGCAGAGAATCCTACTCAAATTTACAGCGGCAGACAACTTAGAAAACTGTGGATGGAAAACAGAGTACCCCAGCAAAAATATACACATGTACAGGGCGCATATGCAAACTCAGAAATGTGAAATGTCCCCCGAAGAACCGAATGGGAGAGCGACATACCCTGTACTGTAAGAAAACCCTGGCAGATCTGCAGTCCATCAGAGAGCTAACACAGAAAAAGTACACACACAAAATGGACAATTTACTAACACTATTTTGACTTTGGACTAAAGAAGGGGAGGACTCTCATAAATGCACAGGGAGAACATTCAGACACACACAAAAAAGACCGGAGTCCATCTCCGTGTCTGCAGGACAAAACTTCTCGATTCTGCTGTGGCTACTTTCTCAAACTAAAACAGTAAAGCCAAAGGCGGTGTTTAACAATGTCACCATCTTGAACTAATACTTGATTATTTATCAGTGTTTTGCCATCTTCATAAAGAGAAGCTGGCTTGAAGCAACAGGCCACACTGTAACTGACAGAAACCAGGTACAGGGAGTTAATGTTTAGCAGGCATCCATTCTGGGAAAGTCTTTTTTTTTTTGTTTAATGCAGGAGCACATTCAAGGACATTTAGAAGGTAAACTGCTCTTTACAGAAGTACTGATGGATCATAAAATCTATTCATCACTCTGATGCTTCACGCCAATTTGTAGGGTGTTGCAGGTTTTAACCTAAATGCAAATTAACTGTAAGAAAAACTTTGGAAAGGCTGTTTTGAATTTAACAAGTGAAAAAACATGTTTCAGCATCTGTTTGAGGTAATTGAATATTCAATTACTCATCCCTTGTTCATGACTAAGCATGTGTTGCTGGATCAGTCCTGACTGTCCTTTATTTCAGCTCAAAGCTTAACCTTATATCTAGTTTTTGGATTTAATTGACTGGTCTATACTAAAGGAATGGTATACAAATATGTGCAGTAGATAATGTGTAATGTTATGGTAGATATTAAATCATGATGGGCCAATGGGTGCAAAGCAGTTGACTGTGTAATGAGAGTCAAATACTGCACAGTTCAGATTTATGATGGTCTGATGAGACTAACATCCTGTCGAGATAATGTGACTGGCTTTGCTCTCCAGCATTTTGTCAACAGTCCTAACAATGATGAGCAGTATAGAAATGTATAACGCTGAGCGTGCACTGCATGTGTGTTTTTATCTCCTCATTTCCATGCTGCCTGCTGAGAAGTGATAGATCAAGTAGATTAAACAAGTACAGCTGCTGCATGCTTTCAGCAATACAAGATCAAATTCTGATCCATGAAGTGGCTGCTAATAAACATGCACACACACACACACACACACACACACACACACACCCCTTTGTGATTATACTGCTGGCAAGTTATTTAAAAGTAGGTTGTTCTTACCTCCCTTATCTACCAAAGTGGGTCATCCCACACAATAGTCAGGTGATTGCAACAGCAGATACTAACGTCCAAGAGCTTCCCAGTTATCTATCAGTCATGGTAGTGGTCTTTGTTAGGGCCGAGAGGCTGTTGCAGGTTTTCCATGTGGCACGTCCCACTTCTTTCCTTGAGTGGGAGTCAGAAGTAGGAGTATCTAGTAAAAGCCCTGGGAAGATGATGAAAATGGACATTTGGGTAACACAAGTAATGTTCTTGTTTTTGTTGTGTATCTAATTGGCACACTTACGGTTGGTCCAAAGTGAACTGGTAATTCTAGGTTTAGCTTTTATATTTAGTTAACTGATCTGTAGATTTTGTCAAGGAGGGGCAAAAATGCAACTCTAATTTCCCCTCAAAGACCTACAGCAGCCTGCACATGTACATACGTACATTTGTTTGGAGCATGTTTGTGTTTCTTTCCTGTAAGTTTGATCAACAAGATCATACCCTGATGCATTGGTCGGCTGTATTTAAAAATGATGGCAACGAGCGAGAACCCTTCATTTCGCTGATAAACTGCCATCACAGCGAAACATTTTCAATTACATGCTTTTAGAAACGCTAAATGTAAAATGTTGGTAAACACATTAATGTACTTGACCAATCTCCCTCTGTTGCACATTGTAAATATTCTTTGATTATATCACAATTTTACTGCTGGAACTCCCTGCTGCCAAGACTGGATTCATAAAAATGCTTTGTTTTGTAGAGTTGAAACAAACAACATGTTTATGCCAATGTATTTATTGACAGTATACACCGATTATTGTGTTAAAGTGTGGTTGCTTGCCCATGTGTTGCAGTGGAGGAGACCCTGGTACGGCTGGTCAACGGATCGGGCCGTCATGAAGGCCGGGTGGAGGTTTTCCACGAGAACCGCTGGGGGACGGTGTGCGACGACGTCTGGGATAAAAAGGATGGGGATGTCGTTTGTCGGATGCTGGGATACCAGGGGGCTCTTGATGTTCACAAGACTGGACGTTTTGGACAAGGTATGAAATATTTGATTGTATGCAAGCTATGTGCTTTTGCTTTACTGGTGAGGGAAATTCAGTGGTTCCCCATCAGAGGTGCTCACTCAGAGGGATGAGATTTAAACTACATTTGAACATGGAAATAAAACTGAAACAAGACTCTTTCCAGAGTCCAGAGCAGATCTGAAAAAACTCTCCATTGATTTCAATTTGATGGTTTGTAAGAGTGGGTTTGTCCACCCGTGTTTAGTTTTGCAGTTCTGACCCAGTCGTCTTAACATCAGAATTTGGGCTTTGTCAGACTTTTTCATGCCTCTGTCATATCAACGATAAAATGTTGACCTGCTGGAGAATAAATCTCTGTCATGTGCCATGACAAAGAGATTATCAGTGTCCATCCACTTCATCTGTTATTGATCATAACTGATCCGTTTATCTGCTTTCAATGTATGTCAGTTAACTAACTATGATCTGCAGAAACACACAGTGGAAATGACTAATACATCCAACTCTGAAGGTAACGCACACTTGTTGCAAACATAAAGAAATGAATGCCATCATGGTAGGTTTCTTCCTGTGAGAAAGAACATCTCAAATCACTCGCAGCACAAACTCACGGTCAGATTTTATTGATGGAAGTGGTTCAGATTTTTACAGACTCTGCTCTCTTGTAGCTGTGGTGTGGTACCATTTGAGCAGAGCTTTGTAATGCCTCAGAGATTAATATCTTAATTTTATAGGGAAAATCGTATGAGCCAGATGTCGTCAAGATGGAGTCTCAGAGGTTATATCAGTCACACTCTTTTTCTTGCTCTCTGTCCACTTTCATTCACTATTCAGGCTTGCATCATTCAGAGCCCCCGTCCAGGCAGGGCTGTAAGCACTGGGTCTGGAAAGTTGGGGGAAGCACACTTTGGTCCCAGGGGACGACCGAGCAGTGACTAACATCACGACTAGATTCAATTTAAAACAATCTGGAATCTACCTTTTTTTTCAGATTCCTCAGTTTATAGAGTCTTCTCAAACTCAACAAAGAACATACTGTTCCAGAACAATTCATTCATTCACAAACCTCATTCAATAAAACAAAGCTGATCTCAAACCAAACACATATAATTATATCTTAGAGAGTTGCAGTTTAAATATTTGTAACAGTTACAAGTCAGACTGTATGATTGTCTGCCGTGGCAAAACATGCTGGTCACTGATGCATTTGCATGTACGTAGTCCATCGGCAGCAAATTTCTTAGTGCTGGAATTACGTCCATGTTACCTTCATATAATTGCCTGAACATTTGTATATTTACAGCTTCTGTTAAGTCAAGTGCTCTTGTATAGAAACAATTTCCTCACAAGATATTTAGAGAATTGGATTATAAAACAGAATATTGAAGTTTGCAATAAGTCCAGGTTTTGTTAAAACTGGTCATTTTTACCAAAGTTTTAAACTTTTAAAGTAATGTGCTGCAGCTTGAGGACAGTTTATGGCTAAATATAGAAAGTCAGAAATTGAATTGAACTCAATGTAACAAAGGTTACTGGATCCTCTGACATAAATCTATTCACAGTCAAAAAAAAAAAAGAAAAAGTCTATTTGAGCATAAAAACTGCTGCTAAGTAACCAGATGGGTGTAGTTTTTTTTATTAATGTTCCCTGCAGCAGTTTCTGGACAAACTGTGGGACGTCTTGCTTTGCAAAGAATGAGGCAGGATTATTGTGAAGTCATTGGAAAGACAGTGCGATGTCCTGAGTCTGTGAGAATACAGCAAGAAGACAACCTTGTCACAAAGCACATCCTGCATATGTGACGGGGACGACTGGCGTCTGCATGGCTGGAAGTTTATTATTATAACTTTGATGAAAAACCGGATTCAGTGTCGCAACACTTCCTTCATCCACATCTTTATTGAAGCTGACATAAAAAATATTTTTTCAATCCTCATAGTACACAGTATTATCTGTCTTTTATATATATATTTCAAAAAATAAGAAATGTCTTGATTATTCACATCTACATACGGTAAGTTTTTGTCTTCTGCTTTTAATCCACCCTGAAGAAGTGTTGTGCAGCCAACGTTTTGGTGCTCGGGAACCAATCAGGGTTTGGAAGTCTTGCACAAAGGACCACACAGCGATGACGATTAGTTGTGGAGAACAAGCTATTTGACTTTGCCCACCAGAATCTCCTGCCAGGCCATGATTTGCACCATTGAATCTTGTTTTGATCCAACTCCTCCAACCTCTAGGCTGCCATTGCAACCCACAAATAGTACACAACTGACCAAAGACATACTAAATGTGCAATTTATTGCTCAGAAATTCTCTGAATGGGATACATTTCTTTTTAGGTGCGAGTTTAGTTCTATCTAGAGTTTAGGTGCGGATTCATTCCTGCTCGGTAAGCACAGTCATGAAATATAGGCATGCACTCTGTTAAATACTGTTGCTCTGTGACTGCCATTTTATTGAAAATATGTTGTACATCAAACAGTCCATCTCATCTGAATAAAAGGTATTACATTGAAACAACAGTATATTACATTAAACATCCAGATTGTGCAATATAACCAATACCAAGATGGTACAAACGTGTCATGAAAGTACCATGAATGTGCATCGAAATAAGCATTGAATTAATTGTGCGCCCAACAGAAAATGTCTCTTCCAATTCTCATACGACTCCATTATGACACTGCATCACCATGGCAACATGAACAGATGAGGGCATTGATAGAACACTGACATAACCTCAGACCATCTGTGTGTTTGAACCCTGGGCATCGTCTGAGTCATTGCCAACCAGTTGATGTTTTTTTGTATATACTCATGTCGTCCATGCAGCTTGTGCTTTGACCCGCTCACCTGTCCTGTCCTGGAGCCGTCCCTTTGATGGTCGATTTAAGCAACATAGTGCAACATAATTACTTCTTTCATCACCATTTGGCGCCTTCCAACGTTTTCTGTATTGCAAATCATGGATGTCACGCATTTTCGTAATTTGAATATGTAACATTAGCAGCACTAATTTCATTGTTCATCTGCGTGGTCTTCTCCCCTGTGACCTTCAAGTTTATAATGTTTAGGGTTTTTTTCAACAGCTGGGAAAAGGAAACTTACCAAATATTTCACTTGCCCACAAAAGGGTCTAAAAATCGCCCTTTAATAGAGTTTGATTGATTATCCGAAGACAGCAGCATTTTTTTTTTTCCAGTCCTATAAATCTCTCTGTAACTGAAGGACACTCAAGTTTTCCCCTGAAGTCTCATACAGTGATTTAAGATTTATTTGTGAGAGGTGTCATAAAGCTGGAGCGAGGATGTTACCCGGCCCTGCAAACGGGGCTGTAAAAAGTGTGCTCATGATCCAGAATAGCCAGTTTAAAGGACCACGTCCATCAAAACTAAACCCTCCGCAGCAGAGCATATCATGTGCAACAACACTGG
This sequence comes from Lipophrys pholis, assembly GCF_963383615.2. Lineage (NCBI taxonomy): Eukaryota > Metazoa > Chordata > Actinopteri > Blenniiformes > Blenniidae > Lipophrys > Lipophrys pholis. The sequence continues at coordinate 10,487,399 of NC_137649.1, forward strand.
AGCTTACGATCGCATCAAGCACATGTGCACATCCCCCCCCCCCCCCCCCGTGCACATCTTATTCTCATCCAGAGCTCCGCCGCGTGTGCAAGTGTGTTGCTGTTTCAAGATGTCAAGAGTGCCGCAGCAAGTTTTTCTTCATCGTTATGTAAATAGGACAGGAGTAACGATAAAACTGTGTTGGTTTCATCTGGACGTCAGCCTCCAAAGCAACGTTTTGATCAGATTTCACAAATGTGTGCACAGTCCTATTTTTCCCATTTCTTCATTTTATGGGTAATATGTTTTGCATGTCTGTGGGTACTTGTGGTCAATTTCTGTCGTTCAGTGGTCGTTTTCCTTTCGTAGTTTTTGAGTTCTTTGGTCATTAGCAACACTGTGTGGTCACTTGTTATGGAGTTGTACTTCTTTTCTATGTCTTTTCTCTCTCGAGGATCTCTGTGGTCATTTCATCTAACATTGTTCCTTGTTTAGCTCATTTGATTTCATTTCGTGGTAGTTTTGCGTCTGTGTGGACACTTTAAATCTCCGTGATATTTTGTTCATTTTTTCTTCACTTTTGTGGTCTTTTCACATCTTTCTTGGCTCATTTCCATCTCTTTGTGGTCAGCATTTGTCTCTGTGGTCCCCGTTTACCAGTGTGGTGTATTTATTGCATCACTCAGTGATCTATTTGTTTTCCATGAGGTGTTTCTTTTTACCTGTTTTTGGTTGTTTTGTTGCATCTCTTTGGATCTCAACGTGTTGTTTTGCATGTCCATTTTAGTCAATAATCATGGGAGACCATGACATTTAGAAAAAAACTGCCCTTAGTTTTACCAAACTCAAACCTTTTTTTTTTTTTTTAACCCTTTGGATTCTCGCTCCTTCTCTCCCCTTACTCACACCAATGCCTCTATGTATTCAATCACTTTCCATTTAAATCATTTTGATATATTGACCTGGTTTGGGGGTTAGAGTTAACGATCTAATTACAATATTAAAGGTTTGGACTATGCTGTACAGATTTTACAGCTTAGAAAAGTAACGCTGATGTGAATTCACTCCCTGACAGACTCAGTTTATTTTATATAATGTGTTGAGTGGTGTCGAGTGGTGAGATGAAGCCTTCAAAACTATATTGGGTTATTTCTTTTGTGATACAAAAAGACAAAAGTCAGCACTTTTCAGGGAGCCTGCAGTGAGAGAGAACCATTGAAACACAGCAAACACCTGTATTTAACTCTGTGGCTCTTCTTTGGAGACAAGAGTCGTGGTTTATCTCAACACAGAGGTTTGTGGGAAAAAAAATACACAAAAGCTTCTTTCTTTTGAACAAACTTTAATGCAACAGCACAACATGAAGCACACAGTGCCGGGGCGAGCAGGCGGACATGCTCCCAGCAAGAGATTTTGGAAGCATTTTATTATTTTTGCATGGTCCATCAAACATCTTTCAAGAATCTGTTTGGGTCCATGAAGCACATGTTTCATGTGCTTCCAACACAAACCTGAAATAAACAGACAGTTTGATTTCCTGCTCATGCTGCCAGAAAACATTTGTACACCAGGCAACTGATGGATTTCAGTCTGTTTGTTTTTATTGATCATGTTGGAAGTCTTTTAAAGCACCGAGTCAATAGAGAACAGTTTTACCATGGTACTGTTGAGATACAAGTGCTGTGGGCCAAGTCAAACCATCCGGCCTGAACATCTCCAGCTAAAAATAGACTTCAGAAATAAGATTTATGCATATTTATCCTCGTCATTTCACTCCTGCTGATTTTTGTTTCATGTCTTTGTGCCACTTTGTTAACATTTCCTGTGCCTATTATGTGAGTTTTAATTCTGTGGTTTTCATTTCTCATTTTGGTTCCATTTACAGGATGATTTGTGGGGAAGGGGAAATATCTGCATAATTATTTGACCTCAAGAGGATAAAATCCATCATGCATAGTGATTAATGCTACTTAATCCAAATGCTGGATAAAATACATCACCTAACTGTATGATAATATATATAAAGCAGAGCTTTCACCTCTCGCGTGTCAAGAGGGAAACGCACACAATTAACTCTAAAATTACACCACACTCTGGTCTGATTAACTTTTTACATATATTCATGACTACGAGATGTATCAACCCAAACCCTTAGAATAATTTGTGTTTTTTTGCTTATTTTTCGGATGATGTGTCATTTTTTTTTTCCTCATCACTTTTTTTTAAATTATCTACCATCTGCACTTTCTGCTCTGAGTGTTACTGACATATCGGCTCCTCTCCTCGTCTAACTGAATCACATGTTACAGCTCCAGTTATCGGTCCTCTCTGTAACTGTCTGTAACTTTTGAAACCACCTATGATTTTGTACAAGCAGGAACCTGACGATTAAAAAGAAAACAATTCTGCCAAAAGCTCTGCTCACCAGCTGTTTGATCAAAAACCTCTGAGAAAGCGTCTTTTTAACAATCTGAATGTTCTGTTTTTCAGTCATAGCTTATGATCTTTTAAACTGTACGCAGCACTTACAAACTTCAGCTGCATGTTAAACTCCCAAACAGCTTCAACATGTTTCACCGTGTTTGGCTGCACTTGCATCTTTTCAAACTGTGCACATGTATAAGAAAGAGATTGATGCATGGCTGAGTTCAACAGAGAAACCACAGAGCTTGAACAGCCTTCGTTGGAGCCCAGATGTGAAGTTATTCCTTCCAAATCAACTGTTTTTGTTTGAAGTTTCATTTATAATAATGAAAGAAACTTAATAAGAGTTGTTTTCTCTCACAATCTTTGAACATATTTTCAGTGATTGGCGTTCATGAACTCTCTTTGCAACAAACAGGCACAGCATGAAGAAAACAAATCTAGTGAATCATAGAGAAAAGGAAAGTGACGTGTGAAAATAAGGAGCTTGTTTTCTAATTTATATACCATCGTTTTTTTCTCTCTATGTGCAGGTACAGGTCTAATCTGGATGGATGACGTCGCATGTACAGGGACTGAAGACACCATCCACCAGTGCAAGTTTTCCGGCTGGGGCAAAACCAACTGTGGCCACGTGGAGGACGCCGGCGTGACCTGCACCGTCTGAAGCTCCTGAACCACTGCTCACGTCCTGCCTTTAACGTCTATGAGGTGCTGAACGTTCTGCCATCAGTGCCAGGATTGTCAGCTCGGCGTCCGTTGCTTATTTACCTGCAGAAAAGTGCTGCCTCACCTGAGAAACGCTCACATTGTGCCTGAACTTAATCCGCATCTTCTTTTTTTTTTTAAAGGTTTATGACTAAACGTGTGACTATTTCAGCCATAAGACTGCATTATGGAGCAACCAGAACCTCATTACTGCACAGTATGAGTGTGTATGCTGGAGGATTATTACAAAACGGGACCCTCCATCAGGCTGGATACTTGAGCTCACCTGTCTTCCACGAAGGGCAAAGGTCAGCCTTAAGAGAACCGAGTTAAAGCTATGGTTAGAGTCCCGCTTTGGACCTCAGCTGTTGGCTTGTGTCTGGGAGGGATCGCTAATTTCACAGATTGAAAAACCCAGAGCACCATTTCCGTTTGGTGTGAGCTCAAAAAGCAATTAAAGGAGCTGACGAACTGATTTTCCGTTCACAGGCAGCTGCCCTTCATAGTAGTGTGGAAGAATGGCTTTTGCTAAACATACATTGTTGCCTTAATCATATATAACACCACATTTCCCAGTACGTGATTATCTGGCGATTTGCATGTTAAAACAAGGTCACAAAACTATCTTAAATCATTTGTGTTTGCATCAGTCTTACTGTCCTGCTTGTACATTAGAAAGTGACCCCGTCATTCATAGATCTATTAAAACCAGGGACCTGCAGGGTGTCAGGAATGTCAGTCTGTCGTAACAAGATGTTCCAAGCTGCGTCTTCAAGCATGACACTGAACCACTGTTTCTCTCAGATCTACATGGTTCTAAAACTAATTCTTAATTTCAAACTGTACACATCAGGAATGTTGCCAAACCGTTTTGGGAAGCCAGTCCTCTATTTTTTTGACCCTTTCCAGATGAAGGATGCAACAATCATATCACGTCATTATCGAATCTCCCTGAGGTATCATTAGTTGGTATAATACTTTTTTGTTTTTCTGTCCTCAGCCTCACTTCTGTATAAAACAAGCTGCAGGTCCAATCAGCAAAGTGATGAGTCGGGTCTAAATTCCTTCTTCTGTGACAAATAACAGTTGTAGAATAGAGATGTAACAAAAAAGAAGAATATTCATCAGTTAAACTATGAGATAGTTTCTTCAAATCATTTTTCTTGTGGGCTAAAAAGCCACACATCCATCATGTTACCATCGGGAAGGCATCTGATAATGTTCAAATGTATGTATCAACAAACCTCAGCGATACAGCCAAAGTCATGAAGAAGTGCCTTCAGTGTGAAGAAGGAGTGTGGGTCCTGGGAGGGATAGCGGGCCCCTCAGAGGATCTATCTCAATGATGAAATCACTCTGTCTGCTCCAGACAGCGTGATTTCATCAAGCTGATGTCAACAGAAGATTTGTGGTCTATCTGGAACAATATGCCTGCAGAGTTCCTTTAAAAGCGGCATGAAATTGTACTTTAGAAGGGGCAATGAAATGCTTTTGGAAGCCAAATACCGAGCACCAAACGCTGATGTTCCTTCAGTACTTTACATTATGTTATATGATGAAAAAACTCAAATTTAAGCTTTGTATTATTGAAAGCACTCTTGTTTTGCTGCATTTGTTTCACGACCTCGTAAACATTTACAAAGTACTGGACACACGACGCTTTCTACCGGCCTGAGATCACAGCAGAGCCTTTCCCCGCCAGCAGGAAAAGCTTTGCAGGGCTTTTATTTATGAAAAAAAGAAGAAATAAATGCAAAGAGTCGAGTGGCTCTCCAGCTGACAGATGAAGAGATGATGAAGAAGAGCAGATGAGTGTAAACAGATGGTTGCATGGATGATTGCCCCGTACCCTGATTTATAGTGACAAGTTAGTATTTACTGCCAAAAGCTGGATCGTTTCAGAATTAATCCCAGTGCAACACCCACCACGAAAGACTTTTCTTAAGTGATTTTTAGAATGAAGCTCTCCGAGGGACTTTTTTTATGCTTTTAGCTGTTTTTAAAAAATTTTTTAAGTTTTCAAAACTGTTGCTTCCAAAAAATCTTGCAGAAGAACTGCAAGTTGGACTGAAACACGCAGCCATGTTTTGTATATGAAACATTTTTAGTGCACTTTTTTAATGGCTCAAGAAATTTTCTATTTACTGATATAATCTGTAAGATGTCTTTTGTCGGGTAAAATTTCTGTTTTTGTTAAAATTTATCAAAATGAAATTAACTTCCATGTTGAAACAAAATGGTGAAAAAAAAAAAAAAATGTTTTGGAGAAGAACTTCATGTCGGTTCAGCCAGAAGAGACTTTTCCTTGCTGGTAAAGTGCCTCTGGTTTTTTTTTCGGGGTTTGTTTTAAACCACAACTCTACCACAGAGGATAACAAAATAAAGGAAATGGAGAGTTTCGTGGAAGGGAAAAATGAGGTGAGAAACCAAATTCATGACATTAGTGGGGGATCAGTTAGTGGGTCACATGTTTTATTTGAACATTTGTCCTGCAAACAACAACTCAATAAGTCGATTCTGTTTCTGTTATTTCTTTCATTTCCACTTGGGTATTTTAAAAAGTATTTCTCTCATTCCTTTGAATAATTCAAACAGTTTATGCCGGCAAACTGACTGTTACACATGATCAGAATGATGATCAAACTCATCAGTGTTCTACCAAATTGCCAGTTTATCAACTCTTAATGATATAAAGACTTTACCAGCTTTCCCTACCAAGACATCCTTACGTTTTTTTAACTGTTGGTTAATAAGAAATAAAATACTTTCGTGCACTGATATAGACTTATTTTTATATATATTTTTTGAACTTTGTACACTAAACTTAATCACCCGTGAATGAATAATAGCAATACACTTTTGTCCATGTCTGATTATGCTTGTCAAATGCACATTTTATAATCATATAAAGGAAAAGATGTAAAGCTTTGTTTTTAAAAATGAATCTTCTGAAAGAAAAAAAAATATCAAAAACTGAAATGCAGCAGATTTATTCAAATGTCTTTTATATTCAGGCTGCAGGACATGGAGAAGTGCCTCAATCTGCACAGGAGGAGATAAAACAAAATGCTAAATACACCAGCTGGCCATGATACAATCACTTTACGGCTGTCATTAAAACAGTTTAGTTTACTGATGGGATTATGTGACTCCACCTCACACGAGTCCTGATAAAGTTCATATTAACCTGATACCAGAGAATAAAACTTACTACTTTAGATAAATATACACACACACAAACACTAATATTCTTGACTGACGTGGCCTCGGGTTCAGTCAGACGGTTCGTTTATCTTGCAGAGACGTCACATTCGGCTCTCTGGCCGCAGTGTTCAGACTTGTGTTATAAAACAACAGCCAAAGAAAACAACAACAAACTCCATCTGTATATTTGTCTTCTGTGAATTTGTCATCTCCTTTGAAAAGCAAATCACATCGTACGCAAAATTGTTTCGCACTCGCAAACAGTTGTGGGAAAATAATGTGACGTGTTGCTTGGGATCAAAAACGGTATTGAAATGTGGAATGTCACAAGTTCTCTTTGGTGGAAGTGTTTCTGTGTTGCTGCAGCCGGTAAAATGGCCACAGCAAACAGGAAACATGCCCGCCCCTCGGAAATCTGCCGATAAATAACAAAGAATATTGTCTTCAGCTAAGACAACGAAGATTAAAATGATATTTTAAATCTTCCTCGTGAGAGAACCTTCGGTGGCCATGAAATTCATGAAAAATCTGAATACTCACATTGTTGAATTTGGTTTGTCTGCTGATATGGAACTAACAAAAACACAAACATCAGTTTTTAATGATTTTACTCTAATGTAAACTGATATTTCTATTAAATTTCTGCCAACTGATTCCAGTAGATTCGACACTGTGAAATTTATTTTTTTTTAGGAATTTAGAGCCCTTGAATAAGTGTGGGTTATTCCCCTTCTTTTGTCAGGGAAATTTAATTTGCAGATAGATATCACGATATCAGCGAAATTAGCGTTGGTTAATCCATCACACACTTGCATTGCCAATGTCGCCTTCAGCCTTTCATGTCAACGTGTTTCCACCGATGTTCCTTCTGAGTTGCAGCCTTTCTGATATCAGCAGGATGAAACAGTCATGACGTGATTTCCTGATTGGCTGGAGGCTCCTCTCACCTCACGTTTGAGCTTCAGCCCCCTGGGATCAAATACCTTGAATACTTGGTCTTTTAAAATGTAGGGGGGGAAAAAAAGTCTCTGAAAGTGAGAACACATTGCAGAAGAAGTGCACTTAGTCACTTAGATGTACTGGCTTTTCTGTGCCGACTTTCCATGACCGTTTTTTAATGTGTTTGGGTTTTTTATGTATCGTTTGAACAAAGATGTAAGTTTGCTCCTATCACATCTGTGTATACATGTTTATGTTTTTTTTATTATTATTATTATTGTTATTGCATAGTGCTGGTCATAACAAGAGCTGCGGAGTTAACTACATGCATACAGAAATAAACCAAACACAATAAAAAAAAATACTTCATACAGTACAATACAGAGCTTTTTACTTTATTTTTTTGAGATTTGTACCACTAAAATGATGCATATGCACTGCTGAAATAATAAAAAGGTAGATTTGTTTAAACAGGTGACTTTTGTTTTTCTTGCTATCATTACAGGTGAATTAGAAACAGACGCGTTTGTGATGTCAACAGGTGAAGAGAGAGGGAGGGAGTTGACTCAAACACATGGAGGCGTGTGCGTTTTGACAGACAATATAACCACACGTATGAACGTTTCCACATGTGAGGCGAGCGGTGTGGCGATTGACTGAAAAATCACCTGATGGCTTGGCGGTCTGAAAGAGGACTGTGAAGCCCATGTCAGTTGTCAGTGTGGTTTCACTTACCTGGTGACGGTGAGAGTCCATTACTTTTTATTTGAAGGATCAAAGTATGATGGTGCTGCAAGTTCCAGGTTCCAGGTTTTTCTAAAGTTCTTTAGATCTTTTCTATGAATCCCGTCTCCTTTTCGTTTGAGAATACATTTTACATGACTACTTTTACTTGATCTAAATGTAAAGATTCTTCAGCGATGAGTAAAAATATACAGGAATTAGTTGAAAATTCTTACATTTGTGCTTGTAAGATAGTACAGAGAGAAAATAACCTAATAGTCAGCAATAACTAGCAAATATTCATAAATACAGGAAGATTATACAGGCAGATGTGTCTACAGAGCGTAGAATGTGCAGTATATGTATGAAAAGTGAATCTGAGAGAAAACACTTTACATTTAGAGGAGATTTCCTTGAAAATCTGTAATTCAGCAGCATTACTTAGAAAACAAAGCACGAAGTATAAAACTTGTCCAATAAATATGAAAACATCATCATATAAGTAAAGGCAGGGATCATTTCTTGAAATGAAATTGGAGCTCGTTCAACAATTGAAGAACTGATTTTACTTTTAGAAACTCTAGAAACCTCCAATAAGCAGAGAACAAAGTGTTCTGAATGGCGCCAACAGCTCATGTGAGACGTGATGGAGTTTGGCTTTGAAGAGTTTTTTATGTTAATAGAAGAATTTTGTATCCTATTCTTAACTTTACATGAGTTCACTGAAGAGAAACAAATAGGAGGGAACCGTGATTTCTCCTGGTGATCCATGTCAATACTCTCACTGCCGCAAGTTAAGTGCAGACTTTTGAGATTCTATTTAATTTTTATTCCTGAGGTGTTTACGACCAAATACAATGACCTCTAATCTGCCTCGTTGCAGAACATTTGGTCTTTGAGATATGATGGGAGTTTGAATAAGTTTGACGATAGTTTGGAAAACCAAAACAATGAGCCGAAAGCTTCTCAGAGCATCAGTAGCCCACCAGAAAGGAAGATAAAGTCCACTCTTCATCTCATAAAATTATATAGAAGATCTTGAGCTGCACTATGACTTTTTGTCATGAATTATGGGTTGAACACGAGGCGGGGGTTTTGTTTCTGAGTGTTTTATAGTTTTCTAAATGAAAAGAGGTAAATTCCAGGTGAATGTGTTTGTCTTACAGCAACATTTCTTTCATGGACTATGTGATTCCAGATGTAAAAAAAGAGACATATTGATGTGAAGTTCAACTCTTAAACCCTGGATAACCCTGAACTACAAATACTGATACATCACTACCGCAGAAAAATTGGATGTAGGAACTTTTCTTGATCATATTTCTTTCTCAAGTGGATTGAACCTTGATTTAATGCTTTCACAGTGCAAAATTAATAGCGAAAACACACACACACACACGCACACACAAACACACACACGCACGCACACGCACACACACGTTCACATCTATGGGCGATTTAGAGTCACGAATTAAACTCAGCCACATGAAGCAAAAGTACCGAACACTACACCATTCAATGGCTAATGCAATATCCACTTATTTGATATATAATTGGATTTTCTTTCCAGTAGAAAACTCCCTGAACTCAAATCTTTTGGAAATGAAATTGAATCACAAGGTCTTTATCCACAAATACAAGAAATTTTGACGGGGAGATGTATCTGTAAGACAAAAGTAAAACTCCAAACCACATAGATGATACTTGTTACTTGCTCCATTTCTCTTTGACCTTTGTATTGTTGATCATGTAACTGCTCTGTATTTATTGATAGTAAAACTGTTCCCTGTGGTCTAACCACAGTCCAACTCATCCTTATTCTATAAAATGCACCACATTCCTCTTCAGAGAAATGAAGAACTCTGAGAGAGAAGGAGAAAGTCCCAGCCTCCATATCCATGTCCGTTTGTCATCAGACCACATTCCTGCTCCTCTTCCTCATAATGAAACAGTTATCCGTCCACACAATGAGGAGACTGAGCAGCAGGAGCACCATCCGTGTATGAAGGAGATGAAACAAAAATGGGATCATGAGAGCCGAGGTCGGGGTCAACTTTACCGTCAGCAGCAAGGAAATTCTTTCAGACAAGTCCCTGAAGTTTGAGAGGCAGCAGGCGCGACATGAAAATGACACAAATCGGTTCATAGTGTGCCATTATTTCTCAATGTGCACCCCGATTAGAAGGTGAACATGTTTTAAACTAAGAGTTTAACATGAACGGTGCAAAGCAGTGAGACAGTGCTGCTTACTGACTACAATATGGATCGACAAACACACATTACAGAACAAACATAATCAAGCTGAAAGTTTATCTATCCATCTCTCTATCTGTCTATCTATCTATCTATCTATCTATCTATCTATCTATCTATCTATCTATCTATCTATCTATCTATCTATCTATCTATCTATCTATCTACAGATAGCATCAAAAAAGCTGCCAAGAAACAAACACACCTGCCTCTGATACAGCCTGCCCCCAGCTGGCAAAAAAATGTATTACAGCATTAGTTAAAAATAAAAATAATAATAATGATAAAAGTTAAACTAGTGGGGCCTCTTAAACCCTTTAACTTAAACTCCTCCAGTTTAAAAATATCTGTCCACGTTTGTTTGTTTGTTTGTGTCATACATCACATAGCAATAGCAGTAGACGGGGCTGAGACACCCTGGAACACTTCGAAAATATATTTGAAAATAAAATGAAAAAAATCATCTTTTTGACGGAGCACCCTTCATCGACAGAGCTTAGAAAGTATTTAAAAATCCAGCACTGAGATACAGACGTGACATTTGGGCATTGTTTGTGCAGTTGTTTAGCTGGCGTCCAGCGTTTATTAAATCGCCTCCGGTGAAGTATGTCCTTCTCCGGCCTCCGTATCCATCCTTATTTGAATATTTGGCGCATTTGGACGGTGTCAGTTTGTTTCTGCGGAGGAAAACAGGTACAGTTAAGGATTTATACGGATAAATTACACATACGCTACTATAAACACACTTATAATGACGTTAATCTACCTTTAACGTCGGCTACCTTCCAAATGTATCCTTATCCACGGCTGCATTAGTTTCAGCCGTTTATTTTACGTTAACAGCTGAAACAGGAGCGATCAATTAAATAGTCCAAATTACACCGTCGTTTGGACGCTGCTGTACTTCGTAATTTCAAACTTTGAAGACATTGTGTTCTCCCGGTGTTGGTGCTGCTTTCAATCTTCACTGTCGATGTATATAAATTTAACTATAAGTAACTCCTGTTTATTTCTTCCTTTATCCTTTCCAAACGTTTCTATTCTGCATTGTAATATTCTGACATTATGGCACAGAAGTTTTAACTTGTATACTAAAAGATATACAATATGTGTCTGAAGAAGTGTTTGTCTCATCTTGTGTCACTTTATGTTGCTGTTTTTGGTGCATGTTGTCTTTTGTTTGTATTATGTGGATTTAATGTCTTCGAGTCATTTTGGCTCCTTGTGGGATAAATTTAGTATAAAATAAGCAGGTTTGCAGTTATTTTAATCTGCTATTTTGGCCCATTTTTGTGACTTATTCACTGTCGATGTGATTAGTTAGTTAGTTTTTTTTTTTTAAACCTATAAAGTAATCTGTAGTACTTTGACAGGATGGCTTCGCCTACGGATGGAGATGTGTTCCGAACCCCTAAAACCCACCTGAAGAGGAGCCTTTTGAGCAGCGGAGGGACTCCGATCACCATCCCTGCCTCACCTTTCATGAAGAAGTTGGGTTGTGGGACTGGTGTCAATGTCTACCTCATGAACAGGTTGGTTGTGCTTTTTTTTTTATTATTATTCCTATGAAGAGTCAAAAGAAAAGGTCTGTTTCCCCTCTGGTCATTTGATCAGCCATCTGCAGATCACATGAAGACATTTATTTGTTCTTCTAAAGATCAGTGAGTTTTTACACTAATTCACCATTAAAACAAGGGTCCAACTCCTGAAAATCTGTGTTTTCATCCCAGACCAGGGAAGCCGCATGCGTCACCCTGGGCTGTGAAGAAGACCCATCGTCTATGTAATCCCAAACAGACCGCGGTTTACCAGCAGCGGATCAACGAAGAAGCTAAAATCCTGAAGGGGATCGATCACCCAAACATTGTTGGTGAGACACGACAGCAGGCTCAACACAGTGTGGAATGTTTGCTCCCGGGATGTTTTGAAATAATGGGCTCTGTGATTATTCACTAAAGAAAAACTCAAGTACCAGAGGGACTATATTTCCAAGTTAACATGGGGTTTGCTCGACACTCATCCACTCTTTTAACTCTGGACCTAATACCACACGAACATTTATATTTGTTTATATACACCTGACACAAACGTATGGACTCTTTGAAATGGAAAAGATGGTGAGACGTATACGAGGAGCATGAGTTCCAGAAACTCTAAAAATCGAGTTTCCACTTGATGAGATCAGCCTGATACAAATGTTGCCTATAAAATCATGTGAAACCTTTGGTGGAATATACAACATGTCCTTTTAGAACTCCTGTGCTTCATATGAACAGCTTGAATTTATGATAGAGAAGCAAATTATTGAAAAACGAACCTGTACTAGGTTTGCCCTGCTGGTGTAGACCACATCCGATTGTGAGCTCAGCTTTTCACCCACAATGTTGTGGATATTAAAGCAGATTTCATGACGTTTACTTCTGTATATGTTCTCCATCTTCTAGGTTTCCGTGCGTTTGCTGAGGCCAAAGACGGCTCCAAGTGTCTGGCCATGGAGTACGGAGGGGAGCAGTCGCTCAACGACCTGATAGAGAAGCGGAGGGAGGAGGGCCTGAAAGCCTTTCCTGCTGCCAACATAGAGAAAGTGGCTCTGCATGTGGCTCGTGGCCTGCAGGTAAATCCTGTACTCGGATACTCTTTGAACGTCAGTGTAATGTCCAGATCACACAACCTGTATTAACATAAAATCTGATCCAGAATCGGTTGTTTAAAAATAACTACATTTTTTGCGAAATGTTTCATTTGGATTTATGTTGGAATGTTTTAGTAAAATTCAGTTGTTTTGTTAATAAACTTTCTAAACTTTCTTTTATTTAGTAGAATGTTCTAAACCGAATATGTTATAGTTTTTTTTGAGTTATTTTTCTATTAGACGTGTTTGTAATTCTGTTTTTAAGCTCATTTAGCCATCAAAAGTGGGAGATTAATACAATTTCAATCGTCGATGTTTAAAAATGTATCTTGGAATGGGGATTGGCACTCCTAACTTTTAAGTAGGGGTTTCTTCTCTAATCTCTAATTCATGTTCATTTTATGGCCGCTCACAAATTTGTGTGGTATCAGAAACATTATTGTTCATTTGTTCCCACAGTATCTTCACAACGAGAAGAAGCTGCTGCACGGCGACATGAAGTCGTGCAACGTGGTGATCAAGGGCGACTTTGAGACGGTGAAGATCTGCGATGTTGGCGTGTCTCTGCAGCTCGATGAAAACATGAGAGGTAAATGTTATTGTCACGTCATGTAAACGTACTGTTTGTGGTCACAGTGTGAGAATCAGCGTCAGATTTATAATGCATTTGGTCGATTTTTCAAATTCTAATTCTGTTTGTAACGTCAGGAACAACCGTCTCCTTCAGATGTTTGGGTGAAAATGACTTAACAACAGTTGGGTTACTCGGGTTTTTCTGCCCGACAGAAACATAGATTCTACTTCTACATGTGGTCAGCCTGCAGCGTCGCAAAACAGAATATAATTGTAGGAGACACAGACAAATTGGATTTTAGTTTTGTCTTTAATTAAATTGTAAAAGCCAAACCGAGTTTGATTGGAAGCCTCTCCTCATGTCTTCAGTGTCCGACCCGGAAGCGGACTACGTCGGCACGGAGCCGTGGAAGCCGAAGGAAACCCTGGAGGAGGGAGGCGAGGTCACGGACAAGGCGGACATCTTCGCCTACGGTCTGACTCTGTGGGAGATGATGACACTGGCGATGCCTCACCTGGACATGCTTGAGAATGATGATGATGAGGAAGAGGAGGGAGACGGTACGGTTCATGCAGCTCTTCTTGCTGAGAGATGATAGTGCATCTTTCCCAGCTTCTAATGTCACTTTTATATTTTACTCGCGAGTTGAAGCTGTTGTAATTTGTTGCCTTTATAAAGAGACGAGTGCTGCTGTGTTAACACGACGTTTCCCGTCAGGTGACTCCATGGAGAGCTTCGACGAGGACAGCTACTACGAGCGGTTGGGGACGCGGCCGGTTCTGGACGCCGAGGCTCTGGGCGGCTCGTACCGGAGGATGGTGGAGCTCTTCTACCTGTGCTCGGAGGAAGACCCCAAGAAGAGACCATCAGCCGCTCAAATCGTCGAGGCTTTGGAACTGAACACCTCGCTTCCCCGAGAGGTGATCGTCATCGACTAACTTCTGCAGTTACACCCGTTTATTTCAGTTTGACAGCCAATCAAGAGGCTTGTCATTAATGGTTTTGATCAATAGATTTGAGGGAAAACTGTATTATGACTAATTGCTGAGCTCCAACTTGTACAAACTGCTTTATTATACTTGCACGACCAATGAACTGACTGTAATCCTGCATTGTTTATATTTTCATGTTCCTCTGTACGTCATGCTGTTGCTTCATATTAAAAGTGAATTTACTTTCACAGCTTAATACTTGGGAACTTTGCAGGGTTGCATGTGGATTTAATGTCTACGTTTTAGGTAAATAAAACATCAACTGTCCCCAAAAAACTCAACTGGGGCCACTGCATCGTGAAATAAGAGACACTAATGAGAAATGTTCAATAAAGCCTTATTTTCTCTTGAACTACAGAACAGTCAAGGACGGTTTATTACAAATCTAAAAATAACTGACAGCTTTGGAGTCCCCCGGCTAGCTCAGTTGGTAGAGCATGAGACTCACAATCTCAGGGTAGTGGGCTCGTGTCCCACGCCGGGCTCACCACCTGCAGGAAGGTTCTTAAATGGTGCAATGTGATCTGGGTGACAGTGCTCAGACTGTCACCCCCGCGACCCGGAAACGGATAAGCGGAAGAAAATGAATGAATGAATGACAGCTTTGGAGAAAAGATTGTTGCATTTTTCCTGCTTGAATCAACAAAAATGTCACTTTGGTGTTGTACCAGCACGTGATTAAATACAGATTCTTCCTGGGGGTTTTTCAGTGAAGAAAAAAAAAAAACTTATTTTAAAACATTTTCCTCCAAGTTAACTTTAATGGGCAACCATTGAAATAGATGGAAATGTTTTCTTTGGAATATTTTTTTTTACTATAAGTTAGTTTGGTCGACCAAAATCACACCTTATGGACCTAATATTTTACTTTTTCCTACAAATCTCTCAAACATTTGACACCCATTTCCTACAATAAGTCATTTGTTAAAATGTAGTGTGAATGTTTTGTGGTTACATTACGTCGTGTGAAGCAGACGATTCAAGCTAAACCTTCCTCGTTGCCCAGCAACACTTTTAATTTTAAAGTTAAAGAAATGTGAGTCACATGTCCAATTTTACTGACAGCCGAGATTTATCATCACTGTTGATTTATGAAAAGCACAAAAACACACGACCTTTTGAAAGATTCACAAGGAAGTCGTGGAGTTCATAAAATAAACGGTGTTTATTGAAGGTATTTATATCCCAGCAGTCTGCAAATGCAGTACAATCCTTCCTTTCAACAGGTCACTGAACTAAAACCTTTTAAGAAAACAAAATATTGTCGTTTCATGAACAAAAAAAAAAAAGCATGAAAGCAACATGTAAGCCATCACAGATTCAAGCAAAAATATAAACCTCTGAAAACTTTGCCATTCAACACAAGACTGAACTAAATTGGCAGAACCGACATAAAAATAAATACAGAGTTTTAAATCATGAATCTGCAGACTTACTAAATCTGTAATTAATAATTACAAACACTAAAGCCTGGCCTAATCAACATGCAAAATACCTGAACTGATTTTCTCTTTGCATATGAAAAGACAATAGGAACACGCCCGCTGGACCATCGGCATGTTCGAACTCGGTTTAACCTGCGAAACCCCTTTAACCCTGATCTCTTTAAGAGACAAAGTTGTAGACGAGGAAGGCCGGCGTGTCGCAGTACTTTGTGGCAAACTGTTTCCCGTCAGGAGTCGGGTCAGAGAAGGCGATTTCCTCCTTGGTGAGGTGACTGCCGTACACGAAGGAGTTTCTGTTAAAAAATAAATAAAAGACGGTAAATGAGAAGCAAATACAGTCTGGTTAAATTACACCAAACCTAACTGAGTCACTAAGCGGGGAACTTGTACAACAAAACAACGCCAACTGTGTGCTCTATGTTGTGCGACGTCACACCTGACGGTGTCCAGCATGCGCGTGGCGATGCCTCGCCGTCGGGCCAGGCTGAAGACCCAGACCCGGCTGATCCCACACAGGGCCTGTTCAGGTACGGTGGAGCAGCACCAGGCGCGGTGCCGCTCCATGAAGTCGTCCTTCGTCATGTCTTTGTGTTGATCCGGCTGCTCCAGGACTCGGTAAGCCTGCAGTTATGAGAGCGTCACCGTATGAGGACATTAGATTCCAATATTAGACGTCGAGTTGTAAACATTGCTGTGGTATGACAAGCCTCGGGTCAATCTGTACCTGTCGTATGGGCTCAGCCACCAGACATCCCACCACCATTCGCTCCGTGTTGATGAACAGGTAAGTTTTAGCCTGAGTCGGACTGCTCAGCGTCACCTGCTGGAAGCCCAACTCGCTGTCGGCGACACGCCGCACATCCTCGGCCTGAAGGCAAACAACAACATAAGACATGAGAATAATAATCTAATTCCCGGTTTGTGACGGCACACATTCACTGTGAGGAATGAACCGGAGAGTTTTGGGCTCGGACCTTTTTGGTGGCGTATTTGGGATCGTCTGGCATGACCAGGAGAATTTTTCCATCCCAGAACTCGGCCACCACGCGCTCCTTCTTCCAGCCCTGAAAACACGGGAAGCGTTTGTTTGAGTCACACGAAACTCCCTTCAGCTTCAACGACACACTCACACAATGTTGGCAGGGGCCGACCAAAGAAATGTTAATCATCATTGGGCGAAGAAAAGTGCTGATTACTAGTTAGTAGAGATTAGAGAAACTCTCACCACATATTTGATGGAGTCCAGGAAGCGCCGGTGGAACTGGGTGTGCTGGAAATGGTCCTCCGGGTTGTCGGCGCTGTACACCATCCCACACGAGCGGCAAATCGTCGCTCCAAACTGCTTCTGGCCGGCGTCCTGACGAAGGGAACATCTTTACATTCAGCAACATGGCAGCCACAGCGAGACCAAGAAAACTAAACCATCGCGTTCAATATTTAGTTACAATGATCAGCTGGCCATCGTCCATCTTTTCTTTCTTTCGGCGAACACTTCGCTCTTTCAGGGCAGCAGATGGCGGCTGCAGTACCGGCTCTGTGCCACAGGGGGTGCTGGTGGACAGAGGAGCTGCTTTCTTTGACCTGCGGAGGGGAAAAAAAAGGTGTTTTTAGTCAGTTATTCCAGAAGTCTAGACATTAACATGAGAAGTTGATGTTGTGTATATCCGTATAATTTGCATGACTGTTGGAAACAAAACCAGTTTATGTGGAAACTGTTTAGATTTGACTCAATTTATTTATTTTGCTCAATTTATACTGAACCTAAAGTCAATTTCATGTTTATTGTCAGAATTATGACGCACTATTCTTCCTCCCCCAGTCCACAAACATGTGCTTGAGGTTGACTGAAGACCCTAAAGTGTTGACGGGTGAGAATGTGAGTGTGACTGATGGAGTGGATGAAGCAGTACAGAAGATGGATGAACGTCTCACCTTTTTGAAGCAGAACCAAATATGGGATAGACAGCCGTCGCCTCTGAAACTGACAGAGCAAGAAACAGATATTTAGCTCAGAAACGTAACGTAGAACCTTTTCAAACTACTTCATTTAAAACATGAACGGATGTGGAGAAATAAAGCTGCTGATGTTTATCATTCATCCTGAGTGGGGTCAGCTGCAGGTGTAAGACTAGATTTTATATTAGTACTTGAACAGTGGATCAAGTGTATTTTTATATTATTGTACAGCACTTTGGTCAACCGAGTTGTTTTTAATAGTGCTTTATAAATAAATTGGATTGGATCTAAAGCCGGGGCAGGATGGGGCGGGTTTTCGCGTGGTCCCACCGAAAAAAAATATGGATGATACGGAAAAAACCGTGACCACCGGCTACGATTTTCTGTCGCCCCTCCGTTGAGGTACCGAGCACCGAGGAGGAGCTGATTGGCAGCGACGATCGCCACTCTGGACAAGCCCAAAATATCTAAATATTTAATGGACCGTAAACCCTCCTGTTGTTGTTTACATACGCTGCTTTGCGGCTTTTTGTTAACTGGGTTTATTGAAATGTTCTAACACACCTCTGGGAGGACTGGAAGCAGTGCTGATGGGACTTATCTCACTCAGGTCACAGACGGGATCTGAGGCACTGATATCGTCCTGGAAAAAGAAAAACAATATAAATCAAACTCTTGTCATTGCAGCTCGTCAAGTGTTAAAAGATTTGAAAGTGTTTCTGCACTAAATGACTTCTTAAGTGTCAAAACACAGACGCAACAAGCAAACGATCAACACAAACATGTGAAAGTGAACCTGAGTATTGGAGGACGAAGCCGGCGAAGCAAAGCTGGATGACGGAGACCTCGTCAAGACGATCTTCAGAGTATGGGTAATCCCGTACTTCGCCAACAACCTTTCAGGAGAGCTGATGGAAGGCGGGAAAAAAAAAAATCTGTGGTTCACTTACGTTCGCGCAACGCTTTGCAAACTATTCTGAAATAAATTCCCTGTTAAAGTACCTGAGTGGCTGCAGAGGTTTCGGCTGCTCGTCGACAGAGTCGATCCAATCGGTCGGGTCAAACTTCACTCTCGGCTTTGTGCTTGATTGGTCTTCCTGCTTCTGAGGCACTGTGGTCTGCAGGGGGTCAACAGGGAGAAGAAAAACAATCTAAAAACATTTGGCTCCAGAAAAGAAAAGGACAATTTGTTCAAACGGAACTTACAGATCTGATATTGAAGATAAAGAAAATCTTGAACATTAAATATGTTGGACACTAAAAGAATGTAACTTGATGGAGACTTTAACGGAGCCATACGAAGGCAGCAGGGAGAAGAACGTCTGAAGACAATAAGGATATAACGACCTGAGTCACCTGCTGCTGCTCCTTGTCCTTCGCCTTTGGCGCCGCAGCTTTTCTGTTCACGGTGGCAGAAGCCGGCCGGGCAGAAGACTTGGATGCAGATTTCTTGTACATGGACGAAGGTTTCTTTCCCGTACAGAAAAAAGCGGCACCGACAAAGACCTTGGGTTTGGGCTTCGTGCTGCTGAAGGTGAAGGTGATGAGCTTCTTGGGCTCGGGGGGTTTGCTGCCGGCAGGCGCCGCCGCGCTGGAAGAGGGGGTCGGCTTCACGGCGGCACTGTCAAACAAAAAAACAAACAATGCTATGATGAGACAAACCACCTGAACGAGTGACGGCACCTTAAAATGCTGCAGACACATGGGAGGAATCCTACCTGCTGTTGAGTTTGTTCAGCTTGATCGTCCTCGTGGATGTTATGTTGATTCGGTTTCCGACCTTCCCCCCCTTCGTCAAACCTGCAGCCGCCTTTCTGGGTTTGTTGCCTCCTTTAGCTTTCTTCTTCCTTTCTGGCTTTTTGGGCAAGGTGGGGGAGGCAGAGGGGGGAGCAGGGGGAGGCCGGGGCAGAGACTCCTTCATGGCCTTCCTCTCCAGCGGCGTGAGGTAGTTCGGCTTCTGCCTACCGTAGAACGAGCTTGTGACCAAGGAGAGCTTAACTGGAGATGTACGGGGCGATCTGGCTGGCGAGCCTAAGAGAAAAGAAGAAGAAGAAATGCGTGCTTTCAGCTGTTTAAAGAACGTGACTAGATAAGACACTCTACGGGGGGTCTGCTCTACCTGCTGCTGGTCTACGAGGGGATTTCACTGGAGAAGCACCGTTCTTCACCGCAGACGGCTGCAGCTTCCTCGGGGATCTTCTTCTCACCTGCGACATGTCCTCCCTCACCGTCTTCTTGGACGAACAGCTAAGTAACACATGTTAAACGTAAACAACTGCAGTGCAACGGCTTCGACACAACTATCCTGGGATGGAATCAAACAGCTACTGCGATCCGAACACGGATTAAAGTGGGATTAAAGATCTGTGGGGTTAACAGTTTACCTGTCAGCATCCAGAGAGGAGAGTTTTCGTTTTCTGGTCGTCGTAATCATGGTCAATGGAAAGTTCACCTGCCAACAGTGGAAACACAAGGACAACTTAAACCATCTCAGTTTTTTTTGGAAACACAGAAGTGAATTTATATTTGGAAGTTCATTAACATCAGGAGATGGGATGATCCAATGGGGATGTTCAGGTTTAAGAGGTCGATAAGGCTGGTGCACAATGTGTAGGCCAAACACAGAAGCAATGAGCTGCTAGCTATTGTCTTGTGGTGAGAGCAAAGTGAGGAACTGTTACTGGCCGCAGTTTTAACTCATTTCACGTTTAATTTGCGGCTTTTGTGCAAAGTTATGACAATAAAACAGAAGGTCAAGCCACGATGGTGTTAGTATCCAGTGTTTGATAGTCCACTGTAGTTTGATCAGTTCATGGAAGAACTTTAAATCTTTGATCAACAGAAATGATGTAGAGTTTTGCCTCATGTTACAAGAAGTTTCGACTTAAATGCGCAAAGATGCAGAGTCACATTGACGGAAACATGCTATCTTGGCGGTGAATGCTAGCGAACAAAGTCTTGTTGGAAAGATATTTCTGACCCACATTACGAAGCATAAGGCGATGTTGGTACAGATCAGCAAGTTTGAATTCAAAGACTCTCGAAAGTTTGTGATTTTTAGCAGGAAAGTGTGGTTACTTAACATGAACTAAACCTGAAGCAGCTTCAAATACGGCGCAGATATAAGAGAGAATAAAAGTGCACAAATAGACGGAACTCTGCGATAAAAGCCTTTATTAAACTCACCGTGTTTGTATCTGTCGAGTTTCATAAAATGAAGAAATAAACGATATTTGAGTCCGTCGCGCGCCCAGAGCTTCTTCTCTGCGCGCGTTTCCTCTCTGTGTGTTTTGAAGAGCGCGCGGGACCGCAGCATACGTCCATTGTGACTACGCGGTGGAATGCATCGACAGGATTCCGGGCCATCCTTTCAAAATAAAACACCAGCAACTAGAGACACAAACATCTCGTGGATCAACAACAACAAAAAACATGTGCCATTCTTCAGTACTCTTCAGATTGCCAATGCCAAGGTTTGTCCAACTTCCATTGTGTTGTTGGGCGATTTTGTATTTATTGGTGGGGTCAGCTATAGGCTGTGTCTGCAGATCTCTAGTCATACCCTGGTGGTGTTTTGCTGTTTCTCTGTTCTTCCACCGTTCTGTACTTGCATAAGTAAACACATTCTTTTCAGTTTTGCTTTGAAAGGGCAACAATGATGATCACTGCACTGTGAATCAATCTCAAGATGTGAGAATGAGGTGTTGCAAGTTAGAATTCTTTTTTTAATCAACAAAGAAAAACACCAACATGTATATATAAAAAAGTATTTTTTACATATGTAATACATACATGTATTTTGATAAGTCGGGTTACATAGGTTCTAATGAAGCCAATCATTCAGAAATCATTCTGTCATTCTGTAACTGCTATCATTATGCAAGTTGAATGTTTTGTTTATTTTGTATTCCCTTGTAGCACAAGCAGACACAAGTGTTTTCCTTGTGACTGGTTGATTTAGTGGATTTGGAGAAGTTTGCTGATTTGAGAGGATGGATGGATGGATGGATGGATGGATGGATGGATTAGTACTGCAGCTACATTTTTGCCATAGCCATCAAGCAGCACACATTGGCACATATCCATACTCTTATTTTGTAAACAGGAAGTTAAGCTGCCTAGTCAACGTGCCCACCACCATCAACTTCCGGGGTCACTTCGTGCATGAGAGTCTGACAGGAGCCCTAGAAATACAGAAAACCGTCATATTATACTGTCTTCATAATAACTGTCAGCATCCTGACTTCATAAAACAGCTGTCCAGCATTAGATCCACGGTTTTCAATTCACGTAAACATGGTATTTTACTTCACAAGTGCCGGTGAGGAGAGCCTGCGTTAGCATGTAGCATCGTTAGCTCACCACTCTTCATATCTGATTTTTAGAACTTCGCTCATTTTTCGTGTTTCTTGTTTCTTTCAGCGGTGAATCCTCCGTTTACCATCTACATGGGAAAAGACAAGCATGAAAGTATGTTTAGTTTTTGTATCTTCTCGTTACTTGGAATCGTTCAAAGTGATCATGTGTTTTCATTAGAGGCAGATTGTCTTCAACTCTGAAACTGTTTTCGTTAACAGATGAAGATCTCATCAGGTACGGCTGGCCGGAGGACATCTGGTGAGTCACCCACTTCTTTTCACTAAAATAAGATCTTCTGTGCGGGATTATCTGGGTACTTTGCTTTCTTGGCATGTCGAGTACTTAAATGTTCTTTGGGATGCGTTCAGCAAAGTTAGAATGGCTTTTAGCGTGAAATAAACACAGAATGCAGAGAAATGAAGATCAGTATAACTTGAAATTAAAGATAGTAAATAGACAAACTGAAAGAAAAAGTGACTAGGTTTCAAATTCAAGATGGGATTGGGTTTTTTTTGGTTGAGGTTTTTAGATCTAATTACATTTATATGCAGAAAAGTGAAACCACAAATAGTTGTCCATCAATTAATCTTCTATACCGCTTTATCCTGTCCAGAGTTGCAGGGTGTTGAAACTGATCCTAGTTAACTAGAGGCGAGGACAGGATACAACTCGGACCGGTCATCAGTCCAATACAGGAAAACACAGAGAGACTCACATTCACACATGGAGGCAATTTAACATAGACTGATTAACCTTACATGTGTGTTTTTAGACTGTGGGAGGAAACACACACACACACACACACAGGGAGAACATGCAAACTCCACACAGAAAAGCCCTGCCGGTATTTGAACCGAGACCGACTCGCCGCGAGGCAACAGTTCTAATAGATGTGTTAATTTGTCGATATATACATTTAAAATCTTTTTTGTTTTGTTTTCTATTCCTACTTATAATGATGCTATTACAGTAATGCAACTATAAACCATCTGAATTATTATTCTACAGATTACATCAGTGTAATGCAATAGACATACTGTTCAATATTATACTGGAAAAAAAGTTGTGAACACTTTTCACTGACGGAATAGTGATGAAGATAAGAGTTTCATCACTATTTATAGGAGCATTACTTCTGTTTGTTTGTCCCTTTGTTGTTCTTGCTTGGTTGTTGCACTGCAGCGCCTCGTATTGTAGTTTCTAATCAGATTTCTCCAGTAAGATGTAAAGTTTTGTTCATTCTTTTTCATTTTATTTCACTTTCGTTGTTTGTCACTTCCAGGTTTCACGTTGACAAACTGTCGTCAGCTCACGTCTACCTGAGAATGCCAAAGGTAAAGAGTCAAAACAGTCACTGAGAATTAAAATGATTGATCTCCTTTTTTTATCCAAGTTTGGATTACATTGGGTGTGATATGTTGTGTTATTGAGCCAAATGCTGTCGATTAATTTTTCAGGGTCAAACCATAGATGACATTCCTCCAGAGGTGTTGATAGACTGTGCTCAGCTGGTGAAAAACAACAGCATCCAAGGTAGAGAAAATGGACGTTAATACGAATGTCTGGAGGGGGAACTGAGGATCAAATATGTCTTTAAGCCTGGTTGTTACTGTTGTGTGTTGACAGGATGTAAGATGAACAACATCAGTGTGGTTTACACACCATGGGCCAACCTGAAGAAAACCGGAGACATGGACGTCGGGCAGATCGGCTTCCATCGGCAGAAAGAGGTCTGCAGACCACCGAGAGTAATACAGGATTGCAATAAGCTGGGTCCAATAAGAAGACGTTTCCGTCTGATACTCAGCATGTGACTTCAACACAAGGATCCAAGATAAAACCGCTGAACTGTTGCTTCTCGCAGGTGAAGATTGTGGCAGTGGAGAAGAAGGTCAACGAGATCGTGAACCGCCTGGAGAAAACCAAAGTGGAGCGACTCCCCGACCTGGCGGCAGAGAAGGACTCCAGAGACCGGGAGGAGAGGAACGAGAAGAAAGTTCAGCTCCAGGACCTGAAGAAGAAGGAGAAGGAGGATCAGAAGAGAAAAAAGGAGATGGAGGATCTCAAGTAGGGACTTCACTTCGGTTTCAGCTCATGACACATTTTAGTACAAATGCTTTTTAAAATCGAAATGAAATCCATCGTACACTTTAGTGTCTTTTTGAAGTCATTTGGTTTGTGTAAGTTAATATTTAATATAGATGTTTATGTAACTTGATAGTAGAGCTCTGTCACCATTCAATGAATCCAGGCTTCCTTATCCTCAGTTTCTATGAGCATATTTAAAGTTTTTTTTCCAGTAGTTTCTTCACTCATAACATCTAAACCACACAATTTTAAGCTTGTGAAAATTACCTATTTCTTAAAAATTTCTTTGCTTTTCAATAAAGATTGTTCTGTAATAAATCTTTTTCTTTTAATCTCCAGGAATTACACATCACTGATGAAGAGTGAAAACATGCAAACTAATGAGGTGAGGATATAAATCTACGTCGACAAAAAACTATAGTTTGAAGTGGTTCCATGGTGTCAGCACTGCCCTGTGAAAAAAGAAACTAAAAACAGATCAGAAGAAGAGTTAAAAAAAAAGGGGGGGGGGGGGGGGGTTCATTGTGTTGTTGGAATGAAACAGTATTAATAAACAAAGGAAACGCCGAGGACATTTGTTCCTTAACATTTTGTGCATGTTGTCTGCAGGACGGCTACGACTCGGACGACTTCATGTGAGCGGTGGAAAAGAGGGAGCAAGCAGCCGGACGGATCGCCCCTGCTGCTTGTGCTTGCTTTAACTCTGCACTGGCAAACACACAAAATTATATATATATATATAAATAAACAAGAACAGAGATAATGGGATGGCTTTTCCACGCCCGTTGAGGGGCGGCGCTGGAACTACAGAAGCTGCTTTCAGACTGAACCTGAACTGGCGTCGCCAGAGGACGCTACGGGAGAAGGACCACGGGACAAACGGGGATGAAAAGGCAAATTTTTTGTAGAGAGAAACACTTTGTGAAGCAGAGCGAGCGGCGGGTGATGGGGTTTCCACTGCCATGATATTGAAACTGATGTCTGTCTGCGAGGGTGCGTTTATGTTAGTGGCAATTTGTTGGGCCTGCAAGCCCTCCCGCTGTTTGTGTCTCTGCATGTCAGCTTCAATGAACGCAGTTCATCGTATGGATTAAAGTCAAAGCTATTAGTATCTGCTGCCTGCACTGTGGAGACGGGCCGCTCTGCATTAAATAGAGTCACAGTCTGTCAAAAAGTGGCAGAGCTGCGGTTAAAGAAGATTCAAGTCTGCTTCTCCAAAACCAAAACCCTTATGAGCAGCAACAGTAGACATGCAGACGGACGTGTGCATATTTTGAAGAATGATTAAAAAAAAATAAAAGACTGATGATGCTTGGTGATGCTATGCTTGAACACCTCAAACTGATTTTTCTTAAGTCACAATAAAAACTATTGGGGGAGAATGAATAATAAAGTGAAAATATTAAGTCAGTATATGTGTTCAATGTAATTTATGTTTTTGGAATACTTGGATTACAATTTTGATTAAAAACCTTTACAAGAGCAATATCTTTGGATAGGGCATGGTCTTTGAATCACATCTCCGCATGCTTCTCTTACATCTATATTGTAGGGAATGTTTGGTCGAAATTATGTTTCATTTTATCAGATAAAGAATTTATTGATAGGGGCATCGATCGTTCTACAGCTGCATACTGCGCTCCCACCCGCACAGCTCATACATTGTCGCCTCCGGATTGGTCAAATACAACCAGGGGGGCCGTGATTGGTCGAAAAAGCAAAAGACATGATTGGTTGATATGTTGAAGCGAGGGACTGGATTGGCTTCAGTCCTCCAACAGTTCCACTTTTCAGCCGGATGAGAAATACGTAGTTGAAGCAGAATCGATACCCCCCATCCCCCAGAAGTTCTTTATCTGATAAAGTGAAACATAATTTAGACAAAAAACTCACTAAGATATAGCGATATAAGAGAAGCATGGAGAGATATGTGATTCAATGGAGAAAGAATGGATTATGTTTTTGTTTGTTTTCTTCATGAATCAGCACGTTCAACCTCTGAATTCTAAAAAGATTGGAAGGATATTGATGTGAGTTGTATTTGTACCTACATAACTAACATCCTATTCCTGTTCTTGCCATGAAACACAGAGTTAGACGATCACTGACATCCTTTCAAACTCAACAAACTCCTGCCCCCACCATTCTGTCTGCTTGTTGCTCTCTGTCCCATCCTTTTCTCTTGAAAGCAGAAAGTCTCCACCTCTGACTGCTTCTCCAGGTCTTTTCCTGTTTAAAGGGAGTTTTTCCTTCCCCTCCCGCCACCTGTACTTGCTCCTTTTGAATTGTTGGGTTTTTTGTTTGTGAAACTGCCTTGAGGTGACTGTATTTTCCGCAATAGTAAAAAAGGAAAATAAAAAGGAAAATAGAAAGAAAAGGACTGTTGGAGGATGCGGGCATCGATCCCGCTACCTCTCGCATGCTAAGCGAGCGCTCTACCATTTGAGCTAATCCCCCGTTGCGTCAAAAGTGGCAGGACTGCGGGATGATATTTCTGACAAACACATTTCGATTTACTGATGGCACAGCTTAACAATTACAGCTTACCAAGGAAATACATTGCAGATTGTTCAGTACATTGTACAACATTTCTTTGTTGTCTATAAAATCCATTTTCTTACTCTACCGAAGTGTGTGTTTAAGTTTCTAATTATTGTGAAGTGGACAAACGATGTGAAAATAGATAAAAAATTCATGAGTGATGAGCCACCTCTAAATATGAAAAAATGTTGAGCTGAATTTTCGAACATATTAGAATGGAAAAAAGAACAAATATATACCGCTTAAATATTTTGGAACGCCCTACTGTTCAGTCATTGCAAACAATAATGAAACTTTCAACATAGCTAGCCAGGGTGTGCGTGCGTGTCTGTGTGTGCGCGTGTTTAAGGAAATGTATGGAAGGGAACAAATCAGTATTAAAAAACATTTGGAGGATGCGGGCATCGATCCCGCTACCTCTCGCATGCTAAGCGAGCGCTCTACCATTTGAGCTAATCCCCCACTACTTCCGCTGCAATGACGTCATACAATATTACGACGAGGCGAGCATGAAGTACGCTTCATAGAATGATTTTCAGATCAGAAATTGACGTCAAAAAACGGCTCAGTCAAGAGAAGTTTCATCAGCCTTGTTGCGAACTTCAAACATTATTTCCGTCATGCTTGATGTGCGTGTTTTTCAGAAGGCTCGTGTGAATGTTGATCCAAGTGGTGAAGGCGGCTTGACAAAGGGTTTCCATCGTCTCGAACTGATGTCCATCTTTGTACACCTCCCTTGCAGTGGCGACATGATTTAAGAAGAAAACACAACTTCAAAACTTGCAGTACCCGTACCACCAGGAAAGGTTTCTGTGTTTCAGTCTGTGGAGGCAGGCTGTGGAACAGTTTTGAATGTGGAGTTGAAGGAATGTCTAAACATACACCAGTATATATATATATATATATATATACGTGTGTGTGTGTAGGTGTATATGGATATGTGAGTATATATTATATAGATAAATATATATAGGTAGTATCATATTTGTATATACTTTTAATGTGTCTTACATGTATAAACACAAATTGAATATTATATAACTGGGTGAATCAGGCTACACTGTTTTTAGAAATAATGTTAATAATTTTATGAATTCAAGTTTTATTACTGTATTTATTACTTAACCGGACACCGAATTATAAATCTGTGGCGTCGGCGGTGAGCACAGAGGAATGACAGCTCAGGATTAGGTTTATTTCCACAGCTCATTGCCATCCACCCCCAAATGTTCTCAATGGGATTTAGATCAGGGGAACACGCTCTATGTCCAAATAAGTGAGGTTATTGTCCTGCAGCATGCACACATCGCTAGCTGCTGTTTGATGCTCCTCCACAACCTGAAGCTCCGTTGTTCCATTGAAGGAGAAGCACCCGAGATTATAGATGTAAATTATTGCCATAGAAACAAAACTACCAAAAAGATGTCACCTCCTTCGAGCCGGATTTGAACCAGCGACCTAAGGATTACTGGGTTTTACCACTACAGTCCTCCGCTCTACCAACTGAGCTATCGAAGGGGATGTGAGTCGACTGTGTACATACGGACAATAGATTTCATAGTAGGATCACGTGGGACACGTGAAACAAACACAAATACGTTTATTAACAGTTTTTATTTTTAT
Source organism: Lipophrys pholis (assembly GCF_963383615.2). Classification (NCBI taxonomy): domain Eukaryota; kingdom Metazoa; phylum Chordata; class Actinopteri; order Blenniiformes; family Blenniidae; genus Lipophrys; species Lipophrys pholis. Next base: position 10,515,839 of record NC_137649.1, read on the forward strand.
TTCATTGTTGAATTTTGTGACTGACATTTCTTTATCCCGCACACTGCAATAGGGGAGTTAGACGGCCCGAGGTAAATCCTGGAGTTCACGGAGGCATAAGTACCAGATTTAACCTTTTAACTATCTTTGACTTTCATAAATGTAATTGTAATGTAATGTGATTTATGTAACATTGTTTAATTTGGAACCACGTCACTTTGGAATTAATGTTTGGCATCGTTGCACAAAAGGACTTTACAAGATTTACAACATTCCAAGTGGCAATGCTTCATTCGTTTAAGAAAAAATGTGCGTTTACACTGAAAACGATGTGGTTTGCATGTCACACCACAAGGTGGTGCTGTTGGTTGTTTTTGTAAAGAATCCACAGATGCATGTGGAGAACAAAATGCTATAAATAACACAATCAAGAGAACGTGACATTCGAATGAACGGATGAATAATTGGATGCTGTTAGGGTAGAATCTTAACTTTAAATGTACCAATAAGCGCTATGAAACCAGAATATAGACTGGGAGTCATGCCACTACAGCAGCTGCCATGTTTGTAACTTGTGCATGAGCATAACTATTATTTAACATGGCGGTGCATGTGCAGTAACAGCACTCCGTAGCCTCAGGCTGTCGTTTAAACCCCCAACACACGACCAATGTTCTGTGGTTGCACTCATTGTTGTTTAAATGGGGCCTAAAAGTTTTCAAGTCTACTCACCTTTTTTTTTTTTTTGCGGCCAGCAAGTTTGCTGGTGGATCTGAGCAGATGGTGAAGAAATAAATGCATCAGTTACCAAAGAAGTGTGGTTGTTGATCCCTCAGAGGAGTGACACCATCTATTAACTATCTAACTTGCGTATTATGCTGTAATTAAAACACAAAGGCATTCAGCCAACAATTACTGATTGGCTTGGGACAAAACAATTGTGTGTGCGTGTGTGTGTGTGTGTGTTGGGAGCTCATCCCCCCTCATACGTTGGAAAAATTCCTGGCTTGAACTAAAATCTACATGTGAATAAACAAACAGCAAATGGGGTTGAATTGTTTAATATAAATCATTTACATTACAAAGTAAGACATTAGTCGTTGCCATATCCATCTTGTGTACAAGGAGCGGGACAGTGAATCAGCTGGTCAGAAATGTCTGCCTTGCTTAATGGGGAGGAGGAGGAGTTTTCTCGTTTCAGTGTAGAGAAGGACGTTGGCACAGTTAATAATGATCCCATTACTATCAAGAATAAGCTTGTTGATCCACACAGACACAGAGACACACGTAGAGACTCATGAACCTTCAAGTACAGCTGCTGTGACTCTTTCAGCTCAGGAATCAGTCCTGATGCATATGAAACTTTAAAAAAACAAAAAAAAGACAGATGAAGCAGCAAAGACGAGAAGAGGCAATGAGTGAGACGAAACAGCAGGTAGATTGATTCTTCTTCTGGTTGGCCCTCGGTGTCACACCCCTTTGAGGAGCCAGTCCACCGGCAGACCAGACTCCTCCGCCGCGTCGTCGTTCCTGATTCTGGTTGTGATGATGAAGAGCGCTGCACACGCTGCACCCGACCTGACGTCATGAGCGGAGACACAATGCTGAGAACAACTCGTCTTCACTGGTTCCCAGGAAGTTTTTGGTCTTTTCCCTGTTCTTTACCATATATATAGATTTTTTTTTTTATAATCTTTAAATAAAAATGTTTTAAAAATCATCTACAAACCTATAATTTCTATAAATTACAGCTTAACCCAGTGGTTAAAGCCACAGCGGAAAGTTTTGCAGTAGAAAACTGAGAAAGAGCGATTTGACCTCAGAGTCCAGCAGTGACTGAAAGATCAGTAGAAAAAACAAACATCATTACAACAGCAAACTGATAAGATTTCGCCAAAGTAAGAGACAAGAGTGAGTCTGTTTTCACGCGAGGCCGCAGAGTCCGATCTCGGAGAGGAGCCTGAACGCCGACCGGCAGCCTCGCGCCGCATCAGTGTGTGTGTGTGTGGGTGTGTGTCTGCATCTTGTGTGTGTCGTGTTATCCTCCTCGAGTGAGCAGCTCCTGGGCCCATGTCTTGATGGCCGCCGTCGTGTGTTGGAGCAGCTGCCACGTGGAGTTGGTGAAGGCCAGAGCGTGGCCCTGGAGGCAGGAGACCGACACCTCGCCACTGACAAACACAGAAAGACAAAGACGCTCCAGTGACCCCGCTTCTCCTGAATGAATCTGTTCTTACACACACATTTGCGATTGTTTTCCCAGAATTTCATGAACACAGCTCATTAAATTGACATTTTATTTTGCTGAGATTTTCTAAAATACACCTCTCAAGATGTCTTTAAATATGTTCATTTCAAATTATTAACATTAACAGCTATTTCATTTTAAGACGTGACGTTCTTTAATAACCACCAAAGTTTCATAATAACCAAGTTTGAATCAAACAGGTGGTTCAACTGAAACCTCCTCCTTCAACAGGAGCTGTGAGACTAAATACTGACTTGCAGGACTCCTGCAGGTTGGTCCACGCTCGCTGCAGCAGCTCGGAGATGTACGTCAGCGCTGGGAGGACGTAGTTCTGATGGAGGAAGATGAGAAGCTCCTTCAAATACGCCACCACCTGGAACACGCTGTCGGGCGTGTTGGTGTAGACCTGGGCGGAGAGACGGGAGTGTGAACGTCAGTCGTTTCCAGACGCTTTACAGCAGAGACTGCATGTTATACCTGCACACGGACATTATGAAAGTACGAGAGAAAGACGTGGGGGGTTCTTACCCAGTCTACGGCCAGCGGTGTGGTTTCTTTCACCCACAGGATAAACTGCGTGGTGTTTTCAGAGATGAACACAGCTGCTGTTTTTGTCTTCTCCAAACCTTGTTCCATCAACGGTCCCACGACCCGCACACACTCAGAGTAATAATAAGGAGTGTTCTTCTCCAACCAGCTGCACAGAGGGCAGAAACTGTTTCAATGCATTGTTCATCACACAAACAGTGAATGTAAATATCTCCACTGTGCTTTAGTTGTAAAACAGAGAAATGTTTCTATCTGAAGGAAAGTTAGTCGATCACTGCACACATGTAGAGATATCAAAATACTGCTCAAATAAGCTCAATCTTATGGTGACTTGTAGCTGGATGGTCCTCAGAGCCATTTGTAATAGAACGCTTTAACTGGATCCTGACTTGAAAACAGAAGTTGGTCGTCAAAGTCCGAAATAAGACGCTATCCAACATGTTCGGAGGCTGAAGTCGTACCCGAAGCCTTGTTTGGAGTACAGCGATATTTTGCTCCAGGCCTGCTGAGACACGGCCGTGACGCCCGTCGTCTGCAGGTACTTGGCTGTGGTGGAATCTAAAAACAATAGAAGCACAACAGTTACTTCAGCGGACACGACATGTCAGAAGGGTTTTCACCGCCACCGCTGAAACGGCGCTCGGACACCTGCGACGGAGCCGTGAGATCTAACGTCGTGAGCGATGAAGCCCGCAGCGAACACGAGCAGAACCATGAGCAGTTTGGACCAGGGGAAGCCGCGACCGCGCATCTTCACCTGCAGATTCTGGAGACAAGAGGACCAGCAGCTCAATAAAGAGAACCGAGGTTTCACTGTTAAAATACATCACCTCTTACATTAAGCAGAACCACACCAAGTACTTTATGGACCGACACGAATAAGTAATTGCAAACTGAGTGACGGCGTCTCACCTGGCACAAGCTGTTGCACTCCTGAAGGTCCTGAGATTCAACAGAGTCTCTCATCTCGTCATTGGTCACTTTGAATGACTGGATTGTTTCTTCAAGGTTTTTCCGCAGCTACAAAATAAACAGAACTCGAGTTGACTCTTGACTTTCTGGCTGCAGGACATTGGATTGTGTGACTAGAAAAGTGGCACGGTGCAAATCTGCTTCAATGCTCCGATTTAAACATCTATAAGGGAACATTTGATTTATGAAGAGGAGATCGTACCTTTGGTGGGAGGATATTCCACGACTTCAGTAAGTGGTTTAACAGCAGACTGTAGAAAGAAGAGACGGCACCACCAGTCATGTAAATTCATTGATATATCAATGCCTTTCGTGAATTTCCTCATTCCTTCGCTTCATCAGCATCTCTACGTGTGGAAGCAGCTGCACTCGCCCCAGATAATGGCTGTTAATATGTAAAACGCTTTCTGTACTATTGGCGAGTAAAAGAATCCACGGCATGCAACTTTTTTGTTATCGACACAGAAATGAATATCAAAAAGTGAACTCTTACTAAACCAGCATGCAACCATTAAAAGTTAAATATATATATATATTTATATTTATATATATATAAACATACCTGGACTGGGGTAAGTGTTTGGTGTAGAGCTGCCGCCAAACTCCTAAACTCTGTACATCCACACACAGACACTCCGTCATGCTGCTGAGGAGCTGCAGAAAGCACATGAGAACGACATGAACAGTCTGACTCAAGTTTTGGTGCTTCAGGTCCTGTTTAGTGCAGCCAACCATGAGATGTCCATCACTAAAACATCAGTGGCGACAGATGCAGGTGAGGAAAACGTCAAAGAAAATTAGTTCTGTGCGAGTACTGAAGTGCACAGATCACTTTTTGTCACTGTACTGAGCGAAGCTCCACGCTGCCATCTGCAGCAGCAACAAACGCGTGTTTCACCTCTCTCTTCATGTCGTCTGGACAGTGCGGCGTGGCTCTGGACAGAAAAGATGGCAGGTACGTGTGCAAGGTGCTCTCAGGCTTGGCGCCGAACGCAAGGACCTTCAGTCGAGGATACAGACGCCTGAGCTGCTCCTGCAGACTGACACAGACAAAGACTCAGTACATTTTACACCTTTAGGTGCACAAGAGGAAAAAATAAAAACAAAATTGCATTTTTAATTTATTTTTTTTACTTCTGAAAACAAATATGACAATATTAATCTTAATATTATGCCATTTTAATCAGATGTAGTTCTGTATCATTCCAATACACACAAGCTGCAGAACTGTGTGTCGGCATCAGTGTAAACTTACCTGGACGACAGCGCATTTTTAGGCATAAAAGCAAAGTCTAGAAGAGGAAAGAACTCTTTGGGACCCATAATACCAAATCCCTTTGTCAGGTTTGCATGAAGTCTGAGAAAAGATAGAAGAAAAAGAAAGAACACTTTTTTTAAAAATGTCAGTTTTCTTTTTGAAATTCTCTCAAAACACAACACTCGACGCCAAGGGACAAGCTTTCAGGTGCAGTGATTAGAAATGCATTTAATTTATTTCTGTGACTATTTCGGTTCAAATCTGGAACATATTTTCAGGTCAGACTCACAGCAGAAGTCTCTCCAGATAGGCGATGGCATACGAGGACAAGGACTTGACTCCCAGTACAGGAAGCATGATACCCAGCCACACTGAAACACAAATGACACAACAATATTCACCATTTTAGACTTTTCAGCTTTATTAGCAGCTTATGAGCAGATATAGCAGAAGAAAATAACTTCTGTTCATGTAAGCAGGCCAATCTGAATTCCTTCCGTTTGAGATCTCAGACTGAAACGACCAAGTAATGAAGGCTACTGAGGTAATCCAAAGGATGTTTTGCTTCTGAATGACACACTTGTTTCTTTCTTTATCTTTGGGGAGCCAAACAATACTCAATGACCCTGTGGAGTTTTCTTTTTTTGAAGGTGGTTATATAACCTTCCAAGAATATTCATCTGCTCATGCCCACGTGATGCAATCTCTCCAGAGAGAGAGAGAGGGCGAGAGAGAGAGAGCGAGAGAGAGAGAGAGGATGAAGCAACTGGCTGTCAGAGGACGTCTTACAGCTCTAGTGTTGCATCAGTGACCTCCACCCCTGAATGTTCTGCTGACACATGTTGCAGAAGTAGGGAAGGGGTAGACGGAGACACACCAGGAACCAGGATTGGCAAAAAGAATCGTGTCTTTATATGTCAAAGGGTACATATCGGATTAATGCATGTGAACTGCTGCAGGTGCATTATTACCTCTTAGTCCCTGACTGAGATCATAAAATCCAGCTTGTCCCAGAGCCCACATGATGGTGAAACACTTCACTGGTCGATTCTGAACGGAACGCAACAACTCCAAATACTAGAAAGGAAGGAAATGAGCAGAAACACGAATTACCAAACAGCACCGCATATTTATTGAGACATACAAAGTCAACTGAAAGGTTTGTTTTATAGGAAAGAACAGAGCAGGAAAAAGTGAGTGAAGCAGTGATTTGATTGTCTCCAGGTCACTCACATCTGGCAGGTTTTGGGTTGCTATCCTGGGTTTGTCCTGTAGGATTGCCTGGATGCAAACTCTGTATCCGTGCAGAGGTTCCCCTGGAAACAGGAAGGGAACAAAAAAAGAAAAGATTTCTTTGTTGTTAAAAAAGAAAAGAAAAGAAAAGAAAAACAAAATGCAAAGAAGCTGCCAAGGTAACTTGCATAATCTGGTTTTTCCAAACTTATTGTTTAAAAAGTAAAAAAAAAAAAAAAAAGCAGGGTATAACATTCAAAGATGATGTGGGCTTAAATCTAAGCACTTTTCTCTGTACAGACTGTGTATTTAGGATTTTCACTGGATTGGCACTTTGTGTGTTTGTTTTCAACAGCGCCTACATAAAGTGGTAATGGATTATAATGAAGAGACTTGTTAGAATAGTTAACTGCTTGAGTTAATACCAGAAGCCATTCGGTCTAGAATCATTTACATTTAATAGTGCAAGGACCACTTCCATGAGATAAATGAGAAACATTGTTTGTCTTTTCAACTTCTTTGTCTGACGTAAGAATAACCGACATCGAGGCACAACATCCACTGAGATGGTCTATGTTTAGTCTTAAGCAATCAAACTATGTTTTTGTTTCTTCTTCTAAGCTCCTGAATGTACCTGACTGTCTGTCCAGCTCCCTGAGCATCGTATAAACACAGTGGTCGAAGAAATCTGGCTGAATGTTGCTGCAGCGTCCAATCAGGCTTTTGATGACGCCCTTCAGCTCTTTCCCTGTAAGGCAGTATGGGTAGTCTGTGACAAAAATGAAACCGAGGGATGGGAGTTAGATGCAGCCATGTGACATAATTTCCTCGTAAACAGTGGAGTCTGACTGACCGTGAGCATAGCTGCTGAGTATGGGCTCGTTCTCTGGGGCAGTCAGATGGAGGTTGAGGTATCCTGCCAGGTCTTTGACCCACACCAAAGGGTTTTCTGGGAAGAGGGTTTGACTGCGAGCCAACTGCTCCTTCAGGTCCCCGATATCTAACTGCAGACAGAAGAGAACAGCGAGCCTATCAGAGCTGCGCTCTCCAAGGCAACTCGTCCTTCAGGCAGAGATAAATTGCGTAGCAGCATGTGACGGTTCGGTTTGGACACATTACAACGTTACAATTGTTTCTGGGACTTCCATCAAAAGTATTTTTGGCATCATATGGATTCTGATGGTGCCGTTTTCAGTTTTAATATGAAACGATTTCCGCCAACAGCAGAGAATCTTCAAAAGTTTTCATTAGTAGATGTAGAACTCAAATTTTAAAACAAAAATCCTGATGCAGTACGCCACAACAGAAATCAGTCAATCGTGTTACTCACAGCTTTGAAAGCTTCCTCGAGCGTTTTGTGAGTCACCGGTGTGGCGGTACTGCTGGGCTGCACTTTCTTGGTGGGTTTACTCGACGAAGTCTTCTTGCCGGCCGTCTCGGCCGGCGGAGGAACCTGCTCCTTGTTTTGTTTCTTTCTTTCCATCTTCTCGAAGCTGTCGTACAGAGTCTCCGACATCTTCAGGGGCGCTGTAGGGAGACAAAGCAGCAGCAGTCAGCTTTCTGAAGTTACTCCTAAGCTGCCCTCAGCCCTAAAAATCAAATGACTCCAAGAAAACCGGAGCATTTCTCTCTCGGGCTGTTCACTCTCTCACATTCAGCGCCGTACTTATCGCCTCCCCCCACAGCTTGCACAACACTTATCCAGAACAAAATTCATTACAATTCACAAAGGAACAGAGTTAATACCAAGCAGCATGTATCCCCTTGTTTTGCACTCAAGAAGAGTTTCTTTGGAATCAGTATAGTATATACAGTCTTTTACATGGTTTTGTTCTTGTCTTGTAGTTATTACAGCTGCACCTATACCACAACTCAGCTGGAGATCTAAAATTCTAAAGATCTAAAATTAAAGACACAAAGAGATAGGAAGAATGGAAACAGTGAATTAAATATTGGAGGTTTAATAACAGGTTGCTGTAAAAAAAAAAAAAAAAAGGTGAGTAGGGTGTATATGAACATACTATGTGTAGGAATGCATTACACATATACAAAGGCTACACAGCTTTAAAGTTAATGATATGGTTTTCTGTAGAACCTTTGTTGATACCAAAAGCTAAAGGCTACAATTAGAAACAGTATGTAAAAGTGAGTGACAAGCCACATCTAAAGAGGTTAACCGATTATACTGCAGAAATCTTTCACTATATCAAGTTCAGAGTTGCAGGTTATTGGAGTCGATTAGAGGCAAGATACACTGGACAGGTCGCCAGTCCATTACAATAATGCACTAATATGACTGGGCCTGTTTTCCACTGTCGATGTACACATGTCATGCTACAGTTAGTATTTAAAGTCGGTATTTCATCAACCCAAACTCATGTTGCAGAGACTGACCTCCGCAGCACTCAGCTATGGATCCACACAACTGCACACAGGAATCAGTCAGACCCGCCCACAAACTCGAACAGTTGTTGACAGCAGTCACCAGTTGTCCACTGACGGTTCAACTGTAAATGTTTCGAAGAAACTTCAATCTATATTTGCTCCGAGATGTCAACAACTCCGTTGTCTGTTCTTAATGTTACCTTCTGCAGACAAGAATCACAGATGTGAATTGACTTAAAGGGATGAAGGCTAAAACTGAAGCAACTATGCACCACTCGGTAAAGTACTGAATGGATTAACAAGACAATTAATGTTTTAGATTTTTGAAATTGGTTTGAATACCAATAGTCTTCAGATCAACAAATAAACAAATATATCAAAGCCAAATAAACAGCAGTCAGTGGTTTCCTCCAAATATATTACTCAAATATCTAACAGATCTGTAGTTACATATCTAAACCATTTTTTGTTTAAAAAGGTTGCATCCAGGTTGAGCATCAATACTATTTATTCTATTCTATTCTATCCTGCTGTAATTAAGCAGGAGATAATGAGGACACATCACATCATGGCTCTATTCAACACTTCTAGAAAAATGCATTAGGATCTTATAATTGTAACACACCTGAAACATAGAGGGATATATTCTCAAGGGAAGGAGCTACTGTGTGACGCTAATGAAGAATAGAGGCGCTCCAAAAATAGAAAGTTAAAGCAGATTAAACAAATACCTGATAAATGTTTACTAGTATAATGGATTATGAAAGGTTTACAGCATACTGTGCACACTGAACACAGTGCTGGCATTATCATATAGAGCTAAATAAATTAAAAAAACAAAACAAGTATGGATATGTAGGATAGGCGAACCTCAATTATCTGTCTTTTGAAATGTTTGGTCCTTATTCCATAACAACACATCTGTATTGTTCCATGGCGTGTTGACCAGATGGTATGCGGGAACTCGATCTCTGAGACTGCGGCAAAGAAAGTTGGTAATTGATGAATCCCAGTTGTCCAAGAACACAAAAAAATTAAAAAGATCCAGGCTAAGAAATTTTTTTTTTAGCAAAATCTGATCAAATGTTTTACGTCCTGCCATATGAAAGTTGTGAGCTTGACAAGCAAAGAGCTTATATGCTGAAATGTTTGGGGCAACACACTAGTAGGATTCCTGTTGGTCAGCACTGAGCGTAGACGGGGTGTAATTTGAGGAGTGGCGCGGCGCCCGTGGAGGCCTCAGGATTCTCACACCAGCAGAAGAATAGCTGATGGGATGCTTCGCATGTAGACAGAGCAAATCACCTCACACTGCAGAACCCAAAGTCCTGCTCATCTGATCACATGTACGTCACCCATCTACCTTCTCTAAAGAATGGATGGTTCCCATTTTTGACTGGCAGACTGATATTTAAGATACAGGCTGCTTGTGTTTTAACAGCTTCTGCTGTGTGATTACTATGATCACATCACAGCCTGCAGTTTATCCCCTCAGATCAAAGAATGAGTCAAGTTACACTATAAAGTTCAACGCATTTAGGACAGATTATTTACTAAAAAGAAATAAACAGATTTTTTTTTACACAAAACCTTTACACTGTCTCTCTGATGTTGCTGCCAGGTCACTGTGATCCAACAGACTTTGGACAGGATGATTCTGGGATAAAAGTGGAGTATAAACAAAAAGCGGATTTTTTTGACAAGGATGAGCAGACATATATTCAGACAGGGTATCTGTTGGAGTTGTGAATATAAAAATCCACAAATCGATCACACATTGATCACATTCTGTTAGTTTGAATGTATAAGGAAGCATAAACTAATCTCCCGCAGATATTAAGGTTACTGGTGTGTTTTTCATCTCCTACTTGAGGAGGGGCAAAATAGGTCTGATGAGGTTTCCTCATCTAGAATTTGAATTAACATAAATGCATCATTTTATCAGGTAAATTTTAACAATTCAAACTATCACATTATATTTTCAAAGAAGTAAATAACTTCAAGTTGAGGTATAATCCTATAAGTGTCTAAGGGCTTGTGGTGCCTGCTGGTATTTTACATGGATCAGACCAACCACCTGTGGCATGTTTCCTTCCCACAATCACATTCAACTTGATCAAACTGGATAATCAACAACAACCTTAAACCTTTTATAAGTCTCATTTAAGTCCCATTTGTAATGAAGAAATACCTAACTATTAACTGGAAATCATAAATCTTGGCCATTCATGAACCAAGTGATACAGCAGTGCACGGCATTATTCTTGGTGATGACATTAGCAGAGCACATCTAAATCCATCAATTAATCCACTGCCTGTATCATTGAAAGCACCTCAGGCTTGTGGACTCGAGCTGATTCCAGCCGACTAGTGGAGTCAGCTGTGTAGAGTCAGTGGAGGCACGGTACACCCTGGACAAGTCACCAATCCATCACTAGATGAAGTCAGACAGACTATCTCACATTTACATCTAGAATTAATTTCACAATGTGAAGAAACCTGGAGAAAAAGGGAAATCATGCAAACTCCAAAATAAACCTCAGCAAAAACCATGGAAATTCTCACTTTGAGGCAAGAATGCTCACCACCATCCGCTTATATGTATTTCTCCTGACAGGATTATATAGTTAAATTTTTATACTGTCAAATAATAAACAGCCAATACATTTAGTGTCTATTTCCTGAAACAAACTAATGCAGATGTACTAATGATGCACTGATGCACTAATAACTACAGATGTAGTAGTACTTAGTAATAGTAGTCTGTGGAGTAACAAGCGTGAAGGGGAAAAAAAAGGCACCGAATTGGGGTTTGCATACCCAAATAGCTGGAATAGCATTTTAAAACTATTAAGATTGATGGAATACAGGTCAGTGACATGACTGGGTAAAAAACAGACAGTCAGCAAGACAATGTTCGATCACAGGCAGCAATAATCACATCACAGGTTCACAGAAGAAGAGCTTAGGTGCTGAACTGTCCTTCCTGTCTCTGCATTTCTTTAGCGATGAATTTAAAAAAAATAAAAATCTATCGGAGCGTCACAAAACACAGACTAACAAACTAAACCCAGGAATGTTGAGTAGCTCAAACTCTACATCTGACAAGAATGGCAGAGACATCTGTTCTCTAAAACTTTAACAAGGGATAGACTACACAATGATAAGCGTGGTCTTGGACCACTTAGTTTCAGATAGGTGTCACTTTTATCATATGCGGTGTGATGCATGTTGATCCGCAAATCATTCCATTTTCACCATATTTCACATCATCGGTGTAGGACTGCACAATATTAGTCAAATGCTTTAAAATGTTTGGATTTATATACGATACAATTTTCAGCTCAATTCACTTTCTTCAAATATGCACCTGTATTGTTCCAAAGATTTTGGGAGTAGAGATTGTAGTTACAATATGAAATAGAGACTCTGGCAATGTGGATATATATTACTGAACAGATGTGACAGCTGTCAATCAAAAGAAGAAACCTGGGGCTCCCATAGCCACGTTGTTATGAATGATAACTTAGGATAGAAACAGATGTTACTAAAATGTACAATTGGTGTGTAATATTAGACTGCTCAGCAGCAGTGGGACTCAAAAAACAACCCTGCTTAAATGTGGTGTAATGTGCAGGTAAAAAGACGGGTGTAGGGAGAAAGACAGGAGGCTGCAGACAGATCAGGTGGCGACAGGTAAATATATAGAACAGGGGGTACATGTAATTAAATAGATCAGGGGTACAGGTAAATAAATAGACCAGGGGTACAGGTAAATAAATAGATCAGGGGTACAGGTAAATATATAGCTCAGGGGTACAGGTAATTAAACAGATTAGGGGGCAGCACATACGGAGCTCCTTCAGTGATGACGTTGACTTTGTTGACACTGCGAGAAAAACTGCTAATAAGCTAACCTCCGCTCATACCAGCTAAGCATGCACTCCTCCAAGGTGTGTGTGACGGAGACACCTGGTCTCGGTGTTCAGAGAGGACGGCTGGTGAATTAAACAAAAGTAAATTAAAGTGTGGACCCTCCGAAGCGGAGCGGTGAGGCTGCAAACAGGAACTACATCACGTTACTCTGCGCGAGGCTAAGCTACAGCGGCTAGCCTGTCAACCCGGGTGACGGCGAAGAGATATCTTGGTGGAGCTTAATGATTGAGGAGACAGGGTTGGATAAAGGCAGTTTAGTGAGGACTCGGGTCAGTCTCCATCTTCCTGTGTGACCGCGGGGTGTCGGTGCCCAGCGGGCCGTGCTCACTTACGCCTGGACGGCTGGTTGGATTCGGCCAGAGCTTTCCTCCCCCCGCCGCCGTTCTTCTTGTCGGTCGCGTTGTTTTTCTTGCCTTTCTTTACCACCTCCCATTTGCCGGCCGAGCCGTTATTCGAAGCCATGTCTGCGGTGTCACTTTCGGGTATTACTTTCGGGCGTGCGGGTCTCCTTCCACTGTGCTCTATGGAAACGGCTCTTGGATCCTTCAGCCGTCCGCGTGCCACGTCTCTCTGACGGCGTGACGTCAGGGTGACGCGTCTAAACCGTTAAGTTTCAACCGGACGAGTTGACACAATATATCGATCAAAGTCCTGTTTGAAAAATGTTTTCCAGATAAACCATGTTTATCCGGAGCTCTTTTTATGTGACTAGATGCTTTAAAACTTTAAGCAGCCTTTTTTTTTTCTTAAATATTTTAAATCAGCATCGTTAAGAAAGAATTAAGTAAAAATCGTCTGTTTGTATGTATAACTAAAATTAATATTTGGGAAAACACAATTAATGACACTGCACATAAAATGTGAAAATAAATCACATAATTTCTAACCTTCATTTTACCATTAATTGATCCATCCCCTTCCTTCTTGATACAGTATAGTTCTGGGGTGTCCAGCCCATTTTACTAGGGAGACACGTCCAATTGAATATAATTCAATTTAGTTAGTATTTTTGTTGCATCCCCTATGAGAAAATATATTGTTACGACCCTGGGTAGCACTAACTTGTCCCATGATGACGGTCTAAACCCAGCTCACGTTCCGCATTAGTGGGTGAACAAACCAAGGCTTGGTGAATTCTGCTTCACATTGATAAGATGGGTCGACATCGAAAGATCACAAAACGACGCCCTAACCTTCTGAACTCCTCACCCCCCAGGACTCTCCCTGTACCCTCCGCTCTCCATCCAAAACACCTTCCAAGACTACCAACCTCTGCACTATGGATGATTTGACCTTCTCGACCACTCCTCGACCCCAATAACATCTTAAATGTTAACTTAAAAAAAACTTCTGGAGCACTGTGAGATGGCTTGAATATAAAGTGCATTACAAACAAAATCTATTATTATCATTGTTATCTTTTAGCATCATTAATGTAGTCAAGGTAATCAATTTGGTAAAAATGAATATTAAACCTTGGGAATTCCTCTGAAGTTAAACCTGCCTCTGGCCAGGTTTGATTTAAGTCTTGATTTAGACCTGGATTAGCTCTAGTCTCCCTTCAAGAAAAGAGATTATTTAACTGAAGATTAGAACAAGTCTGAGACTATTTGAATCCACATCTTAGAAAACCATTTCAGTAAGTCCTGGTTTAAAATGTGATTTAGTCCAGAGCAATAGACTTAATCCATGAACATAAAACAGGGCCAGAAATGCAGGAAAAAGGCTACTTCTTGTGTAAAGCTCACACGGCTTCCGGTGTGGAGAGAGAAATGGCGGTGCTCCTAGATCGCAGTAAGGCACTCTTGAAATCAATCCACTTTATAAAGAGCCTCTTAACAAGCTCTAACTTTAAGCATTAGTACTGTAATAAAATCAGTGTTCCCATTCGGTTAAACTGTAAATACTGAACATGTCCTTCACTACAACTGTGAATTTCACATGAGATATACAGGTACATCTCAAAAAATTAGAAAATTTTAATTTTCTGAGATGTACCTGTCGTCAGCCAATAAACTTGAAGTCTGGGACATGACTGTGGTACCAGTGCGCCTAAAACAGTCAGCCTATTTAAATCTCATCTAAGCAGTACTAGAAAGAAGGTAATATTTGAGACAAGTGCCACAGTTAATTGTGTGTAATAGGAATAGTGTGACTCACTGGCAAAGGAAAAAATAAAAACAGTCTCACAGCAGATAGAAACACAGTGATGAAGTTTACTACTTTTCTTGAACCTCAGAGCTTTATTTCATTCCAACAGAAACTCCAAATAATGCAAGTTGATCACATGGCTGTCATAGCAACAATCGAAGAGCGAAGGTCTGATGTTTTCTCCTCCTAACTTCATCACAACTGTTCAACAAACAACAAACCTTTAGTGTTTTGGCAGCCACGGTCGCATTTTAACACTATGCAACATATGAAAAATCAATTAAATCCGGCAACAGAAGAGTAATGATAGCAGGTAAAATATTCAACCCAATTTACACGGTCAAACATTAGTATTTAGAAGTGTAGTAGTATCTGTCTGTCTGTCTGTCTGTCTGACTTTAGTATTAATTACAAAGACTGACATCTGCCTGGTAAATATTATAGTGATGCCTCTGACTTGGACACTGAGGATTTCAATGCAAATAAAAAAACTAATTTTCATTAAAACAAATCTAAAAAATATAAAATTGCATCTTCTTGTATCTTTGCGGCTGTGGCCAGTCACTGCATGTTGGCATTTTAAAAATCATTTCAGTCGGTTTATTTTGCTACATTTAGTGCAAGACCTTTATTTTCCCAACATCTAAAACCACTTTTTTTTCAGAAACTGTATAGAGCAGATTAAAAAAAGATAAATAAATAAAAACATAAATACCCCATGCTGTTTCCTAAACAAGCAATCAGAAGTAAAACCTCTGGAGTGATGAATAAGAACATACCGGTGATGGTTTTACCTCAGAGCGATGACTTTTTTTATGCCTCTACAAGTGAGCAGTTCAAAGTCTGTGATATGTCTGCGGTCTAAATGTTCACGTGTCATCATATGTAATATGAATCAAAAAATATATCCATGTGCAGACCTCTCTTCCAGGCGGCTTCTATAATCTCACCTTGTATAATTTTCGAGCTGAGCCATCGTGAAATTGATCACACTGTGGAAAACATTGTGTGGTTTCACACGTGAACTCTGGAAAGAACCCAGATGCTCGTGTGCTTCTCTGTGTGGTCACCGGTCAGAGTGCTTGGTGAGAGAGAAAGTGCCCTGCCCTCTTCAGACAGACAGATTCATAGCACTGTTGGCCTCAGTGCTGCGACCCTGTAATCGCAATGCTGTTAACCTTAAACCCTGGACGGGCCGGCAGAGCCGCCGTCCCATCTGCTAACAGGTTAGAATAAGTCTAGTAGAACAATCCAGGCTGCTAGGCCCAAGTCCACTCAGGTCTGGGTTAAGTGTCCATTTGCTAGTAAGAGTTTGGGAAGCGAGGCTGTCCTCCCCCACATGGGAGGAGGAAAGAAACCTTGTAAAAATTAAAATAAGAGGATGGGGGGGGGGGAGGCGCAAACATTAGGGTCAGATCAAGGAATGACAGATGGAGGAAGGGTGATGAAGAGATGAGGATGAGTTCAGAACTCCTCTGAGTCTGCTCGTGCTCCTTCGTCAATGTCCTCGTCCTCCGGTGGTGCGAATCCCTCCTGCAAACACATTCCATGTCAGTGTTCAGAGTCATTTCGTCACCCTGCAGTGCTTCAGCTAACAAACATGTTGCAGCTAAAACGGTCTTCTCTGTCTGGTATGTCCACAATGTCAGCCTGAAAGCTTTCCCAAATTCTACATATTAGAACTCGTCTGTCTTTATTTTGATTGCTGTGTAATTGATTTGGGACATTGCTGGAGACGGAAGCAGCGAAAAAAAAATTCAGTTAAATGTTGATATTTTCACTGGTGCAGACGTGGCACCATCGTCGATATCCCAGAAACCCATGCGGCAGGTTTCCAAAGATGAAGTCCGTTGGCAAAACCAAAACATAGTTTGATGGTGACAAATTCCAGTTTGTAAACACACGGACTTTGGTGTGATCGATTTAGGCAAATACAGTTCGGAAATGGTGATAATTGTGATGTTTTCATGTATTGGTTCATTCTCTGTGCAGAAGTGATACGTTTTATGGGAAGTATATTTTAAAGATTTTTTTTTCCGGTAGAGTAACCTTAAATAGAATAACAAAGCCTACATTTTGAATGTAGAATTGCTCTGAAAAAAAAAACCAAGATTGATGAATACATAGTAAATAAGTCCTACAATATCCTCTGAAATGACAAAACAGCCTCTTGTCTTTTTGGCACACGTGTTAAAAGTGATTAAAATCTTGTCCTATGGTACAATCCGATCAGATAAACGTGTTAGTCATAATTCTGTTTACCCACCTATCTGATTTTATCTGTCTTTATCTGATTTTCTCTTGTATTCTTATTAGTATGTTTTTATGCTCAATTGGAGCACTTTGAGATTAAATAAAGGAAAGTGTGTGACAAATAAAATGTATTATTAATAATATAAATGCAATGACGAAGAGCTCATCCATGTGTACTGAAACTGAATGCTGGAGCTACTCAGACATCTCACAGGTGAATGATCAAATAAAGTAGAAAGTGACTCAAACGTAGCTGACCAATGATCCAGAAACACACTCACGCTCACCTCACTGCATATAACTGCACACTACAGTGTATAGTTCGTATAGTATTTACCTCTGTAGCGTACAGTATGTCTATAATTTTGCTGGCAACCGGACCGCTTTCATTTTCATTCTCCTGGCAGATGAGCTCGATGTCTCTGAGCTTTCCGAAGTAGAAGTCTCTCTCTTTTTCCAGTCCATCGATAGTCAACTTCATGTCCAGAACCTGAAGGCACACGTGGTGGAAGAACACAATAAAACAAACATGTGTTAAACAGCAGAATGGTTATACACAGAACAATGTCAAAAAAGGCCAACCACTATTTCACACTTGTAGGACATCCAGACATAGGTAAATAAATTATTTAATTATTGGCTTTAATGACCGAAAAGGTCGCATGAAGGTGAGAATGTGCTGAGTCAGTCCAGTTGCCTGCAGTCTGTTTTATCATCAAATAAAGGAAAAGTGACCTTGAGCTCATTATTGTACAAAAAGAAAAAGTCTGAACCGGACACAATTTATATTCACAACAATGCTTGAGCTAGAAAGCACCTCAATGTGAAGTCAGTGTCACAGTGCAATGCAAGAAAACTCTGAAACAACGCTCCCCTTCATTAAAGCTGAAGGATGTGAGAGCTGCACATGAACTTACAGACTGTAATCAAAGTGTGAAGAGAGGAGTTCTACCTGCTGGTGGAGCTCTATGATCTCAGCATCTCCTCCGTTACGGGTCACGGGAGGGTTCCTGCGGGTTGCGATCTGCCTCTGTGGGGTGGGAACACTCTTTGGGGCTGTTGGTGACGTTCTCATGGGGGCTGAAATAACAGAACGCATGTTTAGACATACACACCCACCCACACCCACACCCACACCCACCCACACCCACACCCACACCCACACCCACACCCACACCCACACCCACACCCCCACCCCCCCCCCCCCCACACACACACACACACACACACACGCACACACACACACACACACACACACACACACACACACACACACACACACACACACACACACACACACACACACACACACACACACACACACACACACACCTGCTCAGTAGGAAAAAAGCAGGAGAACAAATGCACACATACAACAACCAGAATCAATTACAAATGAGATGCGTCTGTTTTGGTTTTTGAGTTTCATTGCTGTTTCATCAGTAATTTCTGTTTTAAGAAAAGAAATAGAAATACTGCATCGATATTCGCTCTGTGAGTGAAACTGATGGAAACTTTCTCTTCATTGGGCTGAACTCCTGCTGGAATGTATGTCGAAGAAAACAGATATAAGCGGAAATGTTTCATGTGCACTGCTTGCAGAGCAAATTTTTTTAAATTAAAATTGTTATATTAAAATTGTTACTTCAAAAAAATTCTAAATTAAGTTATTGCTTATATTTCAAAATATCAAGTCAGCTGTTGATAAAACTGCCCTGACCTATACATTAATGTCCAAAAAGCAATAATACATTATGGTAGGTCACAAAGTTCAAGTAAACAGACAGGATGTCTTTAAAATTGTGAGAACTTCCAAACAACAGACGTCAAGTGGACAAACAATCAGAATACTAAATAAACCGGAGCAGATCAAAGAAAGTGACTCCGAGTATTAATGGAAGCAAGACAGCACACGCACGCTCAGCACAGGGGATGTTACCTGGATGAGAGGGTCGTTTAGGTTTGTGATGAATGGATTCACCTGAGTTCGAGGTGGAGATGTAGTTGTATGAAGAAGCGTGAGCAACAACACAACAAGGCTGAGTCTACACACAGCAGACGTGTCTGCGTGAACCCATGTGATGTACGAGTGCTGTACCTAGTGGAGGCGGCGGCGGCGTTCCTTCTTGGCCTTGCCGCGTGAGCAGGGGGTCGTACTCTTTTCCATCGTAGTTAGCGTCGAAAAACTTCTTAAACCACTGAAGGAACTCAAAATTGTCTTGGAACTTCCCCTTTACCAACCTCTCCACAGGGATGATCTGAAAGGACAAAGGAGATTTGTGAAGACGGAGAAAGTAGCAAGAGCCTCTGAATCCGAAGGTTCCAGCTTGTGGTCAATAAATGAATTTAGAAAAACAAAGCAAGTTAGGAAATGACATGATGATTAGTTGGTCTTTCATTTGCTTAGCGGTTTGACACTTTGCATACCTTCTCTCACTGTGTATTTGTATATTGTGTTTACTGAAGGCAAACGTGCAGAAAAACATATTTGGAAACCGTTCAAAACACAAAACACATTTATAACACAGTGGATTCCAGGAGTGTGTGTGTGTGTGTGTGTGTGTGTGTGAGTGTGTGTGTGTGTGTGTGTGTGTGTGTGTGTGTGTGTGGGTATTCTGCACACAATGAGTCATTTCCTAACCGTGGATTTAGGTTACGGCTCGACGTTCAAAAAAAAGGACGGGATCAGATATTAACAGCTAAATATAGAGCAGTAGGTTACAGATGCTCCCTTGTGGGGTGGGGTGGGGTGGGGGTAGGGGTGGGGGGGGAATCGCTACAGCAGATGAGTGTTTGATTAGTCTCAGGTTTTACACCAGATGACCACCCTGACACATCCTGAGCAGCTGTGGGTTTAGGCCTTGCACAGGGGCCCACAGAGAGAAACCTGCTGACTGTGGAATTTGAACAAGCAAACCCGCACGTCCCTTGTCTACTATAATCCAATAGAATCCTTTGAATCAGAAAGTAATCTTTCTTATTGAACTGGAGAAAAAAATTTTTCCCAAATTAAATTGGACATAAAAGGCATAATTATCATCATCTCTATATTTGTAAGCATAAATATTAGACCAGAATCCAATTTTCTTTCTCTATTAAGTGTCATTTGTGTGTGTGTGTGTGTGTGTGTGTGTGTGTGTGTGTGTGTGTGTGTGTGTGTGTGTGTGTGTGTGTGTGTGTGTGTGTGTGTGCACAGTCTCACCTTGTCTATCGTCATTCTCTTGAACGCAGCCTGTAAGACCTTGAAATTGTGGATGTATTCATGCTCCAGTTTTGCATTGAACTTTACTTTCTTCATCAGTATGCACCCTGGAAACAGTATATCCATGAACTGGCAGTAAGCGGCACCTTGAAGAAAGAAAAATCACCACAATTAGAACATAATACGTTTTGCATTCATTCAGAGACATCAGGCAAGCTAAGTGTGCGTTTACCTGTACAAAGATGCTCGATCTTTGTGTACGTGAGCTGAAGAGAGTCGTTGACCCACGCCAACATGTCATGACGACTCAGGTTCTCGTTGGTCATCGCTGTGGAGTAGACATTCACCGCCATCCTCCTGCATCACACAAGATACGGTTTGTAGCAACTGAATGGGATACTTTGGATTGATCACTGTCAATATTCTGTAATGCACTAATAACTAGAGGTTTGCATTTCCAGAAGAAAATACAAGTGTGAGTGATGAAGAGTGAATAAAGCTGATCTGCTCTGATCTCAGCATTTTCATGGCAACAGATGCTGATTTCTGTTGATCTACTACACAGATACAAGTGGATTATGGCTACTAATTCAGGAAAATAACTGTGTGTCTAAGTTAAGCTTTTTTACGCAAAACTTAGTATTTTACTTTTAAAGCCGTGTTTACAAAGGTTTAAATCTGGTAAAAACTCCAGACTCCAGCACGAACAGGATGTAAGAGATTATATGCTGAAGGAACCAGATAAAACACATTTTTTATGTTGGCAAACTAATGATAATATATTGGAAATGATGAGCCATCATAGTACTTGGAAGTTTATTCACCTACCTGTGCTGGGTGTATGTTGGTGTGTGCTGTTGAGAACTGTGTTGTGCTTGATGCCCTTATAGAAAAGACCTGGAGAGAGAGAACCCAATACAACGTGGGAAATCAGTCTTGTTATCATTCATGTACTGCACTGAAAAGATAATCAGAGATCAATACCTCAAAACCGTAAAACCTTTGATAGGTTATAAAACCTAAATCCTAATAAAAGGTGTAAACTGGCTCTCTCTATTGTATAATAATCTGTTGATTCTTGATAAATAAAATTGAGATAAATGCTGATGACATTGGTCAAGTCTTCTGTATGAAGTGACCATAGACGGCGTTGTTTCAGTGGAACAGGTTTATGGCTCAGAGTACTTCCACAAGGTCACAAGGCGACATGTCACAGGAAAACTAGCAGCCAGTCACTAGTTCCCTCAGGAGGTCACTAATCTGTGCCTCAATAATCCTGTTAGTCCAGGTTCAACATGCTGTAACTCATCCCAGGTGTGTCTGAGAGGAACAGCGAGGCGTCACACTGAAAGAGCGAGACGGTGAAAAGTCCAACAATGATGCAGCATTTCCTGAGAACCAATGGCCTCTAAAGTAAACAACATACGGGATGTTGTGCTCAGCAATCACTTCCTGCTTGCACAACTTCATGGAGGTAAATATGTCAACTATGGCCTGTGAAGCTCCCAGACAATCAGAAATCAGTAGAACTGTGGTCATAGTTATAGATTAAAATACTTTACAGAAAACCGACTTTGAGGACAGTCAGTGATTTGTGATAAGTTGCATAACTAAACCTAAACTTTCAGTTTACAAACACTCCTCATGTTTATTCTCCAAAGATCTCTCGAGATCTTCAAAACCAACATGAAATGTGTTCATGCTCTGCATCTCAAAATAGTTAGCCAATCAAATGGAGCCCTGCTGCCCTACATTGTGTTGACGACAGATTGTACTTCACTTCATTACTTCTCAATTACAGTGTACCTGCTGGCAGCAGGCCGGGCTTCACAAGATCAAAATCAAGGAAAGAAAGATCTCTTATTTACAAGTACAAATGTCAAAGCACAAAAAAAAATCTATCATTTTGCAGCCCAGTCTTTAAATGTCTGCTGTGTCATTTACACATCAACACTATATCACTGATTTTGTTCCAGAGCATTCGCTATCAAACATGGCAAATCTGTGCTTTCAGCTCATAACACTTGCAATAACTAGTAAGAAATTCACACTAATCAGATTATGTGTCAATATGTGAATGCTTTTCAAACATTGTAGTGTGAATTGAATGTAGTTTTTAGCTGCATCTCATGTTAACAGAGTTAATAACTGAGCTTGTTGTCATACAGCAATCTAGGTTTCAGCTATCGCCAAGTACATGTACAGACACACTTAACAGGAAAAAAAGGCTCAATAAATACACATTTTTTATAAGGAATGTTTGGAAAACGATCAGTGTTTAATATAGTTATTAGAAATCAACAGGTTTAGAGATTAGCAGACTGAATGTAAACACGACACATAACACACGTAATATTTTGATTCGACATAAACATTTAAATGTCATTTAATCTTTAAAACAACATATTTATTTGCCAATTGACAAGTAACTAAATGTAACTGTGGTTTCAGCTTTAAATTATAAATTGCACTGTAAATTATTCTCTTTCAACCACTTTTAAAGTTGTTCTCAGGTACAAATAAATTATGGTTTTCTTTCATTCGGGCTAACTGAGGGAATCAGATTTTGGAAGATGATACTTGGCACACCTGCCATTAAAATCAGTTTTTATAATATCACAATTATAACCTGTGATCTAATCCATGGAATCAGCTGAATAATCCATAATTGATAGGTTAATTGATTGTTCATTTTGTGCTCTGTATTTGAAGCTGGTGGAGTGATGATGATCTGTCTGATTCTTGAGCATCTGAACCTCAGTGTGAACATCAGTGTGCACAATGGCAGACTGTTCAACTAAAATGTTTCTTTAAAGAAATACACCGAGCAGAGCCCTTGGTTCAGACAGTAGGACAACACAATGTACACAAGGACAAAATATGTATTAGTAGTAACAGCTACAAACTGAGACTTTGGTATTTTCCTCATAGAATAAATTGAATGGAAATCATAAATATTTTGATAAAATATCTTAGAAAAACAGTAGCCTAACAAGTTTTGGTACTTTTCTAAAACCACTATAGCAATAGAAAGCCACGCGTTCAAAAAAAATAATCTTAATTCATATTGCAAAAGTAGCAATTTATTTTTACAATTCCTGAAAAATAACAAGGCCTGCAATTTATAAATGCTGACGCAAAGTCAAATCCTTTCATGAAAGGATAATGCGAGGCACAAAACCTTTTAACCCGCAGACACAAAATATCACCGGGTTGTAATTTCTATTGAAATATAGCAAATAAAACCAAGATACAGCCTTTTCAATAAATATATATTACATCACCAAAGTGTAGCTCTAATATCTATCATTTTTAAGACACTATAAAGCAAAAACTGAGAAACAGCAGTGAACTTTGAGTAATTACACTGAATAAGAAGGCGAAGTGGCAGAACTCGGAAGGATAACAAAGCTCTGCGAGGGACAACAAACATCAGTTATTAGCAGGCTGCTGTTGAGCCTCAGTGTGGCGTTCTCCTGGCTGCGGGGATCCCGTTATGTGGCCGCTCGGTACTGACTGGACGTAGCAGACAGCCGGGTACCAGGTCCCGGTTCGAGGTTCATTTTTATTGACGTTCAGATCCGTTTGACGGCGCGATGGGAACCGTTACCACCGCGACCGGCCAGCTAGCACCCGGCTAACTACTTACAATGCTAATGCTCAGGCTCAGGGGGCGTTTGGCTGCTGTTACTGAATCCAGAGGATCTCCGGGTTGTTCAGTTTCCCCGTAGATATACAAGCAAAGATAAAATACTGCCGAGTGCGAGCGAAAACGAGACTTTTTATCCTTACGTTACCCCCCTCTGGAGGCCTTTCGGATAATACACACGCACTTACTAATGAAAGGAGGACCGACACCGACGGGACGCTTCAAGTGCCCAACCGCGACGTGGATAAAAATATGCCCTAAAATATTAAATATAAGTCCCCCAGAGAAGGGTTTTAAGAGAGGTTGACTTGGGAATACTCACAAAGTCAGCGTCCCGTTGTTCCGTTGCTACGACCCAAAACTGTCACCACAGCAAGCTGAGCGAGACTGCTGCTCCCACATAAGCCGCCAACACTGCGCACGCGCAGCTCAGTGCAGGATTTCAGCATGAGTTTCATTGAAACTGCGTTCGTTGGGCGGCCATGATGGAGCCAGGTGAAAGCGCCAGTACAGCCGCCTCAATATTCTTTTGTTGCATTTGCAATTTTCCACAATTTAAAATCGTAGTTTGTAGTTTATCATGATGGAAATATGTAACTTTGACTCGTCCAGTTTATATATTGTAAATTATCAATGAACTTTGTGTGATCTATAAAATATAGACTATAGACAATAACATAAGATGAGGTGCCTGTTATGTTGACAAAGCTGAAGCTTGTTCATTTATACGAATTAAATTCAATAACTATCCCTCGATAGTTTTAGTTGTAGCGCAAGAAACTTTTATTTAAAAATTTTACACAAGAAACGGATCATTTTTGTAACTTTCATGTCTGAAGTAGCACATTTAGTCATTAAGTAACAGAGCGTGTTTATTTTGTCACTATAAAACGTATACAAGTACTGAAGTAACATCTTGTTTCCCTCACAGACTGCCCCTATTTGCATTTTGTAATTTGCATTTTCTACCTGTGTCTGCAGTGTTTGTTTGTGTTCCTTCCGCAGTCCAAAGTCACGTTTATGTTTCACCAGTTATCTCTATATAACTATATATATAATCCTTTATATCCCCAAAATATAAGTGACCACAACTCACACACACACAAAAGAGTGACACAAAAAGAATTGAGATTTTTTTTTTTTCATTTTTATTCTTTTGCTGTTATTCTTGTGGTAAGAAACAAGCAGCCACATATAGATTCAACAGGTTCACTGTCCAACACAACAAGAATCTACAAACACACACAGCCACTGAGCAGCCACAGCGCCTTCAAAACAACAAAACCATCCAACAATAAAATAACTGAGTGAATCGTAGAAAAACAGCACCAGTTTTTGTGAACCTGTGGTGTTGAGGGGAGGCTGTGCTCCTCCAACTCTTGCTCATGTGGTGCTTCTCATGCATGGGTGTCCGTGTGGCACAGGTGATTCACAATGGCACATTTATCCCTTTCATAAAAAACAAAAACAGAAAAAGAACAAAAGAAACCCAAACATCCTGATTATATCAATTACACAAACAATAAGACGTGATCATGTATAAATATAATACTGCTAGGCAGGAATGAGACATTGTCAGGAGGTGAAAGGATCAGTGGATTTCTTCAGTCTGTGCAGCTCAATCTTCCTGCTCCGTGGAGACACACTGCTCTAATAGCAACTCATTTACCTGCACACAACAACGTTTTCTTTTGAAATGCAGCCTGCAAGATGCTCAGCCATGTCAACTTGCTCAGGACAGTCTGAGACCTCATTTATCAAATCTACGTATAGCTAGCTTGGTGTAAGGTGTACTAATGCTCATTTGATCAATAATTATGTTTATTCAGTGATATGTTGAAGAACGGGTATTCATAAACAGACAAACAACACAATTCAATATATTTATCTTGACTAATTTAAACACCTTCCACCCTCTTTTGTGGTGTATTTTCAGCCTGCCGATATGTTACATCAAGCACCCGTAATTTGACCACTGCATCACTGTATTGCTGAAATGTGTAGCTAACCATACAGAGACGACCGAGAAGAGATTACTACGTAGATTCATAGTCGTCCAAAGCCTGACCTTCTTCCTCAGACATGTGGCGAAGCTCAGGTTTTGACATTGGCCACAATTGACATGAGCAGTCAACCCACTAAACCTCCATATGTGCCAAACATCGCAAAAAAGCTACGACATCTTACCTCATATCTTTCTTAAAGAACTTCCTCCTGGAATAAATAAAGAAATTCTATTCCATCCTTAACATTTAACCTTTCCTCTTCATTATAATCTTTGCTTCCGTGATCTTTAAATCACGCACTTTCTCTTCATCAAAACACAGACCAGCCAGACGCTATGAAAGGTGTACAGATTCCACAGATATGCCGACAGAAGGGCCGAAATTTAGCTGTTGTGCGGTCAGTTTTACAATCCGTAACTCGGTGTCCAGACCCGCTTCCAGCACAGGTGAGACGGGGACGTTTCAGGGGTGTGTGTCAGTCAGAGGCAGTGAATCATAAGAATGGATGGATGGATGGAGTCGGTTTAGAGAGTGTAGCAGCAAGAATTGCATGGTGTTAAAAGCAGTTGGATTTCATCACCACACAGCACAGTTTGTCCATTGGAAACAAAAAACACTGTTAGAGGAGCCCGCAGTGCAGTGGGCGGTTTAATCACAAAGAGAATCCACACACATCTTCATATGAGTCTAAAGCTATGGTGTCTACAGTGTACCGTACGTTTGTGTGCGTGACAAGGGTTTAATAGATACTTCACTGAATCCAGTTCTACTTCTTCTTTTTTTCCTTTTTTTTTTTTAAATAACTTGGTCAACATCACTTCAGTTCAAACCATTAAAAACTGTACTGGTTTTGATCTGTCACAGTTTGTGTTTCTTCAGGAGATACAAGCAGGGTGATAATGAGCAGACTTCATCAATGTTAGTACGATCAGCTTGAATTTGGCAAAACATTTTGATTACAGAGATAGCCCTTCACTCTCGTGTAATTATTATGGTCAGTCACTCCAATTAGATTAGAAGCCGTCACTCTGCTGAGTCACTGATCATCAGTTATCTCTTCACCAATCAAAGAAATATGCTTAAATGTTTCCCCTCTTGATTAAAATCCTGTGATAGAAAATCAGTGCAGTTTTCCTGGTTGCTCAGAAATATACAAAAACATGGAGGCTTGGATGGTCGGAGCTCCAGCACAGGAACAGATTACCAGATCCCACTGGAGCGCCCGCCGGGAGGGGCCAGGATCCGAGCCGAGGACCTTTTAGGGATGTGATCATCGACCTGAGACCCTGACAGTGAAAGCACACAGAGTAGGTTTTAAAACTGTTCTAAGACACTATAACTTTACAGTTAGAGGTGGTGTAAGTGGTCCTACCTGACAGGCTAAAGGAGGACTCATGGAGGTCTCTGACGCCCTGATGGATTCGAGCACAGGTTTTGGTGGGTGTCTCTCCATCGATGGGACCCAGACCGAGCTCCTTCTTCATGGCGTTTGCAACCTTGGCCACATCGCCAGAGTACGGATCCCTGTCGACCATTTTATAGCCCTGAGTCTGACACACGGGGAAAAAACGATGAGCAATTCATGTTCATGGCAAACTCAGTTGTACTCATTTATATAATATTCCAGCGGCTTGGTTTTGAAGTGCTTCGAATCACAAGAAGACAATCTTGGTTCAAATCCAGTTCAGGGCCTTTCTGTGGGGAGTTTGCATGTTCTTCCAATTGGTTTTTACCTGGGTACTTTGATTTCTTCCCAAAGGCCAAATATAAGCAATTGAGATTAAATAGTTGCTCTAAATTGCCTTTAATTCAGTGAACATAGCCTTGCGACACTTACTTATGTCTTCAAAAGAGGTTTCCATTTCCACAACTATTACAACTAAGATAGATGTTTTAATACAATTGAAGGTCACTGTTATAGGATGTTACTGTCAAATATAACTTGAGGCTGGATAATAAGTAACAAATGTATTTAGTGCCAAATTAACAAATAAATCAATGCAATCTCTGGAAATGTAAATGTAAAAAGGACCTTAATATTAAGAGCATTGTTTAATTTGTCCAGGGAGGGTTTTGTTTTTGAGTACCGTAACAAATACTTGCAAAATAAAAAAGGTTTGAAAAGAATATTGAGAAAAGACTCCATAATTCACACCGTTATTTAGTTTTAGATACTTCAAAAGATATAGTCCACAACCCATCTAATAAACTGAACTGAGAACATGTTTTTAATGCTATTTACCCTTCGTGCTGTTTCTGCTGCTGCTGCTTAAATGTTTAACTGAATAATCTGATTTCACATTTATTTGATCTGATCAGCACGTTTCTTATGTAAAGGAGCTTTCAAAAGCAGACTAACAATATCTTGCACCTGTGGATGCGCACAATAAATAACCTGTATAAAATACAGTAGTCAATGACTCTTTCAGTGGATATACAGTGAACCGGCAGAAATGTGAAGAAGCTGGGCAGGACGGAAAATGCTTCTGCAGAATAACAGTGTCAGCGAACGAAGGGAGCACAAGCATTAAATCCTTTTTATAGGCTGTCACATCAGTGGAACAAGAAACAGCATGATGAGAGTGTTTGCTGGAGGTCAGCTGTCTGCTGACGAAGCAGAGCGCAGCAGGAGTCTTGCTGTCCTGCCATAACTACTTCACCTTTTAGGGAAACTTTTAACATGGAAGAAAATACTGAAGTATGCTTCAGAGCACGGAGGTGCCTGCTTAGAGTCTGGGTTGGGATTGTACGACGCTTTCTGCGTGTTTGCATGTTCTTACTTCTTTGCACGTTCATTTTTTGCTGGATGGTTCATTTTCACATTAACAACTAATATACAAAGCAAACGGAAGACAGAAACACAGCGAATGCACCTTTTCTCTCTGGACCATCTTCTTATAGAGATAGTCCGGGAAGGTGCGTTGTGGATAAAACTTTCCAGACCCCTCTGCGCACATGAACACGCCGTTCTCACAAACCAAACGTCCGCGGCTGATGGTGACCAGAGGGACGCCGTGGCAACGCAGCCCCTCGTACAGATTGAAATCTCCACCCTGCACTTGAGTGCTCACAGAGATCGTCCTGCACGCACAAACAGAAAATCATACACAGGTCTGTGTGTGTTCCTAGACCTAAATTGGGTAGTAAAAGTTAAAACCGTAGAATGAATGCAGTTTCTCACAGGATATCTAATATGAGTCTGTACCTTGCTGCATCTGGATCCCAGACCACGACATCAGCATCAGCCCCGGGGATGATGCGGCCTTTGCGTGGGTACAGGTTGTAGATCTTTGCAGCATTAGAGCTGGTCACCGCTACAAAACGGTTCTCATCCATTTTCCCTGAAACCTGGAGGGATTACCGGCAAAGATTACACTGAAAAAGATCTCCCTGTTATTCACCGGCAGCCACTAAAGTTGCCTTGAGAAGCTTTAATATTATTTGTTACCATGTTAATATGATCAATAACCCTTGCAAGAGTATAAATGTGTGATTGTGAACCTACCACTCCTCTCTCCCAGATGACACTCATCCTGTCCTGGACTCCAGCCACTCCGTGAGGGATCTTAGTGAAGTCCTCTTTACCCAGAGCTCTCTGCTTGGTGCTGAACGGACGGTGCTCTGAGGCCACGACACTCAGAGTGTCACTGGAAACAAGAGATACACCCTCAGTTCTGAATGTCTATCCGTCTATCCACGTCAGTACCAAACATTTAGATTACAGTTTAACAACGGGTGTAGAGTACTGATCTGAATGCAGCTCGCTTACTTGCCCAGCAGGCCCATGAGGTAGCTCGGTGTGTTTGGGTCTAGACGGAGAGGAGGGACGATGACGTGGGCAGCAGCGTGAGCCCAGTCCTGGTGGTAATACTGCATCCCATTCAGCACTGCGTGAGCTACAGTGGTCTCTGCGTGGACCACCTTACCTAAACAAACAAAATATAAGGAGAACAATATGTATCGTCTGCGTCTTCAGTTTGTTTTTGTTTTGGGGCCAGTAACTCACCCTGCATCTTAGCAGCTGCAATCATGTCTCCAGCAGACATGCTGGACACGTTCACCAGGTAGATTGGGCATCGGGCCTGCAATCATACATGTATTAACAGCTCACCAATCAATGCAGGTATTTATCAATGAAAGCAGACGGACAGGAGATTCTATTTTCAAAATGTTTTTACCCGGTTGGCGATGGTAATGGCTCTGTGTGTGGCCTCAGACTCAAGCTACAGACGACAAGTTCACAGATCAGTTTGACATCAGAAACATCAACATATTAGTGGTGAAAATCTTAAAGAAAAAAGTTATATTCCTCCTTCAAGAATTTTTTACATTTTAATTTCTAATTTCTTGTTTATCAAGATTTTAATAATAATAAAAAAAAAAGCTCCAGCATGAACTTACCTCCTCTGGTCGACTGACTTCTATTCCCTCTGGTCCAGTGATACCCAAATCCATTGCTTCTTTGGCGCCCTAACACAAACACAACAATATTATATTTCCTCAGCATTTACAAATCAGCTCTCTTCAAATCTGCCACAACAATCAAATCACAGTTATTCATGATTGTACATTCAAAAAAGGATTCGTTTGAAAAAAATCTGTGCCACATTTGCTATTCATTATTCATTTATTTACCATTAAATGAAATGAATGTATTACTGTGGATGCTGCGCACCTCAGCTACCAGCTCTCCGTTCTCAGCGTGGACACGCGCGATGGCCCCGATGTCCTTACAGGTCTGCAGCGTCTGGTAGAGCTCACAGTCACGTAGCATCATCATGTCTTTGTAGGCCATGAACATTTGGAATGAGTTCACCCCATGCTCCCTCACGAGGGTCTCCATCTCACTGCGCACCTGATCACAGGTCAAAGGTCAGAGGTCATCAGGACGAGTGACTCACTAGGCTTTGACTTAGATTGGCATAGATAGCCAGTAAACTGTGATAGACAAAAAGAAATGGATGTGGAAATGTGGGTGTGGAGTGAAAGAGAAACTGTTTGTGTGTTATATGGGGCATGAAATGAGCTTGGAAAGCCTCCAGAATGGGATCACATTGCATTTACATTGGCAAACATCACAGTCCCAGAGAGACGACATAGGAAATGTATTTAGTTCAATGAAATCTTGTAGCAGTCAAAGAAAACTGAACAGCACTCAAGCAATCTTTACAACCTAAAATAATCTAACTGTATAACAGTAAATGAGGGGGGAATGTCATTCATGGAAAGGATTTATGGACATCATTGTCTTGGTACAGTATTACTGAGAAGAGCAAAGTTTGAGTGAAATAAAATATTAGGTGACACATGGTAATTTAATATTCAACAAAGTGTCTATTTTTTGATATTTTAAGGCATTTCAAAATTGTCTTTGTCTATTGGATAAACATTTTAACTGCATTCTCAAAATAAAATTATAAACAAGTTTATACAAAGAGATATTTAAAGTATATCTTCCTTCATTAAAATGTGAAGAGCTATTGCTGAAAGTTTTCTGTAAATAGCAAACTGTAGGAGAAAATAGGACATTTCAATGATTTCTCGTGCAGAAACTGCCCATATTTACTGAGATTTACTGTGTTCTTTGATTTGTAAAATCATAATTAAAATATCTTTGATTCTGAGATGGCTGTGAAGACAAGCTGATGTTCAGCATCATTTAGAGGTCAGGGAGTTCAGAGTCAGCCCTTAAATTGAATAAGGATTGAATTGGTAATTAACAGTGCAAATAATCTGCAGCTGGAGTTCAAGCTGCCATGCTCTTAACTACTAGTTAAGCAGTGGTGCAACATTGTGGTGGTACACATTTTGCACTATGTAATGAGATGTGGCACACACACACACACACACATCAGCAGATGATCCCGTGCAGACAGTAGAGCCATAGGGTGAATGAGTTGACTCATACAGTCTGCCTAACGTGCCCACTGAGCATGTGCGTTAACCTACTTCCCGTAAGGTTTAATCTAGGTCATCACACACTTCACCCATATATGAATGTGGTTTGGTTGCTTCATTCAACAATGATGAAAATGTGTGAGGCAATAAGCTAAAGAATGACATTTGCTTTCAAAGTGTTTCTGGATCTTTCAGGGTCACCTGTTTGGGACCTACCTTTGGTCCCCACCAGGTCACCCCGACATGGAGGGCGTAGTCGCAGCAGGCCTTTGCGTCGGCCAGAGCTCGGCAGTTCTCGTAGGCGTCCAGCAGGGAGCAGTGTTGTTCTGGTAGGACCATGCCCATCACCATGGTGGTACCACCCATCAGAGCCGCCTGGGTGAGTAAGAAGGGGTGAGGGAGGGAGCATTTAAGGAAGAGGAGGATATAGAAAATGGAAGGCCGGGGAGGAGAAGACAGAAACGGATTAGAAAAGAGGACAACGACTGTAGTGTGAAACACAAAGACTCTTGTTTGTCTGGTAACAATGGGCCTTCCTCATGAAAGGCAGACTCTTCATCTTATGGTCCCCTATTCACTGATTGTACCAAGTCATTCACACATAAAACGTCACTCATGCACTGCAGTTAAGGTTCATTTAAAAACTCTGCTTCTTGACTGCTGTTCACTGGATTTGAAACAGTGTCATTAGAACAAAACGAACACAATCCAAAATGACAACATGCGTTATTTTCACAGAATCTTTATGACTGCAGTCATGACAACGGTCAAGAGAGAAGACAGAGATGATGATGAATTCATTGTCGACAAATGGGAGAGTGTAGAAAAGAGAACGCTTAAGTTGAATAAAAAGTATGGAGGAAAATACGAGCAAACAGATGAATTGATAGGATCGGTGACTCGGCTGGACGGTAAATTGACTTTTGTGTTACCATGACAACAGATACTGCTCAACCATGCCTGTCACATGAAGCCAGCCTCCCCATCCTCCTGCAGTCGCCCATTCAGCATCTCCTCTGTCTTACTCTAACGGAAACATTGCACTGGGGACTGACAGGACACAGCGACGTTCACAAATATATACAACAGGAAGTGAAGTGATCGGATCTCCATCATTTTAACAACTTGACTGCAATGAAACATGAGTAGTTTAAACACGTCTGCACCTGCATGGAGGGAGGCATTCCTCCTGACTCCAGACGTGCTGCAGACGGAGGCGGGGTCATTCATTAGTGAGCGACATCTACACGAGCCATTGAGCTATCAGGAATTTCATCACCATAGAAACCAGTCTGAACCGTCTGCAGTATCAGCACTCTGTGTGGGTGTGTGTGTGTGTGTGTGTGTGTGTGTGTGTGTGTGTGTGTGTGTGTGTGTGTGTGTGTGTGTGTGTGTGTGTGTGTGTGTGTGTGTGTGTGTGTGTGTGTGTGTGTGTGTGTGTGTGTGTGTGTGTGTGTGTGTGTGTGTCATTGATCACTGTCACTTTATGCATGTATGTGCATGTAAGTGTGTGTGAGACCAGCGTACACACAGCTGGGGATTGAAGGATTTAGGCTGTCTGTCGGCATGGCCTACATTAAAATATACTGCCCGTACACTTCTTAAAAAAAAAAAAAAAAAAAGCTTGAGTGAGCATTGAATGTTGCAGAAGGATGTGGAGCAGAGAAAAGCAAAGAAACATGTTCTTCATGGATCCATCTGCATCTACCTTGTTCTGAACAGAATGACTGAGCATTTTCAAAGGCCAGACGACTTCACCGGCAAAATTAGACTCTGTGACAAGCAGGGATGAAAATGCTGTCTGATAGATGAAATGCTGTTTGTCCAGCTCTGTGTCGTCTTTGTAGGCATTCGCCTTACAAACATCCCATTTTAGATTGCTCTAAATTACAATTCTGCTCTAGAGAGCAAAAAAAAATATCTAAATCATCTGGTACATAACATAGCAAGTCTGTGGTGTTCTGATGAGGTGAGAGTGCGGCAGATAAAGAAGAAACAAGACCAAGCTCAGAGCAGAGAGCTGGTTCTGCCCCACACCTAAATAATTCAAGAACAAAAACTAAGGTAATTGGTGTTTGGTAGCTTATTTCTTTGTTGAAACATCCTTTATTGGTAATATTGCGATACTTTCCGAAATGCTGTTTATCCATTCATCTTTTATAGTGGAGGGGCGACGGAGCCCATCCTTCCTCCTGGACAGGTCACCAGTCCTTCACAGGACAAATACAGAGAGACAGACCAGCACACACACTCACGTTCACACGTATGGAAAACATGCAAACTTCACGCCTGTCCTGGAAATGACCTCACAACGTTCTGGCCCTGAGGTGAGAGGGCAGAGGACTGGCATGGCTCAGTATATGAGACAGGCATATGCAGCCTGCAGAATCAGTCCTGTTTATTTCTCTTGTTAATGCTGCCACTTAATCCATATTAAGATCATGCGTTTGGAGAATGAGCAGTAGAGTTGAGTATATACGTTGCACCCATGAAAGATTTGATATTGTCAATAAACATAAACATCTTAGTTCCATACTGTACTCCCTTTCTTTTGACGCTTCAACCTATCACTGACCACTGAGAGCAAAGCTGAAATCAGGAGCGACACATAAACCCCAAACAGTCTTTAACATGAATCCTCCACTCTATTAAAGACCCCCAACCCCTACTGTGAGGATAATCTCCTGGAGAGAAAGTAAAACAGACAATGGGGTGGGGGTGGGGGGTGGAGAGCAGGTGGAAAATATTGTGTGTGCTTGTGTGTGTGTGATGAAGCAATTAATCATTTCATTTGATAGCGTTTCAGTAAACCAAATGGAAAGTAAAATACAAACATCATTTTAGTTAAATAATGGAAAAAAAATCCACAAAGTAGAACTGGTTTTTGAGAGCATGAACACATTTTAAGGATTTACTGGGTGCCTGACAATGTGGGGGTGATTAACTGTGTCATCACTGTAAAACCATTTGCTCTCAAGAACCAATGAACCAAGAGAAGACAAAAATAGGTCAGATGAGAACATTAAGCTCCATTGGGTGTCCATGTGGAAGAGGGGGTAAAAGGGGAGACTCTGAAAGTGAGACATGACTGATGTGAGGGGATGAGGGGGGATCTGTATGTCGCACTCCGGGGGAGGATATCACTGTCACCCAGATTACCACCGCAGCTCTCTGATCAGCCTCAATCAGCAACGCTCACACCTTCACATCAAAGCTCAACACCTCAACTTGTTCCCTCCACTCCCTTCACCCTCCCTCCTTATGATTTCAGTGTGCAGGGTTTAATAGGACTGTGGCATGTCAGGGAAGTGAATTGATCATTGGCTTGCAGTAAAGACAACACTCCTATAAAGAATACTTTAGTTCTTGAGCATATAAAAGGACTGATGCTGCGGTGGCCAGTAGAGTGAAATGAGATGCCTTCAGTTTGTAATTCAAATCATCCAAAACAGTGGTCCTCTCTATTTGCCAGAAACAATCTCCCAAATGTCTAAGCAAATCATCTGCAGTCTAATAGCATGATCTTTGGCTTTATTTTCCACCAGTGAACCCTGTTGTTCTAAATCAACCTCCAGTTTGTATTTAGGAGAGAGGATGCAGTGGAGAGGAAGAGAGGAGGAGACTGTTACAAAACAGTGGGAGGGCCGGAGGACGATGTGGAGCGAAATAGTTTTGGGGTTCATCACGACTGCACAAGAGCCGTTGCTGCAGTAACGCCATCACCATAGGGACCACACAATGCTGCCATCGCACATGCACGTTACCTCACACACACACACACACACACACACACACACACACACACACACACACACACACACACACACACACACACACACACACACACACAGGCATTTAAATACTGGAAGTGGGGGTTGGTTGCTATGGCAGCAAAGGCAGTGAGTGGGGTGGTGGTGACTGGGGGGAAAACTGGCATACGAACAATTCAACCCTCCCCAAATTCCTCTCACCACATTTCAGTCAGCATCACAATAAACTCAGGCTGTAATTCACTGAGCACTTAATATCATCCGCCACAAAATCCCTCCCCCACACACACACACACACACACACACACACACACACACACACACACACACACACACACACACACACACACACACACACACACACACACACACACACAAATCTCCAGGTAATCATCCAGTAATTGGAGACATTTCTAATACGTAGAAGTGAGTAAATGTGACGGTAGGGCCATTTTGTGTGAAATTCATAGAGGCTTTTTTGGCTGATCCGTCTTCTACACCCAGGAGCTTCAGCTAATCGCTGCAGACTTTGGGTGGAAGCAGGTTACAACCTGGACAAGCCACTCGTAAATGACCACGAAAGAGAAAATCACAAACATTCATACCGGTTCAGAGACACCGATTAACCTAACAAGCAACTGTTTAGGTTGGAATTTTAAAAGATCATTACCTCAGCGAATCTTTGTATGTTCAACCTCTTGACATAGCCAGAAACTATTGTCCAATCTTCAAAAACACCCTGTGGCTTTGTCAAGTTATTATTTGCTGACAATTGTATAAAACAATATAACATACAAGACTAAATCGTCATCTAGCAGTCAATTCATGATATAACACCTAGTGTTAAAGGTGAAAAGTGTGAAAGGTTAAAGTTAAGAGGCATTAGAATCCAAACAAATCCCTTCAAATCCATATTTCTAAAGTAAACTGCCCTTGTGGAGAAAAAAGGTCTTACTTCAAAACCAACAAACCACAGGAGAACAGTTTTGAAAGAGCCAATGACTCAAATATGAATAAAAAATGAAGTAACTATTGTAATTAAACCCTGATATCAGAATGATGAAGTCAATAAGTCATCAACTTTTTTTTTTTACATCAAACACAATTGTTGTTGATGGAACTTTTAGCATGCCTATTTGCTCCGAGCTTGAACTATTTAGAGTGACAGTTTCCAAGTGACACAGCATGCGCCAGGCAACGGTGACACAAACAGATCGACACAGCCCCCAAAACATGCAGGCGACAACCGGGCTTTTTCTTTTGAGACGTTAAGTCATCTCATTATCAAATCATCTTCTCTTCTCTGAGTCTCGGCAGATCTGTGCAACTGTGGAAAATATGCAGAGCATCCAAAGGAAAGCAACAAACAGCTGAGTGTGCGCGTGTGTGTGTGTGTGTGTGTGTGTGTGTGTGTGTGTGTGTGTGTGTGTGTGTGTGTGTGTGTGTGTGTGTGTGTGTGTGTGTGTGTGTGTGTGTGTGTGTCATTGCCTCAGCTAGGGACTACTGACAGCTGTTTGCAACCTATAGGAGCAGTCTGAGAACACACATGTGATCATTAGTCTTGATGAATGAATGAAGCCAAGAGCAGAGGTGAGTATTTGACTGGAGCCATGACAGAGAGCGCGAGACAGAGAGAAAATATGTCTGAGCGTGACTGCATGACAGCTGTTCCTGGGCCCTAAATGTGCTAAATCACAAGCATGCTGACAAGCCGAGTCATAGCAAAGCCCTGTGTGCATCTGTGTGTGTGTGTGTGTGTGTGTGTGTGTGTGTACCTTGGTCCCGCTGTAGAAGTCGTCCTGGATACTGGCGTTCATGAATGTCTGCTGCAGATGTACGCTGGTGTCGATTCCTCCTGGTAACACCAGTTTTCCAGAGGCGTCGATCACCTTCGCTCCACCTGGTATCATGAGCTCCTTTCCAACCTGCCACAAAGGACAGAAACACAATAATGTACACAACTTTAATAACTAGTGTCTTTTTTGCAAAGCAATTTTACCCTCCAAAGTGGACGTATATGTTACATATAAAAAACTGCATTCAAGTGGAAGTATCTCGCGGTGTCATTGTTAAAAGAAAGCTACATTGGCAACAATAACTGGAAATATTGGGAAATTGTTGTATGTTTATGTTTTCTGAAGAATATATGTCTGATACATGTTGTCCACGGCATAAGATCCAAGGTTTTGGAGGCGCTCCTAGTCAGTCATCCAGCCATTTGGGCTTTGTCAGACTCGCTGGAATCCCAGGTACCTGCTTTCAACAGAACAACTTTCAGGATGAAATGTTCATTTGGACTTAAAACATCCCACCTACAAACACATGCCTTGAACAACGAGACAATCAAGTATCAGAGGTTGTAATGTTATGGCTGGTCGCTTTACACAAGCAGTGCCTTCAGTCTACTTTCGTATTGCTTCTCAGCCTGTCTCATGTTTCTTTCTAACCTTCTGTCCTAGTCTTGTCTCATCTCGTCTGGTCTTTTATTCCTGTCTGGATGATTTAGGTGTTATCAACTTTTTGGAGTTTGAGAGCTATTTCAAAGGTACTGATAAACACAATGGACTAGTTATCATTAAGTTCCTGATGAAGTAGAATGTGTTTGTACTGACTGGTATTTCTAAGACAAACTCTGCAGGCTGCTCACAAAATTAGTCAACCCATTAATAAAAACTGCTGCCAGGATGGAAGTCGACAAGGGTTTTTTGTGTGATGGCAGTGGAGTGTTCTCGCGTTCACAGCTCAGCTTTTTCCAGGTTTGTGAGTCAAATACACTCTCTTGACATAAACCGATGCTTATCGCCATGGCAACGTCCTGAGAGCTAATTATAGTGCTCACTATCATCGTGTAGAGCCATCGAGTTCACCAAGCGGCTCATTCTCCTTTATGTAATTGTAAAAAGTGAGTCACACCAACAGCTGGGGACATACTGGACAGTCAGTGTCTATATGTGAGTGAATTAAATAGAGCTTTAAGTTGAATCCATAACATTTGCTTCTGGAAAAATACAAAACATTGAAGTGTGTAGGTTTACCTGCTGTATGATGCCATTCTCAATGTAGACATCCGCTTCGTGGGTGAAGTCGTCATTGACCACCTTCCCTCCCTTAATGAGGATACGCATGGATCCCGTGTTAGCAGCCATTGTCCTAAAAGAAAAGCAAAAGGTATTCAAAGTCTTTATCAAACTGTACAGATGAAGGAGACGGCACATATGAGTAAGATGTGATGAAGCTCTTTTCAATATATTGTCATGTCCAGTCTGCTTATCATTCAGAGTAAATTTCAATGTTCCATCATGTTGCCATGGTAGAATATTTAGGTATTGTTCATGCACCACAGGCGGTACTGCCCCATCATGTCCGTGTTCATATTTATTTTTGCATTTTTGCATTTGGAAAGACAGCGGTAAATGTTGTAGATTGTTTGTTTTTTAAAAACCTCCCTAACAATAGCCATTTCCACAGTAAAAGCAGGGTGGTCAGGGTCTGAGCACCTAGAGACACGTCATCCCGACCAATCTTTCAATCTTTACTGCACTTTGTGCTGAGTTACATGTTCGAGTTCCTGACATGTATACTATACGTTTGTCTCAGCAGAGCAGAAAACTGCTTCTTCGCCTTTCGTGTATCAGCTCCATCTATGAAATATTAAGTGGTGGATCTATAATTTACAGCTCTGTTACAGTGTCCGTGGGAATATGCCAGATCCCCAGAGTTCCGTGAGGGCTCATGAAAAGCGGACGTTTCGTAAAGTTCATAGAGTACCTGTTCAGTGAGCAGCTCCAATATCCGAGATGGGAGTAACTGCTTTGGATTACCAATATTTAAAAGCATATAAAAGCATTTTCCCAGACCTTTTTGCAATGTAACATGTGTGCTTTCAAAGTAACTATGAGGCCAAATTTGTGAGTTTGACACCCCTGATTTGGAGCGATTGTTAAAGATATCATGAGGCTTCTAGATAACCTAATTCCAGGCAGTTCTGCTGTGTGAGCACTTTACAAAATGAATGCCCGATGGTGGTTGTGCATAATGATTAGTTCTGGCTATGGTAATTTTAGGGTGCGTTACAATACTCATAGCGATGTTTCTTTCTTTCACGGACTCCTTCACGTTGGTTTTCTGAAAAACGGTTTACATTTTTTTTAAATAGCTGTAACAGTGAGCTCCGCTGGGTTCTAATTCAAAGATGACAAACAGTCTGAATTCATTTCAAAAGTACGCGAAAAGACTAGAAAAGTCCTTTCTTGGCCATGTGGATTCCAGAACATGTTGGTTTTATGTCTGATACTTGCAGATTATTAGTGGGGGAGCCGGTTGAGTAAATCGAAGAGGAGAGGATCAACAAAACTAAGGGGTTCTCGTACAAACATTTCTCTGTGTGTATTCTGCATGGATGGCTGGATGCAATGTGTTTGATGGCGGGACACAATGGCCTCCCAGTCACAGAGAATCAACTCAAAGCGATGGAGGAGAATAGAGAGAGAGGAAGAAAGGGGTGAGGCTGGGGGTTGGCGGTGGGGTGGGGGGGTGGGGTGGGGGGGGGGGGGTGAAAAGAATAACGAAGAGAGAAAAGATTTGGAGGCTAAAATTTGCTTACAGGGAGAGATGAGTCCATGGACGGAAGAGGAGTGAAAGTGGAGGATTGTGCGGAGATGAAAGATGAAGATGTTGGTAGTAAACATGGCGGTGGAGGGGTGTGCAGTATGGAACGCAGAGCCCTAAAGGCCTGACCGACTAAATAAAAGACTGGTTTCCCAGGAGATGGAAACTGGAGGGCTTTCAGCTGAGAGAGCGGGAGAGAGAGAGAGAGAGAGAGAGAGAGAGAGAGAGAGAGAGAGAGAGAGAGAGAGAGAGAGAGAGAGAGAGAGAGAGAGAGAGAGAGAGAGAGAGAGAGAGAGAGAGAATAAAAGCTACAAGAGCAACACAGAAACACACAATCCTGGCATGTCATGGTATGGTGAGGCATACTAACACACTGAGACAAATTCTGCCGGTAGTGAAAGCGAAACAAGAGCTACTAATTATTGTTTCTGACATTTTAAATACCTGCTTTCCCTGCCTGACCCTCGAACCTTCACTGGTGCTGATTTGTACCAACGTAGTACTCCAGAAATAATATTGGATCATGGAGGAATAGTTGGATGGATGCATGTTTGAAGAAACTAAGACTAGCAATTGTTATTTACAACACTTCTTTAACGGACCAGAGAGTTTCCCAATTAATGGTCTGTGATGATATTCACGATAAAACTAATTGGTAGCAGCAGCTCTCTGGGGACTTGTAGCCTGGGTGTTTCTCCAGGCACTTTCAGGACTAAGTCAGTTTAGTCCATAATATCACACAAAACAAAAAGCTGAACTAATGTTTACATGTTGGATCTGAATTTGTGACTTTCAAAGGTCCTAAATATAACATATATGTGATAAAATGGTCTGTTAACTAATGTATGACTTGTTTACTGTTCAAATGTGATTTACGCATCAAAGATGAGTTTATTTTCTACAGATTTGGTTTTTTGACGAATCAAACGCGTTACGTAAAATAGTTATGTAATTACCCACTGATGCTCAACCTCAATCACTTGTGGGGAACAAACATGCGATATCCGTTCAGCCACCAGCTCTGACCAAAACCTAACTACACAGTGGAAAGAACAGCCGGGGGCAGCTCGTCCAGGCTCAGTATCAAATCAAGCCCTGGCTCCATCCTGCTGCACAAACTGACAACTTCATTGAGTTAAATGTCTTCAAAGGCTTGTGCCAAATGCAAACCTGCTTCAAAAGAAAAGCACCGAATGATACCCGTTCAATCACATGCATTTATTTGACATGTGTTTAGGCGGGGGTTGATCTTTCAGTCTAGTCCCTAAACCATCACAGTAGAAGTCTATCATTTTTCATTCGTCAGAGGATTGCTTTACCTGCAAACCCAAGAAAATGACAGTAAATGAGTAACTATGAGAAAGAAAATAGTAGACATTCAGGGTGAACATTCATTCCTCCACAACTGATATTTACAAGGCGAGGTTGTTCCTGTTTTCCAGTTGAGTTTGAACCCACACAGACGACTGACTGTGCGTGTGGGAATGGGAACGCTGACTAAACAGACTTCTGCGCTGGACACTGCAGGCTTTGTGAAGACTGCAAATCCAAAGGAAATTGGAGTCAACTTATATAATTGATGCGCTGCACAGTGACACTTTTAACAGCAGAACTACACACAGCAGGTCCTCCAGCCATCTCTCTGCCATCTGCCAGATTTCATGTATTCTGTACAGTAATACACACGTCGGATGGCTTCTGCCACGAGACCCTCTGTTAAAGGTTTTTCCACCTGAGTGGATAATTGTCTAGACTATGATTTTTCATCACAATGAAACTCTGAAAGTGACGAACTATTGCATTAAATATTTTCGTCCTATTAATCAGTCAGTTTGCTTATCAGTGAAAAAGCCCCGCAAAGATAGAACTGCGTGTGTGTGTGTGTGTGTGTGTGTGTGTGTGTGTGTGTGTGTGTGTTCTCTTTCTGCTGTGTCATAGCAGGTACAGTAACACACACACACACACCCACACACACACACACACACACACACGCACACACACACACACACACACACACACACACACACACACACACACACACACACACACACACACACACACACACACACACACACACGCACACTAGGCAGCGTTTCTCACAAACCCCAGAACCAGCTGCTTCAACACACACAAACGCACACACACACATGCACACATGTACACACCTTATGGTCAGAACTCAGCACAGTGAGTCACACACCCTAATTTCCCTCCACTCTCCATGCAGTCAGCCTTTCTGAAGGGGGTCCTAATTACTAATGAATGAGGAGCAGCAGCCCAGATCAGTTCAGACTTAATGTACCGTCATCACAATGTCACACACATTCATAAGACAGGCAAAGCAAATGAACGTCCACGTTAGGCATTCGACAGTCTAGGTGCTCGGACATCCAGGACATGCTGGAGGAACATGCAAGAAATACACAAAAACACATTATTTGAGAGAAAACTGGTCAAAAATAAATAAAATTACATTAACACTTCCTTTGTTTAATGTCTTTTTTGTTGCTCATTGTCCTATCTTTGCAAGGACGTTTTAGTTGAAGGTTTTTTTGAAATGGTGTTGCTACGAAGCTGTTTCTTCGTCGACTATTCGCTGCTGCCGTCCTCAGATGTCCAGTTCTGTTCTTGTTGCAGGCTACATGTGTGGCATGGACGTGTGCGAGTGTTGATGTGTGCTGTAAAGTGAGAAGAAAGGAGCAGACAGCTGCTGAGTTCTGCTTGATCTGGAGAGTAATCGCCACAGGGTGGGGCAGCGTGTGATACGTGTGTGCGTGTGTGTGTGTGTGTGTGTGTGTGTGTGTGTGTGTGTGTGTGTGTGTGTGTGTGTGTGTGTGTGTGTGTGTGTGTGTGTGTGTGTGTGTGTGTGTGTGTGCGTGTGTGCGTGTGTATGTGTGTAAAAGCCGGCACAGAAAACGACGTGCATCAGACAAATTCACTACACCTTGGAGATAAGAATAGACGGTAAACACACACAGTGGGGGTTAAAGAGTTGTGGGTGAGACTGGAAGTCCACGCATGAATGATCCATTAGTGAATCACACACAGATAAATACACAATAACTACACTCAACAAACAGCTAACTAGGCCATCACTCAGAGGATTACTGCCCCCTCATGCACCCTCATCTTGTTATATTTCTCTATAAACCATACGCAGGTCTACCTTAATTCCATTGGTCATCACAAATCTAGATTTTACCTGTATTTTCTCACAGAGGTTTGACCTTTGCTGGGACCTATTTGACCTCACATGTCTGAGGAAAAATAAGTCACCTCGGTGTACGTTCAGTAGCTCGCAGTGACATTTTCAGCACCTCAGATGAAGTCCTTCGATTTTGTTGCATCAGCATGTTTGCCTTTTAGCGCCACCATCCATCAGGATATATGAACACCCTGACAGAGAATTTCTTTCATTCACAGTCTGCCCATATAGGCTCGGCAGCACAAGAGAGATTTTTTTTAAATACACAAAGAAATGCATTAAAAAGAAATGCAGCCAGATCTTCAGGCTTGCATAAAAGCGTTATTATAATAAGAGGTTTAAAAACTCGCTGATGCTCCCTCGGCCCATTTGCAGTGGTTTAAGTCATAAACGTGCTTCAGAAGAAGTGAGTGTTGCATGAGAGCCCCCCCCCCCCCCCCCAACCCCACCCCCTCCATATGTGATCAGCTGTGCCCACTGATGTCTGCCACCCTCTGAACAGAACCACCTGACAGGCTCAGCAATGACAGCGGGCGAGAGAAGATTCGGGGAGTGGACTCGTCTCCTCCATCATTCTCGGTCGTGCCAGTGTGAATGCCTTCGAGGAAAGACTACTTCCACCCTTAACCCCATTTGTATGATTCGTCGCGTCTTGCCACTGTCCGTGACAGCAGGCTTTTCACTCCGCTGTGGCCATTCAGAGCAGAGACTAAACACGTTTTGTATTGGGACGTCGGTCAAACAGCCAAAAGTCTTTTTCA
Source organism: Lipophrys pholis (assembly GCF_963383615.2). Lineage (NCBI taxonomy): Eukaryota > Metazoa > Chordata > Actinopteri > Blenniiformes > Blenniidae > Lipophrys > Lipophrys pholis. The sequence goes on from NC_137649.1 coordinate 10,559,899, forward strand.
TCAATCCATCTGGTCCCAGAGCTTTTACATCTAGTTTCACATTTTATATCCGTTCAATGTGGGTATCTAAGATCCACATGATGGCGCTAACATATAGAATCATTGTGTCCCACCTCAGAAAACATCAGAAACAAAAGTGCAGATCTCTTGTTTTGTAGGATGAAGTGAAGAAGGAGACCAGCCTGAAGCGTATTGGAGTTTTTATATGAAATGTGTTGCAATGGTGAAGTAGCTTGGGCTTAATAAACAAAAACTTACTTGGGCCATATGTTGATGATACCCTTGTGCGTTTGTGATCATGTGTGCATCTTTATTTCCCAGCAGCAGCCTTACAGGAGCAGAGCAGTAATTGACTTTGTTGTCTTTCGTCATTTCTCCAAGATTTTTATGCATTTCTGCTTCTGACTCCTCGCACTACCTTCACTAGACATGTTGTAAAACTGAAATGATGAATATAACCCCCTGTCAATGTGATCTAGGACAGTACGGCTCCATGTGATTGGCCAAATATGTTAACATGCAGAAATACATGGAAACATAACTCATGTCAGGGTTATACATATATTATGAATATTGATATTGTGGAGCCATTCTTTATGCTCCATTTTGGCAAAATATGCTGCTTGTTCTTCACTATTAAAAGTGCATGTTTAGAGGGACTTCAAGTGATTAAATTACAATGAAATTGAGTTGAGGTTTAGTCGATGTATGTTTCTATGATAACTGAATAACTGAAGCGATAGATTCAACCTGTGGTTTCTAATCTGAGATCTAATACCCACTTGGGGAGCCTGGGGGGGGGGGGGGGGGGGGGTGTTGGAAGGATTTGCCTGCTCCAGATTTGTACATATCAAAGAAAACCATAATAACACACTTTCTAACATATATTTTGGACAAGTTGTTTGACCTCATTGTCCATCGCCTTTCTCAGAGATGATCACGGTTGGCTCCGCCAGCCACCCGGTTAAAAGATGAGTTTATTATTCAGCCATTATACTATTTGCTTTCTTTGTCAAACAACATTTTCAATAATGACAGCCCCCAACAGGAATACCTGTCTGACTGCTTCACCATAATCAGATATAAAGATGAAATCATAGTAACACAATAGGAACAGAGACCGACAATGAATTGCTGACCGTGTAACATGACTACCCGCTCCGATCGTTTACGAAGTATTCATTATGCATACTGGCTTTCACTCTGCTGGCCATGATGAAGAGGTGATTGTGCTCCTCTAACAGGTAACAGGACTGCGGGGAGGGAAAAATGCAGAATAATGGAATTCTTCACAAGATCCAATCGATTGTTTTTTTTTCTGATCTGTTAGTTCTAGTAGTTGAATAGACGAATGCTGGTGTATTTGTTTCCACAGAACTCTTGACAAATTCAGGCTCCTCTGCAGTACAACTAACGTCTTAGTTTTTCATGCACTTGTTGTGATGAGCCAGATGATAACATGAACATGGTCACACATTCACGACACAGAGAACTCAGCAACTTGACAAAGACCCACTGAGGACTAACCTCAGCACAGTAGATGTATTGTGGCTTTACATACAGTATATATGTGTGCGGACAAACATGAGAAATCTGCCACTTACAAATGCCTACATAGACTTTTTCTTGACATATGTCAGACACTTTCACTGAACATTTGATCTAAACTAAAGCTTCATATGAGCAGAAATGATCTTTTGCGGTTGATACCTGTGGTTTATTTTAAAGTCACTACTGGACAATATAGATGACTTGCCTTTAGAAATCATATATCTTTAACTGCATTATGGCCGCACAGTATGACTGTGACTTTCTGTCTCTCTGTATTTGTCCTCTTGGGATGGATTGGCAGGCATGTCCAGGGTATACCCTGACTTTGCCCATAGTCAGCTTTCATTGGCTGCAGCGCCACGCGACCCTGACTTGGATAAAGCTTTATGGAAGAAGGATGGATGTGACTGCAGTGCACTTCAGACAGACAGAGCGAATTTGAAGTACCAACAATCCACCTTGCATATGAAAACACATGCAAAGCTTTGCAACACTGCCAGATCTACCAATGAGTATATCAATTACAATAAAATTACAGTTATGGCTAAAATGTAATCCAAACTCCATATTCTGCTGTGTAACACCAAAGCAGCTGCACCCCTGCATGAGCTTGACATTGGTCAATGGTTGCGTTATCGAATCAGCATCCTTTCAAATGTATGCAACTGACTGTGCTGCATGTTAAAGACCCTCTAAAGCACCATAAGGATCCTGAAACCAAATGATGGGAAAAGCTTCAGCATTGCAAACCCATAATCGGAACAAATGTGTTGACGGTAGAAACCTGCACATTCACCGAGAGAGGCGGAACGGGAATTCAGAATCACCTGTTCACATCAAATGCAACCATGCATGCAGCCTACAATATACATTTATCTACACCATTACAGACCCTCATCCTCATCCTCATCATCATCAACATAACTCAATATATTTGACAGAGCAGAGACTAACCTACAAAGAGAAAAAAAAACAGACTTACATAAGAGGCAACACACACTCATGCAGAACATACAGCCTTATAGCACTGATGGCATGTATCTCTCTCTCTCTCTCTCTCTCTCTCTCTCTCTCTCTCTCTCTCTCTCTCACACACACACACACACACACACACACACACACACACACACACACACACACACACACACACACACACACACACACACACACACACACACACACACACACACACACACACACACACACACCTTACCTTATATTTAGTCACTGAGAGGCAAATAATGCCATTTTAACACCATCGTTTGGCATGCTGCACACATTTATGTGAAACGCATTAAACTGTGTTCTCTTGAATACAAAGGAGAAGGCTAATCCAAACAGGAGGAGAAAAAAAACACAAATCTGGAGCTATAGAGGTGGATGAGGGATGTTAAGACGATATACTGATCCGAATGAAAAATTGACGGCATACCAGAGCCCATTCCTCATCACCATGAAACAACCATATTGCAGTCTAAAGATGAACATTATAATGGATTCCGTTTTATACATGACCTGTTCTGGGAATATGAAAAATATAAGATGATAATGGATGTTATTCTGGTATTTTTTTATTTTTTTGTCTTTTTATTACCTGATTTCTCGCCGTCAGCGGGTTCTCCTCCGCAGTAGCTTCTCCCCGTTGCCCAGCACCGAGCAGAGTGTGCGAGGACAGCTGGCACAGCGCGAGCCGCAGATGCTTCGCTGGATTAGAGCAACCAATCAGGAGCCGCCGCTCTCTAAGTGACGTACAAACGGACCAATAGCAGAGCAGGCTGGTCCGGCAGACGATGGGGTCTCCGCTGCTAGTGAAGCAGGGGTGTGTCCTCCTGCCTGCTGAGAGGTGTTGCGTTTAAGTGCTGTCGAAAATTTGGGAGTTCCGGATTCATCACACGATTGTTCACATGAAGAGAGAAGAATCATGCTTTTAATAATATATAGGCAAATAATATGTAAAAAACTGAGTCAAGACAAAGAAAACAACATATTTCAGACATTTTGAAGGGCAAATGTTTATGTGATGGAAAATGAAACCCGTTTCATTATTCAAATGGCAATACAGTAATGGATATTTAATATACAACTTTGATAAAAATGATCACATCCAATAGAGATGAAACTTCCAGCTTTTAATATTTCTATATTTTGATATTTACAGAAGTCATTATTGTGTGTTGTGTAGAGTTCCCTTAAACAAGCACTATAAGATATGATCCTTGAACCATGAGGTCAGTTTACTGCAGTGTACTTTTCACGGTGAAATGTTTATTAGGCTCATAGTAAACTGTGTTTTAATGTTTCTTACCTGTCTATTCACCCAGAAGATCCAAAAGTTCTTTAGTCTTAAATTCCAGTTTAAACCATTATTGTTCAACCCAATAACATTACTCATGACATCTGAATCCAAACTGAATAGGGAGTTATTTACGAAAAAAAAAAATATGCTGAACAATTTAAACCCTCATATTTAATTGACAAAATCGTGAAAATGTTTAAGTGATTGGAAAATGTCATTTATTTGAGTATTGCACTTTCACCAGCAGACTAGGAGCACTGAAGGCAGCACAATATGTGTGTGAAGAGCTGCAGGATGGAGGCAGGGCGGCCTCTTTGGCAGCAGGGCTGGCTGCTGCTGTGGTGGGAATTCAGAGAAAGTAATTAATAGGAGCAGATCCACGAGGTTAGCCTCAGAATAATCACACTGAAAGATATATTCATCTAGTTGTTTAATGTCTAAATGCTTAACTCCTGACAGTAGATTCCCACTCCGTGAAACCTGACAGGGTTTTTTTTTTTCAAATTCTGAGAAAATTTTACCAAATGTTTAAGTTTTTAGAGCAAATTAATGTTTTCTTTGTTCAAGCAACTTTGATAAATCAAGTTGAAACTACAAGCATCATTTCAAAATCCTATGCTGTTGTCTTCAGTGTAGTTTGAGCTTTGAGCATTCGTTTGGACTGAAAGGGAAAAAATTCAAGTTCAAGCTGTAATTACTTGTTAAAGGTGCTTCCACGTTTTTATTTCAAATCTGTTGGAGCTCCTTGGTGTTGTCTCATACTGTGTGTTCTATATGCTCCGTACTTTAGTGCTTTCAGTCAAAATGCAAGTAGATCACATTTTCAATCAGGGTGATGTTGATGTACTGATTAACACTCTTGTCATACATGAGAGACGTTGACTTGTTCGATTCAACTTGTCTGTGCGGCAACATTCTTATTAGTTTACAGATGAGTTTTTGTCAGGGGATCGTTTCAACTGTTCAGTGAGGAAAATAATAATAAAACCCTTTTTAACCACTTACGGAGCTCGCTAATGAACACCATCTCGCTGTATCTATTTAGCAAACAATCTGTTCAAGCTGTACCAACGGGTAAACATTTGTGTAAACAGAGTTCTTTATTTGTAACTGCAGATCTGTCGATTTCTTCTTGTTGATATTCATTACTACTGATTGAAACCCTAACCCTAACCCTGTTTGTTAGTTTGGAACAGGACAAAATGAGGAATAAACTAATATCGCCACTCGGCCAATAAGGTTTTAAATAATCCAGAATCTTCTTCACTTTGTCAATTTGGAAACATCTTGAATTTGACATTATGAAAATTTGAAATAATGTGTATCACAAACAAACAGTACATCAGAAAGGACAATCAAAACATTAAAAAAAAAAAGTGCCAAGTTGTGAGAAGTTAATTGTTCAGGTCGAAAACAATGAGCCTTCAGGCCGGATCACAAGAAACAGTTGCCTTTTTTTTTTATTCACGGTTCATTTCTTACATTGTTCAAGTACAAAGTTAAAATGCCTTTTAATTAGTTCATATTCATACAAGAGTAAAATAATAATAGTGCCTTTTCATTACTACGACAAACTTAAATACAGTCATTGTAAAGACAAACTTGATTTATACTCCTAACAATATATTTTTCTTATTTTCAGATAAAATTTTTAGCACCTTTTGAAACACCACCGGGTCCTCCTTTATCCTAAAGCTCATCTTTCATTTAGTCCATGAGATGAGTGTTTGCATGCGCCACAGCGTTGTATATCTGTGTGTGTCGTGTGTGTTTGGTTGCTCTGTGTGTCGGTTTGGTTGTGTGAGAGTGTATCAGTGTTGAAAACAGCGCATCACTCAGCCTGAAAGCTGTCGATAGGCAAACAGAAACATCATCACCGTGTCAGCCATCTGTTTAAAAATGTTCTCTCTCTCTCTCTCTCTCACACCCTTTTTGCCTCTCGGACCCACGTGTTGAAGTAACACCGCTGGAAAGTAAAAGTCAGGGCGAGTTTAGCTTGCGGTTCCCACCGGCGTTCAAATGGATTTGTATATTCACAAGTATTTCGTTACTTGCTTGCGTATGGAGCTCTCTGGGAGCGAGCAGCCAGAAGAGATGTTTCACAGATGGAGTGGCTTCATTAAATCACAATGATTTTAGTGATGATTTCATCAGTTTTTAATGACGAGAAATGACATTATTTTGTGCAGTTCAGAAGCAGGTTTGATTTGCGGATCATAATGGAGCGTCAAGCTTTAAAAAGTGGCTTCATCTAAAAGTCCCACAGGATATAAACATTTTATTAAAGATTATTAAACGTTTTGAAAGGAGGATAAATGTTGATTAGATTTGTTTTACCCCATTTTAAGACTTGGGTCAAACGGATTTTATAGAATATTGTGCGGCGCACATTTTACTGTTCAAAGGATTTATTTGGGGTTTTTTTTTCACCTAAATGTACTCTGATCAGACCAGCAGAGCAGATATTTACAATTCAATGCCGCAAAATACATTGTACTTAAATAATTTTGAGTGTAAAACAATGTAGACTCAAAACCTTCACATGATATGACGCGACTCAAATATTCAAAAAGGATTCAGTGCAGTACAATATTAGATTTTAACTTTTCAACACATTTTGTTCACAACTTCTGAATAAGTTTAATGATGGATATGTTGAAAGATTTGAACACTTTGAAAGAGAATGCAAATAAGTTTATTTTATAATGGAATAAAAGTGAAAATGAAGCAACTTTTGGGATTTTTGTAAATGAAAATTGAAGAACAGCTTTTGTTTTTGTTTTTTTTAAACCTATCTTCTTAACTTCAGCAGAAGCTTCCCGACAGTGGAAACGCTGGTCACTGTTGGTTGTTGAGACGTTTCACTAACTTGTAACTAATTTTCCTTGTGGGAGGAATGAGTTCGACTTCTTGCAGCTCCTGGATCTATTTACTAGTTTGAGATCTCCGAGTGCAGTGACAAAAGACTGAACTCTGGATTTGGCTTTTATCAGTACAGCTGGTGTTATTTCAACTCGTGCCTGTTTGAGAGTCTCGTGCAGTTCATCAATATCTTCTGGCATTCTTGAGTACAATAGAACAAGTCACTATACTAACTGTAATATATGCTTTCTCTAGCCTCTCTCTCCCCTCTAGGCTGAGACTGAACTGAACTGAGCACCAACCTGGAACAGTACACACACACACACAATAACAGATTATTATTGTAATTATTATTACCATATTATTATCATTACTCCCTAGTCTAACATGGAATTGGCGATTACATTGACTGACTGACATGCAGCACCTGGGGTTGGGAATGGGGGGGGGTTTCGTTGGAGGGGATTCAGGTGGAGGAGGAAAGGTAAAAGTTTGTGGGCGGGGTTTGGGAGCACCAAACGACACAGGGTGATGATGTCACACCCAGCAGCGCCGCAGAAAGCCTGATGGCGGCAGGCGGCCGGTAAGAACACAGTGTATGTGTGTGTGTGTGTGTGTGTGTGTGTGTGTGTGTGTGTGTGTGTGTGTGTGTGTGTGTGTGTGTGTGTGTGTTGATATTGACATGCAATGTAGCAAGAAAAGACAAGAATGAAATTCGGCTCCACGTTTCCAGTAAATGTTTGTGTAATGTGTGTGTGTGTGTGTGTGTGTGTGTGTGTGTGTGTGTGTGTGTGTGTGTGTGTATGACCTGCAAGGGCACTGTAAAAAAGACCAGAGTTTAAAAAGCACCTGAAGGTTCGGTTGTAGAAACAGACAGTAATCATGATGGAAAATAAAACTTTGAACCTGCTGGTTTACTGTTGGTTTCATAGACTCTGTGTGTGTGTGTGTGTGTGTGTGTGTGTGTGTGTGTGTGTGTGTGTGTGTGTGTGTGTGTGTGTGTGTGTGTGTGTGTGTGAGAGAGAGAGAGAGAAAGAGAGAGAGAGCATAGACCGCATGTATCCAGTTGTTAGCTGGTGTCTGAGGAAGGTCATTGGATTGAAAGGCTTCCTGGAGAAGATGTTGGTCCGAAGACCAAAAAGCACCAGACTGAAGAGTTTTCTCCGCAGGCAGCCCCGTCTAAACCCCGCATTTCTGTTTCCCAGTGTGTTTGTTTCTGTGCGTAACAGACATCGTCGGAGTTCTCGACACACAGCATGCTGTTATTTATACAGGGCTGTCTGCTTCAGTCGTAGGAAGTAGAAAACCAGCATAGTGTCTACAGAGTAAAGGTGGGCCTCTGGTTTCAGTGGGTGTTGCTGCAGTTTGGGAAGCACAGTGGGAGCATGAGCTGCTGCAGGGGGGGGGGGGGGGGGGGGGGGGGTAGTGGAGGAGCTGCACTGTCTAAAGACCATTAAAACACTGTTTCAGGGATCTTGAGCTTCGGCAGTATTCAAAACAAAGTGATTGTTTATCGTCTAGCGCTTAGTTTGATGTTTACCGGAGGTAGTGCCATTCTGCAGGCACATTTATTAGTGCAACACGAATAAACTTTTCAGGTTACATTTATCAACATTTTCAGGAAATGTGTAAAACTTAAAAAAATAAATAAAATCTTTTGGTGTTTAGGAGCATAGTTCCAAGCACTGAAATCAGTTTGGAACCAGTTTCAGGGCAGGAAAACCTTTTTATTATTTATGTGTTTGGCGGGCCCTGTTTGTTTTATTTATGTCGGTAAGTCCTTGATCAGTCCTTAAAATACAATCCAGGATAAAAAGGTTGCTCCGTTGTGCCACACATGAATGCCTCCCTCATGAAGGGCAAAAACTGAGCCAAGTCAGAGTTAATCAAGCTACATTAAAGGCTTCAAACAGTGTTCCTTCTCATCAAATTTGGTACAGTAATATGACATCTCGCAATATCCGATGCATCCCACAACTGTGTTTACTGGTGTTATTTACTGGGAAGATCTAATATTAATATCTGATGAGGAGCAATATTCCTCAGCTGAGAGGGCACCAGGACAGTAACATTCAGTAATGTACCAAAGACGAACATCACAGTCATTTAAGCAACAATAAGTAGTGCGACATGAGAGCACATGAGAACAGAGGCCATTATCAAAAGGTGATAGTGTTTTCACAGCATCGTCACCAAAGCACCAAATAAAAATACTACAAAAGCACCAAGACATGGTCGTGTGTGTGTGTGTGTGTGCGTGTGTTAAAGTGTAAAAAAAAAACCTCTGATGTTCAGAACATTACTGATCCAGTGACCTCTGACCTTGACTCTTACGTGTTTTAACCCTCCATGTGCGAGACTCCCTGTGTGCACTGACTATAGAGACCACTAGATGGCGATGCCAAAAGCTCAGGATAGTTTTGGGATTTATTCTTGTTTACAAAAAGTCATCATGATTCTTTTTTGTCTTATTTGTTTGTTTTAAAACATTAATAACTTGACTTTGAATGCAAATAGCAAATAGCAAACACCATGAACCACAATAAATAGTATTTATTTGCAATGTTTGATACTAAATTAAATACGATATATTGATAATGAGGCTCAATATTCTTGAATTCTCATGTAAAAAAATACATTAAAATTCAAATGTTGCCCCTACCATATTATTCATACCTTATTTACAATCAATTATTAGTTTTCCAAGCTTGGAAATGCTAAAAACAAAACATTTTAGTTGTCATAATTTTCTGGGAATATTAATATTAATATTTTCCTGTAATTTGCAGTAACTGACCACAGAAATATATGTAAAGCAGAGAAAAAAGTGTTTTGGATTTGCTATGCCAGAGCAAAAAGACCACGTATACAAACTCATAGAAATGTGTGAAATTGTCTATTTTCTAATGCACATGCAGAGTTTATTTAGAAGTAACAGGATTAATCTATGAATTCCTGTCCGGTCTGATCAAAAGTCAACCACTAGGTGTAAAGGGATCGTTGCAGAGGCAGGTCTTCTCATCAGCATTGCTCCTCACTGAACGCATCCACTTGTATGTCGCTATATTTTTGGAATCATTTAAAAGACGCCGACTTGTTTCGTATTTTGATGGCCTTGTGAACCATTCGGTTCTCAAACACCAAAATGGTTAAGAAAAATCAAAAATCAATAAACCTTAATATATTTTACATTTAGAGAATTAACTTTCAACTTTCGAATTATTAGCACCATGAGAGGAGCTCCACCTTCAAGTTACATGATATGATGACACCTTCAAAAGTGTCCGTTTTTGTCCCGCTGAAGACATTTTCGTCTTTCCTCCCCTGCAACATTCAGGCCTACAAAATCGATGTTCAAAATTCAGAGCTGCCTCTCCTCGGTTTTACCTCCACCTGCTTCGCGCTCTCATTCAGGGAGACCAAACTGCAGCAGAAACAGCCAGAGACCATTTAGTCTCTAAGAGCACCAACAACTGTAAAAGGACGGTATTAAAGTGGCACCATTTGGAATCGATCAGTGCCTGACCAGCACCATGAGAATTACACGGATGTTTGTGTGTGTTTGTGTGTGTTTGCTTGTCTATGTGTGTGAATTGCACTGTCACTACATAGGAAAACACTTAAGAGTTGTGATTAAGAGGGATTCAGTGTTGTGCCAACGAGATATTAAAAACACAACGTCAGGATGTGTGTGTTGGTTTCACCCCCCACCTCCTGGCCGGAGATCTGAACTCCAGCTGAGACGACACAGTAAAGTCAGAAGACATCAGTTTCAAGGTCAGACAGGAAGTTTGTGTATGAACAATTACAGTACAGAAAACTGTGTGCAGCAACTGCAACTGTGTGTGTGTGTGTGTTTGTATGTGTGTGTGTGTATATATATAAATCAGCATGGTAGCACCAGGGGACTATCAGGTCAGCCAGTGGCCTACATGGGATCTAATGAAGCAGTCCTTTATAGTTAGCGTTCGTGGGCACATGTATATGTTGCTGTGTTCGTGTGTGTCTGGTCATCTGTGTCGTCCTGCATCAGCCAACCTTCATGTACAAGCTGTATAGTGCTTGTCGTTATCAGTGTGTGTCATAGCGCACTGCTTGTGTCTGAGTGTGTGAAAGGAAGAGTGAGAGTTGAGGGTGTGTGTGCGTGTATATGTGTGTGTGTATGTTTGTGTGACTAATAGCAGGCGAAGTACTCCTTGAGCGGCGCAAACAGGTGCCTGATGACGGGGACACTCCATGAACGTCCCAGCAGCCTCTGCCTGGCAAGACGACTCATGTTGGACACGTCTGTGTAGTGGACAGGGAAACCAAACACCCTGGAAAACACCAGGCAATCGGCATCGGCATCGACATCATCATCATCATCATCATCATCATCTTGCAATTGTGTTTTTTGTCTCCATATCTCATTTGTCTGTCGTTTTGCTTAGTTTAATTATCAGCTCAAATATGACCAGTTAAAAAAGTTATTACCATAAACATAAATCATCTTTTTTAATTCTATTGATTTTACTGTGTGTGTGTGTGTGTGCGTGCGTGCGTGCGTGCGTGTGTGTGTGTGTGTGACATTTTTAAGTATTTTCTTATTTTTTTAAATTGGTATTTTTCACTCTATCATCATTTAAATAAAGTTGGATAAACAAACATAATACAATCACCTTTTTAACGACAACACAGGTGACAAAGACAAACATAACCAATAAAACTGATTGGAATATTATTTCCGTTAAAATACCTGATAATCAGGATGGAACATAAAATATCATGGTACTGTTTTATATCACAACCTCTGAAAAAGACACATTAATAGAATTCATAACTTCTCAACTGAAGCGTATTAATTATCTCAATGAACTTCACAGAATTACAAAATGTTGACTCTTGTCTAAAAGACTGATTTCTGAGGAGAACAAACAAACTGCTGTTACCTTTCCATCTCGGTACACCAGAGGATGTCCTCCTTGTTGTCCATGAAGACGGGGAAATGCTCATCTTTCCCCTGCTTCACAGAGTTGGAGCGTGTCGTTATCGTACGCAACTTCTCAAACTGGAATTAGCATCCAGAACCATGCACACACAGACACAGACAGATACAAACAAACAAAACACAAACATCCTTTTTTGAGTCCTACAGCTACTCTCAGTGCAACATTACACAGCAGCCGACAGGAGCCACTTCCTCTTGCTGGCAGAGTGAAGCAGTTAATTCTGACATGAATGATGGCCGCGTGCGAAAGGTCAGTCCATTAGCTGCACGAGTGGAAAAACATTACTGTTTTGTTCTCCTTGTCATCACAATGAACAAGTTTGGAAAAATCTTTTTCAAAATCGTTTCCTTTATGTTGTAGTAGTGGAAAAGTTAGATTAGATTGTAAACACGCAAATACATGCAAACTCAATCTCTCTCTGTCTCTCTCTCTCTCTCTCTCTTTCGCACGCACACGCGCACGCACGCACGCACGCACACACACACACACACACACACACACACACACACACACACACACACACACACACACACACACACACACACACACACACACACACACACACAGACACAAACAGGTCACCTTGGCTGTGCGGCCGTGCTCCAGGCACTCTTGCAGGTCCAGTCTGTCATTCGTCATCGGCGCCATGGGCCTGCGGTCAACGTTAGACAGGATTAAATAATGGATGAAAATCTGGATTTACACTCCGAAATATAGTTTTTCATATTTTTAATCAGGGTACAATGAACCCAGTGTGTGTGTGTGTTTGTTCGAATCACCTGGACATGCCTGGCAGGTTTCCCCAGAAGTAGCGAGCGCGGTGGGCAGCAGAGACCTCCTTGGCATCAATCATCACTGGGTTACACTGGATTAGAAGCAGAGGGGAAATTCTTTCAGTTTTTGTGTATCAATGGTGTCAAATTAACACAATGCAGTCTGTTTTACAGTATCAATAGTTTTTTTTAGTGATTACTGAAACAGGTATATATAACTATTCCCATCTTAAGAGGGATGAGAAATGCATTTAATCATTGAATCAACTAAGAATCATCGTGACTAAAGAGGGTTTGATTCTACTGCAGTATTCTTCTATCATCCATCCATCCATCCATCTATCCATCCTCTATAGTTCTATATCTAAGGTTGCTGGAGCCAATCCCAGCTAACTATGGGTGAGGGCAGAGTACAACCTGGACAGGTGACCAATCCATTACAATGACAAACACATTCACATCTACAGGCACATATAAGAGAAACATATTAACCTCAAATATGTTTCAGGCGACGATGGGAGGACACCGGACCATCCCAAACAAAATTCTGGACAGAAAGGCTTAGAAAATATAACCGCAGGCTTTCTCCGCCCGAGTGGAGAATGGAAACCATTGTACTAGTATTTAAGGCGAGTATTGAAGAGTGACCTAAAGCATATTCCTTAAAACACTCTATCAAACAAGTGACCATGTTTGGTAACTTCTTCAAGTCTGTTTTTTTCACTATGATGAGTTAATGACAATCAAATGAACAGAATAAAGCAGTATAGAAGATGGATGGATATTTAGTCACAGTGCCCATAAAACATGTTGATAAACTTTTGTTGCGGATGCAGTACTGAATGAGACGGGCAAACTAGATTTTATTACCTTCAACAGAAATAAATCGAGACACATTTTGAGCCATACTTCATCAAGTATGTACAGTTACGGTCAGTTTGACACATTTCTCACAGTTACACACTATTTCACTGGGTGGTGTACTTTGTTTACATTGTGACCTTTAAAATAGGGTAGACTTTAAGTGAGTGTGTTATCAAAGTGAACCTCTGACAATAATATCCAGCAATCTTGATCATTGTCTAACTTATTTGAATATAATAAAACAAAAAAAAGCTCACAATAAAAAAAGCCACAATCACCCCTCTAAGTGTGTGTCTGTGTGTCTTTGTAAAGTGTGAAGTGTGACTTTCTACCTCTAAGAAGCGGGAGATGTCCCTCTTGTCGCTGACCCCCATAGCGACCACGTTCTCAAACAGCCAGAAGAAAGGCCGCTCATCGCCAGGTTTTGGTCGAGCTTCATGCAGCAGACGATAAAACTCGAAAAACAAGCGGCCGGTTCCCTCTGCAGGAGGACGAGCAGTTGTCAGCTTTCATATTTGACTTTTGTTTATCCGGGTTATCTCATTAAGACCAGGGTCATATATTCGGGAAAGACTAAACTGAATGAGAGTACAAGAACTAGAAACAACAGCAAAGGACGTTTTATTTTAATGATTTACTTTTACAGATTTATTTGAAGGGCTTTGATATGAGCCAGGGGGTACAGGATACAGTCACCATGCTGCATGGTGCACACATACAGAGGCTTTCATTTAAACAATATCACCATCGTCTCGCAGAGATAAATGGTGGCTGAAAGAAGACATTTCCTTGAATTGAATAAAAAGAGAGAATTGTTTCTGGAGGAAACCGTCAGATTTATCCTTCATATCTCACTTCACATGAAAATCTTCGGGAGCACTTCCTACCGTAGAGGCCTTTTCGTGCAGGATTGACTATGGAGAGGTCGTTGCAGGGGCTTCCTCCGATCACCAGGTCAAATGGTCCCCACTCCTCGATCTGACGGTGAAACACAGCAGCAGCTCAGATCAGCATGTTGGTTTCAGCGACATAAATGGATGACCAAGTTCTCTGCGTTCATTGTCACGAGACAATCTTCATCATTAAAAGTGATTGTTTCCTCGTTCTCTCTTCAGTTTTAGTCGCAACAGCAGTAACTTACATGTTTGCGAGTTACATTGCGTACGTCCCCCACGTACATGATGCGTCCCTGGTGCCGAACCATGCCGACGGTGATTGAGTCCTCGCACACCTCAGACGCCACGTACTTATCCACCTGGATCCCCAGATCTTTCAGCACAAGCAAACCTAAAGAAATCACACAAACGTACCCTTTTAGGAAAAAAGGAAAATCATTCACATCTCTGGTTAATCAGCTGAGAAGAACCCACACAACTCATATGCTCACATTGTCTTGTTGTGGTCCTTGCCACTGGCAGATCTTTTGGTAAGAAAGCGACTATCACTTCAACATTTATGCAATTTTCTTCATTCTTGACTCGGTTTAAAGTCGATTACATTTCAAATAACAACTAAAGGAGTAGACTTTGAATGAGGCGAGTGCTTAACGTAGATCCCCGTGTGTACCTGTAGCAATGCCATCAAACAGGGAGAGGACTCTGATGGGCACCCTCTTCTCTGCTGCGACAGGAGGATACAACTTGGCAGGTTCCTGACGAGAGCAAGAGGAGATGAGAAGAGGAAAAAAAAAATCCAATGAAAATAAAACTTTTGAAAAAGTCATTTAGAGCAAAGCAGCAAATTGATGTTTTCACATAATAAAGAAATCAAGTTGTAAGAAGGAAATCAACAATAAATGACCATGAAAACCGTAAAAAAAGGTTTTTTCAACTGGAAAAATAATTTTTCTTTTATTCATTCTCACTTTTTAAAGAATTAACTTTGTAATTTTACATTAAATTGAACTCTCATTTCCACAGTATGAACACTATTGTGAAATCCAATCACTCAGTTGAAGTTCACAATCATTATCAACAAAGCTACGTTTTTTATTTTTTATCTTTTATTTTATCACCCAAAGAGGAGAGAAGACGTACGAATTCCTGCTCGTGGTTGTTGGCGAAGAAGTGCTGCAGCCTGCGGGGCCAGTCGTCCCGCCGCCGCAGCATCCCGTGGGTGTTGCGCGGTCCACACATGTAGCAGTTCCAGGGGTCTTCTTTGATAGCTGCCGCAGCCGAGCCGGCCCCCACCAGGAGGTCCACACACTCCACACAGAAACACCTGAGTTCACACACAAACACACACACACACACACACACACACACACACACACACACACACACACACACACACACACACACACACACACACAGATCAGCTCTCAGAGTTCGGGGGAAAATGTGGCTGATCATTTGGGATTTTTTTTAAGTTAGTACAGACCGATGAGATTTTGAAAAATTGATGAAGCCACAAGTATTTTACCGAGGAAACAGACTGCAATAAGAAGTATTGCTTCAGTTCTTTCTTAAATGTTCCAGTTAAATGTCTTTATTTTAGTCATTATGCAAATAAAACTCTTAAGAATCCAAGACAGCACAATACAGGGAGAGATATCTGATGATAGATGTGGACGGAGACGGAGACCCCGTACCTCTTTTATATGTTTTTTTTTTTTTATCAATAAAAGCTATGAAAGAAGTGAAACATGTACACACATCCCTTCTGAAGAGTTCCCAAACAAATAGGCATCAATTTCTGATTGAAAAGACAAAAGTAAAACCATGTTGAAAAACCCTGTCAACAATTGTTTCTATGTTTATATGTTTTCCTGTAGAAATGCTATCATGGTTTGTTCCAGATTTAATTTACATTTACAGTCACCAATCTCACTGAATGTGTGATGCACACTCCCACCACATGTAAGACTGGTTACAGTTACAGTTGCAGGAATATGTTACTTGCGAGCACTTTTACGTGAAACATGAATTTTGAAGCGGCGAGTTGCATATTTTCCGCTGCCCAGATGATTTGTCTCTCGTTGCTGCATTATCAGGAGGATCAAGCTGTTCACATTTCTCTTCTCATTTCTTTAATACAGTTTTGGGCTGGAGTTCAAGCCCCGTTGCCAAAATCAACTCTTTTTTCCGAATATATAGTTTGTTCCACGCGAGTTGGCTCAGCTTAAGAAGAGGCAGATTCATCAGAGCTTGACATTTGTGGGTCAAATTGATCCTGGAGATGTGAAACTTAAAACCACATCCTGGCCGCTGAAGAAGAAGAGGAAGAGGAAGAAGAAGAAGAAGAAAGAAAAAAAAGTGGCTGCTTGCCAGACCGAGGCTGAACGACGGTGCTGCACTGACCTACAGCAGTTGTTGTTGCCACACATGAGCACTTCCCTGCCTCCGCAGCAGATGGTGCAGTAGGACTGGTAGCCGTCGTCGTCGTACTGGTAGGCGCACTCCAGGAAGGAGTTCTACAGACACAAAAAAAGTGTTTTTTGTTTTTTTGCCATTAATATCCCACAATGATGACATTCTTCTCACTCAATTTGTTTTTATGTCTGTGAAGCATCTCAAATCATTATTATTTACCACACAATTTTATATTTTCACAGCTTTCAAAAGAGCTTCTGGCTTCATAAAATGATGTGTCCTTTGAGGAGTCACAATTCAATACAATAATGACTTCTGAGATTATTTTTCTGGAGTGTTTTTTTAGCAGTGATAAACAGTTCAGTCAGCTTATCAAGTACAAATGTTGAAAACTTTCCAAACTGAGTTTCTCAAAAGAGGAATATGAATTTATCCTATTTTATGAAAGCAGTATGACGAATCAATCTAGATTGGGATTGTCTCTCTTTTATTATCTGTCCTTAAATCCTTTAACTCAACAAAAAAAACACGATTGTACGACATCTGCATTATTATGCGTGAACGTGTTGTGTCATATGTCATCTCAAACTGGCAATGATTCATTGGTGGGTTCGTGAATACTTGGATTTTAAGCTTTTCTAGTAAGTTCCACAAGATTAAGTTTGCTTGCCGACAAAGACTGCATTCATTGCACATCCTCCACAGTGGGAGTAAATAAAGAATCACCGCCTCTAGTCAGATGAGTTGGCGGGTTTTATTCATTTATTTTTTGTTGGTTTACTCACTTTGCAGCCCTGGCACATTGCTCCCATGAAGAGAGGATGCTCCAGAGAGACGTTGAGGCTTCCACAGGAAATGCAAATATCTGAACAGAGACCATTTACAACCACATTTACATTCAACCAGAGTGTTATCAGTACTTTCATATATCTCTTTATTTGAAGACATGTGAGTTAAAAACCCATCTTATATCTGCTGGTTTGATCTGGACAAAACTGAGTTGTCAAAAGTTAGATTCATTCAGTGAACTTATCTTTTGACAGATTAATTAAAGAAATATAAAGTGGATGGACATTTGATGAGAACATCATTTGCCTTTGAAACACTTTCACACTGTTCTGTATGATGAAGGTAGAATTATGCTAAATATCAGGATGTAATGAAGTTTACATGTTTATGTCAACGACGAAAAAAACCATGATATCATTATGAAATCGTCACAAACTTTAATTGGAAAGTCAAAGCTGACTGGTTCTGTTATTATAACCGAGTAGCAAGAAACCCATTTTCATTTTTGATTTTTTTGGGTCGACTTTCTCACTAAAACGACACATCATTCAAGGTTTCTTTTCATCAAAACAAATCAAAAATTATAATGGAAAGACAACGTCACATTATTTTCAAATGAAGTGGTTTCATATAGATTCACCTTCTATGTTCCTCGTCTTCTTCTTGACCTCAATTATGAGTCTTTCTGAAATACACAACACATTAAAAACATGTAATTTCCAACACAGATGGGAAAAAGATTTAAATGAAAAAATTCCAGAAGCAAAGTGGCAACAAATAATACAAAGAATTTACTCCTCCTCAATATGCCTTAGACATGCTGTGGTTCAATTTAAAATAGTCCACCGTCTTCACTGGACCAAAGAAAGACTAACTAGGTTTAATAAAGATATTGATCCTACATGTGACCGTTGCAAACAAGCTTCAGCCACATTACTACACATGTTCTGGCTATGCCCAAAGATGTAGTTTTTGGCGGTCTATTTTTGAGACACTCTCTATAATATGTGGAACAACAGTAGATCCTTCTCCAATGATCTCACTGTTTGGTGTGGCCCCGGGGGCCACTCCTCTCCCTGGGCACTTTAGGAATATGATGGCCTTTTGCACCCTGCTCGCCAGGAGACTTATTCTATTTAAATGGAAGGATGCTCGGCCTCCAACATATGGCCAATGGATAAGGGAAGTCATGCGCCATATTCATTTAGAAAAAATTAGATATACCATTAGGGGGTCCACCAGAAAATTCTATATTACCTGGCAGCCATTTATCTCTTTTGTGGAAAACATGGCAGCTGCCAATATTGAAACATAACCCAAGTGACTATGTACCTGTTATTTTTAATTTTCCTTTTTGTTGTCAATATGTTTACAAATGTGCTTAGTAAGCTTGCAGATGGTCCAGTAACTGTGGGTTTGGGTGGGGTGGGGTTATTGAGAAATTGATGTAAAAGTTCTGTGATTATATTGTTTATTGGTTGTATTTGAAAATAAAAAGACATTGTTCAAAAAAAAAAAAACAACATGTAATTTTATTCACATATTCACACACAACACTTAAATAAAACCTACAGTCGTGTCATGGAATGTACGTTTCCTGAAGACTTGTTTTGGTATTGGAAGAGGAGTGGTGTGTCTGTATGTTTAAGTTTACCTCTGGTCCCTTCATCGATCACCTCTCGGATCTTTACTTTTTCGGCCGTGTTCTTGCGAGGTTTCTTCGCAGGTGGAGGCGTGTACGCGGCCTCTGGCTCCGCCCACATCTCAGGGTACACCTCCTTATATGGATTTCTTTCCTCTGTGGAAAAAACAACAACAAAACACAAATGTTCAATGTTAAACATGATAAATTCAACAGTTATAAACATTGTCCATTAGTTTATTCTGTTCAGTTCTGGCATAAGTTAATAAAAAAACATCTTTGGTTTCTAACAAACTGCTGAAGTGAGATAACTATGAGGCAAAACATCTATGTTGGTATAAAGATATAAAGAAGATATAGTCCTTCCCTGTGTCTCCTTTGTTTAAAACTACTAGTGAGACTCAATTTAAAAAAAATAATTCATTAAGGGCTTTGTAATAAATGAGTCGTAATTAATCCAATATCAATGACGTCTCAGCTTTAGATACAAAACACATCTTTCAATTCAAACAGATTTTAGCAGTTGAATAACTGAATAAATCGACATACTTACGTTTACACAACAAAACCATGTCCGTGCATTTGCTTGAGTGTTTTTAAATAACTAATGTCAACAATTGTGTGTCTTTTGAGGTTAGCTTGGGCTTCCAGCTACAGTTTTAGCATGGAGGTAACACCAGAGAACTGATCTAATTCTGTGTAAATTCTCTATTGCATATTTTTCACAGAGTCATGCTCTTATCCACGCTTTCATTTGATCGTTTTCTTAAACCACAACCGGGTAAAGCATCCCTCTCTCATCTGTTTCATCCATTACATCCTTTAAATTGCTACTATTCTTAACCCGGGGGTTTGTTGTCTGATGTGTTGGTATGATCGGTATGTTGGGAGTCGGGGGACACTTTCCACGTTGGAGTGTAAATGTGTCCGAATGTGGAGGTTAGTTGAATTTAAACAATAATTGTACACAATATCCAAAAAGTGATTGGGAGAGACGCTTTTGCATACCCTCTGGAGGGTCCAGTGATGTTGGTCCAGTCGGCAGGAAGCCGGTCATGGCCCACTCTATCATCTGTCTGGTCTGAAGGTCCACACCTTCTGCTTCTTCACTCGTATCACATGAAGGAACCGGCCTCCCCGCCCTAACACTGGCCACCTGAACGCAACATAAAGAAAAGAAAATTAAAACGGAAAAGAATAATGATATTCATTGATAATCGATCACACTGTATAAAAGGTTGCAACGTGAAGAGACTGCCACCGCAGCTGTAAAGAGCTCAGATCTGCTATAAGAAAGAACATGTGCACTTTCTTTACACATGAAATGGCTATTTTCTCCTGCAGAGCGACATGTTTCCACTTACTACAACACTTCCATGAACGTACAACACCAAAAACACAGATAGTGTCACTTAATACCCCCCCAAAATTCTGCAAATTCATTAATTAATCCGTGAGAGCCGTCAACATTAGACTATATCTTAAACATTCCAGAAAGACGCTGCACACGTTGTGGTCGGTACCTGCAGAGCTTCAAAGATGGCTTTCCGGTACATGGGCTGTTTGTTGTAGGTTGGTTGGTGAAAGGCGGACGAGAAGGAGCTCAGAGGCATCAGCTTTTCTACACAAACCTGTAAAAATGACACCGACTAGCTTTTAACCATCAGAGTGAAAGGATTGGCCTCGAAATATCTTTGGTTTTCAGAAAAGATGACTTCTAATCATGTCAGTCTTGTTCTAATAAACTCTGAATACTATAAAGAAAAGAAAAATCAATTTCTTAGTGAAATCCAATAGATGGACTCAATGAACATTGATGCAATCAAATTAAATGTTGAATTAGTCCTGAAAAACATAAAGCTGGTAGCCTTCATCAGGTCGCTGGATCGATTTGTTGATTTGCTTCTTTAAACTAACGATGCAAGTTGGAGAAAACCTGGAAATTCAGCCGCGCAACACACTGGGATAAGATAAGTCTCAAACAAACAAACAAACAAACAAACATTTGTTTGTATTTCCAGTACAAGTTGACCAGATTTGATGTGTTTAGTTTAAAGAAAATCAGGTAAAAGCTGAAATTAAACAAAAGTGTATAACAGATTATGCATTGTTCACATTTCCCACCAATTCTATAATAAATGTGCGGCACATGCTGGTGTTAATCTTCACTTTTTTGACAAAAGAAAAAAAAAAAACCTTCAGAAAATATTTCACTTATAAAGGGTTAACCACTATTTTCAAGTAAAGTACGAGTGAAATTTAGCTTGAAAAGCTTTTGACCGTCATCATTGGGACTCCATTCTGACAGGAACATTATCAAAAGAGCATAAATGTTTCGGCTGCATTTTGCACACTGAGTATCCTATTTCTCGGTCTTCGATGTCTGGGCACTTTCCACTCAACAAAACAACTCAAACCAACGTAGTAACCCAGAATCTAAAGTGCTCACCACAGAGAACTTGCCATCACCGAACCACATGACCCAACGAGTGCCGTCCGCAGCTCGACTCCGGCCGCTCATCCACCAGGAGACGATCCTGCCGGGCCACCAGGAGAAACCTCGCAGCTTCCCGAACACCAACATCCCGATGCCAAAGCCTCGACCATCCTGAATCAGAAAAACAAGGTGCAAACCAGAGCGGCACAGGACACGTTCTTGATTTTTCTTTCATTTGATCTGACTAAATGCAAATACAATCAGAGAAATAGTTGTAGACTAATGTACTGTAAGAATACATTCCAACCCCCCCCCCCCGAAACTGCAGGTTTGCTTGTTTTTCCTGCCAAGCAATGATAACAGAAATAGCTTTATCAGAAATTTCCAGAAGATGACCTGCTCAGGCCCCTGTGAGAATGTGGAAGTTACAGATCTGAGATAGAACAAGAACAAAACCATAAACAAAAATAAGAACAAAGCACAAACAGAGACAATCCGAGAGGTGTACAGTATATAAGATGTTAATATAGCCTTTGTCTGTCCTTGCTTGGGGACCAAAGGAGGAAAACAGATGTATTATCCAAAATTATACAATATGTACTGATTCATTGAAGTCTTCAAGTGATTTCTTCAAGTTACGGTTGTTGCTGTTTCTGGCAAGCAAAGTATTCAAATGTTTATGAATTAAATTCAAGTCTAGTACTAGCATGCAGGTTTATATTGCCTCTGTAGTCACTAAAAACTCTGAGAATTTACTCCTCTGCTCTATAATGGATAATCGTGCTAATCAATAGCAGTACAAAACTGTTACTGATCACTAATGGTAAACTGCAACATGCAAAAGAAAAAACAACAAAAAAAACAACATATTTTTGTCAAGAATTCAATGAAAAGACGCATTCACTGCTCGACCAAATGAAACCGACCAGATAAATAAATATAACCCAACTGAGCATAAGTTTTATGTGCAGGCAGTGTTTGAACAGCAAACACTTTATGCCTGCATCTGTCGGGGCCATTTAAACTTGAGCAGACATAAAAATATATGATTTCCACTATGAAGGAAAAGTCAGTTCTCTTCCATTAAGTGTGAAACGTATGGGTACATTTCACTATCAGGCAAAACATCCCGGGTGGGACTGGCTGCAGCGTGGAGGGGGAGAAACTCAATCTGGGAGCATGAGGAGGGGAGCAAGGTGGTTGGCAGCTTAACGAGTCTCTAAATGTGACTTATGTCATTTCTAACAAGGAACAACCCACCGGTGATGATTATTTTTTGCACTAAACGACACACCATCAGAGCTTGCGTCTCACCTGGTACTCGATCTCACTGGGCGTGGCCTGAGCAACCCTGGCAACTGGCTCCGGCGTCACGGCAACCGTGGGAGAGGCCGGGTCCGTGTGTTGTTGTGAGGGGGGAGGGGCTGGACTGGCCGGCTCCTCCTCTTTTTGAAAGTCAGCCTCTGTTAGGTCGTCCATCATGTTCATCTCAGCCTCTCTGTAGGCCCGTCGCTCAGCCTGGGAAAGACAAACAGGGAACAACAATAAGACACTTTATCTCTATTATTATTATTATTATTGATATTGTTATTGTTATTATCATTCCAGGGAATCGAAATGGTTGACTTCAATATCAGACGTGCCTGCGTGTGGTTTGGACGGTGTAGGAAACCTCCTCTACATAAATGCGTTTCTCTATTATCTATCAACCAACAGGACTGATGAACAAGACAAATCATAATTAAAATGCAAGTTTACACCAAGAAAAAATAAAAACACAAACATTTCAACAAGTACTAGTATGTTAGGTATTTTCAACCTTATTTGAGCAAATAAAATGCAGTGCACTATGAATAACCAATGCATGATGCCATTTCGGCCACTTCTGGATATCTATTGTTCTTCAGTGGAAACACCTACGCCAGCAGCACAGCCTCCACCATCAGAGCTCATATGGATTATTCAGTCAAATCTCTTACAAAGTGAAAACACACTGTTGCATTTGAGAATTAAATTTTTTATTCTTACCGTCATGTCTTGTGAATTATTTTTACTCCTCTCTCTATTTGTTGTGAAATGAATAAATGGCAGGAAATAAACCATTGCGATCGTACTCCTCCTGGGATGCAAATGTTTATTTTCTGGCAAAATTTTAAGCAAAAAAATAAATATCCCCCAAAAAGTACTAATAAATGGAACCCCTAAACTGTAAAAAAACAATATTGAAAACAACATCAATGGCAATATGGAGACATGAATGTCACGTGCACGTACGTATTCTATTTTCAGTATCTATCTGACTAAAATAGATATACACGGTTACAAATTAGGAGTAAAAGTTAAAAGGGAGTTCAGATTAAAAAATGACAAAAAATAGAAACAGACTACTTCACTCCTGGTGAGTCATTTTAATCCAATAAGAGGAAAGACACTATGATGAGGGGGTTAAAAGCGGTTATTAGAAGAATATTTAAAGAGTTTGTTTTGTCACTGGACACTCGGCATTCAAGGGAAGTTGGACTGTAATCCCATCATGTTCCCACATTCACTCGCACAGTTAATCCAAAAATTACTTTTATCATTAAGACTCCAGGCGGCTTGTAAATGAATTTCTGCTTAATGCACGTGACTGCCGCTGATTGGACGGCGCCTGCTGACGACTTTGTCGCCTCCTGTTTGTTTCCTCATCTGTCATAAGCGATTTGTTTGGCCTGTCGTCCTACAGAGAGGGCTCATAATCGCTGCTTTAAGTGAGTCTTTTCCAGCTGATGCTGCAGCCGCTCCACATCAAGGCCGCGGTGCTCTGGGGCTGCAGGAACAATCCTTTAATTGTTCCTCTAAACAGGAAGTGAGTGGGGAGAAAAAAAAAGGGTGCGGCGGGGAAACAGTTCAACGGGTTCAACTCGGGAAGCAGAGAGAGACAGAGAGAGCGAGTCGGAGCGGGTAAATGGGATTACATTATAAGACTGGAGAAAACAATACCGACAGAGAGAAAGTACAGCGCTGTGAGGGGGCGAGAGAGGTCACATTTGAGAGTTGATTATGCCACAATTGTTGTGAAATACAATCCATGAATATGACAATATTAAACTCCGTCATTCACATTTTTCTCTGAATCTGGTATAAGCAGAGTAAAGCCACTAAAAAGGGTGATGATGTCAAATAGACAACGATTAAATCTATTGAATATGAAGCTGCAGCCACCATCGAGGTTTGACCATCTTATCTTTGTTTACTTCTTATTTCATCGTTTGTTTGTTTGATTTTTCTCAAACACTGAAATTTCTTTTGAAAAAAACTTGTCATCAAAGACAAAAATGTGTCTTTTTTAAAAGACATGGTGAAGAGGACTTATTAATGATTATCATGGTTATCATTCAATACATACTGTAAGTCCGACCACCGTCTCCATCACACTCTTGATTGATCTCAAAACGTCCCAGACAAGCAGCTGAAGTGACTTTTTTATTATTTCTATTGTGACACTACTGGATTTATGTTACTGTATGAAAGCCCATCCATCCATCCATCCATTCATCCATCCATCCACCCACCCACCCACCCACCCACCCACCCTATAAGACGTGACTGAGGTGACCGAACGTTGAGCTCTCGCCCTCAAAATAGGAGGCAAAATTAAAAATATGAATGACCTCAGTGGTGAATGCACCATGGGAGTGTGAGTGTGGCCCAGTTGTAAGATCCCATGACTCCTCTAGAGCGTTTTTCCTGACCTAGAAACATTTAAAAGAAGTTTTCACTGAACTGCACACAGACATGGAATGAATGAGTGAAAGAAGAAGCGGATAAAAAAAAAATAAAAAAGTGTGTGCTGCTCTCGTCTGGATAGGAAGAAAGACGAGGGGAGCTGTAAGAAGGGCCGCGGGAGGAAGCGGGGGTGACGGCAATAATTTAAGTGGAGGAGAGAGTAAAAGTGAGAGTGTCGGGTCGTGACTGAGCTGGAGGTCAGGAGGTCACATCTTCTCGCTGCTGTTGACCTCTGACCTCATAAAATCCTAATCAGCCTGTTACATGGATCATAGACAGACCACACACACACACACACACACACACACACACACACACACACACACACACACACACACACACACACACACACACACACACACACACTGTAAGGGAATCTCCATATGTCGTCACCGGTGTCTCAACCATCCAGTAACATCTTTTCATCTTTGCAGCTCCACAACAGACAATTTAAACCTTTTACATTCTTTCCATCAGATTCTGTTCAGAGTGAAAAAGATTTGATTTAACAGGAAGCTTGAATGAGGATTTACTGTGAGTTTACTTTGCGTGTGCAGTTTGGCAAGTTGTTCGTTTATGGATTCAGTTCACATAAAAGTAAAACGACTTAAAGGACTTCTAATTTATTTATAGTTTTGATAATGACGTTTAAACGACTTTATTTTAACATCTCGATTTTTTTTTTAACCCAAAATTTAAAGTGAACATTTTAACTTTAAACACGTAAACTACATTTTTAAAAATGTAACTTCCTTCTTCCCATTGAAAATTATATTCCTAAAATCTAAATTCAATCATAAGCACTTTAACTTACTAACTTGTCATTTTAACGTAATTCTAACCTACCATATGTTCTAATATGTCATACTTTACCATTTCTGAAGAGTTCGACTTTCATATCAACATTTCAAATCCAGTTTGGATATTTTAAGTTTATTTTACATTCTTACTTCATTCATTTCACAAAAAAAGTGCAGAAATTCCCGCTCAGCTGGAGGAAACCACGTTTGTTGCCTGGCAACATCAGCTGGTTAAAACCACCTCCAGAAAGTTTGGCTGCTTTCATGGATGAAGATGAGTCACTGATGACGGGGATGTGCGCCTCTCTGAGCGGGGGTTTGAGCGATCGCTCTGGTCTGATGAGAAACTGAAGGGTCAGCTTCGTGCAAATGACGAAGGTTGATGCACCTTTTCTCTGGGATTCTGCGGTGAAAACAAAAACGCTTTCTTAAACAGTTTGTGCCTGTATGTAATGGCATACTCTCCAAAAAAAGATATATTTTTGGTATTACAAAAAGCTTAAAAGAAGAAGAAAAAGAGTTGGCTTTTACATCAAAAAGCAGTGCACATTAATTTAGGTCCTGAAGGAAGGATTTGCAGTTCTCACGTCTACTGACGTATAATAATGTTTTTCTATCACCAGTAATATCACTACAATAGATATTCAAGCCACTGCTCTGTATCAAGAGAGCATTAAATCCAATCTTCAGCCTTCACAGTTTCACCTGAGGCCAACACAATGCTGGTTTCTGAGCTCAGTGAAAGGCACCACAGTCAGACTCAACATCAAGACCAATGTCAGGTTTAAGCTTTCACATAATACTGTTTAATGACTTTGTAATCCCCTTTAAACACCTTCATTAGAGCCACTATAATCTAATGATTTGGACTTTACATTGCCTAAACGCTATCAAATATACAGTAATCAGGTCAATCGGCAGCAGTTTAAACCGGAGGACCTCCACATGGGCCTCAATCAAGGATATTTTGGTTCAAAGGTTTAACACACATCGACACGCACACTGTATCGCAGTCGAACTCATTCAATACATGGAATTATCATGGAGCCATAGATCAGTTGAGAACTGAGGAGGGTATTTTGAAACATACACAAAAGATGCCATGAAAAGCTCTCATGAGTTCTGCAACTATGTTTTGCTTTGTGTTTGACAAACTCCTCCTCCTAAAAGTGAAGTATACCGCGAAATGTTTCGATGCTATCTGGACACACCCAATTTACTAGAGCAGCTGACAAATGAGGCTTTGTTGAGATACAGGCATGTGTTTTTGCACAAATACCTCTATTTACTTTACTACATTTTTCTGTTTCTGCCCGAATAAACTGTCTTGACTGTATTGCACTTTTATTATGTGGCTCCTGGTGTTTTAAAGTCACATATGTTTTATTATCCACTGTGTGATGTTGCTGCTATTGTTTTAGTTTCACCTTGTTGTACAGCACTTTGTGATTTTATCTGTGAAAAGCGCTTTATAAATAAATTTACTTACTGTTTACTTACTTTAATTCAGCTCAATTTAAATATTGTTAATGGAAATATGTTTATTTTGACTCATATGGTTGAATACAGGCTTATTGATATCAGAACATGAATCTGATTCTGTGATTATTTCATTCACTCATTAACTTGTGCCTTTAAGCATCTGAATGACGTGAAAAGTTACGTGGAATAAATCAATTAAAAATAGGAAAAATGTTGATGAAAAATGTTTCTCGAGACCAGCAAAATCTCAGCTGCAGCAAAGTAAAACGTGCCGACACATTATATCTGAATTAGTCCGACACATTAGGACAAATATCACATACAATTAATATAACTAGAAATATTTATCAACATCACACTCTACATATAAAATAAGAGCGAGAGAAAGACAGAGAGAATGGTTGTAAATGCATGAGTTACAACTTTGAACTTTGATGGACCCTCTGACCTGGTCAGTGTTTTCACTCTCAGTGGCGCCCCTTGACCTCTGACCCCTCACCCCTTGACCTAAGCAATGAGCCATTTCTGTTAGGCCCCGCCCCCTTTATGAGCATGACCGACCCTGACCTGGAGATGAACCCGAATTGCTCAACACGGCACACAAACACAACAATTAAGAGAGCAGTTAAAACCCTCTCACATTGTCAATATGCCTGCTGCCCTTTCGTTAGCATCGATTGCAGCCGTGGGACACATTGAAGAAGAACAATCCGGGTTTTCCATGAAGACTCCTGCAGTCTCTCATAATGAAATCAACAACATGGGCCTGATGCCTGCTTAAGCACAATTAGAAAAGTGGTTTAGACTTGACCGTAGCAAAATAATGTGCAGACTTGCTGTTGTTTTCTAACTGAATTGGACAATTGAACACAAAGCTGTTTTAGTTTGTCTTAAAGTTGCCTCTGATATGTCTTCTCTTGGCGATGTAAAAATGGACAAGGCTTGAATTTTCAGGTTATTTCAAGATTTCATTCTCCAAAAACAAACCCCAAACAACCTCTTTAATATTCTACTCGAGTGGTTTGGTGTTAAGCTCAGGAACGTATTTCCATATAGTAAATAAAACCAGACAGGTGTTAAAATGCTATAAACCTTTGCAGAAAGTCTTCCTCACCAGATGTCAACCCAACACGTTGATGGTTTGGTGTCCAATCCTGAACTCTAGATCAAGTGGTCAGACTTAATTTGAAAAAAAGAAAACAAAGCCACAGGCAAACAGAAGAGAGAATTCCCCCAGAAACGTGAGGTCACCTCTCAGAGCAGCCAGTAAAGTTGTGTTTAACCCCCTAATAAAACAGATCATCAAGGTCAGCCTCGTAATTGTTGTTTCCATCACGAAGCCCAAGATGTAACCAGACAAAAAGCACTCAGTTATACTTAAGTGGATTGGAGTTAATGTTTGCCTGAATGATTCAACATTTACCACTCGCTGTTCTGTCCACTTTACCGAACAGCCACAAACTGCAAGCTTTGTGAAACAGGACAATTTTTTTTTGTTGTTGTTGTTGTTTTTCAACAGTTGTGGTCATTTTAAGAAGCCCTGATTCGGGAAATAAAAACTTTTATGGGATGGAGAAATATTCACGTTTGGAGAACTCAATCTCGACTGCTTTGGTCAAAGACGTTACGTGTTTCTGGAAGTGTGAGGAGGAGAAATCGCAATCAAACCTCCTCATCCAGGGGAAAGCAGCAGAAAACAATGATGGCAGAAAATGAAACTCTTGGTTTTAGACTTTCCCCAAATGTTTGTTTTCCTGTTGTGTATATAGCAACTGTTTAGTCACGAGCTGCAAAAGTCAGACACCAGCATCGAAAACAGCATCTGTGGTTACATTCAGAAGCTCTGCTGTGGAAACATGCCGATTTATGTGGTGAAATACCAGCAGATATCAAAAATTGACAAACTAAAATAAACGGTTTTGTTCAAGAAAAGATTTCTAAAACTTCAAAGAGGAAAGAAAATAATGTTCTCATTTGAATTACTGCTCCTTCTCAGAAGATGGAGACCCTGACAAGAGGTGAAAAGACCAATTAGAGGGGCTCAAAAGGAAGAAGGCAGAAGAAAACATTTCCTCCTAATTGTTCGTTTTGTGTGAGTAAAAGTTGTTTAGTCAGAAGTTCACGATGCGCCAAACCTTTGTCTAAAAGACCTTCCCAGGCTGGATCGCAGAAAACACTCACATGGAACTGCCATAAATGCAGTCACATCTAATTCAGGCTCACCAAACCAAAAAGGGGGAGTGGGAATAGAAGAGTTACCATGGTAGGGAACAATTTGCATACTGATCCAGCAGGAAGTGTGGGTGAAGCTGAAAAACCACTAATCAAAATCGCAAACGCTCAGAAACAAACAACTAAACAAAAATGAGTGACCTCCATCAGCTTCATTCAACCTCTATCACGTGTTTCGCTCCTTGCCACAAGAAAAAAATGCCAAGGTTCAACATCAGTTTACTTTCAACTCGTCACCATCAAAGCAAGAGTGTGTGGCTTCCTGTTTGAAAATGGAGAGCAGCTCAGACTTGTGTTTCTTTCACACAAACTCTGCAACACATGGAAATGAAAGAAAAAAAAAAAAAAAAAAGAAATCACTCACAGGACGGACATGGCAGCTTTGTAGTGGCAGCCCCTCTTCCCTGGCTCTCTTCCTCTCTGTCATTTTCTGTCTATCTCCCTCACACCTCCTCCTCTTCCTCCTACTCTTTCCTCTCTGCGTGGCTCCTCAGCGACGCTCGCCCTCAAGCCTTCCTCATCCCCTCTGCTGATTGGCTGGCGGGGAAGTGTGTGATTTACTGCCTCCTTCACCAAACAGATGTTTAGGTGAAAACACACACACACAAACACACACATGCACCCGGAGTGGAGAGTTATGTCTGGTCGCCTCGGGGCTTGGAGGTGTGATGACGACACACACACACACACACACACACACACACACACACACACACACACACACACACACACACACACACACACACTCACAGAAATTCAGATTAATGTTTACATGAGCGCGTGCATGAGGTGTGTACACACACTGAGGTCAAAGGTTAGGTAAGCCTTAAGAGTTGTCAAGGCGTTAAGATGTGTTAGGGTCAGGACCTCAAACACACGCACACGCACACACACACACACACACACACACACACACACACACACACACACACACACACACACACACACACACACACACACACACACACACACACACACCCACACGTGCACACAATGTTACACATTGCTGTGAAAAGCAGCAGAAGAGAGACACACCATTTGGAAATAGGACTAAGACTAAAAGTTCATTCCTGGTTTACGTACGTTTCCATACGTACGTAAATCAGTGACAAAGAGCAGTAACAAAGTTTCTTTACTCATATAATTCAACATATTTTTTTTATTGTTTGTATGAGTGTTCTTTTTTTATCGTGATCTACTCTCAAAGGTTAAAAGGAATAAAGGCGATGCTGGGAAAGAGCATCCCGCTGACCCCCGTCTTTTCCTGCTGTTGTTTAAAGAGACCAAAAAGCTTTAGAAGAAATCTTGAGTGTTTGTATTGCTTTTATCTTCAAATTTAAATAAAATGTTCTTGAAAAGCATTTTGAATTGCCTTGTGTCTGAATTATGCTACACAGATTAATTTGCCTTGAGAGATAATTGGCTTTGAGAGGCTCTTCCAACAGGCCGGCGACCTTCTGAGAGAAGTTGATTTAACTAATTCAAAAAATATGTGAGCCTCACAGAGGTTTTGCTTTCAGCCGCCTTAAAGGCTCTGCGAAACAATGATTTCCGTATAATCACGTGTTTCCGGGGAAAAAAAGGCTTCAAAGTCGAAGGGGCGTGTTCCAGATTTTAAATGGCATTTTCAATAGTGCCGACACCCTTTGGTCAGTCCATGTTGTCACCTGAAGCCACTTGTGCAGTTAGAATACACAGGTTAACCTTCTATTATAAGCAAAATTTCACTTATTTACAGGATGATAGGAAATATGAGAATAATTCTTACTCGATTAATTAGCACAGATCAGGAGATAACTGAACAGGCCAATAAACCCAAGATAAAAACTGAAAATGTATTTTTTAGTGTCTCTGTAATGCTTCCTTGCCTCGCTCCGGTTCAGCCGCTTGTCACTTCCTGAGATAAATTTGTGGTTGTTTGGTTTCTAAATGTTTAAACTTTCTTCACCGGCTGTTTACCACCTTTGTTTGTCCTTTGACCGGCGTTGCATCAGACTTAACAACGAGGTAAAACAAAAACGAGCCAAAAAGCTTCAAACCTTTGCAGAAGGTAGAAAAAAAACTTTACATGTTAATGTAAATAAAAAAAACTAGATTTAAAAAAACAACAAAAAAAACCCAACAACAATCAGCTCAGAAGGAAATAAATTGCATACATTTGTCTGACTTCGAAGTTCCACGAAAAGCAGTTGAAATTTCATCTCGACACTTCATTTGGCTCCTATTATGTCATGTGTTAGTCATCACCGACCAGATCTTGTCAGAGAAAGTTCTGGAGATCGTGCATCTGGCTTGAAACTGAACCGAACAGTTTAAGGTCAAAACAAGGTTACAGCTGAAAGTGAGACGCATGTGGCTTGTTAAATCTAATCAGCGCAAAAAACAAAAAAAAAAAAGGTCCCTGATACACACACACACACACACACACACACACACACACACACACACACACACACACACACACACACACACACACACACAGAGGGTCAATCTTTTTCTTAGCTCTGGACTCCTCAGTGAACAAGGAATTGCCTTTTTTTTTTTTTTTTAGCTTGTTTTAAATCCCTAAATGGAAACGACTGCAGAGTTACAGGTTTCCTTCACAAGGGAGTGAGATGAGATATTGTGTGAGGGGCGTTAACAGCTGGCTGCAGTTGAGCTGACCAACCACGCACACGCACACGCACACGCACGCACAAACCTGGAACTGTTTAACCTCTGCTGTTGTCACCAATTTAACTTTTTCATACAAAAAGACACACGCACACGCGGTGAGGTAACAGCGCTATCTCAATTTCAATTATAAGGCACAGAAATCTAATGCCTCCCACTGTTCATCATATAGTGAAAAAATAAACATCCTCATGAAAACACAATGGGCTGCTGTACAGCGGTGTAGTGGATAGTGCTCTGGCCTCACATCAAGGCTTCAGGTCCCAGCTTGAGTCCAGTGTTGGTGCACTGTGAAGACTGCTGAAGCTAAAGTCCATTTGACTTATGAAAGGTTTTGGTTCCCCATTCATTTTTGGGGAGTTCCAACTATTTCTTTACACTTTTTCGGTCAATGTTCTTTTGATTGTATTCACATTTCTTTTAATCAGCTTTCTTGTAAGTACTCATTTACTGAGGGATTGTACTTTCTGGACTGTGGGAGGAATCCGGTGAGTCTGACAGGGAGAACATGCAAACACCATGCGCAAAAGCCCTCAAGCCAATCTGGGCTGGAACGGAGAACGTTCTCATAGCGAGAAGAGCGCGCTAAACCACCCCTCCTCCATGCGAGCTGACGCTACTTCTTCAACACACTTCAGAATCTTTACTTCTCTTTATTTTATAATATATCAACTTTTTCAAGGATTTCTGCTGATCTAATCGAAGTGAATTTAAAGAGGAAACTGCAACCACACATGTTTCTGCCCTCTCTATCAGCCTATCAGCCCTCTCTCACACTCACTTGTTTTATTTTTTTCCTCCACTCTTTTGCTCACATTCATTCATGACCACACACACACACACACACACACACACACACACACACACACACACACACACACACACCCCCTGTCTACTTCAGTTGTAGGTTGTCCTCACACGTGCACTTCACTGCAGAGAAAGTGGTTACAGCACAGTACCACAGTGTTCCCTCTGATGGTAAATCACATTCACTGTCCTCCACAGCCTCATGGCGCATGCACACGAGAAAATCCTTTCACTACATTTTCAAAAAATCTGATTTTGAAACCTGCGCATCATTTGACATCTCAAGGAGAAAAGGGAAATGCAAACACACTGATGAAGAACTACTTCCTGACAGCATTTTCTGCCTTTTTTTCCACACACTTTACACTCCGTAAAAATTACCCTACATTTTTACTGAACGTATTTGTCTAGTTTATAGATAGAAAACCTCATCTTCCTATTACTAAGACTGGTTGAAAGTCAGGCCTCAACTTTTCCAGACCAATAGTCCATCCCAGGGTGACCAGAGGCTCTTGAGGCACTTTTAACTGTCTCCCTTCATCAGGAAAGGTTAATAACGAGCGTAAAGTCATATTAGTGTCGTTTAGAGATGAGCTGTCTGCACTATGTGGCTCAGTCTTACGGCTGATTCTCTTAATGATTTCTGATGACATTACGTCACTCAGTGGTAGGAAGATGCTCTACACTCTGCGGTCTGGATGTTACAAGTTCTTACAAAAAGTAGATTTATGATCTTATGACAAGTCTTAAAAAGCAAATCTCACATTTATTCAAGGCTCGACTTCAACTGCCGTCTTATACAAGAATAATGCTAATGTCACTTATTGTGGGACTTTTTTCACATTCCTCTCAGGAGGACTGAATCAAAATGAAGGACCGCCAGTAATCAGGAGTTTAGTGTAAAGGTGATGGTGCTGCAGAGAGCAGCTTTAAATCATAACATTACTAAAGTTAGTATGACAGTGACAGAGAAAGAGAGAGCAGCTCTGCAAGTTTCCAATTCTTCCCAATCACCTACACAAAGTAATGACATCATTGGCTCGCTGTTAGCGATGATTTAGTCGAGAAACAAGCAGAAACATAATAAACAAACATTCTAAAATGAAGAGTTGAGTCACAATAAAATACTAATTTCACATGGAAACAAAATGCAAAAACACCAAAAGACAAGAGCGAAGCATCGATCACTTACAAATCAAAATCTCTACATTTCATGTTCCATTGATCCATCACGGATACTTGAACCTGTGTGACGGGGCTCTGAGGGTACGCTGGACAAAAAGGCCCTTTTATATAGAAGCTGAGAAGCAAAGCTGATAAACACCTTGGGTGCTCTGTAGTGCAACGCCTGTCAGAATCAACCAGGGATGAAATCTCTTTGACAAGCAGTGCGTGAAAGGCCTTCCCGGCTGCACAGAGCAGTTTTCACTTTCGATGACTTCACTTCACTTTATAACGGGTTTTGGTTATGATCACCGTGACCCCAAAGACCCCAAAATCCAAAAGAATACAGTTCACTGTCACCAAACTAACATGTGGCAAAGTCCACTCCCCTTCCATGTAAACAAACAACATGAAGCAGAAGAGGGGAGGACGACGGCGGACACCGGGGTCACAAATATCAACATAAACAGATTCAGGATTGAAAAATGTTTTGTTTAATGTTTTTTTGAGGATCTCTTCTTCCTTATCTGTTCAAGATTAACTCATTATTCAGTTTGATTAAGACGTTCAAAAAAAAAAAAAGTTTAAATAAAAACAAATGGAACAACTGTAATGAGGGTGTAATCTAGGTTCTATAAAATACAAATATATTGATATGGAAAAGTTGCATTATTTTTTCACAGAACAAAAAATTAAATCTGCAATGCCGCTCTCATTTTATTTGATTAAAATTAACATTTAACAATAACAGCACATTCAGAGTTATTATCCTAAACACAGGAAATTCAATGATTCATAATAAAACTCGTAGCCATACATTTTCTGCTGAGAAAGTTGTATCGAGGTCTTGAGGAAAGCAAACCGCAGCTTATGCCTATTGTTATTTGATTGCTTTAAAAAACAAAAGCATTCATATATAAAACCAGTTCGACCATGTAAATCTTCTCAGCTTGACCTTTTATTAAACTCTTTCCAATTAGGATTCCTCTGAGTTTAAGAAGAATGTTTTTTTCCTCACTGGTGCTCTGGAATAAGTATTTCTTAGTGTAGCTGTAAATTCAGAGACCAGTTTGTCTCCCACCTCCATCTTCCAGCGGCTCAGCCATTCTTCTCTCTGTCTCCTGCTGATGTAGTACGGATCTCCAGCCTGGAAAGTTACTCTGGGGACCGGCCTCCTCCGCAGCCTGCCAGTCTCGCCCTGCACACACACCGAAACGTGTTATACAGTTGTGTCCAAGAGGGCTTAGCCGGATTATTTTAGAGGTGGAAACCAGAAAATAAACTGTCAGGTCCTCACCTCTCTGGGAGAGTCGCAGTTTCTCTCGTCTGGCTCATCTGCAGGAAAACAAACATTGCAGGAAATGGCTCATTTGTAAAGATTTAACAGGAGCTTTAATGAGAACTTAAAGTCAGGGTTTTCATCACTTTGCCCAGGCATCTGTATTTAAAGTCAAGATGTCCCTTAACGCTGCAATCTGGAAGTGATTTGGCTGTTAAAAATATAGAGCTCTGACCATCATTACTGTCAATACACCTTCCAGATGTAAAGGATTGAAACAGAATAGAGCCAGCTACCGACTACCTTTAAATCAAAGATAAAGTTATATGCAAAGAGTCTTATTTTTCAAAATATGACTGTGCAAAAAGTCTATATACCCTTATTCCTCTCAGCCTGCTCTAGTTTCCGACGCCCGCGCTTCTTGCGAGGGGAGGGTGAAGGCTCCGGCTCCTCGGGTGGAGTTGGGGGGGCATTTGCACAGGGGTCAGAGGTCGCCATCTCCTGGGAAACAGACAGAGCACAGTCTGAGGAAACCGACGCTCGACCTCGTCTAGACTCTTCAAAGGCTGCACAAGAACGGTAATCATGCACACACGTATGTACTGGCTTTATACACATGAACAACACATGTATACATGTAATCAAAAAGCTATTGCAGTCCCTGGACAAACTTAAAAGTCGGGCCTTGTTAGTATAATGGAGAGCAGGTATGGCCAGCAGTGTGTCTGCATTGGATCAATGTAATAAACACCCCCAACTCCTGTTAACGCACACACACAAACATGCACACACCCAATGTGAGCGCACCAATGTCACATTGATGTTATTAGGGGTGTTAATGATACATGGGCACATGTTCGGGGAAACACATGTTGGATGAGGATAACTTCTTATGGCAGGTTAATAAAAGATGTAAAATGAGCTGAACGTCAGTGGCACGGCAACAAATTTCAACGATACTGTGAATTTTCCAGATGACAAACACGCAGCTCCTTCAATGGTGGAGTCAAACAGCCTCCTACAGCTAATTCAGCACGTTATCTTTGAGCTGACCAGCGTTAATGATAATGATGCCAAAATCTTTGTGGCTCTAAAAGACCAGCGACCAGCGGGGTTGTTGTGCCTGCATGTGTGTGCTGCTAACAGATTTTATAGGAAGGCTAGTTAAAGAGTGGAGGCTAGGGGTGAACGTCAAGCTCAAAGGCTACGGGAACGCGGGTTTACCCTAACAAGCTAAGAAAGCTTATAATGAGCCACTGAGGCCTGTTAAAAGGCAGGGAACAGAAAATAAACGGTCTAAACAGGCCCCAGGACAGACTAAACTGCATCAGCATACATGTTTCATATAAATAGTTAAAAGAAAGGACATTCTGACACAGAGGAGTATTTGGATTAGCTTTAAAGCTCTTTGTGTCAAAGAAAACCACCTTCTGAAACTGCTCATTTGTAATAGTGTGTGACATGCTGGCGCCACATCGTAAGGTGGCCCAGGTTCACATCAAGGTGGTTTGCACATTCTCCTGCTCCTACATCCTTTGTTTTTCTGAACAATTTGGGAATGAGACTGTTAAGAGTCACATCCGAGGAGGCAGAAACATAAAGTAACCACAAGACTGAACAACTTGTTGGGTTGTCTGAATAATCTAATTTCAGGTTTGATGTCCTCTGAAGGTGTATAAGAGCATGAAGGCCTTCATATTTAGAAATAAAGCTGTGATCATTAAACAAGTGGTTTGTTTAAACAAACAGGGCTGCAAGTAATACCTGTCCATCAGCTTTCATTAAAATCAAACAAAGACTCTAGTTTAGTCATAATCATCATGAAATGAACAGATTGACTCGAAATGAAGTGATCTGACTCATTAAAAGAACATACGTTGTATTATAGCATTTCTCATGAATGTACAACAAGTTCATCATTAATTACCAATTGAGTCAAAAGGTTGAAATCACTGTAACACTTGCTATGTACTATTCTTAACTTACACATTGTATACATTAATATTAATTAACTAAGCTCAGAGAAAATATTTACACTTGTGCAAAATACAGTCATTGAATGAATTAACTGAGACAAAATGAAAATATTTCTACAATATAAAATGAGTGCATCGGTTTTAATCTTCTGGGGTCACATTCTCTTGACTGGAGCGCGTGGCTTTAGCGTTCATAGTTTAAAACCCATAAATGAAAGTAAAGCTGCATTAAGCAATGTGACACTAGATCAGCTAACTCTTAGGCAAACAACTGACTACTTACACATTCAGCAGAAACAGAGGAATCTGGACTTGCAGTCATCTTTTTGGTCACATGTCGAACGTAAATTCATGTCAGCCCTGGTTTGGTCCACAGACTCCTGAGAAAAATACCTCTGGGCTGCTATGAGCTCGACGTTCTTCGACTTTCTGTCATTTACCCGCTCAACAGGAAGTGTACAGCCGGCTTGAGTGAGCTGACTGTACACTTCCTTTTGTGAGAGCAAGTGCACGAGGTGAGTTTCGTTTGGGACGATGAACCAAAACTCCACTTTGAATGTGGCTGCAGACAGCGTGGACACACTTTTGATTGAGGGTATTGCTTAATGCAGCTTTGAATTTGTACCCAGAGGATTTAATGTGAGGATGGAGACAGATACCCGGAATCAATCACCACAAATGGTTGTCGGTCTCCTCTACCCGTCCTTATAATTCATAAGGAAACATAGAGAGTACCTTTATAATGATATGAATATGATCAAATAGCAATAATAAAGTTTGTGTACACACACACACACACACACACACACACACACACACACACACACACACACACACTGTTCTACAACTACAATGCCAGGGTCTTACTTTCATTACTTCAGTGAGGACTGTCAGCTCAGGTGAAGCACACGTCTGTTTTGGTGCAACGACTGAGGAACTTCATCATATTATTCATCAATGTTTTTGTTGTGTTCAGCAGTCATGGCAAACATTATGAGTTGACATTGTTTGTGAAGGAAGTGACTAAGATTTCTCCTTTTGATTCCGTCTCTATTAAAACATGTTTGGCATGACTGCCGGATGAAGATTTGCCACAAACTGCAGAAAACAATCCCGCACTAATCATGGACCTCCAGAGTGAAATCACACCTCAAATTTAACAAGTGAACTTTGGATACAGAATAAACAGGAAATGTTTACATTCTCGAACACCAACCCAAAAAACTTACCAAAAACTAAATTCCCTGTTGTGCCATTTTATCAACCTACTTGCCTCATTACAGACACAAGCACTTTTTCCACTTTATGCCACTCTACAGAACGAGACAAGTTAACCTGGAGTTATGTGCTTCCTTTTCTTTGTTGTCGTTAATCTTTTTCAAACAAGTTCCTGACACTACTGTTATCTTAATAGCAAACAAGACATCATGGAAAATACCCATTTTGACTCCACAGCTCACAGGCTCGGACCTGAGCCGTGTGGGAACTATAAAACTAAAAGAGGCTTTCAGATGGATGAAACTTTGATGTGACTGAAGGAGAGGGTGAGGTGAGGGCAGGATGTAGCACACAATTAAACAATAGTGCTCCAGAAATAACCAAATCAGCCATTGCAGGAACATATTCCAACCAAGAAGAGCAATCAGAGATTTCTGACCTCCACCAAAGGGTAGTCATGGACACAGGGAAATGACAACGGCCTTTATTCATTTATGTAGCTTTGGTGATCCCATGATTTGACTTCATAATTTGAAAGAACACAAGATAAGACAATATTGTTACCTTCTTCCAAGTTATCATCCGAACCGTAGTTGAGAAGCCTGGCTTATTATGGCGGTTTCACTCACTAACTTGTGGCTGGTGTCTGCTGGGAACCAAAGCCGTCTGTCGAGTGATGACCTGTGCTCTCTGATCAAAGCAGAAAACCCTGGAAACCAAACGGCTCTAAGATGTTGTAGTGTTGACTGTAAATCAATGGGTGAATCTCTGAACATAGTTTTGACCTTGTTGGGTGAAAAGATACTAGTATTAACCTCCTTGAACTTTTACACATTTTGTCACATTGCTACCACAAATGTATTTTATTGGGATTTAATGTGATATACTAACACAATGTGAAGTGGAAGGAAAGTAACACATGGTTTTATTTTTCTTTCTTTCAAATGAAAAACTGAAAAGTGTGGCATGTGAAGGTATTTATAACCCTTTACTCTGGTTCCAGTAAAAGTCAAGGAAATGAATCTTTCTTTACACATCCAAAAGTCTTTTTAGAAAACCATGTATGACCACTTATACATGAAATGTATACGAAGTAGTTGTTTTGAAGACCCATAACCAGTGAGGTGTGTTGTGATCTATAGAAACAAACTTGTGATAAAGTGAAAGCGTTTTGCATCTAGTGATGAAAACCGAGCAAAATAAATACTGAAACGATGAACAAAAAGATGTTGCTTAAGCTCTTCACAGTGTGGGAGGTTGCTATCGGCTAATAGTTCCTGCAAAATTGGTCATAAATAGTCACAATTTATCAACTGGTTTTATATTAACTGCTGGCTGCAGCCGTCCTCTCAACAGTAAAATGCATCATGGAGAGAGATAAGAACTTATATAAGTTGCATATATTTTTTCATGTTCAGACATAAGCGGACTGTCAATAATGGTCTGCCAGCAGCTGCTGTTCAGGAACCATCTGAGAGTCTGTTCCTTCAGCTCTGGCCATAATGTTTTCAACCACAGTTGTATTTTTCATCACCGTTACAGTTTCTGAGTTATTTTTCTAATCCCTCACAACTTCCCCGATACGTGTCTTTTTTAGTTCAGGTTCTGCTCTGTAGCTTCATTTTTGGGAAACATTTAGCTTGTAAAGTCAATCAAATAGAGAAGTAGTTTTTTTTTTTCAGTGGTGTTGCAGCATTATGTCGTCATACAGTGACATCTAGTGGTTTGAGATTGCAAGTATCAGTGTATTTCGGGATATAGTCACGTGGAGAGACACATGAAAATGTGACTCATAGTCCAGAAAATATGGTATGCATCACAAAAAGCATCAATTAGTTAGTAACATCAAAATGTACAAATTAATAAACTTGCTTGATAATGAAAATGAAACAAGAAGAAGATACATTTTATGTGTACGAGTGTTTCATTGTTGAATTAAAAATGAGTTATTTCTAAATACAAACAAGACATGATATGAAACATTCCATTTAAGCTTTGTTAGAAATACTCCTAATTAATGACAATGAACTTCATGGCTCGTCTGACATTGTCAATCAACAATTGTCCTAAATGAAAACAAAAATGTGCAAATATCACATTGGTCCACATAACAATCTTTTTCCCTGGAAATAGGTATGAAAAAGTGGGGTCCGCTTATATTCAACACACAATATTCAGCTTGTGCTGTTATGCCAGGTTTTGCATAAAAATGAGGAACATGTTGGTTGTGATACCCAGCAAGGATAAAGCACTATGGGTGGAGCAGCTGACCGAAGCAGGAATAAGCTGTGGACCCTGAAGACTGTATAAATAAAACTGTATGTAAAGAGGAAACATCTGAATCGTATTGGAAAGACACAATAGTGTGTGTGTGTGTGTGTGTGTGTGTGTGTGTGTGTGTGTGTGTGTGTGTGTGTGTGTGTGTGTGTGTGTGTGTGTGTGTGTGTGTGTCCAACCATGCAACCATGCCTGTGTCCCATTACATATATTTAACAATGTGAACACCAGCCTGTTTAATCCTGTGTTTTTTCATTAGATATTTTTTAGAAAACAAAAACAAAAGATTTGGTCGTTTTAAAATAGGAGCCTTGAGAAAAAAAAAAAAAAAAAAGAGGAGGGGTGATCTTATAATCACGGTAAAGTCATATTTGAACCAGTTTGTACTTGTCCAAGTATGAATTCAACCATTTCAATATCAACCTTTTTTTTTGGGGGGGGGGGGTTCTGAGAAAGTAGTTTTACACACACCACTGTAAGTCCTCACACTTTCTGAAAAACACTGTAACCACAATTTTTCCACAGTGTCTCTGTGAGCTTTGTGGTCTGAGCGCACACCGGAAACATCAAATGAAAGCCGGCCGATCTGCCTCGGAGCTGAAAGTAAACCCAAAGCTCTGCTAATCAAGGCGTGTTTCAGTTAAGTTACGACCCTGGTAGTTTTCAATAATTACAATTTACCCTAACCGAGTATTAGTGTGCATAGACACTCATTATTCATATCGTTTGACAAGACAAGTGGCCGTGCCTGCGAGCGGGTTTCCATGGAAAAGTCATTGCGTGAATGTTGGGAACTGCACCAAAACATCTCAGACTGTACTTCAGACTACTTCTAGTGTAACGCACATACACAAGCATAATCACCCGGCAGCTGCAGCACACATGCCTTCATACGGGGGGGGGGGGGGGACACACAAACAGGCTAACACCTATCCTTCCGAAAAAAAAAACAAACACACACAAAAAAAAGCAGACTAAGAAGCCATAAGTGAGAAAATGGAAAAAGAAGCTTCAAATACTGTTACTGCAATATAATGTGTGTGACTGCTTGAGATAAAGTAAATCTGAGTGAGGACAAAGCAGTGAGGCTTCGGCGTCACTGACAGCTCCACCTGGAGGCTCCACGCAACACCTTTATTCCTCGATACACTGCACTGTGTGTGTGTGTGTGTGTGTGTGTGTGTGTGTGTGTGTGTGTGTGTGTGTGTGTGTGTGTGTGTGTGTGTGTGTGTGTGTGTGTGTGTGTGTGTGTGTGTGTGTGTGTGTGTGTATTACACACTTTTTTGTCCCTGACCACATTATTTTGTGTTGCTGCCTTCAAATTCAGCATGCTGACATATTATTTCAGGAAATGGTTAAAAGTTTTAACATGTGGTATGCAGCCTGTGTTTAGTTTGCTGTGGCTCGGTTGGTTCTCGACTGAAAGGTTGCAGGTTTGATTCCCTATCTGTCCACCTGTTGAAGTGAGCAAGACACTGAACCCCAAACTGCTCCGAGACCCCCCCCCCCAAACCTTGCGTGGCAGCCCAAACCTTGCGTGGCAGCTGCCTCCACCGGTGTGTGAATGTGTGAATGTGATTAACAATCCTTTGGGGACTGCTCAAGTGCTGGGAAAGCACGACATGGATAAAAACCATTTAAAAAAATACTTAATTTGTACATTATTACAAGTACTATTGATTTTAAGTGTACTTTTGTGCACTTTACTGATGATAAAGGGAGCAGCACCTGCAATTTCATTATATTACACACTAAATGACAAATAAGTATTATATTCTATTCTATTTTAATCTATTCTATTAATCCCAGCAGAAATTCTTTATAACATTGCTTCACAGAGTATTAGTAATTTACAGTAAAAAGGATAGAAAAAGTATACAATATTAACAAATATTAATATATATAATATATGTAAATTATAATACAGAATATTAAATAGTAAATATTGATTTATACAATACACACTATAAAAAGGCATTTCACAAAGAAGAGTTGTAGAGTTTGATGGCCACAGGAAGGGAGAATCTCCCGTGGCGCTCTATAGAGCATCTTGATGGAGT
The DNA here is from genome assembly GCF_963383615.2 of Lipophrys pholis. Taxonomy (NCBI): domain Eukaryota; kingdom Metazoa; phylum Chordata; class Actinopteri; order Blenniiformes; family Blenniidae; genus Lipophrys; species Lipophrys pholis. The sequence goes on from NC_137649.1 coordinate 10,603,148, forward strand.
AAGTCTGTTTATGAAGGTGCTTCTGCTGCAGACCGGGACATCTTGTCATGGACGGGGTGAGAGACGTTGTTCAGGACGGACGTCAGTTTGGACCATTTCCTCCTCTCTGACACCGCCTGCGCAGAGTCCATCTCCAACCCCACGACATCACCGGTCTATTATTCTGCCAACTGAGCCACAGTTCACATCTGATAGGTGCCACATTTGTGTGGACTGGCGTAGTGCTTACAGTACAGTTGCATTTCAATTAAGGGACTAAAAAGGTTCCTGTGTCTGTGTCTCCACTGCAGCCTGAAGTCCTGGGAGTATTACATCAATGACATGGGGGAAAGACACGGGAGGCAAATGCACTACACCTCCAATTGGGGTGATAAGAAGAAGACCAAAGACAAAAAAGAACGATGCAATAAAACTAATTGATTTTATCCTCATTTGAAAACAAAGCAGATTCAAAATGCTACAAATGCTTGAGTCCCCGATTGATCAGAGAACAATGGTGATGAATGAAGGACGGGTGGGTAACATCTGCAGAGCTATAGAGGATATGGAGGATCAGGACCTTTTGAAAGTATCTCAGACCAGGTGTAAATTTGTATCGTGGGTCCAGCTGTTCACGTTCCTGTGATGGTTCTTAGTAGTCAGGGGAGGTTCCTGCAGCGCTGATGCAAAAAAAAAAAAATCCCCAAAACGTTTCTGTTCTGATTATCATTACTGCTTTGACTACTTCTGCAAATATTACTACCAACCTCACTGCACACTCTTTTAATATTGGCTTGCTGTGGCTCAGCTGGTACAGCAGGTCATCTCTCAATTAGAAGGTTGCAGGTTTGATCCCTTATGTCCCCCTTCACGTTGAAATGCCCTTGAGCAAAACAGCACCACAAATGTCCCCTTGCATGGCAGCCGTCTCCATTGCTGCATGTGTCTGTGTGCATGTGTGTCTGGATGTGTGCGTGCACACATCCAGACACACATGCACACACATCACACACTCCACAAAGAAAGGTGATGAGACGACAAGTAGCAAAAGCAAAGACATCAGTGACATTGGAGACAGTAACAACACAGCTCTGTATTACTGTTGGTAAAGTTCGACTGCTCTATTAACCGCTCACGGGAAGGTTGCAAGCCGGACTTGAACAAGGATTGTAGGCAGCGCTGTAACCTTGGGCCAAAGTAACCAACAAAGTGACAATACTGCAGTGAAATGGGGAACAATGTGTCACCTGAGTTCACGTTCACTCACAATGCGTCGACTTTCAGAATGCTGAAGTTGAACCTGATCATTCAAGGGTGTACAAATTCATATAATGGCTGTTTTGGAGGGTCAATATCCATAGACACTCTGGTCTCTGAGCCCCCTGGTCATTGAATGAGATTGTTTTGACAACATTCACATTCAGATGCAAGAACACCAAGAAATACTCCTTCAACAATTAAAAACAATTTAGAAGATTTGTTGTGCTTTTTTTATTTAAGGTTATAGTAAAAAGTTCTCCTACTGATTCAAAATCTGGTTGGCCAGCAAAATGTCGGGGTTTTTTTTCTGGAGCTTTTCACATTGTTGCTCTGGCCTGCTTAAGAGGAATTAAGAGACTGCGCACAGTCAGAGGTGGTTCATTTGCCATTTCTGTTGCCTGATAAATTTATTTTCTTTTGGTGTATTAGTGCTTGGAGTGGGTAAATTATTAGCAATTATCTTTTCAGTGGATTCCAAAAATCCACTTTTTTTTTAATACAAAACGTTGGCTGTCTATTTCATTGTGGTTTTTGGTGCTTATGTAAAAATGTGGAGGTTGGAGCCATGCTGAGTGTAAACAGTTATAAAGTTAGAGTTACATGTGGAGGCAGAGTTTACATATCGACCACAACAAATACAAGTCAGTGGAATCTTTCTCAAATAATGAACAAATGAGTCATTAGAACGCTTCAAAAGAGAGGAAAAGCAACCCATAGCAGCTGATGTAATAACCATAACGGTGACTATTAAACACAAGGAAGTGTTACTTTAATGTTAATATAAATGTGATCTTTAATTAATGCATCCGGAGAGATTTTTTTTTTTTGTACAAGTGGTGAAAGTGAAGCGAAGCGTTTCAGGACACATCACACGGATATTTAAGCATTTTCAATATATGAATTTGTCACTTTGTCGTAGTTCTACAAATCGTGTGATTGTCGTACTCACAGGGAGCAGCTGCTTGCGTTTTCTGCCGGGACGACCCACCCTGCGCTTGCTGCGGGGGCTCGCTGGCGTCCCCTCCTCTGGACTGTCCTGGTCTGCTCCGTCTTCACTCTGGGCAATTACACAGAACCCACATCAAACAGAGAGCCATGACCGTATGAAGTTATAATTGATGTCAGCAGTGAGAACGCTTTGAAACGATTCAAGGCGCCACGTTATAGAAACACTCCAGGGTACGGACAGAAATACAAGATAAATCTAATAAGGGGTAGCACATGGTTGATAGCAGTAGTAATAACCAAACCAGAAAGACAGATTTCACAGATTTTATGGAGTTTCCACTTGGGAAAAGAAATATGTATGAAGACGCCACTGAAAAAACACAAACATTTCAGAATTCTTCCAAATACGAATGAGGAAACTGTAAACAGGTATAACCTGATCTGAACAAAGTTAACCAGATGCACTGATGCAAGATGGGAAAAAAACAACTCATGATGTCTTGATTAATAATTTGAACTTTCTTGTGAACCTGTGGAAAAGTAGATAACACAACCATGTTTTCCTGCTCTGGCTTGTATTAAGTCTCTGACGCTGGAATAAAGGAATAATCTCAGCAGCTGGTTAAGATTTGTCCGCTCAGCTCACAGCAGAGTAAAAGTGCCGTTGTGTTTCAGCTGAGTTGGAGCTGAGCTGTGGTGTAATTTTACAGCGATATTCAGAACAGAAATAGCTTGCTGCACCTGTGTGTCGACTAGACAGTGAGTGTAGTGGATGTTAAAATAGACCAAACTGCTGGGCGAGCTGCTGAAGTGGAAGAACATTTCGGAACACAGTTCAGCTGCAGCTCTCTGTGTGGAGTTTGCATGTTCTCTCTGTCCCTTTGTAGGCAGAAAGTAAACACGAGAGGTTCAGTTAATGTCGGGGTTATCCGTGTTTCTGACAACCAGTCCGGGGTGTTTGTTGCCTTTCGCCCCGTACTGACTGATGTAGCCAACCATGAACCTTACATGCAATGCAAGATATATTTATTACAAGTTGATTTTGCGTCCTATGTAAAAAATAAAACCATTAGGAACGTGTGAGATACTACAAAGGGGAGAGAGTATACTTGAGACTATGGATGTATACATACTACAAATCAAAATACGTCACAATGATTTGCAAATCCAATAAAGCCATTTTTCAATCCCAACACAGCAAAAATAACATTTCTAAAGCTGAAACCAAGATGTTTAATATTTCCTGGACAACATCAGCTCAGTTTGAATTTATTGATTTGACTGAAGTTGTTCAGTTAACAAGCAGCAACATTTCCTACTTCAGATTAGACCGAGTATAGTAGTTTCCTAACACTGTAAAACCAACTCTCAGGATCCAGTCAAAGTTCAGTCCGGTCCAGCCTTTCTATTTTTACATCAGTTCTAGTCTGACTTGTTGAAGGGCTTTGGTCTGGTTTAAATTTTTACTGGTCCTGAGGGGCCATATGAAACTAAAATAGGCAGCACCTGTTGCACCTTTAATTAAACACTTACAACCCTAATGTGGGGGTTATCGTGTAAGAGATTAAGTCTGTTACTTGAAAAGTAATTTAGTTCCGCTGGGAGGATCAAATTTGCAGCAGCAGAGACTTTCATCGCAGTCTATTCATATTTGAGGACTCTTTTTTTTTTTTTTTTGGCTCATCACTGCCCCGGGCAAAAAATTAATAATAGTTGCGGATATCAGAGAGTAAAATGAAACTCTTGTACTGCTGAAGTGGAACAGACAGATAGACACAGATCTGCTTCTAATTAGACGTCCCCTATCTCGCTCAAAGCCTGCTTACCATGATAGAGGTGAGTGACTTGTACAGAAATACAACAAATGGGCCATACATCACAAAAGTATTCGCCTGTTACTTGGCCTGCTGAGGCCTCAGGTTTTATTTGTTGAATTTATGAGTTGTGTTTAAATTTTCCACTCATTATTCAAAAAGGACATTCCCAGAATTATATTCAGTTTCGGCTTGGGATTTATACATGTGACACTAAATTATTATAAAAAAAAAAAACAAATTTAAAATCCTGTGGGAGTTGAAATGAAAACCCAATGTACACATATAAACAGACCTGTCTTATTAGTTGTCATATGAAACTACACAAACTACATGCAAACTCAAATGTGCAATTACAAAAGCTGTGTGAAAGCAATTTATTTATTTGTGGGTTTTTTTGCAAAACACAACTGTCCTTCTGAAATGAAAGAGGCCTTAATCAGCATGGCAGTCAACAACGTTTGTGCAGCAAGCTTCTTATTAACACCCGGTATCAGTTTTAGCTTCATCATTCTCAGAACCCTCACACAACTACAGAGGAACTAATACCACAGCTACTATGAGTAATAAGTTCATCAGTAAACATGATGCCTATCAGTCACATTTCATTGTAGAAAGACCTTTCATACTGGTTCGCCCAAATAAAAAAACAGACATATTGATTTCAAGACAAGAATGAGATATGATGAAAACGCAGTGTAACCCTGATGCAGGATTTCCACACTGGAGCACCTTCTGTAACTCTAAGACGACAATACAAATGCTCTTCCAAAACAGAAACCTCAGGTTTGACAACCCCACCCCCCACTTTATACTTGCTGCTGTCAGGTTTCTGTTTGTACAAACGTCCTCGTCTCTTCCCCTCTGCCGGACCCTGTGCTACGCGACCGTGGAGTGGTTGCTAAGGTGCAGAAACTGCTTAGCAACTGTCTCCGATGGGGCCGCCGTGCTGACTAAACATCCTGATGTCACTTCCCTGACGATCAGCATAGCAACCAGCTGGACTGGGTAATGGCGTTGTGCCATCTAATACGGATGTGTACGATGATATCCTGATGTGTACGATGATATCCTGATGTGTACGATGATATCCTGACGTGTATGATGCACAACTCAAAGGCACAGTGTTTATATATAATGTAATTTTTCTCATTGCGTCCTAAAGCACGACCAGAAGTCAAATACAGGCAGAACCACCTGAACAAAAACACCACAGGATCAGATTCCCTGTGAAAATGTGACAGCACACACAAACACACACTAGTCAATCTGTCCATATATCTTTAGTCTATTTCTGTCTCCCGGCAGGTTATTTTAGGCCACTGCAGTTGCTAAGCAACCAGACTGCAAACCAGGCAGGCAGAGGAGGATCCCATCAGCAGCAGACAGCTTGTCCTCTTTCATTCTTCCCCTTCCCTACGGTCTCTTCTATCCCTCCCTTCTTTCTCTCTCTCATGTACTTGATTATTCTTAACCACCTTTTGTCAGTATCTTACTTTGAAACAACAATTGACCTTATCATTGGTGGACATAGGTCTCAAAAAGCCAAATGTGGGACTACATCTTATCCGTATTTTACATTATATTTATGTCAAAAACTCTAAGTAATAGAGTGATTTGTTACTGTTTTTAAATTAGCAACACATAATCTATTACTTCAACATCAGTGGGCCCTTTACTCATTACATTTGACAGTTTATTCTGCTCTCAAGCTAAAAGTTTGTTGTAGCAGAAGCCAACACTGGTTACTGTTTCACTAAAATCCTGTTTACTGCAGGAGCATCTTATCAACCCTGAACTAAATCAGTCGTCCTGACAGCAACATGAGAGACGTCCATCTGTGAGTAGGTCCTTGTGATTACCAGTGTAAACACGAGTTTCCCTTTATTTGGCGCGTCTGCATGTTCGTAGTTTATCTTGATTGTTTTGTTGTTGTTAACTAAGATTAGCGAGACACAAGTTTCCTTAATAATTGTAACTGACTCCACTACTTTTAATAAAGGAAGCAGCTGCTATAATTAAATAAATACTTCCTATTAAAATGCTCTAGACTGATGACACGTGACTAGAGATTAGTTTCCACACCGTCACACGTCTTTCACAAAATCTTCAACTTTGAAAGATCGCACAGTAAGAACATTTAAAAATGCTCTCACAGAACCTTGGGAACATATTTTGATGCATTTGCTGTATTAATGGGCTCTTGGCTGCCGAACATTTAAAACCACAAAAATCAAGTGTTGAATAAAAGTTGGCAAACTACAAAATGTGCTCCTCACCCAAATAAAACTTCAGTTTTTCACACAATATACACTTTCAAAGGGAGTTTATGTGGAGCTGTCATCACTGTTTGTACACTTCATTAGTTCTCTTGGGGACAGATCAGGGCCTCTAATGTATTGAGACTCAACCCAACAGCAACTTCTTTTCAAGCACACTGTAACCTTAAGGCTTTGGAGATAAGACTGGATAAAACACCCTCCTTGAGATCAAGATGTTGCCCTGAAGGTACATCGTTTCAGTCTTTACACTGGCTTTGTAGTTTGTAACTTGTACTTATTGTAAATGTGGCGAGCAAAGCTTTAGAAAAGAACAACTGCTTCAGAGCTGCAATTGGTCGAATGCTGAAAAAGGAGCAAATAGTTTTCGAGCTTCAAAAACCTGGAACAAGTTTTTTTTTCAGCCAACTAATAATCTTTAAATCTCTTTTAAAAAGGTTCAGCTGTCTGCAAAAGGTGGACATACAGAAACTTTGTTCTAAAAATCTGTTGGATCTGTTTAAATTTCCACTTTGGTTTGATATAAAGTGAAAGGACATCTTTTATCAAAAAATTATTCACAAGACCGTTTAAATGGTGCGAACATGTAGATTTATGAACCTAGGCTTTATTGTAAAATATGTATCTATACCTTTTTACAGAGGAGTTAAGCTTCATAAACATACAGTATGTTACATATATACTGTGAAAGTAATTGTCCTGTATGCAAAATTTTACAGAGAATTGCAGAAATGTCCTGTCAAGATGAAACATGGACCGACTGCCCGTGCTTTTTCTAACAAATGGGGGAAAAGCCAATCATTTCTTGCCTTCAATCTCTGCGGCTTCCTCCAGCTTCTCCTCTGGGCATGTCTTGACTCTTTGCCGGAGTAAAATCTCAGGATGTTAAAAAAAGAAAGAACCACTCTATAAGCGGAAACTTTGTTTTGGCTCGGCGCCAGCGTGTGAATGTGGAAGAGAGTGAGTGAGTGAGACGGGTCTTTATATAGAAGCACTATAGAGTGAACTTCAAGCTTCTCGCAGATTTACGAGGGCTGCCCTGTGCTCCGGGAGAGGGCTCAAATGAAAGGAGCCATTTTTCACCTGTCTGAATGAGCTTAAAGGTATTTGTGCGCTTGTTAATTTATCTGAAAACAAGATAAGGACTTTAATACTAAAACCCATGCACTTGTCCGACCTGCATCTGGTTGAGTGAATGTGTGGAATGCAGAAAAAAGCCTGCACTGATGTCAATAAATAACTGTAAGTTTAATGATTACAAACACACACAGCATAGTTACTTGCCAGGTTGTTATTGGGGGAGCCTTCGATCGCAAAGGAGGCAGAGGGGTAGTGATAATGACGGCTGTCGAGAAAATGGTACGGCTATAATAACATTTGTGGCTGCAGAAATAACAGCTTTTAATAAATGAATAATAGAAATGGTCATTTTAAGAGCTGTAGCAGCAAAAATGATGTCTGAACAGTCAAGTTGTGTATCAAAGAAATAGTGAATGTACTTGAGTTTGATTTGAATATGAAGCTTTACTTTCAATATAAAGGCATTTTAACAAAATTACATAAAGATTTATTTAACATTTTTTAGATTAACTCCAGTTGAGACTTCCTGTCGTTTAAAACCCCGCGTAGGCTCACATATATCTTTAAGCTTGCGAGTCCCTCACCTATATTGTATTCCTCCAATAAAAAGGCTCTCACAGATCCCCGGGAACATTTGCTGTATTAATGGGCTCTTGGCTGCCGAACCTTTAAAACCACAAAAATCAAGTGTTGAATAAAAGTTGGCAAACTACAAAATGTGCTCCTCACCCAAATAAAACCAGTTTTTCACACAATATATACTTTCAAAGGGAGTTTATGTGGAGCTGTCATCACTGTTTGTACACTTCATTAGTTCTCTTGGGGACAGATCAGGGCCTCTAATGTATTGAGACTCAACCCAACAGCAACTTCTTTTCAAGCACACTGTAACCTTAAGGCTTTGGAGATAAGACTGGATAAAACACCCTCCTTGAGATCAAGATGTTGCCCTGAAGGTACATCGTTTCAGTCTTTACACTGGCTTTGTAGTTTGTAACTTGTACTTATTGCAAATGTGGCGAACAAAGCTTTAGAAAAGAACAACTGCCTGAACTGTGAGAACTGCAGTTCAAATAGTTTTCAAGCTTCAGGAACCTAACTGTGTAACTCCAACAGAAAACCAGAAAAACTGCATGGCACAAACATAAACAGATTTTAGGATGACAATTACATGGTAAGAACCTGCTCTCTCCACTAAATATTAATAATCACAGAAGCCTTTCTATACATATCTATGTGGAGTTTTGTGTTCTCCCTCTGTATTGCTGTGGGTTTACTCTGGGCGCTCCAGGTTCATCCAACAATGCAAAAACACAATCCACAGGCTAATCATAAACTATGATTTACTATATCCAAATAAGAAACAACACAAAAAAAAGTAATTTTGTCAACCGGCAGAGTTCATATAAAGTATGTATGTATGTATGTATGTATGTATGTATGTATGTATGTATGTATGTATGTATGTATGTATGTATGTATGTATGTATGTATGTATGTATGTATGTATGCCCCTCACGTGTATTGTGAAAACAAATTAGTTCATATTCAAAAGGATTGCAACATATTGATGACTGAATTAAATGTCAATTCTTTTGTTTTGAAACTACTCACTCATCAACAAATACTGTGTTACAAAAAAGTAAGATTGACAAAATCTAATGATGTAGCCAGAAATCAAAAATACTGATAATTTGATGAGTATATCAATGAATCGGAAATTCACAGCAAAACAAAAAAAAGCAGCTAAATCATTGAGACGTCTTTCTAATATGGACACTTTTCATTCATTTTTGGGGTTAAAGATTCAAACGTCACAATTCTCAGCCTCCAACTTACCAGGTCATTGGAGGCGTCGTTGTCTGGCGTCTGGGCCGGGTCCGTGGCAGCAGGACTGTTGGACGGCATGGCAGAAAACGGCTCTAAAATACCAGAGGCTTTCAATGTTTTTCCCCCCCAACGCAAAAAAAAAAAAAAAAAAAAAAAGTAAAAATGAAGAAAATCAAAACATGGGCGAAGCACTCAGGAGCACCAGGTGCAGCGTCATTCGGTCTGTCGGTCAGTCGGTTAGAGGATCATCAGTCCTCCTGCTCTGTTGAAAGAAGAATGAAGAAACACACAGAGACACACAGTGTCATAAAGAGACAAACAGTGAAAGGACCTGAGTCACACCCCAGTAAAACATCTTTCTTAGTGTGTGGATGACAGCGAGAGAGATCGTCTAGTTTTCCACACATCCTCAGTCAATCCTCCTCCTGCTCACCTTTCAAACACACAGTGCTCAGGTCAGGGCTGTTCAACAGGTGTGTGTGTATATGTGTGTGTGTGTACGTGTGTGTGTGTACGTGTGTATGTGTGTGTTGTATTTTGTCACACAGATCCATCATGTACAATTCACAGCAGCGCACACACACACACACACACACACACACACACACACACACACACACACACACACACACACACACACACACACACACACACACACACACACACAGGTGTCCTCAAAGGAATCTGCTGGAATCAGGGGAGCCTTCAAAGTGGCTGTCAGCACATGATTAATGTGGCTGGTTAAAACTGTCCTATATCATTAGCCTTCAGACAGCAGGTGGACACGACATGTTTTAAATGTTACTCTCACGTATGACCCAGATTAGCATTAACAATTGCATAGGCACACACAATACGAACAGAATTAAACAAAGTCCTATGGTAGCTGATGTTTTTTCTTTGATTTGTGGCTCTTCATCTGCTAAAATATAACGAAAGCAAACTTCCTACTAAAGCCTGTAATTAGTAAAAGGGTAAAGATATATTTCTTTAATGCAAAGATTGATCATATTCCACAAAACAGAATGTGTATTTTTGATCAAATATCTCGGATTATAGCACTTTGCAACAGGAGATACTGCATAACCTTTAGAAAAGACTTGTACCAAATAAATAAATAAACAAATAAATAAATAAACCTTCTTTCTTAAATCAGAATATCATCACATGATAAAAACATTTGTTGACCTATTATATTTTCTGGTTCTAAAGGAATAACATGCTCCAGTTGTATCTCAGTTAGTTCACAAATACATAAAACAAAAATGCAAATCTTTTTATTTTTTGCTCCACATATAAACATTTTTCAAGCAAACTATACCAAGTGTGAAATTATATCTTAACATCCTACATTATATCTTATATATATATTATAAATTCTACTGAAATTAAAAATTTGACAAGCTGTTGATGATTGTATATTTACTTTTTTTATGTAATGAAGTGTGTGTTCCTACACACTTTACACTATCAGTGACTGTGCTTAGAGGCAGACTTTGGGGTATTTCGACTGCTTTCAACATGAAATAGAAATTGTGTAATTTCACAACATGTAATTGTGAAATTACAGGTACAACAATGCTCAATCAAACATGTCATTTTCTTCTATAACGCTATCATAATAACCTTACTATACCTTGCTTTTTATGATTCTTGGTTTTCTAGCACAGTGATTTCCCAAACACAGTTTACAGTACTTCAACACACACGGCCATTGGATAAGCTAATATAATCTAATATTTGGCTTAGGGATGCACCGATACAGATACCAGGTATCGGGTCCGATACCGATATCTGACTGCGAGCCGTGCTACATGCTAAAGAGTTTGTGGCTCACACACCAGCGACGCTACATGCAACACATGATTAAAGCATGACTGATATACTGATTAACAAAGAGCTGGAGACTCAAGCTGGTTTCTGTAAACTGCGTCTCCCCGCTGGTCGGGGGAAACGCAGCTGCGAGGGAGGCGTTCGGTGTTCGGTGGCGAGCCGACCGTGCGTGTGACCTTGTAAGTACTTGAAGCGTATATTGGCTCTTGTTTCATCATCCTCTCATCTCTTGGAGTTCAAAAATCTTTTTTTTTGCACTGGACATTCATTATTGATAAAACTACAGAGCAGGGCACAGAGGAAGGAGGGCAGATGGCCAGATTCATCACCCAAGAGCACATTTTAAGAGTAAAGGCCTGATTTTCATAAGCTTTTGGTTTGTAATGAGCTCTGACATGGCTTGTTTCATCTGGGCAACTGTGTCAATGGAGACATTTAAGGGCTTTAAAAAGGTATTACTGACAGATATCAACATAGACAAAAAACAAAAGCTGCAGGCCATTTCTTTTTGACAGTCAAAGTGCATGTAGGAGAAAGATAAGCAGATTTAAACTGAGCAAGCAAAGGCAGCACAACACCTCAGTCAGATCAACAGACCAATTCCAATAAATGTAATAACCCATAGTGTGGAAAGACGCTGTTCAGACTGTATTTCACCTGGTCGTAACCTGAAGACAACCTTTGCCCTATTTCACACTGGAGCTGTCTGTGACTGCTGTCGAACACTGGAGGGATCTTGTAGAGTCTGAAGTTTCCTCACAGAATCTGACAAGGTGCAAAATATAGCGCAACACCCGACTGTTCATCTGTCCCAGACCTGTCTCACCGCTGACCTCCACTACACTGTAAACTTGATGACAATTAATCTCAGTGCATCGATACAACAAGCCGACCTATATTTTAAAGTTTTTGGTCTGTTTAGTGACGCCTGTTATCTGGTGATGCATCAAACACAAGTATTCCAGCTATGCAGGGCCGGATTAAGCTCGTTAGGGGCCTTTGGGCAGAATGTCGCAGTTTAACTCTTTTGAAAAGGGCTCCCCCTCAGTTTTAACTGGTGTTTGTAGTTGGCCTGTTACGTTGAAGTGACCCAGTAGGTGCAGAGTGCGCTCCAGGCAAAAAGTGGGAGTGCCAGTATAACAACTGAAAAGCAAAAGACCCCTGATGTTGCATGAATTTTTTTGCCGTTGCATCAACTCATCTTCAGTCAGATTCAGTTTCAGTATATTGAGCATGTTAGCAAAACATCAGCCAAAAACAATAAAAACATTAGAAGTGCTTTGTCAAAGGGTTTCACATGCATCAGTGTCTTACAGTATTTAGCCATTGCAAATACACAGAGTAATTGAAAAGCCCCGGGCCGTTGGTCACACACACTCACACACACACCAATCTCCCGGGTGTGTTCAGACTGGTCAGGTTTGTTTTGATTGAAACAACCCCTGCAGGGAGATTTCTCCTGCAGCACATTTGGAGAAGTGTGAACCCTGCAAACCAAACCCTGATGTGCACCAGACAAGCCAACAGAGAAAAACTTACAGTTTAAGTGAAGCATGAATGCAGCGCAGAATAAAGACATCTGGAAAGACCGAGAACAGAAATGACAGGCGTCAAAAAAAACAAACAACTGTGCCTTGCAGCAAAACTCTGTTATTGCATGCAGTAGAGGAATTTCAGCTGCAGTATTGACTTTTCTATAACGTTTTCGAAAAATAATCATGAATCTGCAGCTGGTAAGAAAAAACAATCTTCCACGTTATTTTATCCGCACACCCATGCCTACAAGTAACAAACGACCCCATCATGTAATGAACAATGTAGGATCGTAGGGTTATCAATAATAACCTGAGGTAAATTTGATTGAAACATGAAATGTGGTACAATACCATCAAACTGCACAATAAGCATCAATGCAAATTCTCAGATATAAATCAGGGGTGTCCAACAAAATTTAGTTCAGAGGCCACATACAGCCACGATTTCATCTTGAGTGGGCCTGACCAGGAAAACAGTGTCTCATAGTAATAACCTTTACATTTAAAACTTGAAAGTTGTTTTTTGTTGAAGAGTATACGTGATGAAAATGTCTATATTTTTGCAATCTACAATCTCAACATAAAGAAAATTTTAATGAAACTCTCGGATGGAAAATACAGTGAAACGTTGAAAAAAAGCTTCTCTGAGCAGTTGCATTATGCATGTTTTTACAAACTCACCCTGACAGCGTGGCTTTGAGGCAGCATGGCAGCATCACCGATATCACAGCTGGGGTCTCAGTGTTGTGTCGTGTCCACTACTCTTAAACAATGTTTTCATTGCAATATCTACACTTTGCATCATTTGTTTTTTAACTGTCAGTTAATTTGTGATTGTGAGTTGCTCATCATCTTACTGACAAAGAAATGACACGATGGGTTTTCGTCAAATTCAACTCTTCTGTACAGATTCTGCACTGGATGTGATGCCTCCTGTTTCATGAGTTTGATCTGGGTTAAAATCACGATCCCAGTCTGAGCACTGAAGGAGTTTCACATGTAATGTTTTCATGAGCCAAGATATAAAAAGTCGACCTCAGTAGTGATTTAGTTTAGGGCACAGTGTGAGTCTGGGCAAGCTATAGAGTACAGTATGTCACTCCCCGTGCTCTGGCCTTACATCATCGACTGTAAAGACGGCGGGCACGGAGCCAGGGTTACCAGTGGAAATACCACAGCTGGAAACTTTGCAGAAATGGGAGTGCAGCATCTATCCCACCGCACCACTCCGGGGGGGCTCCCTGCATGAGCTGCAGGCTGCAGGCCAACTAACTCCTCCAAGTGTGGAGTCTCTAGGTCTCTCTCTCTCTCTCTCTCTCTCTCTCTCTCTCTCTCTCTCTCTCTCTCTCTCTCACACACACACACACACACACACACACACACACACACACACGCACACACACACACACACAGACAAACACACACTCACACACACGCGCGCACAGTCGCATGCACACGCCCGAAGATCCTATAGCAAGTCATCGTACACAGATCTAAATTGTTCCAGTGCACATGCCAACAGGGGTTTAAATTAGACCATATTTAAAGGCCCAAAGCACAAGCCTCTGCTAGAGGGAGGAGGGAGGAGAGGAAGGTTGCAGAGAAAAGCCTTCTGTGATGTGTAAAGGAAATGAGAGTTAGGCCATCACAAGACAAGGAAGTCATCACAATAAAAGCAGGACTATGTCTTAAAGAGAGATTTAGTTCAGATTTTTTGGGGCCTTTTTCTGTTTTCTGTCCTGATGACAAGCTTTCTGTTCCACAAAGAAATGTATGTTAATAAATCCTACAGGAGGGGCTGGATGTTACAAGTGGAAAACAATACCGGCCTTTATAGACACCCAAAACACAACCAAGTCTTTAAATGAAGCAACAATGTGACTGTACTGCAAAGTCTGCCCATCAATACAACTTATTCAAAGTCTGGAATATGCACAGATATCTGACTATAGCCAGGATTGAGAAAAGACAGGGGTCATCTGAGGTCAAACTTCAAATACTGCTCAACACAAAGTGTCTATCTTTACATTTTGTCCTGAAACCACAAATAAATTCATCACACGCAAAACTCTGGCTTATCGATCAGTAAGTATCAGACAATCACTGACTGCATTCATGAGCCCAAACAAGTAATTCAGTTGAAGTGTCAAAATTCAAACAACTGCCAGAAAGGGGAGAAACAGAGCTTTGTGATGACAGGAGCCTCCAGGACTTTGTCAGTCATCACAGATTTGTACCATGAGTCTCTCTGTAAAGTCAAAAACAACTTACAGATATTGAGAATTCTCGATTTTTTTTTTTTAAAAGACCCAGCAGCACACACATTTTATAGACAATTCTTCACTCATTAAAGCTTTTGAAATGCCAAAAGATTGAATATGCCGGCCTGCAGTAGACTGTAAGGAAAGTGAACACAACAGCAGTGTGTAGGTGAAGTTTCAAGGTGTGGTTTGGTTCTGGTAAAACAACAAGTGACACAATAAGTGATGTTTTTATGGTGCCACTAAATGCATTCACACATTTTAATATACAGGGTGATGGAGTGTATACCGGCTTTAATCATAATGTGGGAAACCAAACTTATTAACAGGAAGGACTTTGACGTGTATGATGCATCACCACGATAATCCCAAAATATCATCAAACCCATGATAGCAGTGTGCATGTGAAGTTAATCTATGGCACTTTTCTCTACTTCCATATGCAGAAGAGGATAATAAACACCACCATGCAGGTGTGTTGAACATGAGATTTTTGACTTTTATTCCTAAAGTCTGCTCTGGCTTGTGTCGCGGACGCTGACGTTGTCTTGACGTCGCTCGGCCGGTTGAGAATGAATACCGGGAGCGACCTGACGCGGCCTTTACCGGACGGCCTTTTACACACGGCGTGCGGTCGCGGCGGGGATGCGCGCGGGGCTTGCAGCCGGTGACAGACACGTGTCCGGGTGCGTTGCGCTGATAAGCTTTACTGGGTCAGCTACAAAACACACGCGGGGGCGCGTTTTTAAACCGAGTGCACTCGTTAACCCCAGCCAACGCGCGCGCACGGTGAAGGAGCGCGCGGGCGACGGTTCCGCGCGCTGATGTGTCTGTCTGCATCTGTTAGAGGAGGAGGAGGACAGCGCGCGCCGGTGTAACGTTACCTGCCGGTGTCAAGGGGGGGGTTTAGTGGGAGGGGGGCGTTTAACGGTACACACACGTTTGTTGTACAACGGCTGTCCGGTTGCTGTGATTTTTTTTTCCCCCTCGCGCTGTACGGAAGAAGTCGTCCCCAAGTTCAGTCGCTCCGTGAACGCACCGCTCCGTCCTCACGCGCAAGAAAAAACAGCTCGGCTGCGCAGCGCGCACGCACGCGCGCGAGCGGTGACTTCAGGAGATGACTGTGGCCAACTTAACGGCTGCCCGCAACGAGCCAAAATGTAATGTTTATATTTACCGTGTCGTCCGTCCCCTTTAGGCACCCGGACACTGACGGCCGTCGCTCTCTCTTTTTCTCTCTCTCTCTCTCTCTCTCCTCTTTCTCACTCCCTCACTCTCTCACCCTCTCTCACCCTCCTCGCTCTCTACCGGGTCTTCTCTCGCTCTCTCTCTCTCCCCGCTGCTGGCTCGCGCTACCCCGCCTGCTCCTGTCTGCTTCTCTCCTTCTCCGGCCTGCTCTCTCTCTCTCTCTCTCTCTCTCTCTTTCTCTCTCTCTCTCTCTCTCACGAGCCGCAGAAGCTGCCGCACCGGAGTTTCCGCGCGGTCCTAAAGTCTTCACGCACGCGGACACACGCAGTACAGGTGTGAGGTGTGAGTAGGCGGAGGAAGGCGCGAGTGTGGCGCGAGCAAAACATTTTGTTTGTGCCAGTGCAGCTGCTGCTCCTCCTAACCGCTCATTGCAGCATCTAACCCCGCTGCATTCAGTCTATAAAAATAAACATCGTTAAAAGTGTAAATTGGATCAACATATCACACATTGTATAGTTTTATGGGCCAACTATTTAAACTTCTCATCGTGTTTAACATGGAATTGTCACACCCAAGAACCCTCACACATCCTCAAACTTTCACACATTTTAGAATCTTACACAATCACAAATTCTACTCAGACACGTCAGACTCAAGCACATAAAACCTTCACACCTTCAAAATTTCTCACAAAAATCTATCTTGGAATTCTAGAGGCACCCATCTCAAGGTTTAACACACAAATGTCCTCCCGTGGTTCTGCCATTATGTTTGGAAGAAATAAAGTAAATGGATTTGACTCATTCCCACCTCTTGAGCACTTTCCACTGGTAATCACGTTCACCCATTCATTCACACACACACCAGTGGAGGCGGCTGCAATGGAAGGCGCTCAGACCACCCATTGGGAGCAGATTGGAGTTCAGTGTCTTGCTCAACGGCACTTCCACATATGAACAGGGCAAGGTGGGGAATTGAACCTTCAACACTACGATTGAGAGACGACCACTATCAACCGCCCCACCAACAAGAACAAAAACAGGAGGTACTACATATGGTCACCTGCTGATTACTATTAATATATAAATATAAATGAGTGGAATTCACATTGAAAAAGAACGTTTGCCAGACAGAGGTAGAGATATTGTATTTGTGTCGTTCTCTGGGGTTTAGTTTTCAGGGGGACAAATGACATCGTAACCACATCCGTCAACCAAGGAGTTAAAATGAAGCTCAGGAACTTGTACATTTCCTGTACAGCTGTTGTCTTGTTTTCTGGATTTCCATGTTGACTTTAGCCCTGGCCCATAGACACCAATCATTTGATGATACTATGTACTGAAGACAGTGAGATCCTCAAGGTTTTTATCCTTTTACCTTGGAGGATGTTGAACTCATCTTTACTTCTGAGAGCGTGTGCCTGTCCAAAATGCTCTATTTAAACTGCCATGTTGCTGATCTGTTTCTAAACAACATAATTAGGTGATAAATGCTCCTGCTGTTTTTAATTAGCACCACTTACTTCTTAACCCTCTTTTTTAAACGGGAAAATTTTACAGTAAATATATGAAACATGTCAACATCTTATTGCAAACAAAAATAGATATTCACTAGAAATGCAAATCATTGCATCGGTTTTTGGGGGGTTTTTTTGGTCTCTAAATGTGGGCCATCTCTTTCCTCTAATCTCTCTTTACCTAAACCCCCGGAGGTGGCTGATGCACCGAGCCGATTTCCCGTTAGGCAGGTTAACTCCTTCTCCACTCAGTCGCATGTCCCCCGACCAGCTACGACATGTTGAAACATGCTCGCCAACTGCTGTGGAAGTTTCTGTTCTATAGATAAAGCAGTAAATGTTGGCTGACACTGACTCTCACACGGTGAACGGAAAAAACATTAAGAGCAAATAAGAAAGTGTCTGGATATCGGTGTTTCCCTGGGGTCAAAGGTCGACGCATTGGTGGGATTTTCTTCAAACGCATGTTTGAGTTTGATGCGATAAAATATCCCCCTATGAGACCTCAGACTTCCTGGTGAGAGCGCTCACGCCTGTCTGCTTCATAGTTAATCTGTAGAGAGAACAGAGCTCTGTCAATTCAATACCACATTTTGAGATGATTTTCTTTGTGAATATCCACATTTAAGGAAGATGAAGCAGGTCATGACCCGGCTATAAAGGAGTTAAATATATTGCATAACGAGGGACACAAGTATGCGTAAGTATTATTTCATTTTCCGACATCCTTCTTTATACATGTTACAGTTGTTTTTACCTTTTTCTATATTAAATATGACACGGCAAGACTTATTATTGGGTCTGATAATGAGCCTTACCTGGCATTGAAATAACATTTTAACTGCATAATGCTGAATTTATTCACATCTAAATATATAGGAAATATTTATACAAAACATATTTTTGCCCTGGTAGATCTTATGCAAACTTCTGTTTCGTAGAAGTAATGTTAAACTTTGCAACAAATAAAAATGATGTCAGCGCTTTTCAGGACACCAAAGGTCACTGCACAATTCACATGTTCAAATACAGTTAAAAACTGTAAAAGGAATCATAAAAACTTCGAGGGATTTGCAGCAGACCCACATTGTTTAACATGAATAAGCTTTTTTTTTGAAAAGTTCGGTTTTCAGATGAGATTTAAAAGAGTCCAGGGATTGAGAGTTTCTAATGTTGGGTGGGTGGGAGTTCCAGAGGTGGGGGGGCCGAGCGGCTGAAGGCTCGGGGCGCCATGATGGTCAATGCGGAGGTACAGTGAGGCTGAGGAATGAAGCAGACCTGAACGTGCAGCAGGTGGAGAGGTAGAGCTGGGTGTCATCTGCAAAGCAGTGGCATAGAATATTATGAGTACGAAAAATATGGCCAAGGGGGATTAAATCAATGATGAAGAGGACAGGGCCTAGGGCAGATCCCTGGGGGACACCGGAGGACACGGGAGATGGCTAGGATCTAAAATATTTTAATTGAACTACCTCATTGTAATTTGAACCAGTCCAGAGGTGTGTTAGATAATCCGATTGTTGCCTCTGGCGGTGTGAAACGCTGCACTCCGAGGAGGAGGAGGATGGACAGTCGTCCAGCCGGCTCCATCTGGGACGATGGTGACGTTAAATAGTGCCTTTTCCGTGCTATGGCGAGGACGAAAACCAGAAACTTTTCATACAGGTTGTTGTTGGAGAGGTGATGGTGAATTTAGGATGCAAGGCAGGATGAAAAGCTCCCCAACAATTATTTTAATCAACATTCAATGAGCTTAAATCAACAAACGCTTTCCTGGAGTTGATGATTACCTAAAAGCGATCCAGAAAGTATTGCGCTTTAACTGTCAGCTGTCATGGAGAAGCTTTTGTCTCAGGAAGAGAAGGTTAAACTCAGTTTGACCTCTCAGAGGAAAAAGGTGCAGCGATCATTTTTTACTGCCGGGGGTCATAACGGCCCCGGGTGCACTGTGTGCGGCTATAAGAGGAGCGGTTATTTATAGCGGGCAGTGAGGTCATCAACAACAGACAGGCTCAATGAGCTTTATTCAGCCCTTCGCTTCCACCCCCAGCTTGAACACCCACCCATACAATCACAACTACAGAGTCACGACCTCTGACGGAGGCTCATGGGAAAAGTAGGAGCTGCTCGTTCATGGTAATCAGGACACTACATCACCACCAAAGTTCAAACGTGTACTAAATCGGTTTATCACTAAATTAGATTTTGGAATAAAATCTTTATTTTCTCCATTATCAAACCCTCACATTCCTGCAACTGAGAAAGGGACTGGAATTTCACTGGTACAGTGGAAAACTAAATCTTTGACTCAAATACTTTACAAAACCACAAGTTGTGTATTTATTAGTATTTTCTTACTCCAACTCTGCACATCACACTGCTTTGCATGTATAACGCTCACACAAGAGTAATGAACAGCAGGAGTGGAAGTGGCAAACTATAAACGGCCCTCACTGGAATTCTGTACTGTAAATAAGTAGTATTTAGGGCCAATGGTACTTCTCTGAGTGATTTGAAGTATTTAATTTTACTCATCTTTAGCACAATGAGCAACATCTTATCTACTTGGCTACTTTTTAAAATACACGTGTATGGGTTAGTAATACACAATGATGCCTGTGACCGCTGTAGCTCATTTCCATACAAATAAAAGTCCAAATGAAGTCATAGTAGTTGATTTTCAACCATATAATCCTAATCATTGCTTCCAAAATACTCATTATCTAGCAAAGTACTTTAATATGTGTTGCTTTAAAAATGATTTTTCTCCAAATATGAATGTACTTGTATATAGGCGACATTTTCGGTAGAGGACTTCTACTCGCCATGAAGAGTTTTCATGTCCTAAAATTCCAAAAGTGGGAAGGTTTTTAGGCCAGTAGGTTATCACATCTTAAAATAGACGACTCGCCTTCGATTCACGGCTGCCCCAAACCATTATCATGTAAATCATTCATGTCACACACACCGTTTGTTAAGCTGATGCAACTTGACGAGATTTAGGAAATGTGTACTCCAGACGAGGGGAGCGAAGGAATTTTACAAACGGATCCCTTTCCAGGAATACAGAAGAGTGTATTACAGCTTGTTTTACTGATTTATTAGATGGAATTTGCTTTTGCAAACTGTATTATAATGGAGGCCAGAGGAGAATAAAATGACGAAGTTTTCCCGTGTTTTTCCGGGGGAGTCAGAGACACACAGAGCTCGGAGGATGATGTTAAATATTATTTATTGCAGATAAATCACAGATCCACACGTTTCTCTCACACCGTCAGCACTGGCAGGTTCAGGGCTGAAGGTGATTACAGCTTCATGTCGAGACCCACTTAAAGACATCCACACCAAAAACACGAGACCAATCATTCATCAGATCACTCGCGCAGTCAGTCAGTTGCTCAGCAGACCAGAGATACAATAATCCAGGACGTGATCAGTCAATCAAATGATGCAGAGGGGAAAACCAAGTAAAGTAAATGTACAACAAGCTTATTGTGAGGAGAGAAACGTCTGAAAAACCCCCTCCCCCCACTAATAGAAATGTGTGGAAAGCAATGAAAAAAACAACTTTAACTTTTGGATCAACTCCCACAATCCCCTGAATTCCACAAGAAGCCAGAAAGAAAGTGTGAGACGCTGTCCTGGCCAGGTCGTATATCAAAAGTAAAAGTCACTTTATTATTTACACAGACAATGTTGAATTCAGGTTGTTATTAGGGTTAGGTCAGCTATAAGAGAAGCCACAACTCTCCGGTTGGTTTCACCTCTCATTCGACGTTTGGTTGAAATAAAAACGCGCTGGAGTTTTTCTTCAAGTGTTTCGGCCGCTGAGGCTGACGGTGGTACTTTGGCGACCAAACCTGACTCTAGAAAGGCGGTGTCACACTTCTATGGGATTAAGCTTGTGTTATTAAAATGTCTCTCTCGAGTGATTACTTCAACCAAACTACAAGAAACACACACTAAAATCACATGTTCGTATATCTTTGCTTAAATTAAAAAAAAAGAAAAAAGAAATCTCCAGTTACACTGTGAGCGTCCCCACATCAACGGGGACACAAGTTTGTTTCTTCATACATCGATGATGAACAATTCACCTCCGGCTTATCAAGCTTATCCACATAAATGTAAAATTAATCAGAGAACCTCTCAGCGCATTGAAACCTGGAGAAATAAAGCGTGACGATGCACAACTCGGGATCTTTTGTAACGGCTGGTCCGGTCATGAAAAGGTGAAAGTATCCACTATTTTGCAAGAAAAAGCAAATGTTTGTATTTTTTTTTTTTTTTGTGGCGTCTTACAGTTCATAATTGTATTCCTGGAGCAAACCAAGCAGAGTGACTCTCTCAACACTGATTAATCTGATATGAATGTGAAAGCAACGCGGAGCAAAACAACTAACTGCAGCTGTATGTCTTTGTTGTTTTGTCCACACCTGTCTTGGCCTCCCGATACATTTTATAAGTGGTAGAAATACCAGAATAATCTTATAAGTGCATTTAACCCAGCAGGAAGTTAGGATCATGAACATGAAGCGATTTCAAAGTCTGAGACTGCGGGCCGCCGTTCAAGATGAACTACAGAAGAGATCGTTTAGATTTGCTCAGTTTCTAGACGACCGTCTGATTGTGGCAGTTGTTCCCAAAGGAAGTGAAAAAACTAGGCTAAGTGAGTGCAGTATTGTTGACAAATCTTCAGACTGCGTGAAATGCACATTAATAGGTCAGTCAGTCCTTTAATCCGTTTCTGATTGAAACAAAGTTTAAAAGCTGTAATTGTGCCAAAACGACAACCTCTTGAACCAAATCACACATTTAGACTATTTTGTAACAATCTGTGTCCTTTTATAAACTTAATGAAACATTATGGCCTCACACATATTTCTTTTCTCTTTTTTTTTTTAAACCATTTGGCTATTTGACGGTAGTAATTATGCTCTGCTGTTTACTCTTCTTTGTGGCTTCAAGCGCTGCAAACTTTTGAAGTCAGGTTTCCACATGAAGTAGCATCAGTCACTTGGTGGGGACGTCAGCTCGTTTAACCGATTGCGAGTAAACAGCTCAGCACGGGCAGCAATGCATAGCTAATCGCCACGCCAGCGTTTCATTGACATATTTCAGTCCAATGCTGATGGAAATGCAGATCAGCCCCGACTAAAATATGATCCCTCCTCCTTTGTCTGTCTGGGTCTGAACCAGGAAACCTCCCACATGTGAACACAGCCAAAGACTCGTCTTGAGATTTAATAAGGGGTCTTCCCCCCACAGCTTAGGAACCAACTGACAAATGTATACAATTGCGTTGTAACGCTGAGCGAATTGACCCTTAAAATACCTTAAATATTTCCAGCTTTGCCGCTCTTTGCTTAACTGACCCAGTTGAGGCCAGTGGTTTTATATCCTCTCACTCTCCTCCACACACACACACGCATGCACACACACGCACAGTAATCAGATACCTCCTCTCTAACGGTCGTCCCACTGCAGTACCGGGACACATAGAGGCCTGGACATCCTGAGCTGCCATCTTACCAGCACCAATCTCGCCCAGGTTTTAGACACAGACCGTATCTAAAGATGGACGACATGACGGATCCAGAAGTGAAGCTTCAAGATCTGATTTGCAACAAAAATCTGTGGAATCGTGGAGAAGCAGAGGGGAGGAAACAATGAATCCTGTGACAGTAACTGTACAGCTTACATTAAACCAAGGCGGCTCTCGATTCCACAAAAGCTTTGCTTCACTGAGGCGCGGCTGGAGGACGTGACGACACGTCGTCTATCTTTACGTGCAGTCGGTGGTTTGGGACTCCAACACCGGGACCTGAAGGCTCTGCTCTGCACTGCCTCTGGGCTCCACAGCAGTAAAAATCCCATTAAAGCTTATTGTCTCAGCAGGGCCTGACCACACACACACACATATACACACACACTGAAACAGAATGAGTAAAAGCCTAAAATCAAATCAAAGCAATAAATACAGAGCACACAGTGCCGAAACTTAAAACTTTACAGCTTGTCCTTCAGACTTCCTTTGTTTTTGTTCCTTCCACTATTCCATTCTTTATCTCCCTCTGGATCCTCAAACTCTCACGCTCTTTTATCCTTCACTAAACCCATCTTTCTTTATCTTCTCTCTCACTTGCTCGACCTTCTTGCACCTCGGAAATGCGTGCGCACACACACGCACGCGCGCGCACACACACACACACACACACACACACACACACACACACACACACACACACACACACACACACACACACACACACACACACACACTCATGCTACAGTACAAATCAGTAGGATTCATATTCCTTGTTTAGCTATGCATGATCAAATCACAACAAAAGTAAAACCACAGTGACAAGACACACAGAGAATCACAGCTATACATCAGTAGGGACCCGGCGGTCATTTGGTGTCCAGCATCGTGATTGGTTGATTGGCAGAGGAGCTAAACTCCCCATTGGCTAAACATTGAATATGAGAAGACTTTTTAATCTCAGCAGGGTCGATCTTCTTTGGCCTCGATGAAACTTCAGTCTGCCTGAGGAGAAAAAAATACAAATAAAATAAAGGTCAAACTTTTGCCTGTTTACTTCACGTGACTCCTGCCTGGCGACCTGTTTAGTCTTCATGCAAGATCTTTTTGTCTTGTAGCTGTCGACCTGTGGTTGCTTAGGATTAAGTTTTTGACTCTGGTTTATGTTACAATTTAGTGATTACGTCATCGTTAAAGATCGGCTTTTTGTCTTTTCAGCTTCGTCTGAGTTTGCGTTTGGGTCGTCCATCCACGTACACTGACAAGCACATTGCTGCACTGCTCTTGGTCATCGCTGGGGAATATAAAATACTTTTTTTTTTCTTTTCTACATCAACTTTAATGCCTTACAGAGCAAGACACCATCTTAAACCTTAAAGACCGGGGACATTTTAAAGACTTTTTATAGATCCATTTGTATATAAAGACTGCGTGTCACCTAAAAACTATCCGTAAACAGCATTTGTACAAGCAAAATGTAACATGACCTAATATTGTTACCAAAAAGACACAAACCTATTGTCTGATAAGACACAGTTTGGTCTCATATTTAAGAAAAGGAAAATGCACACGCTTATAATTCCAACTCAAGAAACAATTACAGCATCATTTCATGACATGACGTAAAGAAAACAGCTGATCAGTTCTGAGTCAAACAGGCTGCGCAAACAAAATGAAGCATATAAACTCGCCGGTTGAGCCATCGAATATTCTTCTAAACCTCAATCTGTCTTCCCAACAATTATATCTGAACAAAAAGAGATTTATAGGATTACTTCAGTTCGAGAGTTGGAGGCGGAAATCTGAAAGTACGGCCCCAAATATGTGAAAACATCCTTCTTTAATACTGCACATTGATTGATTTGGAAATTTTACATTGGCTGCTCAAGATAATCTTCAAAGAGACGTCATCACTTTGTGACTAATGCAAGTTATCAGAAGAAGATAAATGTGCCCTCATCAAAACATATTTTGTGGTGGGACAATTCAAAACTTGAAAACCAATGTCACTCATGCCGAGGACGTGAGAAGAGACGAGCTGTTTAGCACCTAATGTCAATGTCTTTGTGGGGCGAAGCTTCTGCTGTTACAATGGAAAAACACTGTAACGGCGAACAGTATTCACTCGGGCGTCTCAATAAGACATTACAAGACAGAGACACTGGTTTGTCGTCACATCATCTCTAACGCACAACTCAAAGTTGCATTTTCAAGCCAAAACGTTTCACCAAGATCACTTAATTAAAGAATGCAAATGCACACATGCAAGTACTTACTGTATTTGTTTGTCCTGCCACCAGTTTAACCTGCTAAACAGAGACAGAAAGTATTTTCAGTCGTCGGCACAGAGCGGCGCAGTCTGAAGCTGAAACAAGTGCGACAGCGTTCTGCCAGAAAGTGTAATAAGAACCAGGAAAGCTTTTAGTATTGAAACGTTAAACAAATCTATACTTGGCAGAGGATCCATAAATAGACAAACTCTGCTGTGAGAGTCCAACACTGTGATTTTATTTAAAGTCCAGACCTAACTGTGTTAAAACGCGGGTCTGGTTTCTGGTCTCTCGTCTGTCAGTTCGGTGGTCCGAGGGTTAGTCCTGTAAGTTGGTATTCTAATGAGCGTTTAGACAAAGCAGACCAGGAAGTTTCACCATGTCCCCTCTGCAGGGGGTCCATAAAACGTGGCTAATGAGGTGGCATGTTCGTAATGCTCACGACATCTGAAGAATGACTTGAACTCTTAATACTGCTGACTGATGCAGAAGTTAACAAGTTGTTGGTTTTTTTTGTGTGTGGAACGGTTCAGTGAATAATTTACCTCTGTCTTTTCCGTTCAGGAGTCTCTCTTCCTCCTCTCGACCGTCATCTGATCAGAAAGGAGAGTTCATTTTTTATTAACATTTAACTTGTTTCTCACAAAAATGCAGCATTTCAATATGCGGCAACAAAGGAAACAGGTGACGGAGACAGACGCGTCTCAAAGTACCAGAGTGAAGCTCTTTGACCAGCGAGGACACGGTGTTGGTGATCGAGTCCGCCGCTACCAGAAGGTCGTTCCTCAGGTTTCTTCTCGGACCTGGAGGCCAGAAAACAAACACCATATTATTCAAAATAGCGCAAAGTTTTACCCCTGAATGTGGGCAAAAAGCATTGCTCGCCTCAGAAAACCCTTTTAGATTGACTTAATCCAGAATAAGATCATCGGAGCTGGAGCCCACCCCAGCTGGCCCCAGCTGACCCTGCTTAGTGTCACAGATTTACCCAATTACCCTCCAGACAAGACCCGCAGTGGGATTCAGTGGCAGCGTGATGGGAAACCCTGATGTTCCAGTCACAAGTGAGCCACCGCTGCCCCAGGGGCGACACAAGAAAACCCAAAGAAAACCCACCAAGATGTCTGACGTCCCTGTCTTTAAAATGTGTTTATCTTACAGTCTGAAAGTTTTACAGTGCATCATAATTTATTAATAAGATGAAACAAACTGAAAACACCTGGCAAAAAAATAGTAACACTGTGAGCGTGGCTGAGCAGATATTTAATAAATACATGTAGTAAACAGCTGGAATTACGACACGGCAATCAATGGAGATTAACACAGGTAATGTTTTTTAAGAGCTGAAGCTTGAACGCTTGTGTTCAAAACATTTCCATATGACGTTTTTTTTTTTATACCAAACAAAGAGCAGATGGACTAACTCTTCTCATATGACGTCTTCATTTGAAATAAAGCTGAACTGTTCTTCTGTAGAAATGGTTTAACTTCTCTAAAATGTTGTGGGAGCTCAAGGACTGAAATCTCACCGGAGGCAAAGTGTCTAAAACTGTTTAAAAGATGCTTTTTGTAATTCCTGAAACAAGCAGTTTCTATACTTTTTAGTGGTAAAATGTTCATCTTCAAAAAAATCCCTCCAACAATAAATCTACAGTCTGTTGATAGATTTATTTCATGAAGCTTCTTTACATAGATCTCTGTCCCACCTTGAGCGAAGGCCTCTTGCACATCTCCACCGACGCCGGCGAGGGAGTCTTGAGGATGGTACATGTGCGCGTGAGGAGAGCCGGCCCCTACAGATCGGACGGTTGACGGGCTCGGCCGAGAGGGGGAGGCGTGGGAGGAGCCAGCCGCCTGCGCCTGCGAGATGCATCCACAACAATGTTGTAATAGCCGCTGGTAACTCAGGTGATTCCGACTTGGAATCGTACTTAAAGTGACAGCTGGCAGTCTGGCGCTGCCGAGTGAAGATGCAGTATGTCCCTGACCATGGTTACTCCAAAAGTTATAGTCAAACTTACTGCCTGCCGCTGTTCCTCATCCTACAGCGCCACAACATTGGCAGCCGGAAACAAACAGCGAGGAGAAAAAAGGAAGGAAAAGAGGAGGTCAGACACAGTCGGAGCGGGGAAAGGTGAAATCGCAAAGGAGCAGCGTTGTGAATGACGCAGAAAGTAATGCTGAAAAAGTGAAGCCAAGACTTACATGCAAAGCTGCTGTTTACTTTGCAGTTAACTTTGCATTAATCTCAATTGGCATGATATGAAAAGGTCGTCTCCATTCAGAGCAGCTACGTTACTATTTCACTAAACGCCTGTTTACTGGAGAAGAGCCTCATCAATCCTGAACTCGCCAAACATGAAATCCTTCCATCGCCATCTTACTTCAGCTCGTATGTTCACATCTTTACATAAAGGGTGTGAACATACAGGCCTGCCTGCTTGTCGATAGTTTATATCAGCTGCTGGTTTGTTAGTTCGTAGAAATAATTATTTCCCAAAACAGAGTATCTTCTCTATTCTAAAAGATGTAACCTGAGGGGAAGTTAATGAGAGAATGGGATGTTAGGCTGACTCACAGAGTGTTCACAGCTCAGCTGAGGTGTCGCCGCTGCTCTACTATAATGCTGCTATTTGCATATTAATAAGATTAACTCGAGGGAGCCAGGAAGGAACCCACAGGCGTCGCTTTCTCAAGTAAGTAGATCCTTTTCATTAACAATCAGGGATTCGCTTAAAAGTAACTGGCACAACACTGCAAAGGAGGAAGAGGTGGCAGAGTGGAAACATGAGGCTTGTTACTGCAGTGACAGAAACAGGGAGATAAGCAGGAGGGGGAGAAAAGGAAAACTTTGCCCTCTAGTGTGTGACAGCACAACATGCTCAAGTCTTAATTCCGTGTGCGTGTGCGTGCGTGCGTGCGTGTCACCTTGAGCAGCTTCATCAGTCCTTCCAGCTGCACCATCAGCTCCCTCCTGCTTTCCTGCAGAGACGACATCCTCTGCTCCAGTTCGTCTTTCCTCTGTCTGCAACACACATGCCGAAGCGAAACGCCATCACTGCAACAGCGCGGAGCGTGAGGAGGCAGGGAGCAAAATGACACCAGTACCGGGACTCACTGGAGACTAAACCTGGGAGCAGACTAAACTGGGCTGCTCACAAACATGTACTGATATGTAGACAGGAGGACAAAAGGAAACAACAATAGGTTAGAAATCGTCAGAGACTAAAAGAATTCTGATAAAATTGTGTGTGCGCCTGCTGTGGGCTGCTGACTAGTTCCCCCTCCATTTTGTGTTTCACCAAAATCCCATCTACTTTGATGAGCCAATTTTTCGCAGTTTTTTTTGCTAGTTTTGCAGATACGGTTCGCCGAATCGTTAATCATCGCACACTAGTCCCAAATTTTCCACATGTTTTGATGTTCTTTCTATGCACATGGCCTCCTCTTCACCAAAATCCCATCCGCTTTGACTGGACAATTTTTCACCGTTTTCTTTTTTTTGGTGTGTTTTATTGAGAATTTTGCAGATAGTTTGCCAAATCATTAACAAAAATCAGAGCGCACTAAAGAGGGAGGCACACAGAATCATTCACACTCGAACGTGTGTTTGGTAGCACATAGAAGAGAGTCACTAAACAGAAGAAACACACCAAACAAAATGCTGACGTTCATGAGCACAGGGTCAATCTTGAACGCCGCTGACGCTCGACGGGAGCTTTGCCGGGAAAAAATGAACTGGAGACATGATTAGGTGTAGACGTGGATTACTGGCAAACAATGAATTAGGAACTCAAGTGAGCTCGATGCTTAAAAGGACGAGTGAGAACCAGAACGCAAAACAAACAATTAAACACTGAAACCAAGAAAAATTGATATAAACAAAACTCTCATGTACCCACTACTGATAAAATGCTGTGTGATGGCAAGTCGTTGGCCACAGTCCAATGCGCAAAGACTTAAGAGTCGGTGTCCATAGGAATATAAACACACAGCGGTGTTTATAATGTTCTCTCCAAACACTATGTGGTCTGGATTGGACTTTAAAGCAGGAGCGAACCTCTGGTCGTCCCCTCCTGGCTCACTTTTATGTAACCTGATGAATGAGTGAATAAACAACTAAAACATGAGTCTGACTCACACAGTCAATCGAGCTTAGCGGCATTATAATCCTGGAACAAAGCCGCAACAGCCAGATCACAGGAAAGCTTCAAGTGGCCAATTTATCTGGATCATTTAGGACGTTTTGTTTTTTTGTTTTTTTTGCTAAAAGTCACACCAAGGCAGCGGCGTTACTGGGAATGACAAGTCCCAATGTTTTTGGCATGTGTTGAGGAACCCAATTCTAAATGTTGAGATTGTTTACTTTCAAAAACTTACATATTGTTACTCTATTTAAAATATGGATTCATGCAAATCACTGCAATCTGTTTCTATTTATACTCCAACACAATCTGAACCTGTTTACACGGTGAAGGTTTCACACAGAGATGGAAACGGACACATCATCCATCCATGAAGGGTGAACATATTAAACATACTGAGGTACAAACCCCTAAAATCGTTACAAAAAGAACTTCCCCCTTCGATAATTCATTGGTTTGTTCGTTTTTCTACATGTCGTGTGTCCTCGGGATTATTTCCAGAGGTTTGTCCTTCATGAACCCGATGACATTTCGCTTTCTGACTCTGTATTTCTACATGAGCTGCAGAAATACAGACAAGATGTCACATATTACAAATAACTGGGTAAAAAAAAAAAAATCACACTAAAATATATCTTATTTATATATATCGTGGTTTCAATGATGTAATCTTTTGTGATCGGGTCCATTTTGATCGTCATCCTGAGATTTATTTTCACAGTTTTATGATGACAATATCTATTTTGCTGATTATTTTGATGAAAGTGATGAATGTTTTATTGTTAAATTAATAATAAAAAAACTAAACCAAACTGATGACTGACCTAGATGGGTACAAACAAGTGCTGAGGGGTGTTTCCAAACTTTTTAAAGTCAAAACTAAAACATTTATTTCAAATAAGAAATGTCGGAAGCATTCAAACATGAAATAGACGATGTCTTCAAAGATCTCAAAGTTCAGATTTGAATTAAAATCACCATTCCTCACGAGCTGTAGTTATTAGTTTAAATCACGAGCACAGTAAAAACATATTTTTTTTTTCCTCTCTTTTTTTGTGTTTATTGAAAGGCTTAAACATGTAGCAAGTTATTTCTACTTTGGCTTTTTCATTAATTCACCATCTGTCAAAGCCATCTGCCATAAAGAACTCTCCCTCTGTGCTGCAAAGCCACGCAGCAAATTTCCCGCCAATTCTGACGGACGCTGAGCACAAAACAAAAACAAAAACAAAAACACAGACCAGACGGAAAGGCCTCTACATCTTCCCTGACTCATAAAGTCCTGGATAAAATAAAATAAAAAATAAATAAAAAAAACCATCGGCGGTTGCAGTACGGATATGGACAGCAGGTCCCTCTTCTGTCAGGTGGAGTCTGAGTTTACCTGAGCAGGCGGAGTTCGGCCAGCAGAGTCGGGTTGGTGGTGCTCCTCTCCGGGCTGAGCTGGCACGCTGCGTCATGCTCTGCACGGAGACGCTTGATCTCTGCCAGGATCTCTCTGGGAAAAGAGGAAAAACACGCCGGTCAGCTGAGGCAGCGTTATGGGGGAGCAGACGGTGAGCGGACGAGGCGAGAACAAACACTTCTGCAGGACCGTGAGGAAAGTCGGATTCTAACAGATTATCACAAACTGACTGAAACGCAGGCGGAAGATAAACAAACGAATCAGCTCACCTCTAAAAGGCCGATGCTTTCTGGAATTATTACATTAAAACAGCAGAAATGTGAAAACAGACTATTTTTAGATGTTAAAAAAATGTCAATACATTAAGAAAGCCATACAATGACGCCAAATATCACAAAGTTTTTATGAATTAAATAAAACTGAACTACTTCATCAATTCAGAGCTTATCGGTGCATAGTTGTTAAAATTTTAGTTCTGGCATTATAATAGGTTTATTAATAATAATAATAATAATAATAATAATAATAATAATAATACAATAGGGCTAAATCTCATTATTCTAAGACCTCAGTTATAAATTATAACTCCCATGCTGCATTTTCTGGATGATATATTTATTGTTTAAGCACAATTAGAATAATGGGCATCGTGTTCAGGCGACCTACATGCAGGACATCAGTCACTGTCATCCTAAAAGATTAAAAGCTTCACAGTCATGATGAAAGGGTGAAAAGCAGCTCAGAGACAGGAAGCTAACAGGTAATTGCTGTAAGAATCGCATGAAGTTTTGGAACCTTCGTTCATGTCACTGTGTCAAATATTGAAGGTTTGGTCACCGACATGCTGAAAATCTTCTCCATTATAAGTCCAACCAGAGTTTTTCTCTAACAAACGATGAAACTTTGCAGCTCTGCGCATTTTTTCAATGTGTGTGTGATTAATTCATCACTGCTCTATATGTTCGGATAATTATTCAGTCAATCCCATTCTTACCTGTTTTTACACTCCAGTTGAGCAATGAGCTCCCTCTTCTGTTTGTTGACATCGAAGTTGATGCTGCGGGTGGGAATCACCTGAACAAACAGATATTTTATTTACCGTGACCTCAGGAGTCACTACTTCACAGCAATGGCGATCATCTTGTAGTTTGTAGTGCATATGACCCATTTGTCATTTAAAAGACCTTTGCATTTTTGCAGTTCAATGCGCTAAAGAGATGTACCGAACTCACTCCAGAGCCGTCGGTCTCAGCCAGTCGTGAGGTGTAGCGCGCAATCAACTTGTGCTCTTCGTCTTGCCTGCTGGGACTGTCCACCCTGAAACACACAAGAAAATCAGCCTCTTACTCCCTGCAGCGCAGAGTGACGACTGCCTCTAGGGCCAGGGAAGGCCAAGTCAATGTGTTGGTGTAGTTTGATGTTGCACACAAGTAAAACATGCTGAGTACTGTTCTCATTCAATCCTGCAGGCTTGGTCATTTTTTAATTTATTTTATTATGTGGCGTCGTCACAGTGCTGACGATGGGAAGTCATGAGGTTAAAAACATCAACTTGTCAGTTTTCGCTTTACAAACTGTCATTTCCAGGTGATTTAAGTGTTCATAGCTTTTCTCCAGATATGAGTAGTAGAAAAGAGTGTGTGACGTTCTTCTGCTGGGGGTTGTCCCAGTGGTTTCCATATCTACCCAGACACAAACACAAGAAGGGCTTTTCCGCTCCTTCATACAAGTGAATTTAGAACCAAATAGACCCATACTCTGTTGAAAGAGTTAGATAATAAGTCTTTTCAGGACTTTATTGGCTGGAAATTATTTTATACATTTACCTTATGGAAAGTGGAAGTAAGACTGTTAAATGTGATAGCTCAGTTCGCCTCATAAAAATCACCATAAAACCGAGATTAAACAAAGATCCACTAAAATTTAACAGTGCTGCACTTTGCTCCCCTCCTTTACTCCCTCACTGATTCCATAATGTAAACACTCCTCCTCCTCCTCCTCCTCCTCCTCCTCCTCCTCCTCCTCCTCCTCCTCACCGTGGACTGCTCTGCAGTCGATTCACATAAGCTGCGATCAGAGCGTGCTCCTCGTTCATCCGCTGAGCCGCTGCCACACTGCAAGGACAGAAAGACAACAAATGAAGAGTCCTTATCGCACACCCTCAGTCGATATGGAGATTTCAAGAATACAAATCAGTTTTAATAAGTCAACTAAAGGTAAAAACTGCTCAAATGTGAAGATTCATGATTTAATATAGCATTTAATAAAAAAAAAAAAAGGAAAAAAAAGTGAATAGTACATACATACACATTTTTTCAGGGAGGTGTGATATTGCTTGCAGAGATCGAATACACAGGTACCGTTCATGCAAGATTTATTTACAAAATACATCTAATACTATTTTCGGTGAAGAATTCAGATCTACAACAACAAAACTCTACAAAGGTGAAACTTAACGGATTGAAACTAAATCATAAATCAACAAACCGTACAAACCCTCTGTCTATGCTGATTTAATGGTCTCTGGACTTTTATCACATTTATATAAAAACTGATCAATCAATAGTTGGTGTAAGCAGAGATCATTTACAAAAAGAGAATTGATTCATTATTTAAAAACTCTGCACTGATTGAAATGTTGGAATACTAAAGTCCCATAAGAAAATTGGCTCTTAGATTATTTTAGTTTAATTTTCTCTTTAGTTTTTACCTCTTGGAGGATTCGGGCGGTGCTGCAGACATCAACATGGCCTCACTGGGGCTCCCAATAGGTCTTGCAGGGCTGTAGACACACACACACACACACACACACACACACACACACACACACACACACACACACACACACACACACACACACACACACACACACACACACACACACACACACACACACACACACACACACACACACACACACGCACACACACACACACACACACACACACGCGTATATTCAATATTAGAGCTGTGCTTTCGACAACTTAAACCCATAATAAGAATAACAAAGTGAATTCATGTTAACACAAAGGCCCGCGGGCGGCAAACACACATTCTCACACTCACACACTCTCACGTGCTTTTGAGTGCATTCATGCAACAGTGAATCGTAACCGTCTGAGCAAACACAGACAGGCCAAAGATCGCTCGAGGGAAGGAAAATACCCACAGAGAGAAGGCGAGACACCGCAGACCCAAAGAAAAATTAACAAAGAAACACCAGAGACATTCGTAAAAATGTAAACAAAATAAAATAAACACTATGACCCAGCAGTGTTGAAAGTGTACTCACATCCGGGACAAGTTGGGTCTCTGTCTGTTGGCCTGAATATGAGGCTAACGCCTGCAGGTCTGTAACGACCCGGTCTGCAGCAGTTTGGAAAATCAAACAACTCAAAGGGGGCGGAGCCACCAAGGGTGTAGAGGAGGTACTTTTAGTTTATTCATGTTATCTGTATTTTCTGTACAACAATGATAACAAACCAACACTTTGGAGATCTGCAATATGCCGTTATAAATGTGGTTAAATGTGTGTTTCATTGTTTAACATTAACATGACAGGAAGCACTTTAATTGTACTTCTGTTGGTTAATGTTTTGCTCTGCTGCACTTTAATGGCTTCACGGACCTTTTATTGACTTTGTATATAAATACATTGAAACCGAGAAGCATAATGGACATATTCAGAAAATTTACTTTGAATTCATAATCACACTGAAAACTATTTATATATTAAAGAGATGCCTTTCTGCATTTAAGTGTAGTTAATTTGGTACATCATTGTTTCTGTTTTGTTAAAAACCTCACACATTTATTGTTTTTATGTTTTTCAATCGAAGCATTTACTGTCTGTGTCCATTATTTGCCACTTTTATGTTTTTCGGTCTCTGTTTTTAAACTAAGCATTGAACATGGTGTACACTTCGTTCAATGCTCAATTACATCAACAACACCACTTAATAATCTCTATATTTCAAACTGATTATTTAGTCATTTCAACCGACCCCTCATTGTCCAGCCTGCTATCATCACCTCAGAGATGTAGAGTGAGAGCAAGATGTGTGGGGTAAAACATTGTGAGCAAATATTAATGCAGAAAACTCAAGGATTAAACATAGTACAACTTATTTAAATGATGTCAGCAAATAAAATGAACAAAATCTTGCTGAATGCAGATTTATACAGATGTGTGTGTGTGTGTGTGTGTGTGTGTGTGTGTGGCCTACACTATGTTGGCCAGGTTCAGGGTCCTCTCAGGCTCCTCTGGGTAAATGGGGTGGGGGGGCTCCCTGGACGACACGCAGCCC
This sequence comes from Lipophrys pholis, assembly GCF_963383615.2. NCBI lineage: Eukaryota > Metazoa > Chordata > Actinopteri > Blenniiformes > Blenniidae > Lipophrys > Lipophrys pholis. The sequence continues at coordinate 10,638,343 of NC_137649.1, forward strand.
AGAGTCCTGCTGAGGGCCCGGCCCAGCTTTGACGCCGGTGACTTCTGCAAACACACAAGCAGGAGGAAATGTGGTGACTGCGCCCCATCAGCTTGCATTGATCGTTGTTTGTTGCTCTATCAGCTGATCCCAACTGGCTCAGGTAGATGTTCTCAACTCCTGAGTCTGATTCAACCGAAATCTTCAATCGGTTAAAGCTTCTTCTTTTAAAGTTTGTAGTTTTTAAAGCATTCTCAATGAATCTACACGACCATGTGTTATTCTATTTAATGCACAATTGCTTACTAGAACAGTTTAATTTCTAACTAAAGGAGGAACCAAATGAGGCTGGGGAGGCTGGTGCTGTTGGAAATGGTATGCAAAGTCTGTCGAGGATTATCAGGCTAAATTATTGGAGATGAGCAGATTCGGTTGGACAGGTGGGGACTGCCTGAGTGAGGAGATTTAACCCTGAAACTTAAGAGTAAATAGGCAGATTTTACTAATACCTAGTGATGAATTATTCAACATCTTTTTCTCCATTTATTGATGCATGATTTCTTTCATGAAAACATTTCACCTTCAAATTAGAGCAACTGCTCCTTGAAATAGTTCATTTTGTGAGCAGGACGAGGGGCCTACACCCTGTCGCACTCCTGGGATTCCACCTTCCAGAGACCATCAGATGGCGAGAGGCGTGGGCAGCCTGGCAGATTCTGACAGATCTGCTCCTTGAAATTCTGTCCATCAAAATGACGAATAAAGTGAAGACTTGTGGAATACAACTGTAATTAGCTTCTTCAAGTGATAGATTTTCATTTGGAAATATGGGTTTTTTAAATAAAACCTGTTTGAGACGAGTGAAATTAACATCATCAATTTAAAAATGTGTTCGAACCAACAAAAAGCCCTTTTTGGACAAAGTGTCATGTCCTGTGATTTTCTAACTGCAAATGTGTTTGTATCCAAAATTCACAGCGGTCCTCGCAAAGAGAGAAGGCCATACGCTTGAGCGAGTGCCCCCCCCCCCCCCCCCGCAATGAATGAGTAACCACACAGTGACTCACCCAGGATGAGTGCTCCTTCATCTGATGCTGGTTGCTATGAGAGCCACTGGCATTGCCGCGCCAGAAGCAGTTCTGGCAGAGCTGGTAACCACGGCAACGGAGGCAGCGGTAGCGGAAGCCCGTCATCCCGTTGCCACGACAGTAGGAGCATGACACCGGGTGGTAGACTGGGAGAGGAGAGGGCAGAATCTGTCACACGATGAGCAGACGGCTGTGTGTGTGTGTGTGTGTGTGTGTGTGTGTGTGTGTGTGTGTGTGTGTGTGTGTGTGTGTGTGTGTACCGTGTTCCACATTAGCCAGGCGGTGCATCAGAGGCAGCCAGACCAGACACTGGGGGGGATCAGACACCATGTCCAGGAACATGTTGAGCATCACTCTCTTCTACACGACAACAGCAACAGAGAAAAACACAGAAACACAAATCACCTCACAGTGCCTCCCGTGTTTTTAGCAGTAGAACAGATGAAGTCAGGTCGTTCGAGGGTTGGACATGAGTCTGTTTAATGGCCGTGTGATCGAAGAGGCGAGGGCGTGTGTACCTGCTGTGGGAAGCAGGAGCGTGCTAAGGTGGGTGTATAGCCAAATGATGGGCCTTCATGCAGAGCAGTGGGCAGCTTGAGAGCCTCCCTCAGAAAGCCGTCAAACTTGGACTGTACCAACCCACCGGTGGAGTCTGACACCTGAGAAAACACATCTAGACACACACACAAAACAAAATAGCTGAGTAATTGGGGCTTTGCATTCTTTATATTTATTTTAACTTGATTACTTGATAAACTTGAAGCCAACAATTCAACAATCAACCTTATTGAGGACTGCATTTTTCCTTTACAAAACTGCAGTGAAATCAGCATGACCAAACAGCTGTACTGACACATGTTTTCCACAAGGTGGCACATATGCAGCATCATTATATCTCCATATGTAGAGGAAATATTAAAAGAATCAGACCATTGCAAAGCATTTTATTCATATAAATACAGCTAAATGTACCCAAACTTGTATTACCATGATCTTAGATGCTTAATTTTGGAAGCTCACTGTCTAAAATGACAAAGTAACACCAAGTTATGAATGCTGAAAGCATTAAAATAGACTGAAAATGTATTCCAAGTTTAACTACCAGTAAATGTAATTATCTTTAAAATCACTTCTACAGCAGCCACTAGAACTGCACCAATTAAAAATAATGACATATCATTGTTTTGTATTGTAACTGTCGTTGTAAAGAGGAGTAATTGTTCTCATAGGGCACAACAGGTCATATTGACTTTGACCTTTGACCCTGAAAATCCGATCAGTTCATGTTGAGGTAACGCAGACAGAATATAATGTCCAATTCCATTTTATAGCTCATAGGTGGGAGAAACGTGAGTTGAATAATCAACAAAAGTCTCTTTGTGAAGACTGTTTGGTACTCACAGCGAAGTTTATCCACGAGCTTCCCTCCACAGAGCGTCGCCAGCATGGCCTTTACGGAGAGAACCGACATATGTCCATCAGGTTCACTGCAACACAGACAGACACACACATTTCACTGCAGTACACTGAATGTTATTAAATGGCCACAGTCCTGATATAGTGCTGTCATATTATAGATGTCTGTTTGTGATGCTTCCAATGGTAAGAAATGTCCAAATTACATTTTATTGGCTGAGCAGGCTTGAATCTGAACCATCCAGTGGCAGCTCGCTCTACTAACTTATATTAAGACAGCGCATTTAAAAACTGAAATAAATACCTGTCGATAGCGGCCAGTATGAACTCCACCAGCAGGGCGGTGCTCTCCTGCGGGGCGATGGTGTGTGTGGTGGGCAGGCGTTTGCTGAGCTGGTTGAATAAGGAGGACACCAGGTTCTCCAGTCTGACCACTGAGATGCCGGCGTTCAGCTCGACCGCGTTCAGGCCGGCGTCTCGCACCGCCTCGATCACGTTGTATATGTCGATCAGATGCACTGGAAGGAATCATTTCAAATTCAATTCAATTTTCAAAAGCTGTTATTGTTTTTCTTGCTTCGCGACGATGCTGTAACAGTCAAACTATAAGAAACGAGCTACTCTCCTATTTAACCTATAGAGGAAACGATGCTTGTTACATTGATGTGTGACTTAATAGTTACTAGAGCAAACAAGCTACAAAGATTTGGCCTCAATTTTGATTCAGAGAAGATCAAGGTTTCATTGTTCACAGCTTTTCCACAGCTACGAAGAGCAGAAAACAGGCAATCTCTTAGAAGAAATGGCTGCAAACGTGTTCAACCGGTGAAAGAGCTGATGTGAGGCGGCACCACTGGTCACTGACAGTCAATGTCAGCTGTAAATGCTCTGGGTGCTGCGCTCCTCAGTCACATGCCAAGCGGTGTGTATTGGTTCCAGTAAGTTATCTCAACAGTTGATATTGGCACGGTAGAGACTCACCTGTTCCTCTTAATAACCATCCAGGGGTTTAAGCAGAAACAGCTGACGATCAGAAGTAAAAAGTGCTTGTGGACAAATTCCTCGTCCTGATGAGCTGCTAATGTGTCTTGACCACGCTCCTGATTTAACCCTTCCAGGGGACACTTTAATTTCCTTTTGAAAGTCAGTCAAAATTAGCACCAGGGTCAGCTCATTTCAGCAGTTAAGAAAGTGAACACAGGACTGACCGTGTGTTTTGAGGTTTTACAGCAGTTTTTTGCAAGTAATTGAAACTGACTTTTATATTCTGCCGACAGAGTTGAGGTGAGTTTTTCTCTTCTTCATATCGCCATGAAAACTGTTAAAACCCAAAGCAGCTCAATCTAGCATTGTTTGCCCTTCATTCCCCTGAGTCTCATTTTATTATAAAATATCAACATAAAGTTGTGTTTGTGAGCAAAGATATTACTGAACAATAGATTTAAGACAAACTGAATATTTTGAGAACTTAAGAGGCCAACATTGACTCACGGTTGCATGTCTTCTGTATAAATCTGAGCTTGCAGGCTGTTCGATACGTAGACAGACAGATGGCATCAAAGTTTTGCTCCGCTGTTGAAGAAGAAGAAGACAACATTCAGAAACTTTGATTCCTGTGGGAGGAACATCTCAGGCCTGTATGATAACCTCTGACGCTTACAAAATAAACATAACGTCAGGTAGATTCGGTGGAACACATTCCAATTGAGATTACAAAGCAGAGTTTTAAGTCCTGTTGCTTTTAAAAGGTCACAAGAGACGAGTGAGATTAGCAGCAGTGTTGAAGAGGAAGCATAAGTCAATGTGAGTGAGGCTTAAGTCAAGTGTCACGGTCACTTTACCGAGCTCCGTGAAGATCTGCCTCCCGTCCAGTGGAGCCGCCCTGCCTCTGTCGATCTGGCCTCCTTCTTCCATCACCATCCTGAACAAAACACATCAGAGCAACACGAGATGAGGTGGAGAAGCTTTTCACAAATCAACTTTTGATGAAACTTTGTACATTTCAAAGTGATTGACAGCAGACTGACTCGGTGATAACCAGAAAATACAAGGACAATCATACAGTAAATTCAAGACATAAGTCAAGACAGAAATTATAATGGGAGAGATTATCAAAATAAAATCATATAAAACTGGATACGTCTTTTTAGAAGATAATAAAATAATTTTAAAAAACAGCAAAATAATTGAAAGTTTATGTTCAGAACTGATTAGAAATATACATCTACATACTTTAAACAAATAAAGAGAAATGTATATAGCGTATGTACCACTGTCACTGTTTGTGCACAATCCAGACTGACCAGTCGTAGGAAGGTGACAGAACTCTGTGCACCATACGTCCATTACATAAAACACTGCGGATATCTCACTGGGGAGATTGTCTGAAAATCTTTATCAAAGTTTCGCATCACTACCTCACCATAATTAGCCTATCTGAAAATGAGTGATATTATTCCTGATCAGTTCTGATCAGTATCACATCCGGAGGTTTGTGTCTGCAGAATGAAAACTCAAATTGAGCTCTGAATAAACAGAACACATTGTTACTACTGCTATTATTATTATTATTATTATTATTATTATAACTTTTTCTTTACACAGTTGGACCTTCTACTACGGGCAGCACGTTTCACCTACATCCCAGTTATCAATATCTTCAGCAACAATCAAAGGGCGTGGCCATCGTGACAATGTGCACACAGATTAGCAGAATAAATCTCTGATCTTAGTCACATATTAGTGATACACTGATACTCTTTACTCATGCCTGTTGTTGTACACTACTTTGGTTCTCATTGTATCAGGAGGAGTAAAACTGAAAACATGAGATCCTGATGAAACCAATTAGAATCAACTGATCTAATAATAAATAGGAATATACACATAGGAATATACGTTATTGCACGTAAAAGCAGACTGATTGTAGTAAGAAGCAGTTTATTTACTTTCCAATCGTCATGATGAAAATATGATCTTATTCTCATCATATTAGAAATTACACTCATGAGCAAAAAGATAATAACATTATTTATGTTACAAGATGTATTTGCATATTTCCATTACAGTATGATATTTCTGTACATGTTTTAATTCAGTCTTCAGCAGGAAAATACAACAACAACAACAACAACAACAAAGGAATAAAGACGAGACACACTATCAAAACACAATGTTTAAATCTTCCAACCACTACTGGCTGCGATCTTTCAGTGTTTCAAATGGTGACTAAAATTCATCGGTCAGTTATAGAGGAGTGTAACAAGTGACTCAATCTCCAGAAAAAACACACCAAATTTCATTGGACCAAACAAGTGCAGCTTTATTTTTACACACAGACTCACTCTGACACACCCAGTCACTCTGACACCAACAGGCTCAGGGCCACCAGAGGATGAGCTGAACGCTGAGTAAATAAACACATTAATGAGAGCAGCTGATGAAATCTGATCCGAGGGGCTCTGGACTGCCGACAATTTAACAAGGGTACAGAGAGAGGAGGGGCCAGGAGAGAGAGAGAGAGAGAGAGAGAGAGAGAGAGAGAGAGAGAGAGAGAGAGAGAGAGAAAGAAAGAAAGAAAGAAAGAAAGAAAGAAAGAAAGAAAGAAAGAAAGAAAGAAAGAAAGAGAGAAAGCTGTCAACCTGTCAGGCAGCACACCACTCACTACAGTAGATATTATTAGTTACCAAGGTAACAGTTACACTACACACACACACGCAAATATTTGCATTCCTTGTATAAATGTGGTGACAAGCCGACCCCCCCCCAACACACACACACACACACACACACACACACACACACACACACACACACACACACACACACACACACACACACACACACACACACATTCCAGAGGGGATTTGAAAGCTTCCCAGGAGACTTCACGCTTCTTCGGGACAAAAGAGGGAGATTCCTCGTTTCAGTCACTCTCTCTCAGCAACACACTCACACACATGTATACACACACAGACACGCTCGTTTACACACACGCACACACGCACACACAATCAACTAATTTCTGTTTCACTAAATGCAACAGATCTGAAATCAATCAATATGACGCTCACTTAATACAGCTCTACAAAGCGGGAGAAAAGTTCAACCTGGAAGGTAAATACAAGAAATCTTCCTCCCCTGAGGTCCTGAATGAATGAATCAATCCTTGCTTGGGCTAGTCAAAGCAACAGCAGCTGTACAGTGAGGCTGTAGGTTTGTTGCTGAGAGTTGATGACCTCACTGTCAAGCTTCCTGGACTGGACACATATAGGAGCCAGAAAAAGAGTCTCACCCAGCTCACACATGACCACATTGAACTCCCGCGGTGAGTAAATTGTTATTTGCAGCCTGGCCTTGGTGATAACTACACCCTGTCTGTCTGTGTCTGTCTCTATGTGTTAAACCGACACAGAGGAAGGTTTGCTGACTGAGATTTGTTCCCCGTTTTAACTCTGGAAGCTTTAAAGCATCACAAATATAATTACACGCACCACAATCAACCCCCACAACTCCGTCAGAGTCCCGAAAGCAGCTTGCCTGTCTTTTTTTCACATTGCTGAGTTAAAGTACTGAGACCACTCTTAGGAAACAAGCCCTAACTTGTTATGAGAGTTGCTTTCAATGTCAAACAAACTTTAAGAAGAGACTTTATATTGGTTAACGCCAGCCTGAAGAAACCTCACCTGGCACAGGAAACGACAGATGAAACACAATGAAGTGCGGCTTTGGTGCCTTAGGCTGCAATAGATTGTGGAATTTTGTCCACGTCACAGGAAAGATAATGGAGATCGAGATGTAAAACCGGTAAACTCTCATCCGAGAGTGTGGACAGGTTTGCTGAAGGCGGTCGTCACAGACAGCCTGGAACTATTTTCTGACCGTGTCAGAATACGTCACTGCTGATATGAGCTACGGCCACGAACGACCAAGATTCTCCGTCTACTATCGAACTTTATCTCTGCAGTTTGCTTTGTATGTTTCCTAAAAGCAGTGCGGAAATACCGTGAAGAAGAACGTTGTGCAAATCAAACCTACTGTCGTACTCAAACTTTAAAAAAAAAAAAATTCACATCACAGAGTGTAGAAGTTAATGAACTCCACAAGCGGCCAACTGCATTCAGTAACAGGGGGCATCCTGGGAAGGTTGTCTGTCCATCAAAGAGAGACGGACAATCAGACGTCACACGGGTAAATAAGACTCACCATGTTTTGTGGAAGGAAACTGCGAGCACTGGGATAAATCCACGCCTGACAAAACATACATACTCAACCCAAAAATGCTGTTAATTTGTATATTTGTTTTTGCTTCCCAATGTAATTGTCACATCGGCATGTCACCTACCATCCATACATTCCTTTCTCCTTTTCCACATAAGAATCATTCCTTCTTGTCCAACAGCTTCAGACTGTTTCATTTCCTTTTCATTTCATTCTACAAGCATTAATGATTAATTAAGTGAACTTTACAAAAGTTATTCAAAAACATAATAGTTTTATGTGATGTTTTGTGATTATAGTAAAGCGTCACCCTGTAACAAGTCACAACTGCCATTTTGCATCAAACGTGTTGTACGACCGTGAAGCAGCGACTTTATTAAACACAAGCCAAATAAAAGGTAATTGTCAGGAGTATAATGGAGGCTTCTACACTTCTTACAGGTAACTGTTGTTTGTGAAAACATGAAGTCATCACAACGTTTGCCGAGGTAAAAGTGACGATCTTACTTTGCCGCACACAGTTAATCGACCACAACGCAGACAACAGAACACATAAGGGATTGTTATTGAAGAGCTCAGACTCGTTTGCAAAATAAACATATGAGATTACAGCAAATACCCGTATTACTGAGCTGTATGTACTCAGTGGAAACAGTGACGTTTGTGCAGTGATACCGTTTTTACAGCTGACTGAATGTGCGCTGCTTTCCCTCGTGGTTGTGTGGGTGGCGATGCACGCTTGTGCTTGCACCACGGTGTTTGATGGTGGCTGGCATTTGCTGAGCTTCACGGAAACAAACAACACACACTCATCTAAATACACACACACACACACACACACACACACACACACCCCCACACACACACACACACACACACACACACACACACACACACACACACACACACACACACACACACACACACACACACACACACACACACTCACACACTCACACACTCTGAACCGGAGGGCACACACTCTGACTTAAGGTGGGGTCTGGGAAAGGTATGCACTTTTCTAATGCTCACACGGTGTGTGTGTGTGTGTGTGTGTGTGTGTGTGTGTGTGTGTGTGTGTGTGTGTGTGTGTGTGTGTGTGTGTGTGTGTGTGTGTGTGTGTGTGTGTGTGTGTGTGTGTGTGTGTGTGTATTAATTTAGGGTTTGTGTGTGTGTGGGTGTGGTCATACCTCTCAGTGTCTGGGGGGTCACACAGCACAGAGGAGCTTCGATAAAGGACGTCTAGTAGAGAGACATGAAAAGAGGAGAGAGGCCGTTTGAAAAGATGCTTCAGCCTACAGACAATACTGCTAAAGGCTTTTTGTGGAGGCCCAATATGATCACATCTAAAATGCATTAAGACACAACCTGCAGGTTACAGACTGTCCTACATCAATACAGACTATTCAAAGCAGCACACGTGCTCATTCTCATCTTTTTGGCTGCTTTTAATAATTGAATAGTTCTCATTCATTTTCTTCCGCTTATCTGTTTCCAGGTCGTGGGGGTGACAGTCTGAGCACCCAGATCACAATGCACCATTTAAGAACCTTCCTGCAGGTGGTGAGCCCACGGGAAGGTGGTGCCCGGCGTGGGACACAAACCCACTACCCTGAGATTGTGAGTCTCATGCTCTACCAACTGAGCTAGCCGGGGGACATTGAATAGTTACATTTATGAAATTTCTTTTAACAATGGATTTTGTGAGATCCCTCTACAATCCTACAGATCAGGGGTTTACTAAAACAATTGTTCCTCAAATCCTCTATTCCTTAGATTCAATCTACTCATGGTTGTTTAAATGGTTATGTCAGTTAATCTCCCACTGATCAATACAATGTTGATGTTTCTATAATAGCGAGACATGAAAAGTGACGCACACTTCATGCATAGATCGGGAGGAAACCGCAGTACCTGAAGAAAAACCCACGTCTGCACAGGGAGAACATGAAGATTCAGCTCAGAAAGCATCCCGGGCTTGAACTGGGGACATTTTCACTATGAAGCAAGAATGCTAACAACTGCACCACTGTGTAGCTCATGATTTAATAACACACACACACACACACACACACACAAAAAGCATATTCTTTTGTTTGTATACTAGTTTCGATCACATTGCGTGTATTTATATCGAGTACCAAACCGAGGAAGACAGTCAGTCAAAAATAGTTTCTGAAATTTACATATTTTTGCAACATATTACCCGTCTGAAATGCAGTAAATGTAGGAAACTAAACAATGTCTGCACTGTGAAGCAACAAATAAGTAATAATAAACCAGCATTAGAAAGTGTCTTTCACCACAAATATTTCTCATGTGTACTGCGAACCAGAATTTCAGTAAAAGCAATTTAGTGGGTCGTAACAAGTTTGGTACCAAATGACAAAGTGAGCACGGATGTATGAGTTTCTCATCAGATCAGGTTGGACACTTTGAAATGTCTTGTATGTCGACGTCCTTTTTAATTTCATACTTTTTTTTTTTTCTTCTGTCAAGCATGTGTCTTCTGGGTCCACTTCTTCATTTAATCATTCCACTCAGGTCAGTTTAATGGCCATCGAAGCTGTAGAAGTGGTTCAGCTGTGAGTCACGTAACGCAGTCTACGGGAAAAATTAGCAGGATTCTACTTCCCGAGCCAGTGGTCCCCAATATAGCTCCTTCCAGGGCGCAAATCTATTTTAAAATAACCGTAACAGAGCTTCACTGCCAAGAAAGATTTCATTTGTGGACTGATAAAAACACCATAATGCTAGTTTAGATGAACCAAAATGTGTTGGCATGACAGTTAAATGTATGTTGTTTGGGTTCATTGATATTTCTTGTTTACAGTAAGGTTCATAAAAGTGTTTTATGTGGGTGTCACATCAGTGCGGACCACTGAACCTGTTCATTGTCAGTCACACACACACACGGAGCTCAGTGTCTGATCAGACCAGCGGTTACACACACGTCGTCCAAATCTTCTTCAAACAAACATCAGGCGCACACACACCCTCTCTCTCCCTCTCATACACACCTGTCTTACACACAACAGCACAAACGGCCTTAAGGTCTGAACCCACAGCGAAAGGCGCTCCTGAACTGGACTCACCTTCGTTGTGAGGGTGAATCTACCGATGGAAACCTGTTGAGCCGGTTCGAAGAAGCAGCAGGACGACACAGACACAGAAACGGGCGTCAGGCAGGCGAAGGGGGGAACTAAAGAGGAGTAAGAGGGTGTTTACCACCCCCTGGACACCACACACGCACACCATGCATGCCACATGACCACTTTACTGGTTGCAGCTGCTCGCTATGCTCACTGTCTGCCCTGACAGGACCCGAGCAGCGTGTGCGTGCGAGTGTGCGTGGTACATGATAAATTTACAGTAGCGTGTGCTGCGACTTTAGACACTGACGTAGCTCAAATACACACAAGGTTCACTTATCCTCCAAAAGACCCTTCACTGTCACACCCTCAAATCCCTCTGAGGGCGCTGCAGTTATTTTCTAAATGCATTTTAAAAACTCACAGTGGACTGTGGGGCATTGTGCACAATGGCAAAAACAACATTTTCTTAAAAATCATAATGAAAGATGAAGAGATTTCACCTAGAAAATGGCAACTGCCCCTTAAAAATGTGTCATATTAGTCATAATTGCTTGCTATGGTGATACCTATAGGGCATGAATTACAGTTAGGAAATGTTTTAGTTCTTTTCTTCAGTTTAGCTTCAAAATGCAACTGGTTATTAGTCGCTGGGCGATTGAAACCACCGGGAGGGGAATTCTGCTTGTGTTGTACCACATTGTTGGAACAAATGTAAAATAGTTTCCCTCCACTCTACTGAGCGTAACACAATCTCCTGCGATGCAATAATGATAATGCACGCAGTCATGAAAAATCTGGAACAATTACAAGAACTCACAAATATGAAATTAGTTTCCTCAATTTGAGGTGATTATTATGATGTCAACAATTTGTGGGAGTACTCCGAGGCATTTAGAACATAATGGAGGCCAAACAAGCTTTGAATCATGGTAAACTGAGTACAAAAGATGTTAATTATTCTGTAAAACTAAGGTTAGGCAGCTGTTCAAGGAAATTAATTTCGATTTGTAGCTACAAGGTTGCATGACTACAGAACTGAGGAGCACAAGTAAGAGATATAATGTTCTGTATGGGAGACCGTACATTATCAAAATGTGGCAATAACAGGGAAAGATGCCACAATATAATCATACAAATAATATTTGTACATAGTTTGTCCGAAAGAGATTATTTCTCAATCATATGTCAAGCTGATAAATGAACTGATTGAATTGTTTCTTCTTTTTTTGGCCCGACATGCTAATAAAACACACTTTTTTCCCCCCAGTTGCACCAGATACAGTACAAGCAGGTCAAACTGAAAAGCTAAAATGCCTCTGCTTCTTGAATCTCTTTGACTCCCGACCTTCGATCCCTGCAGAGATACAGAGACACTCTGTCTGACCCGGCACAACCCCGGAGTGGTCACCAAGCAGGTAAAAACAGAAGCGACACATCTCTGATTACACGTTTAAAGACCAACAGCTTGCGGGCCACGGCTGTCTGGAGGTCTGACGGGCCAAATTCTGTCCTGCAAACATGTGGAGTTGATGTTATGAGTCCTTACCGGCCCAAGTACAGACAACAAAAGCAGATCCTGTGCCGACAAAACACACATTAGGCATGGGGCCGGTCTGATAATTTTACAGAGCAGAAACTCTTTTTTTGTCAAAATTAGGCCACTTTATTGTGTCGCGGTGCCTCAAAAGCCTGAAACCTCGAAGGTTCTGTTACTCAAACTGACCTTTACGGATCATATTTCATTGCCTCTCTTGTACCTGAAGCAGCACGGCCCCACTTGAATCCTCTGTGCTGCACCACACTGCTCAAGTTTGAACACACGCGTTCTCATAACGCATGAATACACTACGTGCTTCCTGATGTCAGCGTCACACTCAAGTCACTTTACAAGAAGGTGCAATTGTGAGGAAAGTCAAGTCCAGAAATAAAGACCGCAATCTGAAATGTAATCTCGTTTAATGGGTGGCACACCCACAAAGCTGTAGGGTGGTCCAACAGTGGGAGAAGAAGAAATGAAGGCAAACAATCAGGCAAAAAAAGCACATAATTTTTTTACGTCAGTAAAAGTAACAATATTTCTGCCCCTTCATTATATTTTCAAAAAGAAAAATAACTGGAAGGTAAAACTGATACTTTCATGAAAACAAACAGTTTTAGAGGTGACTGTAATGTAAAGGCAATAAAAACTAATTGAACTCATGAAATAGGCGACATTTCAAAAATCACTAACAAATGATGGTTGCAGGCTTTGTATGAAGATCGACCTCATGTCGACTATTCAGCAGAATGTGCAGTGTGAGGGATATTTCACTCTTTTTACATGAGCAATGGCAGACCTGCCATTCAAGTGTTGTGTTTACTGGTGATTGAAATAAGATAGAGGAAGCAAGTAGTTTTATAATACCATAATAAAAAGATGGAAAAAGAGGGGGAAATGTATAATCCCTTCCATCAGCCATATCACGGCAAGAGAAAAGTCTCGACTCCGAGTCACTTTTATAAAACTAGTCAGAATTTCATCTTCTGGGGTCAAATGGAACACACCATTAAAAAGTTCCTCACTCTGCACCATTTGATTTATTTGTTTTTTTTAACCCTCGTGATGCAGACACAGGTTTGCTGGCTTTGCAAAGTGTTTCTTCCGCTGGTGCAGATATCACCTGGTTACTAGAAATGTGAATCAAACACATCATATATACTAAATATATTGTGACATATATTCAGTGAGGTTTTAAGAGAGGTCACAGATGTGCAATTCTATTTAGCTGCTCCGTCATTCAAACAATTTCGACTTTTATTATTTTTACATCTGTCATGTTAGTGGTTACACAAGCAGGTTGTATTTTCAAGGGGTCAGTGTCCCCTCCATTTGGATTACTATCTGATCCTATGCTGAGGTGAACATATTCAGAACTCCTCAAATGCAAATAAACCTAAAACTGAAAAGGACCAACCTGTTTCCAAGACGTGAGAACTAAAAAGTACAGCTACGGATCTGTATTCTTACTTCCTACATAAAAAAAACAAAACACATCGAGAACAAGTTGTCAAAAATAACAATCACTTAAAGTACTCTTATCTAGTGACAAAGTATATTTTTACTTCTTACCTCAAGTCAGAATAAGAAGAAACAAGAGAAGTAGAAATGTGTTAAGGAAGCAGGAGGGAAACGAGCTGAGACGGTAAAACCAGTGAGAGGGCAAGAGAGAAGAAAAGCACGAGAAACAGGAAGTGAAACTTGTGTCAATTACAGTGATGAAACCACAACGAACAACATAGCAAATGTGTTCATCTGATTAAAGAGGAAAAGCTCTTCAGTGTGTCCACAACGCGAAACAGTGAGAGAAAACAAGACATAAGGTTTACATAGATAAACAGGCTGATATTGCAGATGGTAACGTCTTCAAATAATCCTGTCTAATAGAGGAAGAAACATATAGTAAGTATTTATGGAATGAACACGATGAGAAAGAAAGTTTAAAAAAATTGTCTGAGAAGTTGGTTTCCAGTGAACCTTTGCAAAGCAGCAACTGACAACAGATCAGCTATTTTCGCTTTGACACACTTCCACTGATCAACAGGCAGGAAGATGGACCACATCATTGTCAGCTGGACGGAGGGGATGCTCTCAGGTTTTAACATCTAACAGTTTCAAAGAGTTTCCCAAAAGTTTTCATTTCCCCTCATTTCACCATGCGGCCGGGCGGAACAGGAGGACACGCTGGCTGGCAAACATACTGAAGTGTCAATGACCTGAGATTCACCTTTTCCAGGAATTCAAAACAAGCTCTTACACAAATTTACTCCTGGGCAACCAGCAGTAACTGGTAGTTCTGTGCTGAAAACAAGCCTCTCATTACACTGTGTTTGAGCGATTCGTGCATCAACCTCAAGACGCATCAAATGCAACAAACAGCAGGAGCTCGAAGCTCCGAGGACCCCTCGAGTGTCGGATCCAACTGTTCCCGCATGCAAAATGAGGAACGCTTGGATTTCACTGTAATTTAATTCCTGAGAAATTATATAAACCAGAGATGTGTAATCACGGGCTTCGCCCTCATTGCTATTATCGTCCCCACCCACAGTGGAGACAGATCAACGCTGCTGTAAATCAACAGCCACTCAGATCTTTCCGCGAGACGACACACTGAGATGAGACGTTACAAAGTGGGGGCTGATGATGGAGAAACTACAAAAACCTTGTCTGTGTGGCTCGACCAGGTTTGAGCATGTTACAACTACATGACATCCCGTGAATCTGATTCTCATCTGTCGGCTCATGAATGGCAGGACAAGTGGGATGGCTTGTATGCCGTTTCATTTTGTCCTGCTTGGAGGTGTAAACAAAACACAGACTCCTCAATTAAGCCACACAGCACACACCTACAAGTCAAAAAGGTGGCCTCGGGGCGCAGTTTGCTCCTCCGGTTGAATGTCACAACTCATTGGTGCTTAAAGTGCAAATAATTACAATGACAATGAATTAATTTGCGGGTAAACAATTGTGTTTATAGACATATGTTAACATTAGTGAATAGTGAACCCTACTTTTTCCTCACTGCAAGAATATCTTTAGTTTGATTGTGTGTTAAGGAAAAGGTTGCGGGTTCAAATCCAGGCCATTCTGTTTGGAGTCTACATATTCTCCCTGTGCATGGGTTTTCTCCGGTTTCCTCTCACAGTCCGAAAAACATGTATGTCAGATAATTGGTGTCTCCTAAATTGCCTATAGATGAGCTTGTGTTTGTGTTTGCCTGTCTCTGTCTCTTCCTTAGTTCTTACGTCTTTAAAACAGGTTGGTGACTTTAGTTTCTGGAGTTGTTTTCACGTCCCTCCTTCCTTCTGCACTTGGCCCAACTTTCGAGGATGTTTTTCCTCCCACAACCCGAGGAACCTACAGTGGTCAAACGTCTAGGAATCAAACCAGTGAGCGTCTGGTTACAAGCCCCCTTTACAAACAGTGAGGCCCCCCACTGCCCTGTTTCAGAGTCATTATAACGAGTGGCTAATTCCTTTTTTCCTTTCAGGTCATTAGCTAGTCAGGAAGCATCACATTATCCACCTTATCTAAAGCTTGATAAACATAGCAGTGGAGTGAAACGACCGGGTCAGTCCTGCATCCATCCATCTTCTGTATCAGCCTTATCCAGACTGGGGTGAAGAGGGCGGAGGGGTAAATCGTTCTTTCTCTAAAATAGCGATAGTGGAAGATGAATCTTCAAATTATTCTATCAAAAAAAACAAAACAACCACATTTCCTATTATCAGTGCACTGCACTATTTCAAAAATATAAAATAGTTTGGTTTAAAACCATAAGTGTAACAGTGAAGGCAGTAGTTATAGTTCAAGACTTACGGCTGTTTCAACAGCAGCAGTTTTTATTTCCTGTTCGTTCTTCCTGCAGTTATTAACAATTGCATCTCATAATGTGAAGAATATTAGGAAGCCCGGCTTTCATCCAAATATTATCATGAAGGAATTAAGCCTATGTGATCCTTGGTGGAAATGAGTTTGAACCCCCTCCTCCTCCTCCGGGGGGTGGAAATAGGTGCAGTCATTTTCCTTCTCAGATAACATCTTTTGACAGGCTGTGGTGTGATAAATCATTTCATGTGAGCCCTCACGTCAAATGAAACGAGTCATTAGATGATTCATTAAAGGCTATTATGATTTATTGAACGATTTCTTTTAGCCCAGGGTTGACACAGTAACTCCAACACTGGCGTCCTTCTCCCTAACGTTGTTACTACATCTGTTTCCATCCAGCGTGTTGCACTGTAATTGGGCATAATACACTTTATACAAGCCGCCAGGCTTCAATCACGTCCGTGACGCGAGCCGGATTTTACAAAGGACATTCGGAGTTGTAGTGAAGAGAAAAGCTGCACAAAGTGAAGCCAGTGTGTTTGGCGAAACGCCCAGTGGAGTAAGAAATGCCAGATTTTTGAAAGGAGTCTGGTTCCTCCCGCCGAGGTGGACACCAATAATAGTTTTGATTTGAAAAGTGGGCTTGACCTAAACCTTCCGCCACACACAGGACAGCCAGAGGTAAACACACCGTTATAGACACATGAAAGTGGAGAAGTACTTCAACATATTCCCCTGTGTACTGTAGGTTTTTTTTTTAAGTTGGTTTCTAAACGCTGTATCCAGGGTTCTGTTACAGTTCTGCCTACTTCTGGGAAGCTGAGTGACATCTGAGCGGCCATGTTGCAGAAAAGTTTAACTCCCTGTTCACCTTGTTCCTCCTGAATGAAAGCGCTTCTCTAACCTCTATATAGAACAAACTTCTATAACTATTCACATTTTTTAAAAAAAGAAAAAAAAAACAAGCTCACCTGAAACACAAACCTCCCCCCGGTATCCCTCGGTGAGTGTGGGCTTTCGGCGGGCGGTACTCACCGGGGCTGTTCTCGGCAGGTATTCGTGTCCAAATATCGACATCAACACAGAAACGTGCGGCTCCGGCTTCAGATGAAAACTCCCTTTTCTGTCTCCTCCTCGGATTAGATTAACGCAGTAGTTCCCCCCTCCCCTCCCGCCGGGTCCCGTTATTTATTTCCGTGACAGAGGCATGTTTTCGGACCCGCCGCCGTCCTCCGGCTCCTGCCGCTCCTGAGATGAACTATTTCTGAAAGAAAGTCACTCCTCTGCGGGTCCGTCCTGCCCCCTCCTCCCCTCGCACACTGAGAACAGACCTCCTCGCTCCGCACAGCACGGCCACAGGCTCCCACGCTGCACACAATAACTCATTTTACACGGCAAACAAAGATAAAATATAGTATGTGCTTCTGTGGAGGAGATAAAACGGTTCCTACTGTGAGCATGGGCGCACCCACCTGTTAGGGGGCCCCGGGGCAAACAATTGCTGTTGGGCACCTATACATCACTAAAGCCCCCCCCCACTTCGACACACGGTGTGATTTTCAGCTGTTGCAGACAAAATATTGCAATCGTGGGAGAAAGGTGGAAGAATCTTTGTTCGTGGCTCTAATCGGTGGTCTTTCGTTGCACCGTGAGCCCGGGCCAAAGACGGCCGACGTCATGGTCGTGATCAAGCCACTTTTCCATGTCCCTGGGTATTTGAAAAACTGTGATATTTCTCTGTATTTGTGGGGATTCGCTCAGGGTGGAAAACCAGCCACAGATATTTACGTCGACGTCTTGTTTTTTCCAGGATTGTTATTGGCTATCGTGGCATCATGCTTCTCGTTACACTGCCCCCTACAGGTTTAACAAACTCATAGTCGCTCTGAAGCAGGTGTATATGCGGGTCAGTGGCAAAGATTTTTCTTAGATGTAGTGGACGTTTGTCAGATATGTGGGGTGATCGTAGCGAATGCTGCCACCTGCTTTTGCTTTGTTTGTTTCGTTTACATGGAGTTTGCTTCGTTGGAAAATTAAAGGCCTTAACAATAAATGGTAACGTAAAATCCTAATAGATGCTAATAAGTCCTCAATTCAAGCTCCCTTTGTAAAATAAGCATTCCAAGTTAGCCTCTCTTTCCGAGCGACGACCACGTCCATATTCTCCTGCTTCTTTTTTAGGGGATTTCTTTCCAAACACATAAGTGCCACAACAGCGAGGGCTCGGTTCGTGTTTATGTTTAGGACGTGTTATTGTTGTGCAATCTCATTGGGTTGTTCAATCATGTCAACTCACGTCGCAGTACTTTCTGCACACAGTAAACTTCATGTCGTGGCTCAGTTTACGTCGTACGGTGTGACTTATAACAATGTTAGAATGGCACAGTCTGCAGGAGCTTTAAGGTATAGTGAGTCATTTTGAGATTACTCTGAATTAAAAAAGAATTATGCATTAGTATGCAGATAGTATACTGAAGCGGCGCTAATAGTTTTTCATTGTTTGTATCATTCAGGGAGTACCTGGAACATGATTGGATCACTGTCAGTCAACCTTTGTCTTTGTCTCCGTGTTGTATTTAACCTTTATTCTCCAGAAGTTGTGAAATTCACCAGTGGAGCGTGATGACACTGCACGAACAGACACACACACACACACACACACACACACACACACACACACACACACACACACAGTATACAAAAATTACAATATTTTTGCCGACAGATGAGTTTGACCCTAATTCTTGATTTTGCCTCAAAACAATAAAAAGTTTTTAATTTTTACTTTGAGTAAACTCAAAAACACTTTCATTTCACCCAACGTTTGTTACTCATGTTGACTTTTTTCTGCAGTTCCTCTGACAAAACAAAAGGCTTGCATGTTACATGCCATGGTTTAGACATTTACTGTGCAACTTGTGAGGCGTCTGCCACAGAAATCTAGAGTTATACAGCACACGATGAAGAGCAACGCAAAGTCTGAAGGGGAAGACCTCGATTGAGAAATGTTTACAAAATGTACAACTTCCAGAAGAACAAGCACGGATGGGTTGGGAGGAAATGACGATCACACTCAGGACAAACGTGACGACGGTAGTTTCCCGTCAAGTTTTTAAGTGCAAAGTACAAATACACACAGTGCAAAAGTCAAATACACCTGTGATTTCATAACAAGGAAAAGTCCTCAATTATTTTTAAACAGCTACATATGTCATTTTTTTCAATATGTCACAAATCTAGGCACAACTATCTATCTATCTATCTATCTATCTATCTATCTATCTATCTATCTATCTATCTATCTATCTATCTATCTATCTATCTATCTATCTATCTATCTATCTATCTATCTATCTATCTATCTAGCAACTGAAAACTTTAGCAACGTATTGCACACATCCAGAGGTACTTCCCTTCCTCATGAAAATGTGGACTCTCCAAACAAACAAAAAAAAAAGGGAAATCCCACTGGACGTTGTGTTTACCCCAGTGGCTTTAATGAAATATCAACCACAAGTGACGCACATAATAGTAGATATAAAGGTGCATCCAGAGACCTATTCACTTCTGCTCTGCTGACTTGGATCCATTATCTTAACCGTAAAAGAAGATTTAACGAGGATTTCTTCAAGCAGCCTGACGATGTGGGTGCTTAACCTTCAAGTTGTGGTCATTTGCGTTTTCCTACAGGTGCGTAAACAAATAACACGACTGAGTTTTCATGACAATGTTTTTAAAGCTCATCTAATGGAATGGGATTTGAGAAATAATGAGGATTGTTTTCTTGTTGTTTTTTGTGATGCACAAAAGCTTATTTTCATTATTTGTCCTTATTTTAATAGGCGTTTCAATCAGTTGAAGGTAATATAATTACTTGCCCCAGTTGTGCTGTTAGGGATATCGATCAGCACAGGAGGATCATTTGAACCTGTTTCTCTTTCTTTGATGTTTTATGATCATAACATGCAAACATTCGTGGATGAATTGTGACTAAGAACTAAGAATTATAAAGTACAGTCAGTGTTGTTGAATTGCCAGTGCTTTTCTCAGTAACATGTTAGTTACTGATCACTGATTTCTTATTTCCAAGCAATGGGGACACTTGGAGCCACAAGAGAGCACGAGCTCTTCATTGTATATGTAATTTTACACTTGAATTATGTGGCGACATGCTCAGGAAAAAGCACTTGGACTGTGGATAGAAACTAGACACAGCTAAAATCAGGCGCGAAGCATATTTTCTTCAAGATTAATGTTTTTGTACTTGGTCCCTGAAAAATAAACTAAATAAATAAATAAGACAAAGTGATATAACTGTGTTTTATTTCATTATTTCTATGTGCTGTTATTTTTTTGCATGCTCTGAAGGGATAGGTCTGCTTCTTTTTTCCACCTGTTTCACAGTTTAACACCAGTCTGTCACCGTAATAACAAAGTCAGAGTCCTCATTAGCGGGATTCATGACAGTGTTGCCGACAGTGACTAAAAGAAGGGGTTACATCATATTGTCTTTAATTGGGACCAATATCAACCCTCTTTGAGGCTATTGCCTGTCTTGTGTACCCTGTTGCAACACCTCTGAATGCAGTCACAGTGCTGGTTCTTCCTATTCTCACAAGCCCGCCATCAGCTTTAGCATTTGCAGAAGCTGTCGTCGCCGTGGTTACTGATCTACAAAAGTCATATTTACTGGAGAGGAAGTTCCTCAATAATTGTGAATAAATGTGAACTTAAGTCGTTATCTTAACATCAGCCTTTATGAACACGATGCAGTAGCATCTTAAGTAAGCATGAGCTTGGCGTCTGAGCTGTTTTGGTGCTACTAGTTAATCATTTACTTTATGTCAGGAAATGATGACATCCACAGTGTAGAGCATCTTTTTCAAAACAACTGCTGTAACTTCAGCAGAACTAAAAAAGAGTGAGACAGCCAGTAGACTGATCTGCACGGTGCTGAAAACAACAAAACATAGACAGGCAACACTGCGGGAGACAAGCGTAAGTTAATAAGTTATTTAATAAATTAGAGGTAACTATTTGCCAATCAAGTAATCAACCGATGTATTTTGCTTTACATTGCTGACAGTTCAAACCTTCACATCTCGGTTTTCTTCCTCCTCGTGCAGGCGCCTGGCTGTTTCCCGTCTTGTCTCATAACGGGCTCTGTGGCCAGCTGTGCTGGCCGGCGGCTCCGCTCGGTCCCTCCTCTGCCCCGCCACATCACCCACCTGTACCTGCAGATGAACTACATCAGTGAGATCAACTCCACCTCCCTGGCAGGCCTCGAGGAGCTGCAGGAGTTGGACCTGGGGAGACAGCTGGTGCCCCTCGTGATCAGGAACGAAGCTTTCAGCGGACAAAGACGTCTGAGGAGGTTGATGCTCGGCATCAATGTTGGCCTCCAGCTGGAGCCGCGAGCTTTTGAGGGTCTTTCTGGTCTGCGTGACCTCCACCTGGATTACTGCTCACTGAATGACTCCATATTGAGGGATAGTTATCTGGAGCCTCTGTCAGCTTTACAGACCCTTGACTTGTTTGGAAACCAGATTAAGAAACTCCGGCCATCACTGTTCTTTGCTAACATGACTGATTTGAAAGTCTTGAATCTCAAGCTGAACAAAATTGGTCAAATATGTGAGTCAGATCTTGTTGGTTTTCAGGATAAACACTTCAGAGTTCTGAACATGAACTCTGTCCACCTCAAAGAAATGTCTTACAACAGCTTTGACTGGCAGAAATGTGGCAATCCCTTCAGAGGGATGTCGTTTGAGACGCTTGACTTGTCCTACACCGGACTCGGTGTCGGTCAAATGCAGCAGTTCTTCAGAGCCATCGAGGGAACAAACATCTCCCATCTTAAACTCTCTGGACACATTGGCAAAGGATTTTCATTCAATAATCTCCCTGATCCTGACCACACCACCTTTGAGGGTCTGAAGAACAGTTCGATCCTCTCGTTGGATCTGTCTAAAAACAGGATATTTGCATTGCAGCATGGGGTTTTCAGTCCTTTGACAGACGTTGCAGTCATTGACGTGTCCCAAAACAAGGTGAATCAGATTGACAGAAGTGCCTTTAGGGGTCTTCACGGTCATTTAAAGATGCTCAACCTGTCACACAACCTGCTCGGGGAAGTCTATTCTCACACGTTTGCTTCCCTAACAAACCTGCGAGAGTTAGATTTGTCTCACAATCACATCGGGGCTTTGGGTTATGGCTCATTCAGTGGACTTCCTCACCTGAAGGCATTATATCTGACTGGGAACTCTCTGCGAGATTTAGGCTTCCTTGCTGCTCTGCCGAGTTTAGCCTACCTCACGCTGAATGACAATAAACTGGCATTAGTGAGCAGTGTTGCCAGGTTTGCAAGAAACGTTGTGCACCTGAACATTCAAGACAACAGGTTGACAAACTTGGAGGATGTTTACAGCTTGTTGACGCAGATGAAACATCTCCAGCGCCTCTTCCACGGGGGGAACACCATCAGGTGGTGCACACCCCAGAGGCAAGTCGGGCTGAACAAGCTTCAACTTCTGGACCTTCACAGCAGCTCTCTGCAGTCCGTCTGGGCACAGGGCAGATGCCTGAATCTTTTCGACAATCTTGGGCATCTTACCGGAATGAACTTAAGCTCAAATGCACTGCGGTCTCTTCCTCAAGGCGTTTTTAAAGGTCTTACCGCCATGGCAGCGCTCGACCTCTCATCCAACACACTGACACACCTCCAGGCTGACGCATTCCCCCGAAGTCTGAAGGTACTCTACCTCGCCAACAACTTCATTGCCTCTCCTGACCCTGCATCTTTCTTCTCCCTCCGCTTCCTCGACCTTAAAATGAATCGCTTCCACTGCGACTCCAACCTGAAAAGCTTCCTGACGTGGCTGAACAGGACCAATGTGACACTCTTGAGCCCGGTTCAGGAGCTCAGGTGTGAGTTTCCCTTCGCTTTTCAAAGTGTACCCCTGTTAGACTATAATGCTCAGGCCGCCCGGCTCTGAAAAGAGTGGTCAAAAAAAAGGTTTGAAACACGACAAGCTCGGGTTGATTTATGTCTCATTTGAAATGTTTTATGTCGTCACGTTATAATTAAAATATTTTTATAACCATTGTGGTGTATTGCTGATGCTCTTAGACCTCTCACGAAAAAGAAATCTTCACTTTCAGTGTGACAAATGAGTCAATAAAAGTTGGATTTGAAATTATTTTTTTTTTAGCAAATTGGTGGATCTTTATTATATTCAAGAGTAAAACTATGAAATCACAGTGAACTAAAGAGTACTGGTGCCAGAAAGTGATGTTGCACAGTGGTTAATACTCTCCCTTCACAATAAATTTGTGTGACTTCCTGTGTAGACAATATCTACCTCTTGTTATGTTATTGTAAATGTAGTGTGAAAGAACGCTTTTCTTTATCAGTTGAATTGATGTTTTATGACTCATGAGATACTCCTTGTACTTTGTTTTTTCAGACGAACTGGACAAGGTTATTTTATTTTGTTTGATATACGTAACAAACAAAAAAAAAAAACAGTTTATTTTGCTTTTCTCAAGAAAAAATGAAAAAATAAATGACAAAAAGCATGTACATGGTCATACAGAAATCTAGTGATTAATACCCTCACCTTGCACCCAGAACAACTGTAGTTCTTTTTATGTAGAGTTTGAAAGTTCTCCATGTGTTTTTTTTTTCCTCCTCTGGGTACGCCTGTTTTCTCCCACGGTCCAACAACATGTACTTGAAGATAACTGGTGACTCTTAAATGTGAGTGAGTGAGTAGGTGTGAATGTGAGTGTGTTTGTCTTGTGATGGACTTGCGACCTGTCCCGGTTGTATCCTCCCTTCGCTCATAGTCACTCAGCATTGCTTTCAACCCTGGGTTGGATAAAGCAGTATAGAAGAGGGACGGATGTTAGAAATTGTTCTTTAATATTGCACAGCCACATATAGTCCTCAGTTTGACTTAAATTTGAACGAAATGTCAGACACGAGGATTGACACGAAAGTAATTCATCATGCAATAATCATGATTGTATATGTATAATTATATCAAATAAGATTTATTCAGACTTTTCCAAAACATACAGAAAACAACATTATTGGTCAACCAGCACAAATATCTGGCCTTCCTTAAATTCAATCAGTGTGCATAGGTTGTGGGTTGTTAAAATACTACTTATAATAACACAGATCTTTGTGTAATATTACATAAATTACAATCGGGGGAAAAATCCTGCAGTTCTCAGGTTGCAATAGCATGGAAGATTTGGTCAAAATCCTGAGATGCTGATAGCCTGAGACACGTTTCAAAAGGTGAAGGTGAAGCGTGGACGTGTAATTCCATCATGTCACCAGCAGGTGACGCTCCACAACAATCCATAGGCTCATTTATCTGCACAGCGCTCACTGACCTTTAACACAAAGCAGGCGCATGCAGATCAGAAATATAACACACACACACACACACGTATGACTATGAGCAAATCTATAGTGGTAAAAAGCTTCCAGAAAGTCTGAATGTATTTCAGAGGTTTATCAAGAACACCAGTCTTCCACTGCTGAAAAATAAAGCAGAAAAATAACAAATTTTCAGTCCTGGACATTGAGAAAAAAAGTTTTTTGCCTTCCAAAAGACTTAATACCTGAAACTCAAAAAGCCCTTCATCAGGTCACAGACTGAGTTGGTGATGTGTGTCACCCACCCCACCACAGAGTAGCACTCAGTAAGACAGGATGTAGACACAAGAATAAATCTAAAAACCAGCCTCAGCTCTTCTCATCAGGCCTCGCAAACAACAGTCACTGAAGTGTAAGATATGTATTCTCTCTGCAGAGTTTAGGATCTCATCTCTTTTTCACACAATGACTTTCTCTTGCTCCTGCAGACATGCAATCATGCATAATTGATAGTGGAAACCACACACTCTGATAATGTTTGAAGGAGCATCACAGACGAAAAGCGTTTTTACTCCCTCTGCAGCACATCGATGTTTTCTGCCCCAATTAATACGCAGACAGGGTTAATATTCAACTTGGGCAATTGGGAGGGGAAAATGAGGGCAACCGTAAACAGCTGAATGACCTCAGACATAAACAGATGGAACGTTAATGTGGTCAAAATGTGTCATTTAAGTTCACTGCACGAGGCAACGTAAAACTGTAATGAAATGTTTTGCATTAGAGGTTAAACTTGAAACTCGGGCATTATTTTCTAGTTTAGGTTTAGAGTTAGGGTTAGCCTGGATAAAGTGGTAAAGAAGATGCAACTGATGCACAAATTTTTTTAATGCAAAGTTGTTTAAGATTTAATATTTATGAAACAAAGAAAATACAGGGGGAAACAAATGTATAAATACAACCACATCAACTGAAGGCCTTTGTCCGTGGCACTGTATCTCTGAGAGGAACTGGCAACCTGTCCGGGTCTATCCTGCCTTCACCCAGTCAGCTGGGATCAGCTCAAGAGCCCTACAATCCTGAATAAAGTGGATATAGCAGACAGATGGAGGGAGAGTGCTTTACATGTGAAACAGAAGCAGCTCACCCTTCAGACTGAAGAGAACGCTCTCGACCAGGGAGGTGTTTTCTTCTCATCTCACAGCAGAGGGCAGCCTCAGCTCAACTATTATTTTAAAGACAGATCTCAGTGCTGAGTTTCAGTGGAGTAGTTCTAAAGCAACACAAGCTCTTTCCTCTGCTTGGATCAGCACGCAGCAATGCAGCAGTGAGTTGTATAATGTCAAATCATTGAATATAAGCCGGTATAGATAAATACACAAGTTAATAGCTGAAACAGTGGAAGGGTGATTAGATAAGGATGGTAAATGTATATGTAAAGTATAGTGACATCAGGTACACAGGGACTGAAGATATCATCTAATGATAATGATAATTAGTTTTGTCTCGTCAACGTGGTTTTGGCCCTTAGAAAAATGCTACTGCATCATATTTACATTTCATCTCCTCTCAAAGATTCTGTGTTTTGATTTCATTTATTATCTTCAGTTTGACTACCTGTGTTTTCTGTGCTGTGATTTGGTATTTTACAGCAGTAAATGAAATAACCATTTATCTAAAGATGTTCCTACTGTCCTAATAAGTCCACACATAAAACATTAAACTGTGACAGACTGAGGATGAAGAAGAGACTGCTGACAGTGCTGAGTTTACACAAGTAATGTGATAGACCTTATTTCAGGCTCATTGGTGACCCTAAATTGAATATGAGTGTGTGTGACTGTGTCTCTGTTTGTCCTGTGATGGATCTATGCAGGCGGTTTGTTCCAGCATCCTGTTACCCTTGTCTGGATATAATTATTATTTACTGTATTTCAAATGTTTTTAGTATGATTTCCTCTTATTTTTCACATCGCTTCATTTTATGTTTTTTTTTTTTTTTGTGTGTTTAGTTTTTTCTGAGGTGGGGGGCTCTAGCAGGTTTTACATTGTTTATTTATCGTGTGTTTTGGCATGACAATAAAGCCTCCTTGAATCCTTAGCTGTCTTTACCAGCACAGCAATGTAAATATCCTCCTCTCCATAGCACTCACAATCTCAATCTGTACACTAAAGTAGATAAAAAGTACCATACATATAAGAGTGGATTGATTCAATGATGCTTTAATGACTCTTTTTTTTTTTTTTTGTGACGTTTCAAAGCTATAAATCTTTGTTTTGGAGGAGCCGCTTCACTTTGTAAAGCTCTTCGAGACTTGTGGTATGGTGTATTGGGACTTTGTGGTTAATTACTGCCTGCTCTGTGATCCTCTACTTTAATGAGCCAAGAGGGATCCTAATGAATAAAATAAAATTAAACTTAACGGCTCACTCACGCCCATGCTAAGCATTCACAAATGTGCACCTAAAACCAATCGACACTTGATGTGTTGATCAGAGAGAAAAAAAACAATTGATCTGTTTTTTCCGTTGTCTTTATTGGATTTTGTTGTGTCTGTTTATAATCAAGCCAGACGTAAGCTCAGCCCGACTACCCCATGTTACATACATATCAATACACAAACCCCCATCAAGCCCGGCAAATACATCCCAGCAAGCCTCTACAGGCTGGTTACCATGGAAACAGTATTCCACATACTCCTCCTCCACAGCGACTCCTCACTTCCTGATTGTCTTTGGAGCCCTGCATCCAGTCCATCCCTCCCCCACCTCTTCCTCCTCCGTCCTCCCCCCACGCCCCCCCCCCCCCCCCCCCACGCCCCCCGCAAACCTCATGTTCGCATTTGTACATTATTTTACAGCCCATACTCACGCTGGACAACAAACACAAGAACAAACGTTCCAGACATATTGAGAAATGAGGAGAGTCAAAAGGCATCTGCTCATCATACCTTTCCTTCCTGAATTATTCAAGCCAGTCACGTCCTTCCTCACATCACTGCCTCCCATAAAATGTAGATCAAAATTTATGAATAGTTTGAGGCATTAGAGACGACGTTACACACCACAATGGAGGACATATTTAAAGGGTTTGTGTTCAGCATTGTGCAGAACATGCATCATGGTTTATGTCTAAATATCAATATGTGTACATGTTAGCACCTTTAATTGTAACCTGCTTTAAGATTCAGTGGATAACATAACCAACATACAATAATGTACCTTCACCTGCGAACATTTCCATAAAATTAAGGATATGATGCAAGAGCATGAGCTGAAACCCCCTTTATAATGGACACGTTTAGAACATTTGAGTGAAACCACTTAAAACCATTTTGGATTGTTTCTGCTTTACAAAAAATGGGTCAGTTTTTGCTCCCAAAGGCTCATGAGCAAAAACACAAAACTGTCAGTGTGCCTCTGCACATAAGTTAACAAAGATTTACTGGAAACACCATCTGGGGTTAGTTTGTTTCAGTGAAGAAGCTCCATGTTGTCATTTCTCAATATTACAGATAAGATGTTAGGCTTCTGACTTATCAAAGAATTGTGTAAAAGGAATAAATCCTTTTCCAGAGGCAAATCGGTAAACACTGAATGGATTCTATTAACTTAAGTCAAGGATTTGCAACTCTTTTAAGGATGGAGCTAATTCTAAAAAGTGACCATGAGAGGGATTATTATTATAGTTACACTAATGTTTATCTTGACCTTGCAGAAAGCATATGCTAAAAACCATCTGTAAGCTGATTTCAGGAGCCATCATATACAGAATGTTTTAATGTTTGGTAAACACACAGACATTAGGAAGAAGAGATGGCTGCAGATATAATGTGTATACGCAGTGGGTTTCACGCTGGTTATTGGCTCTCTTGCCATTAGCAGTCGGTTTAGCCGCAACTGGATCTCTTGCATCAATAATAGAAGGACGATTAGTCAGCCTGACCCCCGCGGTTTGCTCCTTTTAACCTCTGCATGCGATGAACCCAGTGACACCAAACTGTGTGCACACCTGACTGCACAGCGCGGCCTCAACAACACATTTCAGCATAAACCAGGTTCGGTTCAGCTTCACACCACCGCTGTGGTTATTACATTAACTTTACGTTGATTTGAGGGACATTTTTATTGGCTGTCATTTCAGAGAAGCAACATAGCGTACTTGTCACTGGTCTGCAGAGACATGGCTTCACCTGATCAGGTACACTATTTCTCCTATTATAATCTCCTATTTCTTGATCTGTAACATTCAATCACACCACCTATGCTGAAACGGGACGCCTTGGAAAACTAGGATCAGGACCAATGTTATTAAAAACATATAATGACCCAACAAGCTACTTTAACACCATCAGTTCTTCCAGTGACGTGATAGAAGGAGAATATCCTTGTAAAATTAATAATGCAGATGCGATTACCGAACTTAAAAAAGTTGTAGAGCTGCAGAGCTGCCGCCCTACTCTAGCCATTGCTCCAGGTCTGACAGCAACACGGAGAATACTTTAAATAACATTAACATGTGTCCACAGCACCTGTGACACATGTGTGTCCCTAATTACCATGAGCTTACCTTTAATAGAGCAGTTTCCTGCCGTCTGCATGCTGGTCGTGTGTCTCAGCTGTTTTGTTGCTGATTCTTCTTCTATTTGCTCATAAATCAGTAGAAAGAATGTTAACGTGGTAAATGAGACAGGTAAATGAAAGTGACACAAAACCTATAAAATAAACTTTTGCGACTTCTTAACAGATGTAAGGAGTGAAAATAACCAAACAAAAACTTTTTTCTTTTCCTAAATGACTTTTTTTTCACTCTGGAGATTCCTGCTTACGGTCCAAGTTCTATCTGGTACTTAAAGGCAAACCAATTTTAAAATGAGTACCGTTCATATATGGGTGCACTGTGCCTTGTTTGCAACCCCTATCTTTTATATCCACTTCAGCCAGCGAGATGCTTAATTGTTTGGTATGTTGAAATGTACAGCGCTGTCTAAAACCAGGTCATCGGTTCTATTTTATTTATAGGCAGCGGCAAAAATGATGGATTTTTGCCAGACTGGCCGGGCGACAGTGAGAAAATAACTGTATTTAAATATTTCAACTTTGTTTACATGTTGAATTGAAGGTATACGTTAGTTTGCAATGTGTAGTTTCTTCTTTCAGTCTCATAAGAAATATGACAAATAAGATAATAAACACAGGAGCAGCTGGAGATCTTTGAGATTACAAACTTAAAAAACAAACTGACATATCTGATAGTAATTCAAAAGAGAGACTGAAGAAAAACTGGACAAACAGTTACCCGATGCACAAATATTGCATAAATCAAATCATAAATCTTACATAGATCCATACTGCACCCTGAAGCAATGAGTGGATTTAAATAAGTTCTTGAGAATATAGAATATGGTTAGAAATTAAGTTATTTTCATTATCGGTTATCCTTTTGGAATTTGTCAGGAAAAGCGGGAAAAAAGATAGATAGAAAACAGATAGAGAAATAAACCTCATTACACGTCCTTCATTAGAATGAAACTACTGTTTGCATGCTCAAGAATAAAGGGATTAAATTGTATATATCATGAACTTTGAATATTGGAGGGTTTTTCTCCTGTATTTCCATTTCAAGGCTTGTTTTTTGGGTCAATCCTTGTTTTTCCATTTCCGCAGCGTGAATAAAAATCCCAGTAAAATGCCTCACATTCTTCATTTTTAATTAGATTATTATAATAATAAGACGTTTTGTTGGACACTGTAAAGGGACAGAGGATTGATGGGAGACAACAGGTAGACATGATAAAGGTCATCATTCAGGTTTTAAACCACCTCATCTGACCATCAACACCACACATTATTTCATTTTATATATATATATTTTTTTTGTGCCCATTTCGAAAAGCCGACACGGACTTTAACTTTCTGACTAGGAGGTTTTCACACAGAAACCAGAAAGAAAATCCCCACACACATGAAATATTTACAGCAATTTTCTACAGCAGATTCAAACATCCTGTGAGCTGTCAGACACACACACACACACACACACACACACACACACACACACACACACACACACACACACACACACACACACACACACACACACACACACACACACACACACACACAGTCCAATCAGTTCAGTTCTCTGGGTTCAAGAAGACGATGCACGGCTCTCAGTATCTAACATGCAGGAGGACTGAAGTGGAGTCAGAGCGTTCTTTACAATCGTGGAACAAGGAGGAAGTCGTGTGTTCCAGAGTTTCTGAGGTTCACTGGGTTGTTGTTTTTTTTCTTTTTTCCACGGGGAGTCATCGGATGACCCCCTCATGACTCTGCAGAGGTGTTGGAGAGCGTTTGTGTCCCAGCTGCTGCAATCAAGCCTCTCGGAGAGGATCACTGGCCAAAAGAAGGACGAGGAAGTGCAGAAATAAAATAAATAACCCTTTTTTTTAAAAAAAAAAAAAGAAAAAGAAAAGAAAAAGATCTATCTTCGCTAAAGCTTTACTGTGCTGCTGCGGTGGGCGTGGCAGCATGACATCCTGCCAGGGAAGCATTAGAAGAGGAGGACGTGAGGGATTTAGGGGTCTGACACCTGCAAACATGAAAAAAAAAGAGTGAAGTTTTAGAATCAAAATAGAAGGTAGAATCCAGGTTTTTACTTACAACAGAGACTTATATTAATATGATTACTCGGCGGCAACGCTGAGATTACAGGCTTCGGACAAAATGAGAGATAAACCATCAGATTAGGCCAAGAGAGGGTGTAGTTAATACGCAGTAATCCCATTTAGCGATGCATTGACTCTAAACCGATAAGAGTTCACTGGTCAAACACAGGCTCAATGACAAAAGCAGGTTTCAGTAGAAGTAAGATAAAGTCCTTTTCAGTAAAGCTCAGATCATAGCGGATGAAGCTACGAACTAAAACAACAATGCAAATGGTTGTAATTTGCACCAGCATTTGATTGAAGTATCAGGTAAAACCTTATATTTGCAGTCACTGCTTTATTTTATTGCTGGACTGAGCTTGTGGACAGGAGCGAACAAAATGTATTTCGAGAAACATCTTGTAAACTTGTACTTTTCAATTGTGACCAAAGAACATTATAGTTGGACTTTTAAAAACTTTTTTTTCTCTTCTGTTCTCCATAATCTCTAAGTATCTTTACGAGGTCAGCACATCTGCAGGGTTCTCAGTTCTCAAAACTTGATCGCTTAATGTGTAATAAACGTATGATCATTTTACGGGGAACTCACCAGGAGCGAGATTTGCGGACTCCTTTGTCCTTTGTAGGCGAGTTGTCCACCGAGGGACTTTGGTTTGTGTCGGCCTCCATTGAGCGGTCCAGAGAGGCCATGTTGGGAGGAGTCACGTCCAGCTCCAGAAACATGATGTTCTCAGCCTGAACACAGAATTGTCATCAAATGTGAGTGAAGGTGCGGGCTGAGGCAGGAAGTATGTCTCACACTGCTTATGAAGCAGAGGCTTTCTGACCTGAAGGGATCTTCGGGAACAGCAATTAAGCACAAATAAGACGGATAAACAGTTTTTTAAATTGCTGCTATCTGGGGACAAATTTATTCCTACCTTAAATTGAATTTTCTGTAATTAATATCGCGTGAGTCCTCTATTTTGCCCACAGTCTGCTGGGATTAGCCAAAGCTATTTAGGATGTGGTGGGCAAAAAAAACCATTGGTAATGTGAGTGGATATGTTTATATTTACTCAAAACACATAAGAAAAAGACTTTAATAAAAGGTGCATTTAATGCATGTGTTTAAGTGCCCAAGCCCATATTAACACCCTTTAAAATATCGTCAGATATGCAACATGTAGAAAATGCAAATGTATTTGACTTACAAAGCCTATTAAGCTTACAAAACCTCTTTCAAGTCAGTTTCAATAATTTGAATTTGTGCAGTAGAAAACAAATCCAAATGTCCTATTGTCATATTTTATTGTTGTATCAGTGGCCCTAAGGCGACCTTAATGTTAACAGCCTTAATCTAAACAAAAACTAGTACAAACAAGATTATTAATATGTACAAGACTAGATGTAATTAGTAGCAGGAACGATAGAATGGAATAAAAAATACCGTTAGGCAACGAGAATGATGCAATACAGTAAATAGATAGATATATTGTGTAGTTTTATTGCATCAGCAGTCTCAAAGCACTTTACATGATTTGTCACATTCAACACACACACACACACACACACACACACACACACACACACACACACACGCACACACACACACACACACACACACACACACACACACACACACACACACACACACACAATATATATGATTTCTAATATAATCACTGCCATGCACGTGTCTTTTAATTAAAATAATTAAGCTGTTTCAGGTTGTAGCCCAAGAGGTCATATATCCTAAATAAAATAAAACCTCAAAAACGGAAATTCAGGATGAAATATTTCCCATCTAAAAGCTTGAATTTGATTTTACATTAATCAGATTTTTTTGTATCGCCACAAAGTGAGCAAAACATGCAATTGTATATCAACTATGCACTGATTTTTAGAGGTTTTGTAAGTGAACTTTAATTTGAGAATTTAACAAAACCTCCCCAAAACACACCCTTACCCTGTATCTAGAATGAGCGCCCATGGCGATGGCAACCCGGGCGTACTGGCTGATGGGCCGTTTGTATCCGACTGCAGACGCTGGTCTTTTCTTCATCTGTGTGGATTTACTGAGACGCAATGAAAGCTTATTAGAAATCAGTCCTGAAAGCACGGCGGGACTAAAGAGAAGCTCAGGCAGAAAGAAACTGCAGCAGTTTGCAGCGGTGAAGGACACCAACAAAGAGAGGACGACGATAAAAGATCAGAGAAGAAGAAGAGCGAGAAGCACATGGAGACAGAAAGTCATGACTGACGAGGGAAAAACCCAAAAAAAGAAATGTAATGACTGTGTCACCGACCTCTCTGCAGGAACAAGAGGCTGGAACTTCCACTGATCCTCCTCGGGGTCAAAGGTCAGCCTGTTCATGATTTTATTCTTCTCCTCTGGAGGAATGAAGTTCTCGATGATCAGATACCTGCACGTATAAAATGCGGACTATTTCTGGTTGATGTTTCAGCATTTTGTGACCGTTCCGTTCTTTCCCGGTGAATTTTGAAATCCGACTCCGGCAAACTGCCCGCTGGTCGCTGGTTTCACTCACTTGAACTTGAGCTCTCTGGTGAGCTCGTTCTGCGTTTGCTCCAGTTCCTGCCGGCTCTTCACGTGTTCGTCGTTCACGTCCTGGATCTCCGCTTTGATGCACTGCAGCTTGGCGTACAGCTACAAAAGGGAGGGAGGAAGAAAGAAAGAACCAAGCAAAGAGTTTCTTGGGTGAGAGGGGAGCAGTGGGTCTATCAGCTTATAAACTGGTTTCCAGCTCGCTGCCACTCGGTTGCCCATAGCAGCAGCACCGGAGGCAGTGGCGTCTGGAGAAGTGGCCAGCCAATGAGAGGCCACACCAACATGGCTGCAGTCCTCCGTCTCCTTCCGTCTCCTCCGTTCCTCCACTCTACTCCAGCACTCGGGCGCATTCACACCTCTCACTCTTTGATTTCATCCACAGCTCGGCACAAAGGAGCTGGTTAAAATTGCTGACCTGAATCATGACGCGGCACTTATTGTTCCTGCAGTCGTCGGGTGTAAAAGCTTTGAATTAGAAAGGTGATCAATAACAGGCAGCCGGCCAGAAAACCAAGAAGAAGGTGGTTTCTTCTCTCAGCACAACAAACCTGGAGCCTAAAATAGTTAAAAACTGCTTCAGGGGATGTTCAAATCTGCTGTTACTGCACGACTACAACATAATACTAATTCCTGCCATTTCTTTACTCAATACATTTTGAATTCAATATATTATTTTAGTTTTAGACTTGCAGAGTGCGTCAAAGCGCAGTAATGGGTTGTTTCCTTTCAGTTTGATATCTACATGGAAACATAATAATATAACCAGAGGTCCAAACTGCAGAGTAATTGTACTCAAGTAACTCTTTAGATTGTCTCAAAGTTCATATTTAACAGTGTTTAATTGTCGAAAGCTGGTATTTGAACCAAGTTTTAAAATTTAAATTAAAACAAAATCTAAAAATTTAGTTTTTGTGTTTTAAATAAATGGCACTAGAAAAATATAAAAACATATTATTATCATTATCAAAAAAAAAAAGAAAGAAAAGAAACTTATTGCCTATAAAAATGCTGATTAAGAAGGTTGAATATTTCAAATTATGGACGCACTCCACAAATGAAAGTTTGATTTTTGAAACAGCAAAACAGACTTATAGGAACAACTAGTCAAGAACGAGTAAAACTGCACACTACATGTACAAATATCCAAAGACACGCCCTATTAACACAGAAATTAAAAGTTTGACGTTGCAACAAGAATCACAGAAACTATATTTTTCATTGACTTCGACAACTGTGACTCAGTTCCCAGAGGCCAGATATCTTCTTAATTCCTGACGCTGCTGCTGGAATGCTTCAAATAGGCTTAAAATGACTCCTAATTTCATTAAGTCTATTTAGGCTGCAGTTGTAGCAGATCATAGTTCCAGTTCCAGCAACTTACCCTTGATTTTACACAAGCCGAATATTCAAAAACATGTCAGATAAATAAGAAAAATCAGAATCGGTGCGCGGCGTGAAAAAAGGTTTCCTGGCATTGTTTTCCTCATGACGGCACCATGCAGTGAGGAGAGGGGAGCGGACGGCACACGTTTGGAATCAGAGCAGCAAAGATCAGCAGACGATCATTAGTCATGTCGGAGTCATTCTCATGGCGGGTGGTTCGGTGTTAGTCCTGCTGGCCGGTGTTGGGAGACCAGAGAGGAAGGGAGGGATTGTTGTGCATCGTGGGGGGGTGGGGGTGGGGGGCGGGGTTTAGTGAGTTATTGGGGGATATTGTGCAATCTGAGTGGGAAGAAGGTTTAAGAAGGTTAGTGTGGAACCATATGAGGAGGCCTGATGCGGCGTGATGGTGAGATACCGGTCCGGGAATGACATGGGCACGGCAGGACAAACCTTGAGGTACTGAGATTTAAGTATGTGTCCGAGCGGCGCGTGTGTCCGGGGCGGGTACAAGGGGGAGGGGCCATTGGGGTCCATGTCAGGGTCACAGGGGTCAAAGGAGCAGAAGGGGAACAAAAAAACAAAACAAAGCAAATGCGTGTGTCCGTAGGTGTGCATGTAAAAACAAATCAGCATCTGTTTATAGTAAGAAGGAAGCATTGTTTCTGGACGTTCATGTGAGAATCCGGCACGGGGGGAGATTTTACCTTCTTGAGTTTCTTGGTCTTGGCCTCAACTTCCTGCTGCAGAGAAGTAAAAGTCTCCCTCAGTTCCACAGTTTCTTCATCTTGGACCAACATCTGCTGCTGCATCTCCCTCTCACTGCGCGTCTGAAAGCATTAATACACTTTTTTTAACACAAAGCTTTATGAGCACCTTTACCTTGATCCAGCAAATGAGCTTAATTAGTACATTGCTTTTATTTACATTTATTTATTAACAAAGGTATGAATCTCTACGAGTACATGATAGTTAAACACAGAGATTTGCCACCAGTGCAGATGAGTACATTTCAAACATTTATCAAAAGAATCTAGTGATTCATGTCTAAGCTTATATTAGACCTTATTTTGTAGAACAGCAAGATGCTGGAGTTTATGTTCAAAATTACAATTCAGAGAATCCTGAGAGGAGGAAATGAGTGATTTGGTCATTTTTTTCCAACAGATTTAAGTTGGTTTTTTTTACGATGATGTCTTATATTTGTCTGGAACTGGACACCAACATCGAGTAAATAAGACTTCAGGTTGAAATGTGTGACAATTTGAAATAATAATAACAACCCTTTCAGCAAACATTTCTTCCTCTTTGTCCTGTTTTGCTTCACAGTTTTTTTTTTTTTAAACACATTTTAATTATTTGCCCACAAACGCCTGCGTGTTATGTCCTGTGAAAACAGCTACAATGAGCGGCAACATAACAGCTTAATATGCAGCGAACACTCGTTTTAATTGTGGAAAACAAACACATTTTCTTATCTTCAGCTCATTAACAGACTTTCTGCTGCTGCGTCAGGAAACAACGACACATCTTACAATCTTGCAGTGAAATGCAGGTTTCTGGTGATTACCTGCTCAGCGATCTCCTGCTGCTTCACCTCCAGCATCTTCTGCTGCTCGTTGGTGTGATCGATGATGTTCTTTCCTCCCACCAGCAGCTTGCTCTCCATCGCCTGAGTGTGACAAACAAAACAAAGGTCGAACCGTAACTTAAACTCCGATGTTGTGATCCTACAACTTTAACATTTTAATCATCTTAGCCTCCGACTGTGGAGTCGAGCACTAAAACGGCAAACATCCGTATGTCTTCAGTTTAAATAGCAGGACATCCAAAGACACTCCAGCATAACAAATTTGATTTGATAATTGAGGATTAACTTGATATTTACTTTGTACATTTAATGATGATCAACTGTATTTTTGTACTTACCTGCAACTGTAGCTACTATGTGTATGTAATATACATACATTTCTATTTTTTTTTTTTTTTTTTGGTATGTAATTCTATTTACTAATGTTTATTTAAGTTGATGAAATGTTATAAATTGTTTTCCTAAATGCACTGATAAATAAAATTGTAAAATGATAAATTAACTAATTATTTAAAAAAAAAACTTAGCAGGACATCGTGTTACCTGGAGCTGCTTCATTTTTAAATAGAATGAACTCATTTCATGTGCAATGTGTGTTATCGGGGCTTATGAAGCCCAGTGTTTATTTAATCATTTATCTATGATATAAACTCATTTATTCATTGTTTTTATGACTGTAGTCAAATTAAAACTTGACTTCTGGGGACTCATACATTTGGGTTGCTGTACAAGAAAATAAACAAGATGAAAAAGTGCACAATTCACATGTTATAAAATAGATAGAATATACAAAATGTATAATTAATACAAACGCAGTTCAAACAGGCTAAAAGGATAAAAACATGGTTAATATAAGAGGCATTGGGAAGCGAAGTAAAACCCTGCAGAATAAAAAGTCAGCAGCTCACATGGTGTCGAGAGGTTTATGGTCAAGTTATAGTTAAATATGGACAGAAGATTCCTGATTGTAAAAGTGTATTTAATCAGTGGAATACTTTAAAGTAGAAAAACAGATAGATAAATATTGTAAAATAATGAAGTACAGTATTGTATTGTTTTTTTGGAAGAATCACTTTTAAATACAGTATTATAGAGGGAAAAAGCTTAAGTTTTCATTGCTACAAACAAAAAACACAACTGATAAAATGCTAATTATCGTAACGTTGACTGACATCGGTGTTTAACTATAAGACAGAATTACAAAAAAACACAAATGTGCTCTAAAATCCTGTTAGTCTTTGAAGCTCCTGGAGGTCAAACTGAGTTCATCTGGACATTGAACAGTTGTGTCTTTGTGAGTGTTTGTGTGCCGGCGTTGCCGTCTGTGCACACTTTGTGCTCGTGGGGCAGACGGACGATGGAGGCTGGCAGATCGTCGCTGTGAGGACAACAATCTGAGCTCTGAGCAAAATTCGTGGTGCTTCAGACGTGAAGGTTTAACCGATGCGAAATTGCATGGACTACTTTGTTAAATGAAAATAAAGTGATTCTTCAATACTTGAACGTATAAACAATTTATATGTCCATTGGGCTACAAAGCCTACAGGAGAGTCATGATACAAAGAAGTCCCCTCGCGCTTTCTAGATCATTGTGTTGCTCTTGTTACATCCTCATGTTAGCTCAGTGACTTCAAGACCCCAATTACAGGAGGATTAAATACCTGGAGGTCAAAGTGATGTAATCTTCAAGTCTTGTAAGTGAATCACGCATGCACTCATACACACACACACACACACACACACACACACACACACACACACACACACACACACACACACACACACACACACACACACACACACACCATCATTATTCAGATCCTCATCCCGAGGGCAGAAGTCTAAAGAAGGGAAATACAAGAAACAAGAGAAGCAGCAAGGAAAAAAAAACTGAAGGGAAAAGTGTAAAAAGACAAAAGCTGGACAGAAAAAGAGGGGCCCCTACGACAGGCACACTGGGGCCACGGGCATTTGTATAGGCCGCATTCCTGGACTTTATACAAAAAGAGTGTGTGTGTGTGTGTGTGTGTGTGTGTGTGTGTGTGTGTGTGTGTGTGTGTGTGTGTGTGTCATCCTGTGCAGCGTATACATCCTCCAGCATTTGCACATACCACACTGTCCACTGGATTATACACACAAAAACACACATTTTAACTCATGCGGAGTACAGTGGAGTCCTTCAGAGGGGACGCGTCTGCAGCAGGTCTGCACAGAAAGCCTCTTTGTTTAGAGTACTCTTTGTGTTCAGTGTGTGTGTGTGCGTGTACATGTATGTGTGTGTGTGTATGTGTGTGTGTGTGTGTATGTGACTGCTTGTTTTGCTGCTCTTTGTATTCTGTCATATTCTTTCAGCTTCATTGAAGGGCTGATTCATGCGGGAGGATTTTTCCATTTTCATGCATCCCGTGTCTCTCCCCTCATGGGCTGGTCACATACATGCACATTCCTCATGCACAGGCTTTTATAATTCACACTATTAATGGACTGTCTTTATATTTAACTCAGTGCCTCAGTATCTCTCCACTTGCTTGATCGTATGGGATTTAATCTGAATGTTAAGGTCCCGTGAAATAACTGCAGGAAGGCTGAAGACCTTTGATTCTAATTGAACCAAAATAAACACGTCTTTGTGTCAGTATTCATACACGGACAGGAAGAACGTGCAAACTCAACACAGAGATTTGAACCAGGGCTCGTCTTAATGTTGAAGCACAGTGCTATCCACTACACCATCATGACTCACATGTAGGAGTTGTATATACGACATTAAGAAAGTCTGCACTTACTCTAAATTTGTTGTCTGAAAACCCTTGTGTCACACACAATTACTCCATTTAATGTAATTATCAGTTTCCCACTTGTAATTAGTATCCATTACTCTCAGCATAATTATAGAGACATTCAGATTGGCTGATATTCACAGAAGAGAGATTCTCATGGTCGTTCCTCCTCATTTGCCACCTCAGGATTGCGTTCTTAAAATTAGGTCACATTGTTCTATGGCCACCATACTTTTTCTACACAAAAGCATTTGTTTCAAATGTGAGGTCATTCTCTCCAGACTATTATTACTAATTATGTGACTATGGAAATATAGAGAAACACAACAGCCTGAGAACTGGATGCTTTATCAGGTGAGTTAAATATTTATCTGTGTTTTTACAGCATTGTCCTCAAAGTGCTTTCAATGACGTGAAAAGCCAGTGATATGTTACGTAACTTTCTTAATACAAAATGAAAATTTAAGTGGGACATCCAGTTTAGTCTAAAATGACCTGCGGCAAATGTGCCATCACTCAGCTCCAGTTTAGTGGGACTTATTTGTGTTTTTTAGTCCATAATTCCTCCTTCGTTACATGAAAACTGCAGCCACTTGGATGGAGATCGAGGTTTCCATCAATGGTGCGATCGAGAGAAAAAAAAAGAGTGAAAAACTAAATGCAGTGGCACTATTGGTGAGTAAAAATATGAAACGAAGTGTGACAAATCCTGGCTGTATGTCCTCCCGTCTGAGTCTCACACGGCTCATGACCCCTGCGTCCTCAGCAGCTGATTGGTTGATCTGGAGCCCCTGAAATAAAAGCCAGCTTCCCGTGGTCGTCCTCAGTCCGGCCGGCGGCTGCACCTGTTTAGTCCTTCCGTTTGTGTTTGCCCGTGAGCTGCTGGTGGTCCGGAGGCGTGTGGGACTTTTTTACAAAGAGTTTGCATGTTCTCCCTGTGCGTGTATGGGCTCACCTCAGAAACTATGGTTTTCTTTTCACGGTCACGATTGGCGACTCTAAAATAATGTGTGTGTGTGTGTGTGTGTGACTATCCGTTGTGTCCAATGCATGTTAGATGGAGATCTCGCATTAGTCAGCTATTTTAATTTTTGAATTTAAACAAGGGCTCACTGGAATTGTGCCGACGCACGGTCGTGAGTTTCCCAAGGCTGTCATTAAAAGAAATCAGGAGGACATTTCGTCGAATCAAAAAAGAAATCCAGCTTCAGACATGAGAGGACAAGTCAGTTTTGATTAAATAGAAGAACGGAAGCATTCAGCTTTTAAATGATTTAGATTTATCCGAAGGAAATGTCAATTTAAAGGGGACACAAAAGAAGGAGGGGGAGTTTAGTTTTCTTCACTTCAGATGAGAGTTGTCTCCTTAAAATGCAATGTTTTATGTCTGAGGCACACAAAAGTCTGTCCAGTCTGTGTCTGTCTCTCTGTGTTTGTCCTGCGATGGATCGGGCGACCTGTCCACAGCGTAACCTGCAGTGTTTATAGTCTGCCAGGATCTGGTCCCACAACCCTGAATATGAAGCAGTGTAGAAGATTTGTATTTCCAAAACACGAGCATGAAATACAATTTTATATTTCGAAAATAACCTGTCAATTTAAGGAAGTCTTGATATGCAGGTGCAGCATCAATGAGAAAAATGGATAATGACGGTTGTATTATTTGTAAATTATTTAACAGTAAACTTAAGTAGATTGAATAAATAAATGACCTCACTACTATATTTCTTTAAATCTTACTAAGAAATTCTGCTCAAGACAAATATATTTGGTTTTTAGACTCATGCTTTTATTAATTCACCAACACTGCAATAAATGTTTTTTTTTTGTTTTTTTTAAGTGAAATCAAATTCTTTATCCCTAAATAAAAATGTCCATTCTGTAATGACTCATGTTTATCTGATGATGCTCTGCCGTTTGAAAAATTGATTTCTGTGAGACACATTAGCTTCTCAAATCCTCTCTATGTGACGTTATGAAGCATTTTATTAGTCATTTAAATTCAGATTCAAATCACTTGATGTGAGACAAAGACCTGCAATTAGTTGCCACAATTAACTTTTAAATAACTGGACGCAACAACAAACAGGCATGAAATGTGCCGTGGGGATTTATATTTTCTTTTCTAAAGTTGGCCAGTCAGATGATGTAAATCTGAGGCTTTTATAACTGCATTTCACTTTCAGGAGGAGGCATGTGTGCCAGGGCCAGCCAGCATATTTCTTTGAGGACACATAATCTGCACATAAGTGTGAGCTCAAATTTTTCTGGCTGTGACTGATCCATTTCCTGAAGGGGGAGTGAAGAGAACGGGGAAGTGTTGCATCTTGAGTCGGTTCATCTCCATCAGGGAACCAATGGCGGTGAGGCCGCGGCCTGCGGGGAGCGACCAGGCTAAAAAATACATAATATATTAACCTGCAGCAGCTTTCTCAAAGTTAAAATATTGCTTTAAGACACAAAGGTGAGGAGGATTATTTTCTAAACTCGTTTAGCACCTTGTGTAAAAAACTGACATGATGATTGTTTTATATATTTCATGAAATGTCAGAAAACATAATCCGTTCTAAATCCCTTTTCCATTTCTATGAGACAAACACACAGTGTGTTAAATTATTCATGTTTATGTATGGATGTTCCTCTTTTCCTGTAGTTACTGTACTAAATGTTTTCTTCAGTGGCTTGAAGTGAACACACACACACACACACGGAGACTTTATCCAGACACACACGTGAAAACACATGGACACACACAGAGCTGATTCATCAATATTTCAGTGAAGTGGCTCTCCATGCTGAAAGATGGAGAGCAGCGATGAGCTCGCTCCATTCATCTGCATCTGCTACCTCCAACACACACACACACACACACACACACACACACACACA
This sequence comes from Lipophrys pholis, assembly GCF_963383615.2. Classification (NCBI taxonomy): domain Eukaryota; kingdom Metazoa; phylum Chordata; class Actinopteri; order Blenniiformes; family Blenniidae; genus Lipophrys; species Lipophrys pholis. Next base: position 10,680,763 of record NC_137649.1, read on the forward strand.
CACACACACACACACACACACACACACACGTTCACTCCTTGTTCCACCTATATTTTAACAGGAAGGCAGCTACATAAACAGGAAAGCCTGTGGTCCTGCCCATTAAGCCATATGTTTTTGTGTGTGTGTGTGTGTGTGTGTGTGTGTGTGTGTGTGTGTGTGTGTGTGTGTGTGTGTGTGTGTGTTTTGTGTGTGTGTGTGTGTGTGTGCTATTGTAGTCCTGACATTGCATTGCACTTGTGGGGTCCAATCTACGTTTTTAGGGCAAAAGGTTAAAGTTTGTGTATGGGAAGATAGGATTGCAAGTGTGTGTGTGGTTACAGGGTTAGGGTTGTTGGGACTAAAATCAAGTTCCCGTAAAGAAAATCAATCACATTATAGTTCAGACTAAGGTTTGCGTTAGGTTGAGATTAGGATAAGTATCAGGGTTGTGAGTTAGAATCTATAATGGAGCTTACCGTAAATTTACCAGAAATAAATTGATTGTCCATAAAAGGAATAAAAAAACAGCATGTATGTGCACATGCACGCGTTACACAGATGACATATCCCATGAGGCAATGGGCATTGTTGTTGACCGCGCGCTCTGATTGGCTGACCTTCAGCCGGCAGGATGCAGGGAAAACCTAATGTCTGGTCAACGTCGATTTCATCCGACAACAAAGGAGAGGAGAAGCTAAAACGAGCCGACGTTGAGTTGATTAATTACTTGTGCTGATCTAGAATCGGTAAGCATGTGGTGTTTATTTGTTTTTCAGCTCAGAGGTTCAATTATCCTTCTGCTTCAGGCCAAGTTGATCTATTCTGTTTGTTGCACCCGCCTGACAAGGAAACATCTATTTTAGGGTTCCTCCAAAAAGAAAGGAAAGATCAGAAGAGCCGCAGAGAAAGAGCCCAGTGTTTCCCCACACAGACGTGATCCGGGCAGTTTGCCATGGAGGACTTTAAACTATTAGTTTGAGCTTATTAGAGTCACACTCTTGACAGCACACTCTGTGTTTTTGCGCCGTATTTGCAAATACAATTTACTTCAGGGGCTTAACTGAAGATGTAGAAAGCCGCATTATTAGCCGAGCTGCTTTCAAAAGAAATCCGTACAGCGGCGGAGACGTTCACACTGATTGACCACAGAAGGGCAGCTGTTTTTAAAACAACCCCGTCCATTCTGGACATCACCTGTCTCCCTGCTGCCCCCATGTAGGAGATACACACTCTTTAAAAACCTACACAAATAATAGGGTGGAGAAACAATGGATGTGTGTTATGTCACAATAAAATAAAGTGGCCTGGATTTGATTTGAAAAAATATTGTATGTGATGTTCGAATTCTGATTAAAACATCTTTTACGGAAAATATTTCAAATAAGGGAAATAAAATGGATTTGGCTTGAGTGTGAATTAAAAATAAACTATATAAAGGACGTGTTGATCAGATCAAATCACATGTTGGGATATGCCACATCATTTTATATCAAATAATCATATGATTCACTATAAATATCCGTATGATTCTCCTCATGTAAAAGTGATAAATGTGTTTAACTTACTCACACTATCATTATAAAGAAAAACAAGGAATGGCGGAAATCAGGGTCACACTTCTATTGTGAGACTTTTTACGGCATCCAGTCTGGCTAAATTAAGAAAAATCATTTGGAAGGAGTTACTGTGATACTTCGATGTTTTGTGTGAGGAGGTTTGTGTTTCTACCAGACTGAAGATTACTCAGTACTGAGAGCGCAGTACACTTACACAAAACTTATAAATGCAAACTCAAGAAAGGGAAACTTCATGCAAAGATAATACATTTCAAGTTGCGGCTAAAGTCTCAAAAAATAAATAAATAAAAAATCCTAAAATAAACATTCGCCCAACATCTTTACTGAACAGCTTAATTTCAGAGCAGACGGCATTCAAATGACTTCTCCTTCATTCTGTTGGTTAAGCTTTGATAAACATTTCAATTATTTTCCTAAACAACATGGATTTTCTTCTTCAGCAACATATTTGAAAGAAAGACGGCAGATTATATTCTCCCAAAAGCGAGAGCTGGAATGTGAGCGACAGACAGAAGCAGGCAGTAGTTCCAGTTTTGACCCAGAAAAGTAGATCTAAGAATAGTCCAGTGGAGGGTCGCACAGCAGCGTGACGCTGCGAGCCGCTGCACTGACACCTCATTGTTTCCTGAAGCCACACACACACACACACACCAATAAGAGCAGCTACACTTTTGCTCTGTGTGGGTTGAAGTGTGAGATTGAAATATATTCTGGTAAAAACTGAACTTGAGTTATTGGGTGAAAAAAAACATCTACGTAATGCGACTCAATGTGACCCAGTTACTTAATGGAAAAGTAATGGAGTTACTCTACTTGTCACTGAAAATAAAAGGGAACAAGATACTCGATGAAGAAATGAGAGTATCACTGTATCATTGTTCAACTGATCATTTTTTGTAAAAGGAACATGCTCTATAATCTGGATGCTGATGTTGTGGACGATCTATCTATCTATCTATCTATTAAAGCTGCAGACTTCAAGTTGTCATGTTGGCAGTGACGTTTGTGCAACATTTCCTCTGATCCAAACGGCTTTTGGACGATTCCACAGGTTCACAGGAAGCAAGTTTTCCCGATCTCCGTATGTTGGATGTGTCAGGCGGTATGACACGGCGGCTGCTGACACGTCAAAACTCACGTCATAGTCTGCCGCAAATGCAACGCGACTGATAAAACCTTGACAGCGCGTGACAAGTCTGCCAGGGTCTGAGTGACGCCGAGCTGTTTGCCACAATATCAAAAGTGATTTCCAATCCAGAAGAGCTTACTTCCGTGTTTGAGGAAAACGTCAACAAATGCCCTATGCAATAAATCACAGCTTTAGATGAACACAGAATGCCAAATAAAGGCTTAAAAAGTATGAAAAGAACAAACCGATAGGGGAAACCTGTTCTTAAATGTTCAGCTCAAACAGCTGGTAGATACAGTATACCAGGTAATGGTATGAAAACATACAGAATCTACGGTGGTTTTGGATTGCCCGGTGGTGTAGTGGTTGGCACTGTCGATGTACAGAGAGAATACTGTGTACCCGAAACAAGTCTGGTCTGAGGACATTCCTGTTAAAATACCACTCATTTGGTGTGAATTTGTGGGTCTAACTTTGCCTGAAGTGTGAGTATATGTCACTCTGTGTATGTCCACAGTGCAACCATACGCTGGATGAAGCGCTCTAGAAAGCAGATGGATGAATCAAGGATGTTTTCCGTCCTTAAAAGACGTTTTTTCACTGCTTCTTGACGAGTTGCATCCTCCCCAGGCGAGCTTCAGCTTCTTCACACGTTCCAGCAAAAGATGAGAGTGTGAGAACAAGGAGGTGAATTTGGACCTGACGTGGTTTGCGACGACGCCCGACCGTGCTTGTATCTTCACCTGCACAACCAACAGGGTGTCACGCATGGCGCCGTGTGAACGCAAGCTGTCGGCACATCAGCAGGTTAACAACAGTTGCACCGGCACCGCCGCACAATGCAACACAGATGGAGCGCAGCACGGAGGAGAGCAGTGAGCCGGCAGAAACACCAGCTGACCCACCGGAGCTGCTTTCCGACCTACTTCTCTTTGCAGCTCGTGGACTTGAGAGGACAGACGTGGGAGAGAGAGAGAGGCTCAATTGCCTCGCCATGTTATGTTATCTATAATTGGTTATTTCTGAGCTCACTCCCACTGATCCCCCTCTCTCGCGCTTTCTCTGTCAAGTACGAGTCTCTGCCTGGCAACCTCTCTCTGATTGGTCCGCGGAGCCAAGAGAAAAATGGGTGCTTCGGGCATCATACTGCGGTTGGTGGGTTAATATCAGCCTCAGCCAATCGTATGAAAGATTGGACAGTCACACGGCAAAAAATGTATTCAGTATAAATAAGGCAATTACATTGGTTTTCCTTTCATCTTAGAATGTTTTGTAAAGGTGAAATCTCTCACTAATCTTGATAACAGACAAATAATAACCTCCATCCTGTCTGAGATGAAACCAGCATCAGCAGATTGATGCATGAAAGGCAGGAAATACTTCTTCTCCCTAATCATCTTCCTCCTCACAACAGGAACCTCTGATTCCCATCGCTCAGCACCCAGCCGGTCCTCCTCAAACATTCAGGCTGTGCAGTAATGATCCTGCACTTATTTGCAAAACAAACAGTGAAAAAGGGATGAAACATGAGGAGCCTCATGCAGAAATGTACGTTAAAGCTCTCAGTGTGACGGGCGCAGCATCACGACATGCGTTAAGCTCCCAGTCTGGCGGGACGTTGCCACAGATCGACTCCTTGCTCAGAGTGATATCTGCTTTTTCAGTGCGGCACCAGCGCCTCTGTCCTTTTGATTTCAGGCCTTTTGTTTTAAGCTCCTGCTGAGTCAGAGGAATCTTTCTGGCTTGGGTTGTCCTTCATTACAAGACTGATGAGCCTTGATTTGATTTTGTTTTGCTTTTTCTATCTAACAGATCTTTCCCACATTGGATTAGTCATGGTTTAGATTTTGAGGCCTTCTCACAATCATTGCATATTCGGGTAAATTAGAAGGAAAGGACTTTCTAAACTGTGTATTCATGAATATTGAATGATAGACTGGTATAACTACCACCACCCCAATATGCAACATTCTTCTGACTTGCTTGAAATATACAACCTGTATGCATAAAATGTTGAATACAGCCTCACGCTTGAAATATATATATTTATTGTCATTGTTTCCTTATTTTAACCCAAACTCACGTTTGTAAATCTTTTGAAAAACCCTATGTAGAATCTGCTTTAAGTCCGTCAGACGACTGATATTATTCCGCCCATTCTACAGATTACAGAAGTGTACTACAGCCACATTAAAGCATTAATGGACTTTAAATGGATTAACTCACCACTTCCAATCTCAAAGTATTTCACACTGGCAGTTACATTCACCTTCTCGTGCACACACTCAAACATTCATGGCGGCGCTGCTGTCATACCATAACACATTTCAGCACATCTGAAAAATATTGAAAAAAATTTAAAGGATCTCTGCCCCAACAAGATTCACAGAAACTTGTTCATGCCTTTATTTTCAGCAGGCCAGATTATTGTAACGGTGTGTTTACAGGTCTCCGTTAAAAAAAAAGAAGAAGAAGAACCTAGTTGCAACTCATCAGTCGCCACCATCACCAAGAGGGTGGAGCAAATTACGCCTGAGCTTCAATCTCTGCACAGGAAGAAATGTTCTCAGAGTCAGAAGAAACAACGACAAGCAGATTTTAGTTCCTACGCTCCTCACCGGCGGAATAAATTTCCTGACCATCTGAGTACCGCTGACACACTAATTTCTTTTAAACACTGTTATGTGCTCAGGCTTATTGATCCTCCTATTTATTCCTTTCTTAATCACCTTCTTTTTATGTATTTCCTTTGCTTCCTCGCCAAGCACTGTGAATTGCCTTGTGTCTGAATGGTGCTATAGGACTACATTTCCCTTTGCCTTGCCGCTGCTCGGAGCCCCGGGCTGCTCGGTAAGCTGATACAGCAGCGTCTCGTGTTGGAGGGCGCAGGCTGCGGCTCCAGCGTCAAAGAGTGCAGTCATTCTGCACGAGTGACTTATTGACTGGATAGGCCCATGAATCACAGCAAATAATTAATGCAGCTCTGACTCTGCCTTTGATTGCTGCCAGTGTGTGTGACGGTTCAATATCGGGGGGAAAAAATCTGACATTTACAGACACAAAAGACACAGCTTTCTCTCACGCGTTAGAATCTGAGTAACACTGCAAAACCAAATCAGAATACTGCTATTTAGGAATTTTCCTCTAATCCTGACATGTAAAAAGCTTCAGTATACTGAATTTTGGCTTTAGACTGCATGAATATCAAGGTAACTGCCGATTAATTGATTTACTGTACCTTTACTTTTTATTCATATATTAAACCTAACCACTGTGGAAGAAATAAACGTGCAAAAAAACCATATCTAATTATTTCACTCTTCAATTACTGAGGTCATGGTCCAGTGTTGCACTGCTTCATGAGTGTAATTTATCTGTCAAACTTGTCCAAATACATAGATTTATGTATTTAATGGCAATTTAATCAATTGATGACAAATTTAAGCCATTATTTAATAAGGTCCTCATTTATTTAATTTGGGCACTTTTCTTCTTCCACATATGCCACCGTGTACTTCACGTTTATTTGTTGCTACTTTTAACCTTTCAATAATATTTAATGAGGTTGGCACAGAGGGATTAGCCATCTCACAACAAGACTGCTTTTGTCAGAACCGGCAAGCTGACACAGGCCGTTGTTTGCTGAATTTGCATGAACTCCCTGAGCCCGTGTGACTTTTCTGTGTTTACTCAGTTTTTGTCCCGCGATCATAAGACGTACATGTTAAATAATAAGTGACAATAAGGTAGCTGTGGTTGTGAATGTCTCTCGATGGTCTTGCACGCTGCCCACTGTAGTACATCTTGTGTAATGCCACTTGTGACCAGCTGTGGCATGTAAAGTCTCTAACTTGATTCATTGATTCATTGATTGATTGATTGTTTGATAGAGGAAATGAAACTGTTAACAATTGTTTGTGTTGATTGTCAAAAATATGGAATTTTTGTGATATTTCTTGTGTTTTTGTGAACATTGAGAGGATGGATGAGGGGGAAAACTGCAGAAATTAGAAATACAATAGGGTCCTCGCCCTTTGGGCTCGGTCCCTGAATAACATAGATAAAAACAAAGAAAGCTCATAGGTTCAACCAGAGGTGTGAACTCACCTTATACTTGGCAGTCAGCTGCTCTGTGGCCTCCTGCTCTTTCCTCAGATCTCCCATCATCCTCTCCTTCTCTCCCAGAAGCCTCTGCTTCTCCTCAGCCAGCATGAACTGATCCCCTCTGATGGCCTCCGTTTCCCTCTCCAACCGCTGCTCCTCTAACTTCACATAGTCCTCTGCCTCCTTTTCCACCTCCACCTCTTCCACCTCTTCTACCTCCTCCTCCTCCTCACCATCGATATCTTCATCCCAGCTCTCGCCGTCCACCTGCTCCTTCTTCTGTTTGCTCCTCCATTTTCTGTGGTTGAGTTGAGCCCTGAGGCGAGCGATCTCCCGCTGGAACTCGCGCAGCAGAGCATCTTTCGGGTCCTCGTTAACTCGCGGCTGGTTCTGGATGTTTTTCGCCCTGTTGGCGTACCGGAGGGTGGTGAGAGTCTCGTCGTAATGCAGGGAGGACGGGCCGAGTGTGGCAACCATGACAGTCTTAGCATTGCCACCTAAGGAGTCCTGCAGCAGCCGGGTCAGCTTGGAATCCCGGTATGGCACATGGCTACTGCGCCCATCTGCCAGTGCTGAGATCACATTCCCAAGGGCCGACAGGGAAAGGTTGATCTTGGCAGCTTCTTTCAAGCGATCCCCCTGGACGCCAGTCTTGGCTTGGCGTTCGCTGCCAGCCAGGTCCACTAGGTTAAGACGCCCAACCCGAATATGTTTCCTTCCATCTGGTCCTGGCTGGCTGCACTCAACTGTGATCAGGAACAAGGCATGGGACCTGGATGAATGCTCGTTCATGTCTGTTGCTCCAACTGCCCTGGCCTGATTGCCAACGTTCATCACCTCCTCGATCTCTTTGATGCTCTTGCAGACGCATGACGTGAGATCTCGAACATACACCCCTGTCTCTGGACTCTCTCTGAGCTCCAGGGCTCTGGCGTTGGCGTGGTTGGGGTCGAGAAGGTCCCGAATCTCCTCTCGATAGATCTCAAGGTAGGACGCCCGCACTAGATACTGCTTGTCAGACTGGGACCGGGAAATGTGTGTGAAGATATGGTCGAAGGCATTGGGAATGACGCCTCGCTTCTCCGGGTCCATCCAGGCTCCCTGCATGGTGTACGTCTTTCCGGTTCCGGTCTGCCCATAGGCAAATATGGTGCCGTTAAACCCTGCCAGCACCGAATCTATCATAGGACGGACGCTTTCGTCATACAGATCTCTCTGTTTGGAATTTGAATCGTATACTGCATCAAATGTGAAGGTTTTCTGGGGCTCACTGACCAGCGCCCGAGGGTTCCTGAGGATCACCTGTCCAAGGCGCAGGTCCATCTGGATGATTACCCCTGACGGCCCATTGGTCTCCTCTTTTCGGTTCAAAGGCCGGCATCGAACTACCACCTTCACTGACTCACTGCTTTTGCTCTTTGACATGATGACTGGCTTTTGTTTCTTTTGTAAACAGCAAAATGGCTATTATATCACATACAATTTAAAGAGGTGTTCCGCTTTAAGAAGCCTTCTCTGAGCCTTTCCTCGGCTATTGGTGAGTTGTGATTTTTTTATGATCATAAATAACAAATTCAGTATGGCTTCTTGATCTAATCCCACTGGGAGAAAAAATGACGGCGGCTAATCAGTCCAGATCAGGAAAGGACGGGATGTCAGGGTGTCCTGATATCTCCTCTCCTTCTTCTTATTGTCTGTCAAATCAGCGCACAGACCGACAGACGCTCCGCGACGTTCACGCTTCGGATCGACGCTCCATCGCAGCCCCGACACACGTCCAGACTCACACGGCGGAAAAAAACCCCCACGATGCCGGCGGTGGTGACACGAAGCGATTCAGGCATCGCGCTCCGCTCGTCCTCGCTGGAACCACCCGGCAGCTTCACCGCGCACCGCCGTCCACATCCTCCCGTCCCCCGCTCCGAGATGCTCCGCTGCGGGCTGCCAGTCCTCCGTGTGAGCGGAGGGATGGAGCGCGCGCGCGCACAAGAAACACACACACACACACACACACACACACACACACACACACACACACACACACACACACACACACACACACACACACACACACACACACACTGAACCACCACACCCCACATCACTGCGGAGTGGAAACAGAGGAACATGGGAAACTGAGTTTTATCCCACTAAACTTTGGATTCTTGTCCAAGGCTGCCACCAGCTCGTCAAAAACCCTCAACATTTGTCCAGTTGATGATCTATATTATCTCTGTCATCATTGTCTGAAAACTATATTTGAACTCAATATTTAATTGAGAATTTTAGATATTTAGGATTGGATGGTGTCATTCTTATTATGAGGTACCAAAACGCTTTTTTGTCTTTTTCCTTCATCCAGCTTCTCATTTCTGCAACAACATGAAGATATACGATAACAATAATGCACCCATATTCATCCAGCTCCATGTTCACAGGGCAAACACAGGGGAGACAAACTACCACACAGTGCAGGAGTTTTAAGGTCATCAGTTAACCTCACATGGACCATGTGACAAGTACCTGGAGAAAACCAGGATTCCCAAAAGAGCAATTGTTGTGTGCCCAATTTTTGGCGCTTAAAATACAACAAGCTGATATATGAAAGAAAATCAATCATAAAGGTAGCTCCGTCGTAATAATCTTTAAAACATTTTACTCACAGTATGGCGACTACATAGATATTTAAAATAGAAAAGTGAGTTCATGATTTCCATGGCCTCCACTTCAATCACATTTGCATGTGTTTGCTTTTTTTCTAAAAAATAATGTGAAAAGGGATTCGGCTATGTTTACTTATTAGAATGATACAGAATTGATAGGCAAAATCGAACCAAAAGGAACAAACAATCATGATTCACCAAGAATCCACCCCCCAAAATTCAATGAAAAATAATATTTTCTTTGATTTGCATTACAAACATCTAATAACACTGTTTGTGATACAAACTGATTGTTTTTAGTCATGTTTTATATGAATTGAGTTGTATCATTAAAATTATTATTGCTATATTAGTTAATAACCCATTGCAGTTTGTATGGAAGTGTATTCCGCAAGATCACATGACAAGAGACATATCGTGCATTTAAAATAAAAACAAATGTATTTGTTTCTGTTCAAAAGAGAAATTTTTCACGTTTCCCAATTAAATATGGAATGTTGCTTCCCTGATCTGAGATAAGTGTATTCCCAAAGCAGCACAAATTAAGGACAAAGGTGGACGAATGCAAAATTAATCGTTACAAGATTTAGTCAACCTTTACTCTCATTTAAGTACGCAGCAACGGCGCCCCCTGCCGGTGTAACAGGACCTCACAACCTGACCTACAGTCAAAGTCACAAAAGGAGGTCAGGGCAGTCATGTGAGCAGAAAGGAAAATTACCAGGTGTAATGGTGAAGGTGACATGTTAGAGCCAACGTAGCAGGTCCAGTTTTTAGAGGCAGTGACATTTAACTCATTCCTGTTTATTCTCTCTTCATGGTGCTGTAGGTTTAACTAACGGGAACATAGGAAGCCACAAGGGGAATTTAACACATTCCACGTTAACAGTCAAGACAAACCACACCCTCACTAAGATGTAATTATCCTTCAACTAACTGAATGTATTTGTAGGCCTGATGAGTATTTGCTGAAGTTTTATCAAACTGGAAAATTGCCCAGTAGGTGCAGAGAGAAATCCTCCTGGCTTAGGTGTTCAGGCGTCGCATTATTCTCTTGTGACTCAGGATATCAGTTCCAGGCATGCATGGTTATGTATTTTGAGAATATCAAGGTGATTATGAATGTATTGATTGAAACAAAACCCACAATGCTGAGTCTTTTAGTTGATTTCCCATATATGTAGGTATAAAACCTCCCAAAGGAGCAAAGAGACACTGTGATGAGCAGCAATATTTAATGATCCCAAAATATTTTATTACTTGGTTCATTGTTGATACACTGTTACGTGAATATACAATAATAATAGATACACTTGTACAACACACAAAGAGGGGTTGCTGGGAGTGGTGCTGGTTGGCATAAAAACAAAATTTGTAGTTTAAAACAAATGGAAGAATAGAAAATTCATATATTGCAGGTCATAACACGACAATGTCGGCTTTTGTCAATCAAACCAGTGACTTGTTTTTAGTGATCTGTTGAATGAAACTGTTAAGAAATGCAAATTTTCCAAAGTTGAACAGCTGTTGAATGACGAAGAAATGTTCCTAAATTACATTTTAAAAAAAGTAGCGTGTTTACTTGATAATTACACATACAGACTCACTCTTCTCTTCATCAGTGCCATAACAGTCGAGAAATCTGAGAGATAGTTTGAGGCGGTTTGAGGGTGCGTGAGACAAACCTCGAGGCCCCTCGCAGCAAAATGCAGGAATGCACTCTGATCTGGAAAGATTTCTGCGCCAACACATGATTTATTAGTGTGACAAAAAATGCTGAACTGTGAAGAAGCACTGCTGTGATGCACTATGAACTGAGCTTCATGTAGCCGCTGGCACCTGAAAAACACCTTTGACACCTTTTAAATACCTCGTATCATTTGTTTTAGCTTTGCACGTTTTGTGTTTAGAAATACATTGGTTTATTTATTCTGTTTTTTGTATTTTATTTTTTTCTCTTGGGCATTGGTCTTTGGTCAAAATAGCTACTTGTGTTGACATGATAATAAAGGGCTCCACTATAAGGAATGTATTATTTATCTATCATACATACAGTATGTTTACACCATGAAGAGGGAGCTGAACAGGCATCCCACACAAACTCTCAGAATACACCTACACAAAGAGTCACATAATTATCAGCACGATGCAAAAGTGGTTGGACTTTGGGGGGCGGGGGGCTTTCTGTTTGGAGTTTGCATGTTTGTATAGTCATCAAAAAGACCTACAGAAACACGATAAAGTGATCTAGAACGACACTTGGTGACACAAATAGCAAACAAATAGCATAATACAACTACAATTACAAACAAACTGTGACAAAGATACACTAAACGAATACAAACACACATAAAGCGACACAGTACAACATAAAGAGAACTAAAACTACCTCAAATAGGAAGAACAAAACTATATGCAAAATAACAGCAAAGAGACTGACAATAACAATGAGTTGCAAAGACTGCGAAGAGATCGGGAAATCCTTTACAGTGGCGTGAAAGGTTACAGAGATACACGACATTAAAATAGACTAAGATAAAGAAACAAAATGGACAGAACATTACCACAAAAATAAAGAAAACCACCACAACAAATACAATTTAACAACACAATTGTAAGTGGCACAGTCTCATACATGGCACAGAGACTCACCACAGTGGAGACATAAAACTAACCCAAAGACACAGAAATGAGGTTCTACATCTTGGAGGTGGGTGGGGGAACTTTCACACGGTGCCCAGAGGCCTGTTCTTTTGTAATCCACCCATAGTTAATACAGTCATGAAATCCCACATTATCACATAAGTGAATCACATTCTGTGACTGATCTATTGCAGGTTTGTACAAGAATATTGGCTGGATGGCACTTTACTTTCATACATCATATCCTTCCTGTGGGTGTTTGCCTGAGGAAGACCAGTCATCTGTGTTTTCCTCCAAGTTTAACCTTTTTGACTTTAATTATCTGTTTTTTTTCCCCCTTTATGGACAGACAACAATTGCTTGCTTCACCGTACATTTCAGAAAGTATTTTATCTTCTGGTCTCTTATTTAGTACCACGATATGGTCACATTTGTTTTCATACTTTGTTTTAGCTGAATTTTCCTGCCAGGATGTCTTTAAATGTGTCCCTTTCCTCCTTTTGCTCGACTTCTTTGTGTGTCTCACTCTTCCTTCACATATTTCTTCCTGAGTTTGGGTCAAGTCTGTACTTGGCAGTGGAAAGCAGGGCATACTCTGCATTCCAGAGGAGTGTCTGAGAGTCAAACTACTCTGACAGGCGGAGGAAGGACTGAGTCTCTCTCCTAAGCACAGAAACACACGCACAAAGGAACTCCAGAGGGGATACAGAGTAATGGCGTGCACACGCAGAGTTTGCATAGTCAGTAAAAAACTTTAGGGGATAAATGATATTGCAGTTCACAGGGCAGAGGATGTGGGGAAACGCCCGTAACAAGCACAGAAGTACTTATATATGACATCACTTTGCCTGACTCACAGCTGGGATAGTCGCCGCACCAAATGCCAGCTTGCCATGAAAAACTGAAACACACCCCGGCTGTTGGAGATCCGCATGAAACTGGCAGCCATGTTGGATCGCAACATACATTAGGTAATGACAAGCGCATTGAGTCTTGAGCCAGAATGTCCGAGCTACTCACGCAGTAACATTCGCCCTTTCTGTCAGTCTAAGCCACGCCCCCTTTGCCGCTCCGCCTTCTACGCGGTGGCCAATCATATTCCAGTGCCGACTGGAGCGAAAGCTGCACGGACCAATCTGCGGCGGGGGGAGGCGTGCCAATGAGCCCTAGGGTGTCGCCGCGGTGGCTCCCATTCGAAGGCGACGGCGGTCGTCTCTATTTCGGTTCTAATCTCCACAGCTAAAAAAGCCAAATTACTCCAAGCCGGACAGTGAATTTGACACACTTTCCCGTCAAGCTTTTTATCAGCTTCTTCTCGGTCGAGCTTGCGGCGGAGCTCTTGGGAATGACGGGGTGTGCCGAGAATTAGAATTAGCTCGCCGTTAGTTTGAAGAAAAGAGTGAGTCGGGGTAGCAAGAGAGCGAGAGCGAGGAGCCATTTTGTCCCGACTGTGTGGGAGAAAAGAAAGAGTGGAAAAGAGGAATCACTCAGGGAGGAGGAGATCCTGAGCTTCTTTTTTTTTTCTTTTTTTTTTTTTTTTTTTGCTGTCTGTTCTGTTGTAGGGGGGGACTACAGTCGGGCTTGGGGTATATAACTTCTCGGGCGCGTTCTTCTGGAGGTATTTAGCCAAGCTAGCTCAGCCAAAGCTAGTCAACAAATCCCGGATTGTTAACTCAGCGGCTCGGGTTGGCCAAGGAGCTGGCTTTTAGACTTCACACAGGCGTGCGAGGGTTGCATCGAGTTTTTGTATCTTATCCCGGGTGAACACAAGCTGTTTTTTCAATGGCGAAGAAGACGTACGACTTGCTGTTCAAGCTGCTTCTGATCGGAGACTCGGGCGTGGGGAAGACCTGTGTGCTGTTCCGCTTCTCTGACGACGCCTTCAACACAACCTTCATCTCCACCATAGGTAAGACCCACAGCTCACAGCTGTTTCCCCTCCACCGGAGGGAGTTTTGACAGCTGGGGAGACTCGCCGGGCTCTACCCTGCAGCTGGGAAATGGGAGGTAGGATATATTTGGTTAGCATGCTATCGGCGGAGACCCCGAAGTCAGCCTCTGGTTGGTCGTTTCCCATAGTGTGGCTGAGGGGAAAGTTAAGGGGGAAAGCTGGATGTATAGAGATTGCTTATTTGTTTTCAGGAAAGAGCTGGAGCATAAACAAATGTACCAAATTTGTCTCATTTGGGTGTTTTCTTAAACCAGAGAACTGAAAGATCTGGTAGAAATTGCTTGAAGAGGAGAATTAGGCCTCCGTTAATGTTAAACTCCCTGCTTACAGTGTCAACGCCAATCTTTCTGTTTCATTTCCATGTGTATTTAACACTACATGGGGTCTGGCTCAAACACATCCAGACTGGAAACCATTGAGACTGATTAAAATGAACCGTAACACACTTCTGGTTGATGAAGCTTTTATTCTATGTGACTACAGGACAACCAACATACTTTCACATGTAAACAGTCACATATTAATGAATATCTTTCTGCTGGACTGGATTTAACATGCTAAAGAAAATGTCACTGAGACGCTTCTGAATTGTGAAAACTCTGTTTCTCTGGGGAAAAAAACTCGAAATAAACATTGAACAGACTTCAAAAGAAAGAAAAAATACCCCAAGCCAAGTTCACATTCAAAATAAACTTTCCTCAACAAGTCAAATCAAGTGTAATTGTGTCAGAGTTTCCTAAATGGATAAACAACTTCCACTGTGAGGTCCTACCCACGTAGACTTACTTTGGCGAGCTCTTGTGATGTTTGTGTTCTGAGAGAAATCCCCCCCAAAGTTTTTGTTAACATCCCACGTACTTTTTTGACGCATTATTCCGTTGTAGCAAAGCATCTATTTGGGTTTAGTGCTGATCAGTACTTTATTTCATACTACATTTCTTTTAGTTAGTTAGTTGACGTAGGACGCAGCAGCGGTCAGGATGATCCCAAATTTCTGACACTGTCAGACTTTTATTATAGATTGCATTTGGTCGCAAGACCACTACCATGAACCCATCTGATACTGGACCACCAATTTAGATTCAAGACCAGAAGATATGGCGAGGATTCTCTCATGATTATCTTCTTTTCATGGGACAGCCAAAAATCTCAGTGTATTGCGGGCATAAAAAACTGGGGGGGGGGACTGAAGTTCGACACATCCACCACCCTTAACCAGATCGAGCTATTAAATAGCAAAACTTAATAAGGCCACAGTCACTCCCAAAACTAAATTCAATCATCCAAAAGAAATTAATAATCCAAAGTGAAAAGAGTGATGGGATTTTGAACTTATGTAAATATTGTTACATTTGCAAGTGAAGAGAAGGTCTTTTAAAAACAATAACAATGTAATTATTGAAATGTGGTCTTATTACAGCATTTTATTGTTTTGTTGGGGGAATTTGTTTTGGAAACAAATGTAGATGTAATATCTATATTAGCTGCAATAATGCAGAATAAAAGGGGTATTTTATATAGTGCAAAAGGAGATCATTGTTCAAATTGTACCAATTGTGTAAATCAAATGATCTTGGAAAAAAAATACCCCAAAGTACTTCTTAAGATCATATGGGTAATTGTGTATAGTTATTTCTAACTGTTGATAACCAGTTAGGATTAAAATACACAAGTTATTCTCCTGTTTCTTCTGCATTTCGACAAATGTGTTAAAGACGGCAGATTTAAATGATCATCTCATTAAACGGAAAAGCCAACGTTTCCCTTAACTTTCAACTTAGCTGAGGACTTCGAATCGGAGTCTAACTTCATGCTCGTCTGTCAGCGTGCAGGCTCTCCGGCCTGCTGTTAGCATCTGCAGCTCGCTGTGCAGCTTTGTGCGCTTCTCTCCAAACCTCCCCGTAACCTTTATTTTACTTGGACAACACACTGATATTGAGACCATTTTTTTCTCTCTTAGTTCCAACTTGGCAGCAGTGAGAAGTAAAGCCGGTTTAGGTGTCGAAGGAATAGCTGTCATGACAGTGGAGTCAGGAGCTAATGAGCTAAGTGGGGTAGTAGCGTTTTAGGGCCTTGCTGCTTTTACACAGAAAAGGACCAGAGTGTACAGGCCTGTAGGTTTCTTACTGTCTTTAAAGCTGATTTTTGCTTTAAAAGTATCTAGTTTTTGCTTAATTTAGAAGCCTTTTCAAAGTAAACCAGAACTACAAGGTTAATGCTAATATATATTTGGTAATTTTAAGTAATATAGTTCCATTGACTGTCAGTACTGTTGCAATAATCTCATGCATTTGAACAGCAGCATATTCATGTTACTGGTGAAGGTGAATTTGTTGAAACTGACAACTTTTTGGTTGTTTATAGTAACTAAATGTGTGTAGCTGGGGTAGTATGTATAGTTTACTTGTTGCAAAAGTACAGGTTGTACTCTGATACATCAATCAACTGAGAAATACATGTGAAGAACATCGATCAGAATTCTAGTACTGGTATGTAACTGGTGCATTTAAGGAAAGTAACTAACAATTCATCAGGCTGGCAGTTTTTTTTTCTTATTCCCCTCTTCGTTCTTTTACACAAGTATCCAAACATCACGCTCACATGAGTCAAGTGTCAAACTATGTCAAATCCCTGCGAAGCCCAAGTGCAGGATCCATTTACTCCTGTTGCTTAAGATCGGTGCTGAGTAATAATGTAACATTAGACTGTGCTTAGCTGAACCGCATGAAGGTAACTGTTTGCTATGTGCATGGCATCACATCCCTTATTCCGGGACTAAGGTTTTATTTCAGGCTGGGCTTTTTTTCTTAACCCATTCACTGTCAAATAGTCCTGACTGAATGTCCATGAGCCCACAGCCAGAATGGGAGCAGCATTAGCAGTTGACATTCAGTGTTGACTAAAGTGTCAGACATTTGGGCAAGCACTGTTGCAAAACCTACCGTCAATCGTCTATTTTTATGAGGCTTTTCTTTGCTTCGTTTTGCAATAATGTTTATATGCAGTCTTGTGTCTGTACTGAAGCGTTCCTGTATTTTGGATCAATTTAAAAGTGCCAGTATGTTTTATTCTGGTTAAAGACGCCGTATCAGAGCTCTGCCAGTTCAGGGGAAACTTGGGTCTGATGCAGGAGGACAGGGAGTCCAGACTAACAGGTTCTCCAGCAAACAACCTATGGTGACCTTTGCTTCTGTGTCGCAAGTCAGTGCATGAATGACTGTTGCAAAAGTGTTGGTAAAAAAAATGTTGGCCCAGTAGTGTCCGTTTGATATTAAAGGAAAAGTTTTCTTCAGAGTGACAGAAAAGCTGCAACTGACAATTGTGTTCTTTTTGAGTGATAGCTTGGTCTTTAGTATGCCAGTGCAGTTTTTCCTTTCCATTGTCCACATTCAAAACATACTTACTTTATTATGAAGGATAGAAGGAACTAGAGGTAAATTACATTTTGAAGTTTATACGTTAGTTTTTCAGCTGAAGTTTTTTTTTTTGGTTTTTTTTAGATGACTGAAAATTGATGATAGTGCTTGTCCAGTCATTCTTGTTTGTTCAGCTTTGTTCAGGATTTATTTCTAGCACGGTTTTTCCTAAAATTGTGGTGAGATCTGTGGTTCTGAGTCACCTTAAGGCCTCGAAGACTTTCCTCTGGTCAGGATGTTTGCTCCCAAGTTTGTGTTACTGACCTTTCCACTTTAAAACTTCACCGTCGTCATGCTGGCTACAAGCTGCTGCCTGGTCTTGTCTTCACATCTGTATTCAAAACAAGGTATTATGCATGGCGTACAGGAGTGAAACTTCAACAATATGTTGATCCTTTTACCTCATCCAGAATTGGAGTGACATTTGATGTTAAGTTTATATGCTATTGGTTGTTGTTTTGACGTTGCCAAAGTCTGACACAGAGCTTACATAGGAAGCAATAATTCACTGCTTTAATCTTTTCTAAAATATGCAGTGCCTTGTGGGAATTTATGCTTCAGTCAGTGATATTTTAATATTTTGTCTGAATGCTTTTTGATCAAACAATTCAAGTCAATAGGTTAATAAAACAGAATTTAAAACCAGTTAATTTGATCAAATTAAACTTTATTTGACTATATTGAGGTTGTAAAGATAGACAAGGCCCACGTCGGAGTTAGGATGTTCCCAGAAAGACGCATGTTACGTTGTTACGCAACTTATCACAACGTTATAGAAAAAATGAAAATGAGTGAAGGAAAGTTTGACTGTTAGCAACTTTTTTTGCAGACTGCTCAATCAAAGCCTGCAGCTGACAGCACAAAGGTTTTCTTTTCCTTCGTTTGTCCTTACGTGAGGGACAATGGTAGATTAATATGGTGATTTAGCGGTGCAGGATGTTAGGTAAGTTTTTAAAACAAATGACACAGCCTTTTGTTGAGCAGCTCTCATAATGATAATAATAATAATAATGATGATAACCATCACATACCACGAGATGACACAAGAAAGTTTTAACTTTCATACACGCACACACCAGCCAGGTTGAAAGCTTCATATGTATGTTACCTTTATGTCTGAAACACAGAACCGGACATGTGAAACTGTAGTGTGTGTGTCTGTGTGCTTTTTCTGACACAGTACTCATACCTTTGGAGACACAGATGCACAGCTGCTTCTCAAAATACCCCCACTGGAAAACCCCCCTCTCTCTCTCATCCGTCACTCATCCTCGTTTCCAATCCTCCGAGTGTCCCTCTCTCGCTCTTTCCCCTTTCCATATCACAGGTTATGCATATCAACACTGCTGTATTTGTGTAAGTTTGTAAATCTAAAATAAATCATGAATAATGAGTGAAAGCCAGTGAATAGTTGCCGAGGAATCCATACTAGCAGAAATCGTTCCTTTGGGATTAAGAAGGGAGTTGCCTCATGAACTACATACTCCCCCATTCAAGATGTTTAGCTTCACTATTGCTCTGTTTTAGAAAGTGCCTCTCTTTTCTTTTTCTTTTTTTTGTCCTACTGAAATATGCCTATTTTTCCAGCGGTTTGCTGAATGTCATGAAAATATGTGTATTGTGCAATCGCAGGTCAACTCTCTCGTGCACTTCATAAGAACAAAAACTTGATCTGCTTAGTGTTTTCTTAAGAAACACATTGTACAGCCAGATTTTGAGAAATTAACTCTCCTTCTTTTACCTCAATACTAACCACAGTATAGAAGGTTTTTTATTTTTCTTTGTCTCGTATCTTTTTCTTTATGTTCTTTTCCCTCTCTTTGCAATGTGCATCATATTTAGTGAGTCACAATTTGGCACATAGTTCCTTCATTATTCTGTGGCCCTGCTCCACCTAAAGTACAGCT
This sequence comes from Lipophrys pholis, assembly GCF_963383615.2. Classification (NCBI taxonomy): domain Eukaryota; kingdom Metazoa; phylum Chordata; class Actinopteri; order Blenniiformes; family Blenniidae; genus Lipophrys; species Lipophrys pholis. The sequence goes on from NC_137649.1 coordinate 10,700,135, forward strand.
GTTTCTTGGACTTTTCATCCAACCACAGTTTCTGACTCGGTGAGAACTGACGGTTCAGCTTTTAGCCTGAAAGCACCACCTGTGGCCGAACGTGAAACTGTGATGGATCGCTCTTCTGTTGTAGTTTTCCTGAGATGATGATGATGATGATGTTCCCAGGGCCTTTTTCTACTGTTTGGACTGGTCACTTCTTCAGAGTTTGTTGGGTTCGCAATTCCCTTTTAATTGAACTGAGAAATTACCAATCAAAATCACAATATTGCAAAATGATGAGTTCCCTTCTGGTTTTCAGCTCTGCAAAATCCAATCATGAGTCTAAATTCAACAAAAAAGCTGCAGTGTGTAGGTAAATGCACTTACTTTTAATAAGTGTTTTAGCCTTGATGTGCTACAACAGTACTTTCATACTTAGATATATTGGTTTAATCACATGAGGTTTTTAAATGTAATTAAGTTCTCATTGTTGTTGTTTAGTCTTTTTTCTTTTTTTAAACAAGGTAAAAGTCATTTTGAAAATGACTGTAAATAAAATGGATCAAATCTTTGTATAGGTATGATTTAATAAAAACTTCAGGGAGCCTCTACAAGAGGGCCAGAGAGCCCCATGTGGCTTTGGAGCCGCAGGTTGCAGACCTCTGGACTTGCGTGTTACCCTGAGCTCCTTTTTGCTTTAGTTTTAGATCAGAAGGACACAAGGTTCAGTGTTTTTAAGTGTTCACATCTGTCCGACAAGCAGGAAAGTGTTACTGGAGTGTCCATAAGAGAACGAGTGAGTTGTTGAGTCATGGACGAGCGCAGACTGCTCTGCAAAAGATGTAATGTTTCTATAAATACAAAGTTTTAGCTGCTGCTGTGTCATAAACTAAGTCCATCGTTTTGCTTCTCGGTTGCTGAATACACTTCTAATTGTGTTAATCGTGGAAAGGAAGATGAATTCTACCATAATCTAGTCGGGTCTATCAGAAGGTTGAATCTTTTTAACGAGCTTTTTTTGAACTTGTTGACATTTTGAGCGTCAGACTCGGGCGGACCGGGGATCTTGATGATCTTCTCCATGTCCAATGCGACCATCACTGCTTAACTACCTTTGACTCACTTGGCAGTCGGGACGTCACGAGACAAACATGAACTGTGCCTCTTCTCCTCTGTAATTCAGCTCGAGAATCACAGCACCCTGCAATAGTGCTGCATCAAGTAGTGAACTATATTTTTACTTGAATAAAATATTTCATAGGTTTAAAAGAATATTTTAATAGTGAAGAATAATTAAAATCTTTATAACCACATAGTTTAGAAAATGATTAAAACCTGTCACAGCTCCATTTATAAAATGCCATGGTTGTCCCTGGTAAGATGTTTATTGCATCAATTTCTAAGTTCTGAGCATTTAAAACACAGAACAAACGTGTGTGCACATGTATACACACAGACTTAACTCTATAACACAAACGACTCAGTTTAAGTTGAAAATCTTTTGTGTTATTGTTTGTCTGGTAAACCGCAGTATTTTTTTAATCTTTAAACTCCCACACTTCTAGGTACCCACATAGAATGTTTGACCATTACTGGAGTTTCCATGTGTTGATTTAACGGCGTTCTGCTTGGAGAAAACCTTAATTTTCCCTGGATGAAAGAAATCAATAAACTTTGTGTTGCAGCTTCACACAGACACGGGAAACAAAGGGCCACTTCGACTCTTCTGAACGTTTGGTTATTTGTGAACCTGAGAAACTGCACATTAAAACGTTTGTCCTACCACAGCAGTCTGTCCCCTCATTGCATCATCAGTCCAGTTTCTCCAACTAAATATGAAAGTTTTCTGTACAAATTCTCACCAGCGCAGCTCAGTGCACGGCCATAACCACAGTCCCTTAACATCTTGTTTCAAACCAGCAACCTGTTTTACAGTAATGAGGTTACTGCAGTGCAGATAGAAACCTTCTTTAACCTCTCTTCACTCTCTAACCTGGTTCATTTGTTAGCCGGCAGTCGACTCGAAGGCCGAGGCCTGACCATGATGCTGCAGAATCAGGGAGGGATACCGTCTCTCTGATGCTCACGCTTCTCACGTTTCATTTCCGTCTCCCAAACGTCGGTCTTTGGCATATCCTGACTTCACCTATCTTTGATTGATCCTTTTCTAAGTTGTAATCTCTCTGAGTTTTTGTGTGTACATGTCATTTTAGCTCTTCATTGTTTTCCACATTGACAGTACTTCAAGTCCAACAAGTGACCACACTATTTATTCTGGCGTTTGCAGTATGCTAATGTTTTTTTTCCTTTCTTTCTGTTTGTACAGGAATAGACTTCAAGATCAAAACTGTTGAATTACAAGGAAAGAAGATCAAACTACAGATCTGGTGAGTCCACAAAGCCACTTCACTGAGAAACCGATTCCAGCTTAGAAATACTGACTCAACTTCTAAACTGAAGTAACGGAAGAGGTACTGACTGGTATGTGCCAGTAGGTTCCCAGTGACTTCGTCCCTTATCCTCAGTAGTCTTTGACTGCTGCACAAATCACATTCAGTAATTATTTATTTGACACATTTTCTTGTGTGTATTTCCTTGCCACCAGGGGTGTTATTATGCGCTGCTCTCGATGTTTGACTGGGTGAAGGTGCATGTTAGACTAGCATGTAGTTTATAAGGCACAGGTTCAATCGGTGATTGCCGCACACATCGACACGCCAACTGGAAGTTTTTCATAGATGATAGTTAAAGGATGTTTCTTCTTTCTATAAATGAGAAGTTCGCAACAGTAACTAAGGTGGGCGGGGCTTAGCCAAAGGTCAATTCTGGGTCAGGATTGCTGCTTTGTATCAAGTCTCATCTTTTATATTGTGTTCTTCTTTTTCCATGTTTCATAAATGAACCATGCTCGTATGTGTTATTTCTTCAATTCCAAAGTATGTTTTGGATATCTCTTGTTCCCTTGGTGCTGCATTTGGCTTTAGTTTGAGTGTGAAGGGGACCCGGGTTCAAATCCCAGAAGGAATAGCATCCAGCTTTCAGTTGCACATGATGACTTACAATCACTTCATCATAAGCCAGCAGTTTTCAGGGCTGCAAACACCGTTTTTGTGTGTGGTATCACATAGGAACATCTGGTTGACAAACCTCCCTCAAGCACAGAGGTATGTGAGAACAGGAAATGGTCATCTGTCTGTCGGGACGTCTGCTGCAGGGTTATCATTGTTGTCCACAGCAGCTGGAACTGACGGCTAAACCGCTTCATCTGGCAGGAGTCAAAGACTAAACGAGTTGATTTCTATAAAAGCCAGTGACTGAGATTTACTTTCATAACTCAAATGCAGAAAGTTTTGTGGGAATGGCTACGGCTCGTATCGCAGCATTTTATGACTTGGAAGTTTCACATAGTCAGTTGTGTTTCAAATGGACAAAACAGTAATCAGTAGGAAGACATTTGTATGCAACTGTAAACACATCCCCCTCCTCTTCCATTCAAGGCTAATCTTTCAGTATTATCTAGTCCACAGAGACACCTGTGCTGCCACTCCCACTCTTATGTAAGAAAGCGCTCACAATAGGAGAAAAAAAGCTTTGTGCTGTTTGTTTCACTAGATCATTTAAATACAGTTTGGCCTGCTTCGGGTCTGGGAAATTGTCACAGGAGATTTTACTGTTTGTAGTCAAACAATTAGAAAAATAACTTGTTACCCGTTACAAGCCACACTCGGAGCTCCAGATTTCAGGTCTAAGGCCGTGGCTCTGTATTTTCTCATTTCCTGGAGGGAAAGTGTCCAACACAAACACAAGCAGACATATTTGAGTCAGAGAATAACTTTTCAAATTTTAATATTTAACTTCCGTTTCTGTGTGTCCGACACAAAACTTTGCCCCACGTGGATATAAAGGATCTGTGTTGACCTTATAGAACTCTTGTTCAAATATTTTAGTGACACGTCTGAGATGAGTTTGTAAGTGTAAATATGGATCGGCTCTTAGTCTCTCACACTCGTAAACAAACGATACAAGTGATCTCCCACCTGATCATATTTGATGATGTTTATCTTCTCTGCAGCTGTGTGACCTGGTTTTCTTTTCTGTCTTTTCTCCACCGTGACTCGATTAAATCTTACTGGCATGTCATCTGGCAGTGTGTTCACCATCAGTTTGAGTGGAACTTAACTTTTATTTTGGCTTTTCGCTCAGGAAACCCTGCAGTTTAATGTGCTATTGGAGCTCCTGGGCAGGGCTCTGTGTATCGGCAGTGATGGATGGGAGTTGGCAGGGCTTCCCCAGATAGGGAAATGTCCCAGTCGAGGTGCGTGCTAGTGCAGACGTGTGAGGGACATGGTTAGCCTGCGGTGGAATTGAATGTGTTCGTACGAGGCCCAACTTGACTCCTCTGGCTTTGCTGGCGCCTCCAAACTGAGTTCAAGTTAAATTAAATGAATAATCTGAGTAACGCGAGTCCTCTGAGCAGAAAACAAATCATTGTTGTGAGACCCCGTCTGAAGTGTGCTAATGGGGCGTTGAATATTTAATCGGCATCCATTTGTGATCAAATATATTCCACAAAAAGCTCTGCACATTTCTGGCAACACCTTATGATGGACTGTAACAGGTGTAAATCCAATTTGTCTTGCTTGCACAAAATCAACGCATCATTGACACTCTTCCCCCAAGCAGCCAGACTTGCCCCCCCCCCCCCCCCGCACAAAACAAAATATATCCGTCTATCACGTCTTTAAAACCTTGACTATTCAGCCGTGATATTTAAAGACAGATTAGTTGAGAAATTGGGGCCTCAAATGGATTTTCTTGGGCAGATACAAGAGTATTGCTTAAATTTGTTTTCCTATTTCAGATAGTGTTTCTGTTTGTGGTGGGACGAAGGTTTTTTTTTCTTCTTTTTTCCACAACTCTGCGAAATCCTTCACTTATTTTATAGCCCAGCTGAAACTGCCCTGAAGTGAAGACCTGCAATGCTCATGAATACTTTGTTTTTGGTGTTTGGGAACTGGATTTGTATGAGGGGGGAAAAAGAGCGGCATGTGAGCAAATCTATGTTGTGTGCAGGGACACAGCAGGCCAGGAACGGTTCCACACCATCACCACCTCCTACTACAGAGGCGCCATGGGCATCATGCTGGTCTACGACATCACCAACGCCAAGAGCTTCGAAAACATCAGCAAATGGCTGCGCAACATCGACGAGGTGAGGCGCCTAACATAAAAAAATCCTCTATCTTTTATTCTCCCGTTCGGAGAGTCAAGTGTTTGCACGCTTCTCGCATCTTTTGTTTTCTCTCCGGCACAATGGCCCAGTGATAAATGGTGAGCAGGAATGCAGCCAATGTGACTAACAGGCCGGCCACGATGTGCACAGTTCGCTCCGGAGTGTGTGACTAAATCCCATCAGATGAGCCAGATGTCCATTTGCATCCGTGTCACTGCAGGAGAACCGGAGGTGACTGTTCTGTTTCACTTCCTGGATGTCATGATGAGGAGACGCTCAATTCAACGTCCTCCAGACAGAACAAAGACATGAGTCCTTGTTTTAAACGCTTTTAGTTGAAATAGTGGAGAAAGATGCTAATCCAGTACCAGGTGAGACAGAACGGCTGAACAGTTTTCTCACCGTGAACGTCAACAGACACCCACTAGTGCAGCCCGAGTGCGTGAGCACGTTTATGAGGAAATATTTGTAAATGAAAATTCTGCCATCTGAAAACTGCATCACCTTTGTGCATCTGTGGTTACTACTACTACTACTACTACTACTACTACTACTACTACTACTACTAATAATTAATAATGAGTCTTCAGCTTACCTGCAGTCTCTTTGGATCGTCGTCTTTCTGGTGTTTTCTTTGCTTCTCTGCCTCGTAGTTCACATTGTGTTGTCGACTCACTTCATCTCAGTTGTGAATCACCTGTTGTGCGAGTAATCCTCCGGGATCAAATACACTACATTAGTAAATGTGGCAGATAATAGATATTCCACAATACTAGTCTTCATTTATCCAACAGAACGCTATAGTATCACGACACGCTCTGAGTGGCCAGGCCGGGTCGAACACAACCCACTTTGATTCAGAGGCTTTCTTGTGATTTATTATTTCTTCTTCTTCTTTCTCGCCCTCGCTGTTAAAGTTCTTTGGGGAAAGCAAACACAAGGAACTTCTTGAAGTCTGCCTTGCTCATGCTACTTTTGACGGAAATTTTATTTATTTATTTATATTAGCCAAAAATCCATTTGGCTGCAGCCAGATTAAGGTCAAGGTTCAAGGTTACTTAATTGGTACTTGTTTTACACGTTTTGTGATCATTTGATGCGTCATAACAAATAAAGACACACGATGAACCAAACAAGCAGATAATTGGTCAAGTGAAACAAGACAGACAAGACAGGTGCTCAATGTTCCGCTTTTCACCAATAAATAATTAAGATGAGATCAAAATAGATGAAGAGAAACCACAATAAAAACACAATAAACCTTACAGAGATAAAGGGTTGGGTCACTAACATAAACCACAATAAAAACACGATAGTCAAGAGTCACGATAATAAATAGAGCTAAAAATGGATGAATACAATAAAGTGCAATGTCACTGGGTCTTATTCAGTTCAATGATGGCAACGGGAGCAAAGCTGTTCTTAAAACGCTCCGTCCTGCACCGTGGATCCAGGAACCTTCGTCCAGAGGGGAGGAGCTCGAATTCGCCTCTTAAAGGATGAAGTCACTATTAAGGATTGCTGAAGTTCCTCTGTACCTGTTTAGGGAACAGGACGCCAAGCTCTCACTCACTGCCGGTCGCTGCGTGTGCATGCGCCCAGTCTCTCCGCCAGCCTCGCACGCACCCAGTCTCTCCGCCAGCCTCGCATGCGCCCAGTCTCTCCGCCAGCCTCGCATGCACCCGGCTATTACAAGACTCGATATTTAAAACCAAAAGAAGTCTCTGTGGAGTTTGCATGTTCTGCTGTTGCGTACATAATTTTTACCTCCAGGTGCTCCGGTCTCCTCGCTCGACTCTGTGGTCTTACAATGTGGAAAGTGTTTTTCTTTAAAATGTGCAAAAACCCATTTTTCAGCAGACCTTGAAACTAATACCAAAGGCTTTAATTTTGAAGGCGTCTACCTTCCCTTGTGTTGGTGGGTATGTCCACCAGTGTTTTACTTCAACCCTGATCTCTTGTCTCCACAGCTGTTGATACAGCAGCCGAGTGTAACTTTAAAGTTAAACATGAAAAGAGTATCTTCAAATCTTCCTTTTGTTCTGTTTTTTTCCTCCCAGCATGCAAATGAGGACGTGGAGAGAATGCTGCTAGGCAACAAGTGTGACATGGAGGACAAGAGGGTCGTACCGAAAGCCAAGGGGGAGCAGGTGCGTCCATGAGTTCACCCTGTGGGTTATTGGTTGTTTCGCTGGAGTTGTTTGACGCGTTACAACTCAGAACTGATGTTGTCTTGAAGCCACATGCTGATTCTCAGACGAGCTTCAACCTACAGAATAATAATATAATAGATTGAGGACGAGACGCTGAAAACAGCCGCTGTTTACAAGTTAGATTTGTTTGTGTTTATCTCCTGGAATGGAAACGCCTCTTTACATTGAACACACGGTCTAATTATACTTGGAGAGATTTAAATGGACAAACGTCACTGTGTTCAGATATCAGCAGAGGAAGAGGAAGAGGAAGATGCTCTATGTTGGAAATTATGTAGATTTTTTTCCCTCCCATCAGCTTGAACAACTGCAGAGAATCTTTATCAGTAAACTGTCTTCTTCCAACACGTTTTCTGTTAGAATCGTTATTATTACTCAGTTTAAATTGATATCGAAGTCCAGTCAAATTAGATTTATCTATTTTTGATTTATTTTCTGTCACTGTGTTTTTGGTGTGTCTTTACAAGCTTGTTTTAAATGCACTGGAAATATTTACAAATTAATATTTAAAAGTGATGCAACTTAGAGTAAATCATTGACAGTTGTTGTTATTCTTGTCTGGGTTGATAATAACATGTTCTTTTGTTTCATAATATGAATTCACCCACAAAGAAATAATCTACACACATTTCTCTGTTTGTCTGTTAATCTGCAGGTTATAAAACTGGTCTTTAATTATCTTTAAATGTCGTCGTGTCGAGAGTTTATTCAGATGTTTGTCTCACTCAGAGCTCATGACGAGCACAGATTTAATCAGGCGCAGAAAACATCCGACAGTCTAGAGATTGAGCACAGTCAGATCTGTTTACACACACACACACACACACACACACACACACGCACACACACACGTGTGTGTGTATGAGTGATACCTGATCTCCGGATCAGCAGCTTTATTTTTGGGCTTCTTCAAAGCGCGTCCTGACCCGGTGCGTTTCCCTCTGTGCAGATTGCGAGGGAGCACGGCATTAGGTTTTTTGAGACGAGCGCCAAGGCCAATATCAGCATCGAGAAGGCTTTCCTCACGTTAGCAGAAGACATCCTCAGAAAGGTGAGTGACGGGAAGCACAGTGTTCACCGTCTCCTTCAGGATTCACCTTCTCCTCTCTCCAGCTCGCCTCTCTCTGACCAAAGGCGTCGCATTGATTCATGCAGAGAATCCTGGGATGAAAATGAAGCATTTGTTGGTTTGATGTTTGTGTCTGATCAGATTTGGTGTCGTGTGTTTGTGTCACAGACGCCCGTAAAAGAGCCCAACAGTGAAAACGTCGACATCAGCAGCGGAGGCGGAGTCACAGGCTGGAAGAGCAAGTGCTGCAGTTGAACACCTCCTGTTTCACTCACTAACGCACACAATCACACACACACACACACACACACAACACACACACACTCTCCAACAAAGACACACACACGTACACAAACACACACTCACTCACTCTCTAACTGCTAACTCTCTCGCCCCCTAACCTGTCTCATGAGTTTTCTTGCACACTGACACTCTCTGTCTCTTATCAGAATAAAACAATAAACCACCTCACTTGTTTAAATCCCCCCCCCCCCTTCCTCTTACTCCTCCTCCCCCTCCTCTTCCTCACCATATTTCCTCCACTCTGCATTTGATGATTGTTTATTTCTGATAAAAAGAGAAATCGAGTCATGTTTCTTGTCATTTGTTTTAAAGGTTGTTAAAAAAAAAAGAGGAAAACAGTGTGAAAAGACCAGCTCATATTTTTATTATATCCTTTGCCTGAGCACACCTGGTTGGACACCCTCACCCCCCCTCTCTCTTCCTCCTCCTCCCCCTCCCTGAACCCCACCCACCCACAGCACTCACTTCAGTCAGAGGAATTCAAAGTGGAAAAAAACAAAAGGAAAAAAAAAAATCAAACAAAAAAGACAAATGTAGGATTAACATTTTGTACACTTAGTGAGGTTTCTGTTGTCTAACCGTATTTGGTCATTTACAATTTGTTACCAAGTGACAGAGGCGTGGCGAGCCCCTTTTGTATGTGGGGGGTTTTAATTTTGTCCTGTGCCTTATATGGAAGACAGGGGCGGGGCTGTGTGGTGGGCGGAGCCACATCCACCCAATGAAATTACAATTTAATAATCTGCACGTTCAGGTTTTCGTCAAGGAGCCGAAGTGCAGCTAAAGAGTTTGAATTTCTCCTCCAGCCAAGAGAACGGCATTATACAGTATGTCCTGTTTATCAATGTTTTATTTTTATCTGTATGATTTATTTTTTCTTTTATCTTTTGTTTTGGTTCCCTGTTTTTTGTTTTTTGTTTCCTGCATGCAGATTTCTTTGGGTTGGAAAGCGTTTCTGTAACATTGTGTAACGTTTGCCACTGGGTAACTGTGGGCGGGAGGTACAGAAGTTCTCTTTGGAAATTCAAACAGTTTTGCAGATCCATTAAAAATAAGCTTGTTTAAGTTAAGTTGTTGTGTAGTTTGATGTCTCCACTCGTGTGTCCGGACGGTTTGCACGCTTTCTGATTCAGGAAATCAGACTTGACACCTCATTTATACGTTTTGAAAACTAAACACACTGAAGGGAGTAAAAACAACAAAATTGCATATAAATACCTCATGATTCGTTGCTCCACACATAATTATTCCTGTTTCATCATGTGCAACACTTGGTATGAAGACAAGTGTTTCTATTATCAGAATACAAAATGCAAAGTATTGTCAAGTTTGCATTATTGGTATAGAAATGTAAAAGTTCAGACACTTAGACGACCCCCATGAAATGAAAAATCTTTTCAACAGTTTATATCTTCTATGAGTTAATTGTTTATTTATGTGGTGGAAAAATAAAAGATTAGGCTAAACAGTAGCTGGAAAGTAGGAAATTGATTGGTCCAGAGAACGAAACCCCAAAAGCAACAACTTGAATTCAGAGTTGCAGAAAGAACGAAGAGTGAGAGGGCAAAGATGGGAGACGAGAGGCAAAATCTGATAGATCGATGTGACAGGAATTCTCCCATTTCACCAGACACAAAAACCCCTCCGCTAAGTCTTTAAAAAAAAAAAAAAAAAAAAAAAAAGAGGCTGTACATAAAATTTATTCTACAAGATCCAAAAGTGCCTGATATTTACACTTGAATATTATTCAATTCTCAAATATTTATATTTTGTAACTAATTCCTTTGAGTTTCATCTGAAGTAGTTTTAGTTGACCTTAAGTGTAACAAATGTTGTACCTTTTAAATCTAATAGTGTCTTGTACATTTAATAACATCAGTAAATCTTAAAAACGGTCTTAAGGTCAAATTATAGAAAAACTATAAAGTATTGAGGTTTCCATGGAAACTTTCTTAAATGATCCTTCATGGATTCCAGCTGTACAAAATCAATTTCAAAGAGACCAAAATCACGAGATTCTGAGTTGAGGTTTTGAACTTTGTGCAAATACAGAAGTTGCTTTTAAAAGAGATGTTGAAATTAAACCCATGGCCTAATCGGATTAATTGCCATTTCTTCAATATCAAGGAGATCCACTTTTAAAATGGGACCATGTCAGACACGCAGGTCAGTGTGGCGCTCTCTGGTGGCAGCAGGCTGCAACAGCCGCTTCAGAAATTAGGGTTTGAAAAAGTTGATTTAGAAAGCAGACACGACTCTAAAGAAAATAATTCTCTGGAGTAAAACTGCACCTGATCCTTGAAGCGTTGTGCTTCATGTTTTTACAGTCTCTCCTCACATGAGTTCACACTTTATGCAGCTTAGATATAAATCAAACGCTCAAATCTGTAGTGCTTAGAGGAAAAAGGAATAAAAAGAAGGACTCCGGTGTGACTGTAGAACCTCTTTACATTCTTTTATTGATCACCCTCATCCCCGATCCCAAACCTCCCGGAACAACAATGTACACAAAAATAAACTCTCTGCATGAAAAACACAAAACCAGTGCAGAACGACAGCGGTCACAGAGAAGTCCGTAAAAACTACATTCAGAGATCTTTCCTACAAAGAGAAGTAAAAGTAGTACAGCGGGTTACAACTTTGTAGTGATGTGTGATCACAGAGTCCAGTCCTCCTTCAGCACAGCGATTCCTCCCCAACGTCACGATGCGGATGAGACCAAGTGACGTTTTCTTGTCTGACATAGTGGAATAAAACGCCACCAAAAAACAACAACAAACTACTTCTGTGGGGTCATGAGTGTCAAGAAACAACTCGCCTATTTAGTGCTTTGGTTGAGAGACAGCATGAAGTCTAAATTCAACAACAACAACAACAACAACAAACACAGTCATTAAATCTAATCAGAGTCCTTGGATTAGTGTTCAGAGTCACATATTGACGGAAGGCAGCAGCACTGAGGACTGACGAGGGCCTGCCCAGGAAACAAAAACTAAAATCATCTTACAGGGAAGAGAAACAATTATTTACATCCACTGTATACAACTTAATTTATAAATACATTTTAAGTATAAATTAGAAAAAAAAAAAAAAAGAACAAAAATCCTACTGTAGTTCATTCAACTCCTGCTGCTACTCTCACTTTAAAATGCCAGTCTTGATTATTAGAACCCCCTTTAATATTTGGTGAAAGATAAGAAGAGAAAAATCATCAACAAGGCACAGCAATGAATAATTAGAGCAAATCTTCCCAGCAAATCTCTACAACACTACAATCCCCATTGCAACAGAGATTAAAATATAAATTAAGAATTTTTTTTTTTCATTTTAAACCAGTAAATGTAATTCTCACACTCAAACAGCATCTACACTCTAGCATCACCAGCTACAGTTTGTGAAATAAATTAAGGCTTAAAAAAAAAAAAGGGGGGGGGGGGGGGGGTGATACGCAAAGCACCCTGTTGTTTTCCCTGCTTCCTTTTCCTCTCGGGCATAAAAGCAGAGATAAAAACACATTCAACTGAGAAGAGGAGCAGATTAAAGCTTCTGCTTCTGTCCAGAGGTGATGAAATCCACCCGATGGCAAGATGACGTGTTTCATGTTTGACTTTAGTTTTGTTCCAGATGATCCTTAAATCAATAACTTAATCACAAGCTCCTCTGTTGCCTCGACCCCCGGAACCACAAGGAAACACAACTTTAAGTAGTTTAACTCAATACTTCTTCTAATCAGAATTTCAATTCAGTGATATCTGGCAATAAAAAGTGCAACAAAAAGAAAGAAAGTTAATGGAGCCAAAAGGAGCAAAAGAGTGATTTGGGGTTTGTGCTTTTAACCAAACAAGACCTAAAAACCTCTTGAAAGGTTTTTACTGCCACAGAGTATTCTAGAGTATTAGTGGTGCTTGCAGGCAGATGTATTGACCTGCAGCAAAGCTGAGCGATTACCAGCGAGCTCACAGTCCGCAGCCTGTGTCCACATGGAGTTTGATTCCTGGATAAGAGCGGAGGCCTTAGAGGGAAGCAGGAGGAGACGTTCATGCTGCTGAAGTCTGTCCTCACCGTCAGGTTTTCACTCCAAAGTCTCACATTAACAGCCGTCTTTGTCAACAATCAGCAACTTTGCAGGTGCTGATTTTGTATTTTTATCACATGAGGAGTTACGGCCGCTCTGTCACGTGCTGCACCGGCGCCGTGGCGCCATGAGGACTCAGGCTTTCCCTCTTCTCATTCAGCAAAGTCATTTTAATGCTTTCATTTGTGTTTATGCGAGTGTGTCCTACCAACATACTCTCCTATGATCAAAGCTGAATCTCTGTCCTGGAACCCCCCTCCACGCCTTCTGGCACACGTACAAAACCGTTCACACGTAGACCAGATCCCGGCCCTGCGTGTTCTCCTGGCCCGCGCCCTCAGAGTCCGCCTCGTCCTCGCCGTCGCCGTCACCCTCGTACTCGATGGGCTTGGGGCAGCTGTACGGGTGCCCGTTGTCATCGAAGAAGCGGCGGAAGGTGAACTCGTAGAAGGCGTGCTCGGGGTGCTTGCCGTTGCGGAACCAGCAGTTGAGGGTGTCGTTGAGGTCGTCCTCGCCGTCGCTGTCGCTGCTCCACATCTTCTCCGGGTCCACGGGGTCGAAGTTGGACGTGTCGGTGGAGTGAGCGATGGTGGGGATGTACGGCGCCGCCTGCTGCCGCTGGTCGCTGGAGAAGTCCACGCTCTTGAAGAAGGGGTGGGCTTTGATTTCGTCGGCGCCGTTCTTCCCGAGGCGGTCCTCGGGCCCGCGGCACAGCTGCACGATGAGGTCCGACGCCTCGGCGCTCAGCTTGGCTTGTGGGGGAACGAGCAGCGTGCTCTGCCAGTTGATCACCTGTTTCCCAGGGAGAAACAACGTGAGGAGACAGAGGAGGAGACACATTTCATTGCAGGCGCCTCGCATACCTTCAGCTGCGTCTCCAGGGGCGTGGTCGCCAAGAAAGGGGGCTGTCCCACAACCATCTCGTACAGGATGACGCCCACACTCCACCAGTCACAGAGCTGCGTGTATCCTGCAGAGGCAAACGCAGTAAACACTTTCTCTGAGGAGGTTCTGGAAAACGTGTTGTAACTGGTGCAGCAATCAGAGTTCAGCTTGAAGAATCACAAACAGTATTTATTGAAGTATCTGCTTCAGATGAATGAAGCCTGATACTGATGTTGGTACTCCTGGAAGCCGAGTCCCACTGTACCTGTCCGGAGCAGCACTTCTGGAGCGATGTAGTTGGGCGTCCCCACTAGAGAGTGCGCTAAACATCGCTGGTGCTGCCGGGCCTTCCTCCTCTCCAGAGGCTTCAGACGGTCTGTACAGCGGCAGTTGGCCGGATCCTCCCACTCTTTACTGAAGTCCATGCTGTCCTGCCGCACGTGGTCCCCTGGGAGGGGGAGAGAGGGGAGTGTTGACAGATAAATGTACATTAAACAATAAGAAAAAACCCGTCTGAAAGTGAACAGACCATCTAAAATAACGAGGCCGACAACAGAAAATTAATCAGCAAACGTGAATCAAGACATTTCTAAGTGAAAAGGACATAAATAAAATAATAATTCCTTTGTGAAACCATTAGTGAGTCCAACAGCGAGAATATCAAGAGTCAGCTGAAGCATTTTGAAGAACTACGTTCCATGCATCTAGAAGGTTCCTCGTGGAGCCGCACACATCAACAATCGTATTGAATGATACTAACCACTCTGGTAATACTTGGAGTCGTGTGTCCAGCGGAAACCAGTGCACAGACCAAAGTCCGTCAGCTTTATGTGTCCGTCTCGGTCGATGAGGATGTTGTCGGGCTTGATGTCTCGGTGGATGAAGCCCATCTTGTGGACGCTCTCCACGGCACAGGTGAGCTCCGCGATGTAAAACTGGGCCAGCTCCTCCTTAAAGATTCCCAGCCGGATGAGGAGGCTCATCATGTCCCCTCCAGGAATGTACTCCATGACAAAGTACAGGTTGTCCTTATCTTGGAAGGAGTAGTAGAGGCGCACCACCCACTCGTTGTCGGCCTCAGCCAGGATGTCTCGCTCGGCTTTGACGTGAGCCACCTGGTTCCTCAGCAACACGTCCTTCTTGCGGAGCGTCTTCATGGCGTACAGCGCTCCCGTGTCTTCTTTCCTGGCCAAGCACACCTCGCCAAACGCTCCGATGCCCAGAGTTTTGATTCGTTTGAACATGGATTTGTCCATCTTGGCCCGCTTCAGCCGGATGTAGTTGGATTCTTTTTGACAGAGCATCATGCGCATCTGCTCCTGGGCTTCTGAGGACAAACCCACCTGAGGACGAAACAAAAGCCGTCAGGAAAACAAAGAAACGAATCACATGTCCGGGTTAGACAGGTGCATTGGAACCTAGATGCAGCTGTACATCTCCATGTTAAATAAAACCATGCAGCAGTGTCACGACCAATCAGACAGAGCTCATCGGGTCGCATGCAGTCTCCCCTGCCACCGTCTGGGTTTACCACGCTCTCATTGACAAGGCAGCGCATGCAGGATGCGTTCACACAGTTATCAGATCAGAGCAGACAACTAATTAAAAAATATTTCAGTTTGACATTAACATATTCAACATTAAACAGCACATTGAATGTTGAAGACATACGACGGGCCTCAGGACAACAATGCTCTCGCTAGAGTTTTAACTGGTTGAGAACTCACAAAGAGTTTATGAAACGTAGAACAGGAATCACTTCAATCATACTAAAGCTGACAAGTGTGAACCCAATCATAAAAATTTAAGAAAAATAAATAAATAAATGAAAGTCTAGCAACATGACATGTTTCGCTGATGATGTGTGTTGTGTTGTGTTGTGTTGTGTTGTGTTGTGTGACCGGACAGCAGATACTTTTACCTTTTATATCAGCTGTTAGTGACAGCAAGGAAGGAAGGAGAGAAAGATAGAGGAAAAGCAGCTGAGAAGAAACAAGAGCAGCAGGAAACAGATCAGTGACAGATTACACAGCCATGAAAAGAGAGCAAACAAGACTGGAAAATAGAAAAAAGTTGAAAAACATATTTGTAACTGGGCGTGTTGTTTTATTAAAATCAGCGTTCCTACCCTTTGCATCTCACTTTCCAGCTGCTTCCTCCTGCGAATCCGCTGCTGATGGTTCTTCAGAATGTTCTCCACGTGTTGCTCCATGAAAAACTTGAAGGCCTGGGGAGAATACAGATTGACCCTTCCGGACTCCCCCCTCCGCTCCTCGTCTTTCTTGCTTCGGCGAACTGGAACTGGAGATGTGGTGATTTGCTTGTTCTCCTTCTCAGTCGCTGCTCCACTTTCCGGGCTCTCCGAGGTCTTGGTGCTGTCACCGCTGCTGCTCTCCTCTTCAGGGTTTTCCTCTCTACCCACGAGTCTGTTGGCCCCGGGGTCGTAGGCTGGAGGGGCGCCAGCCTGCTGCTGCAGCAGGTGCTTTGGGTAGGGTGGAGGGGGGCCCTGGTAACTGGGTGCTTCTGCTGCTCCAGAAATTTGACGCACAGGCGCGGGGGGTTCTGGGTAGGCGGGTGCAGCTGCAGGTGGGGGTACCTGCCAAGGTGGGTGAGTCGGAGCGACGGCAGTGTGCAGTTCAGGTTTCTGTACCCGCATGCTTTTCACGGGCTGTAGGATGGGAGCCTGTGTGATGGCAGTAACCGTGGTGGCGGAGGGCTGCGAGCTGGCAGAGTGAGCGGTTCTGCTGTTCAGCTGGTGGTTGTTGAAAGAGTTAGAGCGGACCGGCTTGTTGTGCTGCCATGACGGGGACAGATCCTGGTTGTTGCCATTGCCAGAGGACGACTGAGGCTGGTTGGAGGTCAGAGGTCCCTGGGGCCAGGACTGAGGAAGACCGATGCTGTACATGTCCAGGTTGTGACTGTTTCGGTTGGGAACCAGCATGGACTGGGGGATGTTTCCCCCGTTCAGGTAAGAAGGAGAGGATGCAGGTCCTCCTGCCTGCATCTGCTGGTCAGTGGGACTGTGCCGGCTGCTCTGATTGACCGGGTACGGCGGAGGAGGCTGTCTGCTGCCTCCTGCCATGTAGTCCTGCTGAGCAGAGCCATTTTGAGACCAGTTGGAGGGGAAAGTGAACTTATTTCCCCCTGAGCTTTGCATTATGATGGGCTGGTGGGCCACAGGAACTGGACTAATC
This sequence comes from Lipophrys pholis, assembly GCF_963383615.2. Lineage (NCBI taxonomy): Eukaryota > Metazoa > Chordata > Actinopteri > Blenniiformes > Blenniidae > Lipophrys > Lipophrys pholis. The sequence continues at coordinate 10,717,080 of NC_137649.1, forward strand.
CCACGCTGATTCTGAGACGCTCCCGTCGGGTAACCTTCGGGCCACGCCCCCTGGGGTACTGGCGAGATGCGGGGCACAAGATACTCCATGTTTCCAGAGTAGCGCTTTGTTGATGGGTTGCTGTCCCAAGACGACGTGGGAGCCATGGCCCCCCGGCTTGGTGGAGGAGTGACACTGCGCACCTGAGGCGGCAGAGGAGGGTTGACCCTCTGGTTGTTGGCAGGGTGGCCCTGATTAAAGGCAGGAGGCGGGCCGGGGCTGTCTGAGCGGTACATCATCCCATCCACCACCAGGGGACCATGTCGAGGTGCTAGAGACTCCTTCGAGCCCTTCCAGCTCGGTCTCCTCAGCACGGCCTGTGAGATATGAGAAGCTCCTGTAGAGACACAAGCAAAACATACATTCACTTGTAAAACATGACAGCTGTTTTTTTGGTGTATATATTGTGTAAATACTCACATAAACACAACATGGAATGTATTTCAATAACTCATAGCTATTTGTGTAGTTACACTGTTATTTGGAATGATACAAATACTTGAATTATAACAGATTTAATTTTTACAGTTTGCTTTGTTTGTTGTAATAGATAAATGATAACTGGCAGACAGTCATTTCCAAATCACCAGAAGTTATTTTCCATTCAACCTCTTTCTTTAAATGACACAATGACTCGTGCCCTCAAACACATGGCTATCCCATTGTTGAAAAAAAAGCAAAAATTTTGCCAAGAAAACTTGGCGGGTAATAAAAGAAGTTATTCACCGAACACTGTTTACATACCCGGGGGTTTCAGGCCTGCAGTGGAGGGGTTTGCAGCAGTCATTTGTTCCCTCATTGGGTCCTGGTAGCTCGGCTTACTCATATAATCTGTAGGTGCACCCCGAAGGTTGCTTGGCTTGAGAAAAAAAGAACACATTCAGAGTGTGAGCTATGTTAATGATATAATTGGGAAATGAGCCACAAAGTAGTCAATTAGGAAGTGGAATGAATGCCTGCCTGATGCACATCAGGTGACTGTGTTTACTATGGAAGTCACAGCAGTTTGTTTTTCAAACAAATCAAACCTGACCAACCAATTAGAAAACGTACATTGTAGAGGCTCATTAAAGATAATAACAGGCTTTCATAACATCTTTCATTCAGACAGCCAGATCTCATTCACCTGACACATCAAAGTACATTATTTTAGGAAGCAGAGGCTCTAAACTTCTAACATTCAGTTGCAAACAAACCAAAAGACAAAATTCTAACTAGCGAAGTGCAATACCTGTTGCTATTTTTCATTTTCCCCACACACATTTTACAGATGTTTGTTACAGTCGAACATCACTCCACCTCATACCTGAATGGCATGCGTGCAACCAAAACAAGTGTCAGGTACCAACAAAGGAAGTGCTCATATTGTCAAACTGTACAACTTGTCATTCCACTTTGCATTCCAGTCATTTTACACAGAATTCTGTTGCAGACAAAGCGCACCACGCCATTACGCTCAGTTACACAGATATGTATAGACTGACATTTCCCCACAATCTTTTGCAAGAACCTGGAAGTGTGACAACAAAACAAAAACGGGCTTCTTACCTCCTCAAAGCCAGCACATGGGGGCTCCAACAACATGTGTTTGTTAACATCAGAGCCTGATGTGTTGGACTCGTTGGCGAAAGGCAGCAGGGACTTGCGTATCTCCTGTAAGGCCTTCTGGTAATGGTTTTTCGGGTTGCTGCTGCGCCCCTGCTGCCTCGGATCTTCCGGGTGCATTTTCACAGGTAAACCAAAGTCTCCTTTCGGTGGGTCGGAGGGTTTGGACAAGTTCCGCAGACTATTCCGTATCTCCTGCAGCATTTGCTGGCTGTTGCCGCTATAGTTGCTGGCTGGGAACGTCTTGGGCCTCATCTGTCGGTATCCTTCGGGTTTCTCCCCCCTCTTCATGTAAGAGCATTTATATCAACAGTGATGTGGATGAAGAGTACGTCACTACTCCTGGGATAGTGAGAGTCGCTGATATCTGCCCTCACATCTGCACGCTGCTGCTGGAAATAACACAAACACATGGTTAGATAAACAAGCACTCCAAGTAATGTCATGCTACCTAACAAGTTAGGCAAATATGATGGAGGGAGGTCAATTGAAAGGGTTACAAAAAACTTCTTTGATGAGGTTATATTTGCTGGTGAGTGCTCACCAGGAGATATCACAACACACCAATCCTTAAAATGTTAATACTTATTTCCTGAATGTTTCTGGACCAACTTTAAAATGGGTTACTTTAAAACACTTCTTAGTTTTGTACAAGGAAACACCTTGGACAAATTTCCATAGATTATTATCATTATTATTTTTTAATCATAAATCAGTCTTATTTGTCCCTAACTAAAATGCTGAGGTCTAATTACAGTTGCTTAATACACACTTTACTTTTTTAATTCATAACCTATTAATACTTTATAAGCGCATATTTTTCCTACCTATGTTCCAATCCGATTGATGGCATTGTTTTTTGTTTGTTTTTTACATCCTATTACAAACATTACCATCAAATCTTTTAAGTTTCTAACACAGCTCAGTAATTATTTCCAACTTTAGCTGTTGTAGATTTGACTTTTGATCAGTTTTTTATTATTGGATTGCCTTGAACTGCTCCAGCGTGCCAACAGGTTTACTCATTTTGATCTTATGAGACATTGACCGTGGTGCTTCGGCATGAACTTGCTGGACAGCATTTTAAAGTAGATAAACTTACCTGGACTGAAACCGTATCCTCCTCCTCCTCCTCTCCTCTCCTCTCTACTATTTAGAGTAGCATCACATGCTAACAGAGCGGCTACCTCCATGCTAATTCCCCTGCGTCAGGCACCTGCGCGTTAACTACTCAAGCAGCCTGTCAAGGTCACAGAAAAGTCACCAAAACCGGGAGACCTTTCTGTCAGAGGCTGTGGATATGGTAAGTTCAGTGTGCACTGAGTCAAATTGAGCCCGTGTGGTCCGCGGCCTGTGCGGCTGGAGGCGTCCATTAGCTCCGGAGCTAATCCAACAACAGGTCGCACGCTAACCTGTTAGCTCGAGCTGAGAACGGTGAGAAAACTCACCGCGTTCCTCCTCCGCGCGCTTCCTTCTTTTACCCAATAATTCTTGTTTGTTGTGGGCTTCTCCCGCCGCGACGAGGACGTAATTCAAAGTGAGAAATGTCCCCGTCGTGCCGTGCTGTCTGGCTCCTTGCCGTGTTGAATTCCTGGGATGTCTGAATGACAAGTACAACTAGTTAAACGCACCGTGACTGGTGCTCAACCTCCGGCTCGCGACACAATAAAGGTCGCACCTGACGAGTGACTCTCACGAGACTTTTCTCAGTCACATACTGTATTCCTCTTTTGCCTTGTTCAATATGCCAATTTCTATTGTTTTACATTAATTTATAAAATTCTAAGTTGATTTTATATTCATTCTGTTGTAATTCAAGCCAGACAGAGTTCTGTTAAAGAAATATGTATTTTTATTCTATGAAGCAAGACAGGTTTCTATTCAAGAAAGATACTGATTTTATTCTGTTAACTTTGTTATTTTGCCATTAAAAATAAATTGCTGAGTAATACTTTTTTCAATGTGTTTGTATCACAAATAATATGCATCTCCTTAAATAAAAAAATGCGGAATAAATAGGTAATTATCTAATTGTTATACACTGTGGAAAATTACTCTGCAATAGCAGCTTTGGACGGGGCCTCACATCCTTGCTGGTCAGCGATTGGAACCAGAAAGAAAAATATCAATAATTCCTTCTCATTTACATTTATTGATAAATCGAATGGTGGCTTGTCTTCAATGTAAAATTGTTGTCTGTGATAATATTCATGGTGTGTGGCATAGAGACTGTCCTGAAATGGAAGAATGTTGGTTGGATATACTACAAAAACTAAGGAATATTTGTGATTTAGTTACATTTGGACCCAAATTGTCTTTGTGTGTGTGTGTCACACTGTAGGACTCCTTTCACAAGCTCTGGGATCCATATTTAGAGTATCTTGGGCCTGAGCTGGTAAACACTGGTAAATGTTCATATTTAAGCCCACTGCTGGTTGATTTTTTTAAATGTTGCCTTCACTTTTTGTTTTGACAAGTCTGTTCTTTTAAATATGTTTAAAAACTAGTGTCTATGTGAAAATAGCCAATCTAATTCATCATGCATTCACCTGTAATCAATACCTTTGTTTTTTTCTTGTACAAATCTGTTGTGTAGGTGTCTGAGCCACTCCATGCTGTTGTTTAAGCTTGAAAAAGAAATAAAAACATCTACAATGCTACAAAGATTCAAACACAAAAGACCTCTTAATCCAAGTCTGAAACTAAAGAAAGATGGTAGCCAGGTAGAAATATCTGAAAGCTCTCCTGTTTTCTAAAAATGATTTTAGATCCATATGCACTGTACGTATTGGCTTTTTTTGATGAGAAGTACTTTATACTGCTTTGTTTAAAAAAACATAAACCTGAGACAAATACAGCTACTGTCTTGACTTTAACTACATATAAATGTTTTTTTTTAAAAATCATTTCAGCTCCTCATTCACGTCACTTAAAGAACTCCTGCTTACCTGCTAAAAACAAAGAAATTGCATGTTTTATATACAGTACACATTCAAAGATTATGCTCATGTTTCAGTCAATACAGTTCCAGAATGTTTTTTTAAGAAGTGTTTTATTTATTTTAAAGTTATACATTTAATTCATACAAAATGTTTTGCTGTGGAAACAATTCAGTTGGAATGATTTACAAAATCCTGAATAGATGTTGATCACTGAGACTCGTGCCCGAAGGCAAATTACACAAGCAAACCAAAAGTCTCATCATACAGTGTTTGAGCCAAACTGCATCAACAGACAAAATAATCTTCTATTGTGCCTGAAATAAACATCTTCATCCGCATCTCCTGTGGCCTCGCAGCTCCGCTAAACTGGGACTTGTCTGTTAACAAACACAGCCTCTCCGTCGGTCCCGCAGACAAGACACTGTCCCAGCACGTCCAGGCTGTTGACGGGGAGCGTCTGGCTGGGCAGCATGTGAGTGGTCTCCAGACGGCCTTTACTGGAGTCTCCGCTGAGCCAGGCACTGATCAGGGACTGGTTCCCTCCAGCTGGAGCCATCGCACTGCGAGACATCATACTGCTGCTCCTGCCACCTGTGAAGACAGTTAAAGAGAAGAGCATAAAATAACCTACTACAAGACACCATGTCCCTTTATTATCTCACAGCCTGATAGTTATTATTTCATATATTAGTTTACTGAGATTATCTAGTTGACATCAGGGACTTCTATTCAAGAGGGGCCTGTCATACATACCATATTATATTTAAAAATAGGAGTGCAGGCTGGACTGTCTACATTACATGTAGGAGGGGAGGTAATCTGGAAGTAGTTCAAGGATGGATGAAGGTGTATTATAGATAATAATGGCCAGTTAACCAGAGAGTACAGGATACATATGGTGGCTAGTGAGGGATTGACATCCAGTTATGAACCCTAATGCAACATGATAGACAGCATCCAATATGTGTAAAGAGCAGGAAGATCCATTCATATAAACAATATCAAAGCACCATCTGCAGTCAGGGGATACTCACAGTACTATGGACAATAACCACATTTTGCTAATTTATAGAATCAGTTTAAAAATATATAACTACCTCTGCTGACATTAAGCAATAAAAGTGATTGGTCTTTGTACAAACTTTTAATGACAGAAAACTATTAGTGTTTAAAAGGATATACTTCATGTTAATTATCAAAATCTTACTACTATTTATATTTTCAATTGTACTAAATGAAGGTAAAACAAGCATTTTACACTAATACATATGTGCTGTTGAATTTATTCAACGAACCTACAGGACTAAAGGCTGCCGTTGGCAACCTGTTTTTGCACATTTTCCACATCTCCAGCCCAAGACGACAAACAAAAATGATATTTTTCATCTGATCTTGCTCATGCAGCTTAAGTACCTACCTCATGAGGATTGTAAATGTATGTAGGTAAAAGATCTGACATCTCATTAAAAGACTTGTTTTTTGTTTTTCAATACAAAGGTAGTACTTTGCAGGGTGTAACTGATGTAGTGTCATTTCAAAGTCTAACCAAACACCATAGAAGCCAATTAATCTCTGAAAACAAAACTTTCCTTGAAGGAAGGAGGGCATGTCTGAGGGTGACGAAGTCTCCCAGTGCAGCAATGAGCCGTCCTCTGAACATGTAAACAGATGATCTGGGTTGGTTGGGTGAAAGTGGACTTCCCACACTGTTTAGAAAATAAGAAAAAACAAAACATGAATCAATTCATTAGGCAACATGCGACAAAGTCATAAAATGCATTGATCTTCCCACAACAATTCCTACTTTCAGCAGAGTGCGCCTCCATGAGGGAGAAGGGTGTGTTTCCTTGCCGTACATCCCAGACACAGAGCATGCCATCCTGGCCTCCAGTGGCTATGATGTGCTGCTGGTTTGGGTGTCTGTCTACACAGTGTAGAGGGACTCGATCCCCTGAGCTGAAAAAAATACCACACTCAAGTAAAATTTCATTGAGCCCAACACTAAAATAAATCAATAAATAGAATTACACAAAACAGGAAAATCCTTCTGAATGCGTCTTACAGGGAGAGGATTTGAGACGGTGAACTGCTTTGCTGTCTGAAGTCCCACAGCTTGAGCTGGCCAATTGAATTCACCGTCAAAATCTCTGTAGTCCTCAAGTACGTCACTGCGTGGATTGTGCTGCTGTCTGCGTTATCTTTCAAAACAAGTGTTTCGGCATATTTCACACAAGTGTAAATCACAGAAATCTGTAATCCTGTATGAATTTCCCCCTAACCGGATAATCTGGATTTTGATCTCATATTTACCGATGACTCGAACCACTCCTCCCTGGTCTGCTCTGAAAACAATGATTCTGCCGTCTTCGCCAACAGAAACAATCTCCGGACTGCTGCACACGACACCTGTGCAGGGAGCGTTGTCACACGGGTAACGATGCGCTCTCGACCAGTGCTGAGCGTTTGATAATGTCTGCAATCAAGAGAAACAAAGACAGGACATGACACAACAAGGACATGTATCTTAAAACAATTACACAAACAGGCAAAATGGGGGAAAAAAAAAAAAAAAGTAACATCAAGTCACAAATCAGTTGTTGTTTTTGGATACATTCACTTCAGGATTTATAAAATCATACATAAAATATCTGGGGGGGCATGCTGGAATATGAAATATCTGTTAGTGCTATTTGGCACTGAGAGTTCTTCTGATCACACAAGGCCCTTCCATTGCTTAGTCTCGAAACATTCATTCTCCATTCATACGACACTTCTGGGTTTACGTCATCACGCGGTTCAGGCATGCGCATTGGTCCAAGCATTTCACGTCGAGAAACACGCTGCGCGCATGTGCATTGACAGCAAAAATGGCGTCCCCGCTAAAACGCAAACAAGCAGAGCTCCTGAATGAGGAGGAGGGTAAAGTCAAAAGGAGGAGATACGATGTGCGGCCACTGAACGCGAACAGGACCAGGGACGGAGAATTCAGCACACTAGTGCAGGAAATGAGAAGTGTCGACGAGGAGAAGCATCATCTGTACTTCCGTATGTCCGCCTCGAAGTTTGACGAGCTGGCGCATCGCATCGCTCCTCACATCCACCACTCAAAAACACACCGGGCTCCGGTCGGTGTGGCCGAAAGGCTGGCTGTCACTTTGCGCTTTTTAGCAACTGGGTGCTCACAGAAGAGCCTGGCAGACAGTTACAGACTGGGCAACAGCACCGTTGCACTCATCATACCGGAGGTGTCTCGAGCCCTTTGGAGCGCCCTGCAGCCGGACTTTGTTGCCTTCCCGTCGCCCGGGAAGTGGGCGGATATAGCACAGGAGTTTTGGAGAGTTTGGAACTTCCCACTGTGTTTGGGTGTCGTCGGCGGCAAACGTGTCCAGATCAAACCAAATCCAAAGTCCGGCGGTGACTGCAACAGTAAATGGACCCGCTCCATTGTTCTGATGGCGGCATGTGACGCTCGCTACCGCTTCACGATCGTGGACGCCGGGGACTACGGTCGTGAAAGTGACAGTGACATTTTCAGAGACAGTGTGTTCGGTTCGAGGCTCACACACGGGAAACTGCCGATCCCGCCACCCACCAACCTGCCGGGCTCAGATGTGATCAACCCACATGCCTTCGTGGGAGACGCAGCTTTCCCACTGCATGACAACCTGATGCACCCATACCCTGGTACTTATAGTGGTAACTTTCAACATTGACTAGCTACTGGGTTGTTGGATAAAAGCACTATGTTACACCCTTTATTTGAAAGCAATATGATACGTTGGATCCTTGTAATGTACTTGTGTGTGTAGCCTATTGTTTGTTTACTATCATATGTAGTATTTATAAATCTGTAACTTCAATATTATAAATCTGTAACTTCTCTTTTTTTACAGGCGCCAACCTCCCCGTCGAGCAACAGACTTATAACTATCATCACTGCCGGCTAACCAGGATCATGGAGAATGCCTTTGGTATCCTGGCATCGAGGTGGAAAGTGTTTGGACGTCCAACTGAATGCAGCCAAGACAACACTGTCCATATAGTGAAGGCCTGTGTAGCTCTACACAACTTTCTTACATGCACAGATACTGAAAATACAGAAAACACCAGATACATCTCTGCAAACTACACAGACAGCACAAGTCCATCTGGAGAGGTCCAACCGGGCGAGTGGAGGCGGCATGTGGATGGGGACAATGACCTGATCAATACTAGGCAGCAGTCCGCAGCCAGAACACCTTCTGCACTCAATGCCCGGCACAACCTTGCTTCGTTTTTCCAGACACCTGTGGGACATTTTCCATGACAAGAGACTGATGTGCAGAGGACTACTAATAGAGAGACCGACCACGCTTAATTTTGCATAACTGTATGTGAATAAACTTTCCAAAGTCTTCTGAGTTTTGTGCTATCTGTCTAGGGTGTACCCACAGTCCGCTGGGGTCCAGCACCCTGCGACTAAAAGTTTAGTGGTATAGAAGATAGAACAATTGATAAATGTTAAAGTGATTTAAATAAAATAAAAAACTGTTTCTCCAGGTTTAGTGCACATAAAATAAACAGACACATCCAGAGTCTACTTTGTATCTGGAGTTGGAAAAATCACACTTTGGCTTGTTAGATCACCTAATACATGAAACTGGATTCATGACTTCACCTGACTCTTTTGGTTGTGGTGAAAAACGGTGACTGCTCCTGTTGACGATGCTGTGACGATCCTTTCTTGGTCCAAGAACTGGATTAAAAAAAAAAAGGGGGGGGGGGGGTTATTATAGAATAGGCCATTCAGGTTATCTACTTGTACTCAAGGTACACGTAACATTAATATGAAGTATTATTTAAAATCTCTTCGTAAAGCTCCGATTTGAAAACAGGGCTGTTTCATTCTAGTTCAGTAAAATTGTATAAAGAGCATTAAAAAAAACTAAAACTGTAGCAAACATTTACAACTATCTTCCACAAACTGCCTTTATTTCGTTTGGCAAGACCAAAAATATCACAATAATAGCATCAACAGAGCTGGTTGGCTGACACATAAAAATAAAATCCTAACTGATCCTAGAAAACGAATCGCAGCACTGTGCCTATTGCAGGTGGATGACTTAGATTCACATCCATGAGTGTCTTACTTGAAGGTCAAGAATATCTCCATCATGCTTGTGTTCACACAAAAGCTGCGGGTCTCCCTCAAATCCGTCTTCGATACCGTCACTTGCATGACTCCCGATGGACCAAATGGAAATCTTGTTGACCTGTAGGAGACACACAAAACAACGAATGCTTCAGACAAACAAATTCCTGAACTGCTGCTATGTGACAAACCTTTCAGACGTCTTGAGTCCAACTCAAATGTTATAGTAAAAACAACATCCGGAGGAGTAGCATTCCTAATGCTCAAACCAAATGAATCAAAATGCCAGGAGTGAAAATTGGCTATAATTAAGCCTTAATCAGGGATTTGACAATCATTTTAGATGTGCAGTGCCATAGAACTTAATTTGATCTCAAGTGTTGCCAGTAAAATTATCAATTTCAAGGGTTTATACTTAAATGTAGAAAGATTTGTGAAGCCCATGAAGAACTTTACATCTGGTGAGAGGTCTCACACAAAACCAGGTCACGTTGCTTCCTTTGTTTGCCCCAACAATAAGCACAGTTTCAACTTTATGTTTTATTTGGGGTGTCCAAATCTTCCCAAAAAGTTAACATCCTGTATGACACTGTGTCTTCAAGTCAATGTTAGATACAGGTTGTACGATTTCTGCAGTTTTCGGAAAGTCTATGGATCTGATGATGACAACGACGCTTTTTTTTTTTTTGCAATATGGAAGCCAGCTTTCGCTGCTCTAGGTGCAGGTGTCAGTGTGTTGCCCGAATCAGACTAAAATAGTGTAAGCAGCAGTGAGTAAATTGAAATCAGCAGATACCCTTCTTTTTGCAGGAGAAAAATAAATATGAAACCTGCTGTCATTTAATCAATGTCATAATCATGTAAAACAACATTCTCCCAAAACATTTTCAAATAGTTAATGTGTGCTGACAAGACATGTACATCGTATATATCAGTGTTTTTATGATCTCTGATCTACCTTAATCTGTCTTTCAGACACTTCAGTTAAGAAATGTAACTCAACAGAAATATTTGAATACCTTGTATTTCTATGTTAATGTATCATAGTAATCCTTCCTTCAAATCTCTCACTGACATTAATCTGTACAGCTGTCTATTATGACTCCTGAGAGCTGATGAAGTCCAGTTAACCTGATTCAAACTACTTTGAGAGGATTTCTACCAGGACAATGGACAATGTGCACAGATGCCTGCTGCTGCCGTTATTCACATACATCTGAAGCCTATTGCAGGACTACTGATTTGGATGGTGGATATGTTGTAAAAGGAAAATAAACCAAAAATAATGTTCCAATTGTCAATAAATTATTTAAACTCAGGCGAGGAAAACTTTTTCAAAAGTTAAATCACGCCGAAAGGACACACGAAGGTCAAGATAAGTCATAAATGTTAAGTTGTTCGTAACAACACGTGCCAGTCAATCAAATAACAAAAATAGCCATAATAGCGTTATTTTTTCATGACGTTTGGCGCGTTGTGTGAATCATGAACGCTAACCTCGTTGTCCCATGAGCCAGTCGCAAAGATATCTGGTTGCTGCAGCTCCGAATGAGACACCGGCTGCCACCTCGTCTTGCTGATTTTCTGGGATACGTATTTGGCATTTATGCTCTCCATTGAAACACAGACGGTTCTGTCTAACGGAAACGAGTAAGATGTTGGTAATATTAGCTTAGCATGCACAGACAACCATAGTATACGCGCCTGCCACTTTGTACGTAATTACGGCGAGCCAGACAGACCAAAAACCAAGAAGCTTCAGTTTTTCTCGCAGTCAGATTTAAACGGGTGTCTGCCGCCACCAAGTGGTCACCGCGCACGTTACTGCGGCAAATCCAATAAAGCGCTCAGTGAGGAATGTGTGTTTTTCACCTCACATTTTAGGACTTGCTCACACACACACACACACACAAGCAGATTTAATTATTTTATTAAAATGACACTGCTTCGCGAGAGGGCGTGTGTTTGAAAGGCGGCCCCGCTGCGGTTAAAAAAAGTCCTTTGGATGTCTGGTGACGTCTCCTCCGCTCCGCCGTCTCCTCTGGAGGTTGTCAGCTTCATCGGGAAAACAGTTGGCGCAGGCGCGGCACTGACAGCTGCTGTCTACTTGCTCCGCAAAGTCTGTCTAATAATGGCCTGGAAATCCGGAGGAGCCAGCCAGGCCGAGCTTGTCAACAACCTCCGCAGTAAGTCCGCGTTGTGTGTTTCTGGAGGCGGCGGCCCCGAAGGTTTCTTTGCCGGGGCTTCGCCCGAAAAACGGTTTAGTTAGGCGGGCAAAGAGAGCTCGTGCAGCAGAGGCAGCTAGCTGGTTGCTAAGCTAGGTGGCATGTTGTTGTTGACCCAGCGCTACCTCTCTCCTCCCCTTTTCCCCACACCACGCTTCCTCTGGGGAACACATGCATGCTCTTACAGACAGGGTTGCAGAGCATAGATGCGGGGATATGTATTCGTTGCGTTCACTTTGAATAACATTTGTGCAGTTTTGTGCGAAGTTAGCTTAGCCTGCTAGCTCTATGTGCGTCATTTGGGACGTTGGAGCTAGCGCCGCTGCTAACAGTGTGCCCTGCCCACATTCGTCTTCTCATCGTCGGCTCTATCGCTGGGAATGGCAGTGACAGCTGTAAATGTGCTTCTGCTGAGCTTTTGTTGGAGGATGATGGAATATTACACCTTGCTGTGTCACAGCGGCAGTTAGCGGCGCGGTGGAGTGACTCAGTGTGTCGCCTCGTCTAGAGGCTGTTATCTGGTGCCAAGTCCACTACGATCAATATCACAGATTGCACATGTTTTGTGTAGTTTTTAAAAAAAAATAAGCAATCGAGTGGTAAGATTGTGTGTAGTGTGGCATAAGAAGAAACACTGTCCTGCAAAGCCACGCTGCAGTCCAGCCATTGGGGCAAAATTCAGAAAACTGCAGTCGAAATAGATGCATTCAAACCATGATTCATGTATTAGACCCCAGATACAGTCTTAGAATTTATGTTCAAACCTCACTTTCGTAGCCTGCATGCTTTTAAATGGACACACCCTACTCCGGTCAGTGAGCCACAGCAGTGGGAGCTCTGCGCTGTGGTTCACTGACCGTGGTGTGGGCTCCTGACACTGGCAGGGTCGGGGCTGGGGCCCTCCCATAGCTGCAGGCTGTGGCTTCTCTCCATGTGGTGGCCCCCCCAGGATGGTGTTTTCTCTCCTACCTCATCAGTACCCGGCCATTTTTACATCTGTTTTATATTTTGTTAGGGGCAGTTGGGCATGCGTGTGCGAGTGTGTTTTAATTTTCTATTTTTATAGTATGTGAAGCACTTTGTGCTACAATCTTTATATGGAAAGTTCTATATAAATAAAGTTTGATTTGATTATGTCAAACCACTAGTTCTGGTGAAATGTACTAAAACATATTGGACATATTTGGAGAAATGTTGCAGATCAGCACCTGGAATGATTTCTGTACCCTCTCTGGCTATGTTGTGGGTCAATTAGAAACATTTGCAATGGCTGCCTGAGAAGAGGAGAGTGAACATTTTTCTGCTGGTTATAGTTATTGTACAACATTAGCTGAAACTGCGTTTTGGGTGCTCTCTCCTGGGGTTGCCACAGTGATTCTAGGGATCCAAATGTGTTGGGTTTGGCACCAGTACTATGCTGGATGACCTTCTTGATGGAACCTGAGCTGGTTGGGGTTAAGAGCTTTGCTCGAACCAGTGAGAACCCAGCTCAAAGCTTGCTTGTTCACTGCCAGTACACCAAGAGCTGATAAAGGAGGAGGACCAAGTTGGTTGGTTATACTGTAGGATCACTGCTAGTAGCATTTTTGGTTCCAACACTGAGCTTTACATGTTTGGTCCTGCAAGGCTTCTGTAGTTACTGCTCTCTGCTTTGACTTTACTGTCAGTGATTTAAACAAAATATGTATGTATGTATGTATGTATGTATGCATATATTTGAATTCCCCATTCAGACAGATGACATGATACAGCTGTCTACCGATTTAAGAGTGCAAGTCCACTTTCAATATTAAATATCCTCTCAGGCTATTTATATTCTTTGCAGTCCAGCAGGTCAATGCAAGCTGTTCACATTTGGCCAAAAGCTGCATGGTGGAACACTGACCATATGTTGCAGTTGTTGAATGAGAACTCATGGGGCATGTAGTTGCAACAGTCATTTACAGTGAAATAAATTAACCATTTCCAACTCCCCTCTTTCATTTGTTTGAATTATTCCAGTTGCAACAGCATTATCTGTTCCTCTTCCTCTCAGTAAGTAAGTGGCATGAGTGTATTTCACTCAGTATATTTTTGCATATATTATGTATTTTTATAATGTGCATAATCAGATTTGTTCATTGCTTAGAACACTTTGCTGGACACAGACCCATTTAGACACACGGATGGCTTAGATTTAACCCCAAGTTTGCGTAAGCTGCCTTTAAGCAGGTCACACACAGGATGAATGCTAATTCACAACTTCCTTAGTATTGGCTCAGTGTTTGTGGTCAGGATGGGTCAGCACAGCAGTTGTTTCAAATGTTGAATGCTTCATTCAGCTTTGAATTTTAGCAACCACTTAAATGATTATGCTTTTCAGGAAAGTCATGCATGAAAAGAGATTTAAAGTTTGTTTGGTTAACTTGGCAAGGGCAGATTTGAATTCTGAGAGTGATCAGAGATGGGATGAAAACAAGCTCAAATGTCCCTATTAAAAAAAATGCAATTGGTAAATTGCTTGTGGGATTCCATCTGGTACCTTGTTTAGTTTATTTGTCATGTATCCTAAAGTGGAGCGGAGCTCTGAGGGTGAGGGGAGTCAGAAATGAGAGCAATGCCGGCTGTCGTTGGCTCTTCCTGCGCTGGCAACAGCTGCTGCAGGAACCTGTTGGAGGGATTATTCTGCAGATACCAACGCTTGTTTAGGGAACTTCTGGTTTCTTCCATGTCTGTTTGCAATTGTTGATGGCGCTCTGTTGCAGCATGTGAAGCACAGCCTGTTTTTCCTCTCGCAGTTTTCACAACATTTACCATTTTTCTATAGTGTATGCTTTTTAATAAGCAGCATATTGTGATTTTAGTTGTTTTTAGGTGACATTTATACTTTCTTTCCTTATTTTCTGAGTTTACATCCTGCATACACACGTTGCACGAAGCACATACAGTTGTGCCTTCAATATACACAATCCTCCAATCTTCTTCGTGCATATGGGGACGTGGTGAAGGTATGGAGAGCAAAGAAACCCGGATGTTCCAGTCCTCCTTCAGCTCCCAGACTCCAGAGTTTGAGTGCTTTCATACCAGTTGTTGCAAACTAAATGTTAAATGTCTCCAGAGGGTTCTATGTAGACCCCTGGACCTCTAAAATCCATGCTCAAAATACGTAAGGTTTTGTGTCATAAAGCTCGTATGTATACAGATAAAGTATGTTATTGTAAAAAATGCTTTGCATTTCGATGTGATTTCTCCTTTTTTCCTGTGTTTTTTTCTCCTTGTGCATTTGGTCTGTTTTTGATTCTGCTGTACGATTATGTAATATTTCTGTGTTCATAATAAGTGGTGACACAAGCTGTTTTTGCATTTCCAGAAAATGGCATTATTAAATCCGACAAGGTCTACGAAGTCATGCTGGCCACAGACCGAGCACATTTCTCTAGGTGTAATCCTTACATGGACTCGCCGCAGTCAATAGGTAACGTCTGTCCTTCTGGACACTCATGCATCGCAGCACAGAGCAAAGACAGTGAGGTCCGAGAGTCAAACTAACCTTAACCTGTTTTTTCTTCTTCTTTTTTTTTTTAACTCAAAGGCTATCAAGCAACCATCAGCGCACCACACATGGTATGAATTTAAAGACATTTATGCTCCCATTTAATAACACATTTTTTGTGACGTTTGCTACTATTGAGTCTTTAATCTTATGTTTCTTGTACAGTTGCTGGATGTTGAATTTCAGATTGTTTAGCTCAGAAGTGTCACCAATTTAAGAAGAGCAAACAACGACTCATCGGTTTTTAACCAGATGTTGGCCAGTGGTAGATGCAACATGTGCTGACTGTTGAGTTTTAAATGCAGTTCTCTTGTTTTCGCCCCCCTCCACCCAGCATGCTTACGCCCTGGAGCTTCTACATGACCAGCTGTACGAGGGAGCCAAAGCTCTGGATGTCGGCTCCGGCAGCGGGATCCTGTCCGTCTGCTTTGCACGAATGGTGAGCCACACACTCTACGGGTAATCACACACGATTTCTTTATTTGTGGAGGCCTGATTCATGACATTGATTTAACAGAGCAAACCAAGCAACATAAATGTGTGTAAGTTTTCTGAAGTATTCATGTGAACTGAGCGGCCGTGTCCTCTGTGCTTCACAGGTAGGCCCTAAAGGGAAAGTTATAGGAATTGATCACATCAAAGAGCTTGTAGATGACTCGATAAACAATGTGAAGAAAGACGACCCCAGTTTGATGACGTCGGGCCGAGTCAAGTTATTAGGTAAGACACTAAGATAAGACGATAAATATAGTTTTGAGGGTTTGTTTAAACAAAAATTACCGCTTTCTGCTCACCATATAAAGGCTGTGGAGAGTCCCACTGCAGGCAGTGTGCAGCATTAAATAATTGAGCAGTGAGTAGCTACTTTCACCTGCTCTTGAAAGAGTGCTGAGCAAACCAGGGGGTTAAAAAAAGTCAGTCAGCAGATACTGTTATTTATTTCCACCTCCAGGGTTTACTTGTCCCTTTACTTTTTTTATTAAGTTGTTTTACTCATCTAACTTGGTTAGACGACCAAACAATTTCTGTCCTTCGTATAAATACTTTGAAAACACAGCTGCTTCAATAAGGGATCTTTTCATGTTCAGCCAACATGGAACAACAGCTTCTTATGTAACGACAGGAACGACCTCATATACGTGCGAGTAAAACATTAACTTACTAACAAGTTGAGTGAGCTCAATCCCTTTGGGCTTGTCAAGCAATAACCGTGATAACAAAGTTTATGACTTAGACAACAGAGCTTCACCATTGAAGTCCAATATTACAGACGGAACAACAGTCACACTCTGTCCATGTTTTATACGAAGTTATCGGGTCTCACTTGTTTATTATACTTGAGTTTTGTTTTTGCTGCTCGGAGCAGCAGGTTAATTCGTGTCACATTCAATTCTTAACATTTCCAACATGTGTTAGACCACAAATCTTCTAAATTGAAAAAGAATTGGGCCCGTTAGTGATTGGAAAATGATATGAAAATCTCAAAACCTCCTTACAATTAAGATATATGAGTATAATGGAGAGAGAAGAAGACTGAGGAAGAGGCCGCTGCAGCTTATTGCACCCACTGTTGATTTGAAACACAGTATTGTATATGGAAACTTAACATCACAGGATGGTCTTTTTTCCTTTGCAGTCATCAATCTAAGCTACTTTAAGTTCAGAGTTGGAAAATATGTGGTACGAAACAAGCTCCGTGCCGCAAAATACTTTGCATCATAAATGTTAGTGAGTATAAAGGATGAGATTTGACGGTGACACTGAGCTGTCGTTATCTGAGACATCACTGCGATTAATTCGATGAAAACTGACATCGGTGGATTTCTTGGTAATAAACTAGTGACTGACAGCCTGCTGAGGACGTCCGTCAGTCCCGCGTTGAGTCTGGCAGCGTCTGAGTGACCCCCTGTTGTGTGATTCAGTGGGAGACGGGAGGCTCGGCCACACGGAGGAGGCGCCGTATGATGCCATCCATGTTGGTGCAGCGGCGCCCACGGTCCCACAAGCTGTGAGTCTCTCTCTGAATACTGCTCGAGGTCACACGGTCTTTCTGCAATGCAACGAGCAAACACCAATGATTAAGATCAACTTTTTTTTCTTTTTATATTTTAGAGCTGTGAAGGTTGTTTTTTTTAAATAACATTGCTGAATGGTTGTTTGTTGTTCTTACCTGTTAGGACCTCGAGCAACATGAATGCAAATGTCCCTTTAGAGCTGTGTGATACCCGAGTGACTTGTTTTATAACCACTGTTATCTAACGCACAAACACATGTAATGTAATAGTTACAAGCAACTTTAAAAAGTGTTTATTACTGCAATGTCAATTGACCTATTTTAGTGACTCGAGCATCACTTTTAATGGCCTTGTTTAATTAGACCTGCATTATGATGTTATTGTAGTGCCGCTGAGCTGCAGCACTGTGTGGGGCAGTCTGATTACTTACGCGGTCATTTAGTATGGCTGAACTTGCATCAGTTACTGACAGAAATCTAATGACTCTGAGAGAAAGCAACGGCCAAACAGCCGAGATAAACATGCAGACAGTCCTTAAATATTAATCCAGTCTGGTGCTACTAACAGTCTGCCATAAGAAGGACGGAGTCGATTCAAGAGCAGCAGTAAAGCGACTGTTTTCACCTGTGGCTAAAGAAACAAGCCCACTGAAACTGAAAATAATTGTACTGTAATAGTAATTGATTCCTCGTGCTTGTCTGCCAAAAGGCCTATCATCCTCATCCTCATCATCATCGATGTGAGAAAAGGTGGAATCACACAGGTCTAAAAAGAGAAGCACTGCAACGTTGCCTCAGGTCTTGATGAAATCATGCTGGATTTGGTGCTTTGCTCCTTACCTTTACCTCTCGCCTCCCCTCAGCTCTTGGACCAGTTGAAGCCTGGCGGTCGGCTCATTCTGCCCGTGGGCCCAGCAGGTGGAAACCAGATGCTGGAGCAGTATGACAAGTTGGAGGATGGCAGCACCAAAATGAAGCCCTTGATGGGGGTGATTTATGTGCCTTTAACAGACAAAAACCTGCAGTGGTCCAGGTGGAAGTGACTTCCTTCTCCCTCCTCCTCCCTCTTTCTCCTTCTCACAGTGGCAAAGGTGAAATGGTGTGGCTTGGAGCAGGCAATGGATCACAAGAGGCTGCATTATGCTGCTTGTTGACATTTTTTGCTTCTTCCATACCATACCAACTGGCTGCACGTTTCCTTCTCCTTTTGTTAACACGGATTTGGTTCAATAAAACAAACCAAATTAATAGTTTGTCGAGCCTAAAAACAACTGTTCACTGATGCTCGGATTTCAAAAGCATGGTTTGCATTTTTGAATTTGGCTGCTAATCGATCATCCAGCAAAATTCAACTCTTTTTCTCTGTGAGACGTAAAGGAAAAAGGTCCTGTTTTGACTTTCACCATATCGATGTGTCCTCACATTTTGCATGTGATTTTTTTTTTTATTCATCGATTGATTCATTTCTTTAACCTTTGTCTGTCTGACGGGAGGCTGCTTGTTTTTCCGTCCTCTCTAAAACGTGTGTCCTCTTTCTCTCACAGGGATGAACTTTGAAGAGGAAGACAGTCTGTAATCCACCTTTTTAAGTTTGAACCTAGAGAAAAGTGGCATGGAGTCGATCAGCCCCTGACATTTCACTCAAAGCAAAACAAAACATGCTCCTTTTTGTTTCAGTCTGAGGACGGACTGGAGTATCACATTGATGACAGCCCAGGAAGGGCTGTGAAGAAAGACTGCTTGACGCTCTGCACAGAAATATCAAAGAGGGACTTTTGTTTTTCTTTAAGGCTGGCATTTATTTTACTTTTATTCTTTGAATGGCGGGGGGCTGTGGTTTATGCATTATTTTTTTTTTTGACTGCTGGATTTTAAGTTTGTTTTTCTTTTTGCATTATTACCATTTGAGTTGCAGTCAGATGTTTTTGCAACCTTACATTTCAGCAGCATCACAGCTGAATGTAGGAGGAACGCCGGACAACCGAGACGAATGCCTGAGCCTTTTTCGATAAATCACCTACCTACTTTATGTGGGTTTGTGTGTGTGTGTGTGTGTGTGTGTGTGTGTATCATCAACAGTAGACTTCTCTGATAAAATATGAGCTTTTATCCCCTTCCAGCCGTGTTAGAAATGCATACACACACACACCCGCAGGCACCACAATGGCTGATGAAACCCACACATCCCGTTTGATGTGCAGCACTTTTAGGTCATGCTACACATAAAATAAACAACTCATGGAGTCATACTCGACCAACTCCAAGGAGAGCAGAGCACCGATGACACCGACACACGTGCACACATGCAGGGCTGTGCTTTCCACTTTGTGAAGTGTTGCTTTCTGCCGCTGGTTTCCATTCATTACTTGTGCAGGCTCCTCTGGTGACTGACACGAAATGTGGAAAAGTCACTGCTTTGCCAAAATAAAACTCCCAACATAGAGCAACTGAATGTCTGTTTTCTTGGGGGGGGGGGGGAACTATCTACATCAAATCAGAAAAAAAGCTAATTTTATTTTGGATGATCCTGAAAGATATTTGGCTTCACAGTTTCTGGAATGCCATATGAAAATAAAGATATGCTTATGTTTTCGTCTGCCTTTTTTTGAATTTTTTTAATAAATGAGAGAATTTACCATAGCAAATAGCCACATACGGGATAGCAATAGTTAAGCTAAGACAAGCTGAGATTTAAGATTTTTGTCTTAAAGGGACTTGAAAATGAAGGTTATTTACAGTAATTTGGATTTTCTTTCCTAAGATTTGTCTGTTATTTTCCTCAAAATGTAATCATTTTACCATTTATAGGACACTCAGTGAATGACCACTCTTCAGGCTAACATTCTTATCACTCAGGTTACTGTGGCACCAATTCACAGCAAATCCCCTCATCAACAGGTTGTAAATACCTTTATGTATAATAAACTTTAATATGCCACATGAACGACAGCACTTAGAGGGAATACATCTGTGCATATATATAGAGAGAGATATTGTACGTATTTCACATATGTCTTAGTCAACAAAGTATGCAACAAAACAGGATAGGACCACAGTGAATATGTTTTGGGTTCATGTGACTCAATTGACTTTCTGAGTAATCTGCTGATGGCGCCTGTGTTGCTGTAACAGGGACTCTTCAGTTTTATGTTTCAAAACAAGTTAACACGATTACAATTCACAACACAAAACCAGAAATGTTAGAGCCACATAGTGGTAAGAATACCGCATGTTTGGTGCAGCATTTGTTAAAAAAAAAAAAGAAAAAGATAATACCCCAAACAAAACATCCCAAAAGAACAGTCCGGGGATGACTTGAATTATAATAACAGACAAAAGAGCTTCTCTTGCCATACTTATCAGCGATTGAGGAAACTTGATATTTCACCCAAAAACGATCAGATTTTCTGAGGACAATGTAAATATGGATTTATAAGCGTTATTATGTGTGACTGAAAGTGAAGGCAGTTTGTCAGCAGCAGAATTACAGTCGCTACCAGTCAGAGGGGGGCTGCTGTGTGGGTGTTTGGAAACGTCCATGACTGAAGAGCTTCGGGTGTTTTCAACCTGACAAATTAAAGAGACGCCGTGCTGCGAGGAATACAGTGCAAATTCATAGAGTCCTGGACCCGGCTCTGTGTCGGGGCCCTCGTCTTGTCTTCTCAGAACTGATTCTCGCTGCCTGGCTACAGGTACATGCCGTTGATGAGGTAATCCGACTCCTCCGTGGTGAGAGGACGGGCTTTCTTCAGTTTGTGACGGACGAGCTTGAGACGGCAGCCGATCATGAGCAGCAGCAGAGCGGTGATGATGATGCCGAGTGCCAGAGGAAGGATCGCACCTGGAGGAGGAGGAGGAGGAGGAGGAGGAGGAGATGAGATGAGTCGAATCAAAACACGGGAGAAGGAACTGAACATAGCCATTAAGCACAAACACTGGATCTAACCTGACTCTGGCACCGGGTGTCCTCCCATTGCTTTGAATGGCTTGGAGACGATGGCCTCACTCACTGCTTGGCTCTGGGAGACTTTAGGAGCAGCTTCAACACAAACAAATCCAGTGTAGGTTTAAAAAAACAAACAAACATCCACCTCCTAACACGGTTTTACTAAAATATATACATTTGCAATTTTTTCAAATTTATTGTTTTAATAACTCACTTATTTCGGTTTGTTTGGTGACTGGCGGGGAGACGCTCGCAGGTCTGAAAGCTGGACCTAACCAAATGTCATGTAAAGAAAGTTTTTCTTTTTTCATGTTGTTGCAAGTTCAAACTTTGGTTCAAAAGTGAATGAAAAGGTAAATTCTCACTTTTTTGGATGCACTCACTGACACAGTCAGCTTCCTGGAGGAAGTTGTTATGGTTTCCTTGGCAACCGCCATACAAAAAGTGTCTGCACTCCCCAGCGTTCTGGTCGTAATACCACCTCGGGAAGGTGCCTTTGCAGGGTCCAACCACTGGCGCTGCAGCACATGGAGCTACAGGAACAAAGACAATACAAATGGTGTTGCAGTTACAATAGTGCAGCCAGCTCTTCCTGCAGTCCAGTTTAATGGGTTTAATTAACGGGTTGATGGTACCTTCTAACACCAATTGTGCTACATGTAGGTTTAAATAAGTTGACATTAACAACACAGAACAGAAGCAAGAATGAATTTCACAAATAGAAGTATGAATTTGTTGGTTAATTTAGTGCCTTTCTGTATTTTGGATGTTGATTACGAATTGGGTCAGTGATAGTCTCATGTTGATATGGCGAGAGTGCTGAGCATCTCGACATGGGAATGAGCATGGTGAAGGCACCTTAAGTATGTAATACTTAGGACTAAATAGAGATCT
The DNA here is from genome assembly GCF_963383615.2 of Lipophrys pholis. Classification (NCBI taxonomy): domain Eukaryota; kingdom Metazoa; phylum Chordata; class Actinopteri; order Blenniiformes; family Blenniidae; genus Lipophrys; species Lipophrys pholis. The sequence continues at coordinate 10,739,408 of NC_137649.1, forward strand.
GGGAAGAAGCCCTTTTGGCTGATCTCTGATTCAGGGATCAGATGGCAGAGGGGACAAGGGGAGCTTTGTTCCAGCACTCAGAGGGGATGCAGGCAAGGAGCTGCTTTCCCAGGGAATGTAGAGTGGCCCTTTGGCTCGGCCAGCATTTTGAGCTCACTGCTCTGACTCAATGGCTGCCCGCAGGCTCCATCTGCTTCCATGTCCAGGCACACGCTAAAACCCCACCTGCCTTCTCATAAAAGCATACTGCGTCAGTACCAGTGAGAGTATGCGATTTGGATGTTTATAGAGGTACAACTGAAGTGAAAGCAGCCAAATGAACTGATTTTGGCTGTATTACTTTATATTATACTGTTATTGTCTGTGACAAAAGAAAGAGGTGTTTGAAAAGCAACGTGCTGAGTAAACCTGGCACAAAAAGACCAAAAGAGAGAGAAGAAATGTATCTTTAGGAGATAATTTCTTCATGTCTTTGTAGTAATTTGTAGTCGATGCTTCTGGCAAAAAAAAAATAAATCATTATTGCAAATTCTGATTGTTTCTCTTTTAAATTGTATGGAACATGTATTTATGGTATGACCAGCAGAGCTGTGAATTTGGGTGGCAACCCATGCTATATCTGCCAAATTTCAGCTTAAAAAGGTCATTTTTGCTGTGTGCTATTGACTTGTTTTGAACTTGTCACCCATAGGTGCCGACAAGCTTTTTAAACATGAGCCTACCTTGACTGGTTGAGGCCTCCTGTTCAGTGGAAATTTGAGAAGGAGCAGGTATGCCCCTGTCCTGTGGTGTTATGAGGGATTTCCTGCGTCCGGTCGAGAGCATGGAGCCTTCTTCGGCCTCCTCTGCTTGGGCTGCAGGCTGTCGAGGGGTGAGCAAGTCCACCGGGTGGGTCACTGACTTCCGGTTGCTATCGACTACAATAAAAAAAAAAAAGAAAAGAAAGATAAGTCGTAACAATTCCACCACTTAAAGGATGGAGGACCAGCACTGAGAGCCACTGATTTCAAACGATTATATGAGAAGTCTATTATCTCACTGATCACAAACACATGCTGTGAAGCAAGTGATGTTTCTTACAGTTGGTGCAGAAGGCTTCATCAGAGCGGTCTGGACAGTGTTGTTTCCCATCGCATGAGTAGGTGATATCAATACAGCAGCCGTCGTCACACTTGAACTGGTAGTTTGTGCAGTGGCCGGTGCACACTGTAGGTACAGAAACATCAAACTGCAGATCGTTCACTTCATCAGTGGCAATAGATCCAGACGCAAAGAGGCAAAAGTGAGAAACCTGAGCAACATTAAATGAATTTAAATGTAAAAAAAATCAGGGCAGAAAGGTGTGCATTAGTGGGCTTGTCACCTTCTGCTTGGCGTTTCGGTGCCAGCACGGTGACAGAGACGTTGTCTGAGCTCTTCTGTCCAGAGGTGTCCGTCACCGTCATCTGAAAGGTGTAGACGCCTTCCTGGAGACCACTGACCTTCAGCAACCCTGGATGGGTCGACTTCAGCACACACAAGCAAACTTTAGGTCTCTTGGGGGTAACTATAAGGCTATTCCAATCAAAAAGCCAAACCATCTTAAAATCGAGGACAAGGCCCTAATAAACACAGGGCCTTTTTATTAAAACAGTGTGAATTTTTGATTTGATGAAGTATTCATTGTATGTGGTTACTACGTATTGTCGCAACAGTGAAATACGCTCACGTACAACTTTAAGTTTTCCTAATACCTATGGAAGGCTCCTTGTATTTTGACGCCTTGTCCTGCTAAATCAAATGAGAGACACATTACTTATGTTATCCAAATCTCCGGCATATCTTGTAAATGGAGCATTCACTTGTTCCTCTACTTCCTTCTACTCATTAGGAATTTTGCATTGAAGTAATGAATGATGACAGATGACACCACATCTCACACAGTGCTGCCTTCTTTGTTCCTTTCTGGACAAAATAAACTCTTGTCCGTGTTGATACAGCCGTGCATCATACACAGCTCTGCACACGAGCCACCTTGTTGATTTAACCAATACAAATACTCAAATGCACCGAGCTCATATGAGAACAATTGAGAGTCCATTTGAACAAACAATTCAGATTCTAAAAGGCCAGAACCACAGAGTTGTGTCCGAGCTCATTATTTGTTTTTATTGCTGCTGAGCGAGACGGACGAGTGGAATCTTGTTCATTCATTGGGATCACCTCAATTAAACCTCATGTTGTTGATACCTCTATAAATCCTATAATCCTATAAAGCAAAAGCAAACACTGACCTTCATATTGATGGCTGTGTCACCCTTAACAAGTGTCCATTCATAGTGGCTGATGTCGTGGTCGTCCACACTGTCCCGGCCGTCCAGTATGGCCCAGTCTGTGGGCAGCTGGATCACCATGTCCTGTCCGGCGTCGCTGCGTGGAGGCTCGTCCTCCTCTGAAACATCAAACCCTTGGTGTGACGGCATTATCTTTTGTTTCAGACTTCTGATGTTCGAAAATTAATTAAGCAATTTTTCTGCATTTGAACAAGACAGTGACTGACATTTATAAGCATTTACAAAATGCTGAACATTGAAATGATAATAAATTGTGACAGATGAATCACCAAATTGTTACTTTGGAGCAACTGGAACAGGAGTTTTCTTTGGTAGTATTTTTACTATATCTACTTAAAAAGTAGTGAATACAGTTTCATATTTTACAATTTCTGTTACTGTAATCGTTTTTTATCAACAGGGTGTTAAAGTCCGCTGCTGTTGCTCTCACCACAAGGTTACACAGTGTGAGGCAAATCATTAACCCAGGCTTTCCACCTTAGAGTAAGGAACAGTCAGTAATGGTCACTTTTATTTAATGTATGAAAACAAGAACAGTGATTATAAATGGTAAAACCTTTTTTTTTTTTTTTCAATATTTACAAACTCTTTCTCTTCCTTTGTGTTCATTTGTTTAGAAGTATGTGAATTAAACAAAGCCGGCATGTCTTTATTTAGACATTAGTCACGCAAACTATTTTTTAAAACTGTAATTACAAACTCTGCTTTTGCTTATCATTGTCTCTTTGACAACAAACACTTTAGAGTTTAAAGTTGATTTTTTAACAATTGAAGCTTACTTCTATTATTAAGTCCAATATTTCATGTTTTAACAATTTATTCATACCTGGGCTGCTAAAAGAGTCATTGACATACTTATGCCTAACATATAACAATCTAGTAACAATACCAGTCTCACTTTGAACACAACTTTCTACTTTTTACTCAACGATAGAGCAAAATCTGCATGTTAGTCAAAAAGAAAATGATGATCGTTCACCTCTTCGTCAGGAGTGTTTAGTTGAACTATACATGTTGGTTTTGTCATTCTCATTCAAACATAGATTTGATTGTTTACCATGTACTCTAAGTACTCTGTTTAGAGGTTGAGCTGGCCAACACAAACATTGCACCTCAACAGTTATTGCTTATTTATCAGTGAACACGTGTCCCACCTTGTGCGTCCTCCTCCGGGCCGGGCCTCCGGGCGGAGCCGCTGGGTGACCCGGGTCCGGGCAGGTGTCCGTGGCCGCTGCTCGTGTTGACGGTGCGGGTGTAGGTGGTGAATCCCTGCTGCGGGGCGAAGGAGCACACGTTCTGGCTCCGGTAGGTGCAGTTGAAGAGGTAGCAGCGGAGGCTGTGCTCCGGCTGCCGCAGGTTCTCCTGCACCACCGCCACGGTGCAGTGCGGCAGCGAGCAGCAGGCGTGCAGGCAGTCCTTCCAGGTGAACACCGGCTCCGGGGCCAGCAGGAAGGTGGCGCCCTGCTCGATGGACACCTTGGCCCGGATGATGCTCTCCCTGGCGGGGCTGAAGTCGCCCACGCAGGAGTCGACCGCGTCGCCCGTCCGGTACACCTGATCCTGCTGGAGCTGCTTGCGGAACTCCTCCAGGAGCTCCTCCACCCCGGAGATTTTGGATTTCAGGTCCGATATCGGCGACGAGCGGGACTCGGAGCGTCTGAGGGCGAACAGCAGCAGCAGGCTGCAGGCCAGCAGCGGCCGGGGATGCTGAAGCAGGGCCATGTTGTTCCTGCAGTCAAACGGCGTCAGTCCCTCTGCCTGCAGCCGGACCCCCACTCATCAGTCTCCGGACACACTGCGTCCCCAGAAACCAATATATATATATCCACAACACCGAGCGAAGCCGCTGTATTTTACTTGCTTTGTTTATCCGCAGTGATGGAGGGGATCGTCTCTCCTCTGACGTTGCTGAAAATCTGTTGTCATGGTGAAGAGGCGGAGGCGGCCGAGAGACCGGAGGCTGCACGGCGGAAAGCAGTGACGTAACGCCATGTCCACATATGGCGAACAGCAGCAGCGCACCTGATGTCAGTGCCATCACCTGGACAGTTTACTGCTGTCTGCATCAAACCATTAATCCATAAATCCACCCACCCACCCATCTATATTAGTCCTAAACCTTCAGCCACATTCTTTTGTTCTTTAAAGTGACCTTGTACAACAATAGCAGCAACCAATATAAAGTTAGCGCCTCTTGAACATGCACATTGTCGGTTTGCGATTTCTTTTAAAAAGAATTTTAATGTCACTTCATGGACTGAAAAATGAAAACTGTAGCACTTACTGCAACACAGAACATTGACATTTTTCCCTGAAAAGGAGTTCCAAGCTTTGATCTGTAAAGGAAAACTTGTCACCGTTTTTCACAGCTTCAAGAAGAAGTTTTATTTCAACAATATAACACAAGAATCTTGAATCCATTTAGATATGAAACAAAACGGACACAATGCTCACAATTATTTCCCGTGTCTGACATCATAGTTAAAAAAAGAAAAGAAAAGGAAAAAGGCTTTTCCATATGAAATGTGTTGCATTTCAGATAATTCTTCTTCTTACAACATACATCTGATTTAATGGCCATATATACACAAGCAAGATAAACACAATTTGTCAGTGTACAACAATAAAAACGAATGATCTGATGTAATATCAATTACGAACATTTCCTATGATCTGTGACACTAGAAAATACAATAATATCACATGTGTTCATCATAGACTTGGTCCAATCTGTAGGAGACTTAACTATGTTTAACAATGTCTTCTTGTTACATAAATGTCATTCACATAGAATTTATTTTAACACAATATTTACATGAAAAGGTTTTTAATGATAAAATAGATAATGATCATTATAAAAAGAAGATGACAAAAAGCTTTGAAAGTTTAAATAAGTTTCAGTTCAAATAAAATTAAATCAAAATGAAAAAAAAGGCATGCATTGACATCCTTCAGATAACCAGGACAGTTAAATTAGAATAAATTTAAATAAAGTAGTGATAAGATGCAATGATAAAAATATTAGTACAGGTGACGTTGAATGTAGTATTTTGTATCTCAGGCTTACGTTAGAAAACGGTTCGTCTCCGCTTTTGTAAACATTACATCTTGTAAAGACGGGAGAAAAATAGTTATAGATGTAATTTTTCGATTTTCCCATCAAATTAAATTTTTAGACACACTTGTAACAAAAGCCGTGTCCATGAGGCATAACAAAACTAGTGGCACTTTAAGAATTCTTACTTTCAAAATGACCTAATATCCAAAATCTTTGTTTCAAATCTATAAAATACTCCAGGGGATTCTTGCGTTGGTTAAAAGCTGCTCTGTGCACGTTGCTGAACACAGCTTCATCTCCTAAAAAGTCTTTGTCGTCATATAAATACTGAGGTAAAGAGGAGAATGCTGAGTTGTTGAGGGACAAAGGTCCTGGCTTCTTTGAGTGGTTGTTGCCACTTAAGGCCTTAGGTTGGCTTCTGCCTGTAGTCAGTGATGGCCTTCCACAGTTTACACAACACCCCACCCCTGAGGAGACAGACACGAAACACAGTTAGGTTCCAGTAGACGGAGGGGAGTTTGCTACATTCATTAGAATTACCTGTATTCCAAATCATTACATTTGATATAGATTATCTCGAATATGCAAAACAAGCATGAACCAAAGTTTAAAAAAAAAAAAAAAAATAGATATAATGGTTGAATAAATAGCACTGTAAAACCCACATGATACAGTTTAATCAAATCTGCAGAATTATCAATGTACTATGGTTTACAAATGCAACAACACCCCCACGGAGTGAAACTACTCTTTCCAGCTCTTGTCTTCTACAAGTGGGTGAACAATCCAGTGTGTAAGTTCTGTATTATACCATTTTCCCAAAAGTCTAAAGCTGAGATAAGCACCAGTAAGTATGTGATACATTTCAGTAAGTTGATATTGTACTGTACGGTTGCTCATTAAGAAGCAATAAACTTGTTAGTTGTTTCAGTTTATGGCTGTTAATATGTTTGATATCAATCAACAACAGACAAACAGACGCAAATAAAAAAACATTACTGTCTTTGCAAGAAGTAAAGAAAACATTTATGATTTATGTGAGCGTGTATGAAACCTGAACTGAAGGATTTTTAAGACTTTTCCAGAGCTGTACTTATAGAAATCCTTTCACAGTTATCCCTACAAGACCTGTGTTTTCTGACCACTTGGTGGTGTACATATCATGCACATATTTAGTTTGATGTTTAACTCCACTTTAGACGCAACTCACTCTGCTCACATACAGGATGAAGACACGAGGCGAGAGAAAACGCCACTGCAGTGTCTAGGTACTCCAAACAAATGTAACACTACCTTTTGTTGACGAGCACGTCAAAAACTTGCGCAAACCCAACTGTGGGAATGGGACTGTATGGAGTCTGACTTGCAGTGCAGGTGCAGTGTCAGTGTGAGTCTTTGTGACGAAATGGAGAATACAGAAGTGGGACTGTTTGAAATTGTATCACAAAGAGAGGACGGGTTTCTTTTTACCTCAGTCTTAAACTCTTCAGATCGTCTCTCGTCACGTCATGCAGGATGTCGTTCAACGTGTACTCCTCATTAAGTATCTTCAAAGAAAACAGAGTGAAGGATAATTACATGAGGGGCATGACGGTAGGTTCTTGGGTATGTGAGCTGCTGCACTAAGTCGTCATGATCCCCTTAAAGCACTCCGATTATAAATACTGTTTAACAAAATATTGATAACACCACGTAGCTTTTTATGTCAAAGGCAAATTGTTGACTTGGGTTTTAAATCATGGCACCCACCCTGTCTATGGAGTCCTGGTCAGCATCGTAAAGCCGCAGCCAGCTGGTCAGCTCCGGGTCTTCATGTCTCTGTGTGGGTTGACTCCCCTCTCCCTCCACACCGTCTGATGATGTAGGAGATGTGGGAGTCTCTAACAGAAGAACATAACGAGGAGCTTATGTTAGTACTGTTAAAAACACTCAATAGGTACAGTGCAGCCTATTGAATTCTGTAAATGAAATGACTCCTTTCATTGGGGATGGCATTGATTTTCAGAGCGGTGGACACAACACTCATTCATCATGTTCAGGTTTTGCAACCATGCGGACACTTCCATAATGTGTTCAAGCCCATTTACACTAAATCACAGGGAAACTATAAAATAGCTCAAATATATCTAGTAAAATTCTATTGAACTTTTATTTCTATTTTACTCAAGATCTAATTTGGCAGACTGTGGCCCCTCAACCAATTAACTTTATGCTTTTACTTTAATTTAACACCGATTTAAAAAAAATGCTGGACACACCATCATTACAAATTCTTCTTCTTGCTTCACTATAATTCAATGTTATTATTCGTATATTTTTTTTAAAATGGACGAAACTTAATAATCATTACATTGTGATAATCAAAAGCAATGGAACTTCCACATTTAATTCAACAATCTGTTATCCACCTACCACCTCAGATAGATTCTAAGTTCTAAATGAACCATCCACTATGACAGATGCAAACACGCTTAACAGCCTTTTATAGGAAAGTTTAACATCTAGCAGCTGATTCTCTCTCAGAACTTGTTAGAGGTGGATTGTGGCTCAGAAGATCAAATTTTAAAATGCAGGTGAGACTCTCCACACAAGGCTTAAAATTCATAGTAAAAGATAAAGTGACAGTTTAAAAGGTGCAGAAGAAGTTTTAGCGCTGCAGGACACATTTGTATCACCACATCAGCAAGTCAAAATGGAAATGATACTGGAAACAGTCATTAACCAGCTAATTGGAATTAGAGATCAAATAGTTTACACCTCAAGGAGTTGATAAGAAAGCTTTTGTTTTCGTTCATTATTTGTGACGATTCCTTTATAAAGTGTTTTGTGAGCTGGAAACAATAAAGCCAGGTTTCTCTGTGTGCCAAGATTTTTGGTTTATATCACTATTAGTATTGAAGACCACGGCTGTTAATGTAAAGTAGATTCTCCCGGCTGGCTGCAAGATGTGAAGGCAGATCGGAAGCCAGGAGCTGCAGCAGCAGCAAAGGTGGAGCTCATTTCAGAGACAGTGAGAGTGCGGGGAGATAAGTTTGGATAAAAGCGCAGACCTGCGGGCTCAGATCGCAGCCTCAGTAGTCTGATCTCTTGCTCTCTCTCCTCCAGCACTTGTTGCAGGATGGCCTGGTACTCTCTCTCCTTCTCCAGCAGCTGTTCCAGCAGCCTGAAGTCAAACACATGGAGGAAAATACCAGTTGATGGATAATTTATGACGTTCTTCACAAAACAGACCAATCAAGCGATACTGCTCCACTGCTTTAATGTGTCTGTCTACCTGTTGGTCTCCAGCTTCATCCTGCCCAGCTCCATGCTCACGGAGCGCTGTGCGTTGTGCGACTCGTGAGACACTGTGGAGCTGAGCGTGCTGACTCCCGAGGTGACCACCGTGTCGTCGTGAGCGGCGACCGGAGGCACACGGCTCTGGCGGGTGGAGTTTCTGTCCGGCTCGGCGTCATCGTCGACGTCCTCCTGATCGGCCGCGTCGCTTTCAGAGGCCAGACTAAAGTGAGGCCTCAGCTCTGAACAGTCGGACGACACACAGTTTGAGACAATCTGATCACAATTGCACAAAACAAGACGCAAAACAGCTTCGTAAAAATCTAATAAAGTTTAATGTGAAACCAAAGACTGATACAGGCATGCGCTGCCCCTTTACACGTCTGTTAATAAAAATTCTGACTGTTCAAGCTTCCTCAGCTCTTGTATTTATGGGCTCATCATTGCCTGAGGGGCCATTCATAATTGATTCTGAGGAGCTCTACTAGAGACATTGATGATGCTACCTGGCACCAGGATTGTGATTGCAGTCTGCACAGCTTTGCGGATGATGTTGTCCAAAGCGAACATCCAGTGAGGCTTGATGTTGTGGTTTCGCAGCACTTTGTTCACCTGGAAAAAGAAATCAAGATTGTTACACTCATGAGCATAATTACATATATTTCCTTCATTCAGATTATAGAAAATAATTGCCGAGTGCTGCTCTGGTCTCCTGCATTGGAGATTGAACAGTCCTATGAGTGTACGTCATTCTTCTCCTTCTCATTTGCTTTATTGAAATCGCAATCAGACTAAACATGGTCGACACGAATAGTATTTTTTCTCTAGGCTTAAGGAGTGGACAGCGTCAAGAAACCAAAATATAATACAAATGCACATGAGAATAGAAGACAGAGAGAAACTCACCACAAAGCATCAAATAAACTGTTTAACTAGAAAAAAATGTGCATATGAGTTATAGCACAATGAATGAAGGGAGAAAGTCCAGTCCATGTGTCGAGCCCATAACAAAATAAGGAAGTCTAAATATATCATTCACATACCACTATTAATGTCTATAGTGAGAATGTTCTATTGAAAAGAAGCTTAACCCAAATTAAAATAAACTGTTGAGTTTTTTTCTCCCCAGGATCAAATCTAGTTTTGTGCAGGAATCAGTCCCACGAATCTGATGTAGGTCGAGGTCGTGAACTTGTAAGCACAGTCCAGTATTGTTTGAAAACGTCACTTATGCACCCGACGTTGCTCCAAAAGGACTCTGTCCACGGTCACAGTTGGTTTACAAGGATCCTTGAGAAGGGAACAGTCCTTCAGCAGGACATGATGACGCTATATCCTTGAAATACCTTCAACCACATGTCCTTGAGCTTGAGAAACACCTGTCAACTACTCTTTACTCTTCTCCCTGATGACCAGCAGGAGGCATCAGAGCTTCACTCTCCTTCACAGTTATGTAATCCCCTCACTGACATGAAAACAACCACTTGCTGTCATTTCATCTGCATAACTGCATTTCTGAGGAGGAGAGCAGATGATGAGCCTTTCTACAGAATGCGCAATTACTCTCCACAGTTTCTCATCTCTTGAGGAGAGAAGTATTTCACAGTTATTCCTCTGATCTCTGTGCAGGAGGAGCGGCAACAAGGCAGCCTGAATGTTTTCTGCAGCTTGTATAAATTACTCTGAAGGATAGAAAGACAGGAAATCACATTTAGCAGGTGTCAGAGAGCAGAAACTTTGTATTCTGTAAGAGGAATTACATTAAGAGACGAATCCCCAGGTCGATCATTTGGAAAGCTCAAAGCAATTGTATGCATGTAAGCTTTGCAGCAAAGATATCAGTGTTTTAGGGATTTTAGTTGTCAGGTTTTGTGTTTAAATGTTTAATTAACAAGACCAATTTGATGATGGCTTTAGTGAATTGCAAGACATATGAATCCTTTCAGTACTATTTAATCTAGTTTTGCAATGTCAAAAAAAGAAGAAAATCCGTCTGTAAACACTTACAGCATCCTGGAAGCCGAACAGCACGACCTGCAGCTGACTGATGGCGGTGCTGTCAAAATCCAGCTCCAGCTTGAGCTGAGACAGGGTGTTGGCGATAATTTTCCTGTCTGCCATCCGCACAAAGTCAGCCAGACTCACCACAAGGGTGGAGATGTGCTGAGGTTTCAGCTTCATTGCTTCAGAGCCCTGGAGGTCGGAGACAGAGGGCCGGAGGGGGGGGGGGGAAGACATGGAAAGAGAGAGTTTGGTGCTCCGGCTGTGTCTGATGATATCCATCACTACCTTGACGTTAGTGTCTGTTGTTACTGACCTGTGTGAAGGCCTCCATCAGGTTGGCCACCACTTTATCCTGATCCTCGGTCAGGATGTGGTGCAGCGTTGCTCGCCGCTCGCTGTCTTTGCGAAGCATAAAGAAGCCAGAGTCCTTCTCATCAGGAGATGGCGGAGCACTGTGGTCCTCAAAGTTTTCCACCGGAATACTAACAAAAACAGAAAAATGGATAATAAAACACCGAAATCCTGGATTCACAGAGGAATCTGTTGTCATTTTGTGTCAAGATGTTGGGCAGCACAGTGGAGTTGTGGTGAGCTCTCTCGGCTCATAGTGAGAAGGTCACAGGTCCACACACATAAATATGAGTTTCTCTGTGTTTGCCCTGTGATGGACTGGCGAACTGCATTCACACACACCAGGCTGGGATCACTTCCTGCACCCTGCAGCACTTAGTTGGATAAAGTGGCATAAAAGATGAATGGATGTCTCAAAAGCTCATGTTGGCTCTGATGTAATCTATGTTTTGGACAGAGTATTTAGACGTATGAGCACGGTACGAGTGTTATACTTAATTTCAGGCTTCAGTGCAAAAGGAAACCGTGCGTTGTATTACTGTCCTGCTTGAAAATTGTTATGGCCTTTAATGGAACTGCTGGGGAAGACTTTTGCTTCACTCTTAATAGATAGAATACGAATAAATATTTCGTCTCTGTGTTAAAATCCGACCATTTGTAAATTGGCACACAAAGGATTTGTTTATGCCGAACAAAGTGCAAAATCATTCATTTAATTCAAAATGCAGCAGTTATTTTCAATTTGTTCTACATTTTATGTGCTCATGGACACACTGGTTTTGAAATGAGGTGCATTCATGTCTTAGAAAGTGAAAATATTTATTCAATGAGTGAGATGGTTCTTTATCGGTCTGAATGGCCTCACATTCAAAACACCTATGATGAATAAAGAACGTCCGTATACAGTAAAACCTTTTGAATCACAAAGTTCACTTCGCATTGAAATGACCCAAGATGAAAAAATATGATGACAGGCTCAAAATCTCCAAGTTTTTTTTTTTATTTATTTTTTTAACACAAATCCCAAAGTTTTCAAATTATTAACCAATCAGCAGATACATACTTTACTTTTAACTAGTATTTCTTCCTAATCCCCAGAGTTGTACAACTACTGAAAATCAGTGCTTACAGTTACTTACTAGTCACTTTCTTTATGTACTGGAGTTACTTCTCAAGTGACTGCAAATGTACAGTAATTAGTTACTCAGGAAAACACGTTCTACATTACTTCTTCAACTCGGACAGTCTTCATAATGAATACAGAGCTTCTGTGTCAGCAGTGGGCCAGTATCAAGTTGTTGGAGAAGAAATGCTCTATAATCTGCACGTGAGCAGTACAGAAGGATTTATTAACTAATGACAACAAGAGCGAGAAGCAATGAAGCCACTATAATGAGTTACCTTCTTGCTGACGGCAGCAGACAGCTCTTTGTGAGGCGAGTTAATTATATTTAGAGCTGCTAATGCATCCACTGCAGGCTCTGTGAACACAGGCTAATGTTACTTACAGTGGGATGTTTTTCATGTTGCTGTCAGCCTCGCTGAGTTAGTTTAAGATTAATGAGGCAATTCTTCTCCAGCCAACAGGAGTATGGTGAGATCAGAATAACAGAAGGGTACATCTGTGAACCAAACCGGCTCTGGAACCCGTGCGTGCCTTACCTGAGAAAAAGGGACCTTGGTCCCTTGACATCCCTCTCGCTGTAGCACTTGACGCTGGGCTTGAAAATGAAGGGGTTTGCGTTGAGGTCGTTGTCAGGGGAGACAGAGCCATACTCGCTGCTGCTGCTGGTGTCCTCCACCACCACCGGCACCGGCAGAGAAATACTACGGAGGTACTCTAAAAGGACGAGACGAGTCCATGATGAAGCGTCTGGAAGCTGGAACAGTGCTTGTTGCGGCATGTTTACATAAATATCCTTATGTATTGCTTCGTACCAGGGAGGCAGAAGCTGCTCTGGCAGCAAAGCAAGTGAAAAAAAGTGTTGATGGATTATTTCAACTGTGTTCATAAATATTAAGTCCAACCTCCTACAAAAACCATAAAAGAACTCACAAATACAGTTTATGATTTATTTAAAAAATGCATGTCGTCGGAAATGTTTTTCAATGGATACACAAATATGCAAGGTCATATTTCTTTAATTGTGTTTCACAGGTTGGCTATAAAATACAAAAAGCTAAAATATCAAAATGGTTTTAGATCAAATTTACAAATACATTTGAATTACTATTATATAACTATTATAGTATATGTGTATGCGTCAGAAATTATATAAATTATAATTTCATATAGAAAATGTGGCATTCCTATATTATTAGGCAGATCTGTGTGTGTATCCCAAAAACTTTCTATGAAGACATGCTTGTATCTGTAAAAAAGTTTTAGTGAATGCTTTCATGGTTCTTGCTTGAGATCTGACTCAACACAGAAAAGACAAATAAGTAATATCTATCTTGATTCAACTGCCTCAATGTGATGCAAATTGAACATCTGGCTGCAAAAAAGCCTCTTGTGTACAAGCTATCAAACATCATTTGAAAGCATTTAAAAATTATATTTTGTTCTGATCTGCGTGTTTCAAGCTTCTGAAGAGTAGAGTCAAACAAGGTCAGTGAGCGAGCAGCAGGAGAAAAATATCAACCAGTTTATAAGGTGGTCTCTCAGCAAATATGACTAAAACAAAGTCTGATTAAATGAAGAAAGCAAAATTGCTCACCTGACCCTGGTGACAGAGCTGCAGGAAAGAAACGGAGAATATGTGTGTCAGCGATTAAACAAGAACAAAACAGAACTTGTAAGGCAGGCAAGGTGACTGTGCAGCAAGGCAAAACAATTGAAGCTCTTCTTAGTGGTGTTGTCACGGCACATGACTGAAAAGAGGTGGCGGGGTTAAAACATAGGTAAAACTCCACCTTAGATCAGAGGTTCATTAACGTTTTGCCAAAACATCGGAGCATAAAGTCACGACATTCTCAAACAACTGAAAAATAACACAAAACAACATGAATGAAACATTTCTATCAAATCTATTTATGAGTCAAATTAAAGCAGGATGCACAGGACAGTTTAAACAAACGGCAATATAGATCTGTAGATGTGAAAAAACTGCTATTAGTCGCCCCTTCCCTATTTTGTTTTCAATGTTGGAGCGAACTAGAAACCTTCCTTGTATTTTTTGTTCAGAGGAAATCATGTCGCGAGCTCAGAGGTACCAGTACCGTTACTGCTCACAAAGCGACACACAGCCTGAGCGTGCTTGTATAACGTACCAGTCTGTCTACTAATTTCAAGCTGTCGTCCTATAACCATCCCAAAAATTACAGGGAAAAATAAAGGTTCTAAGGAATTAGAAATATCAAAGTCCCACTGCATCTTCAAGACAACAGCTATCGGCTTAAGTTTAACTTATCAATCATATGAAGAATTTTGTCTCTGGGGTGAGTTTATTTGTGCTCCAGTGTTGTTTCTATTTAATTCTATTTATTTATGGACATATTCTTGACTAGATTTAATACTACATCCTTGTCTACACCGACCAATGTGATGTAACCGTAATGCTGTGATTGTCAAGAATATACTCTGTACAGTACAATCATTTATATATAATGTGACAAAGTGAGAATAAAGAAAACTAAAATGTTCCCACCTGTGAAACTGCTCTTGCCCTTCTTCTTGCGGCTGGTGACGGTGAGAAACTCGTCGGTGAGCAGGTCGAAGGCGGTGGCGCGTCGGTCAGGGTCGGGCTCAAAACAACGCAGGATAAAAGCTTTGGCCTCCAGCGACATGGACTCAGGAATCTCCGGGTGGATCTTAAACATCCCAACCTAGAAATCAACAAAACAGAAGATAATCTTTAGTTTGAAGAACCAAATCAGAAGCCTCTCCACCGGTCTAAGATGCTTTCCCGTCAGGGTGAATTATGTTATTAGCTGCACCTGCAAACTGCAATGTTTACACAGAAGTTTGAATCTAAGTTGAAACCTCAGGCCACAGTGCAGGTTGGGGCAACACACGAGAGATATAATACTCACAGTTCACGTGTGAGATTCTCCCTGAAGAGACACACTAGAAATTCCTCTTGTTGCTGTTGAAGAATGTTGACTTAAGATTAGCAGGGAGATGCCCCTCCCTCGAGACATTCCTCAGGGATGAGTGAAAAGTACACGAGGACTGCTTTCCTGTTAAAGTTAACCTGACGTGCCGCACAAAGAGTTGTTAGAACACAAGAACCTCTAAAAGTTGATGGGACTATACTTCTGTGATCGTTGAGAGATGGAAGTTTCTCCAGTTATGTTTCCTTTAGTTTGAGTTCAAAGAACACACGCCTCCTTGTTTGGATGGAGCACCCTTTAATTAAATCACATCATATGGAAAAGTCCATGATTCACCACTTTGAAAATGCTTTCCAGACATCGCCTCAAACGTCTTTACTGTCTTCAACGGGCTGCACATGGACACAATAATCCATTGGTGTGGCTGTGAAGCCTGGTCCATCCAGAGCAAATAAAGCATGCAGACCGAGTGCGTAAAGACTTCACACAAGGACGGAAAGTTAACCTGAGGACGGCGAAGGCTCCTCTCCTATCCACAGGGCTGCTTGTGTTCAAACAAACATTGGTGCACACGCAGTATTTGCAGTTTCTACTGGCCTGGATCATGTTACAACCTGTATGTGATAACACAATGCAGGCACATAGTTTCAGGAAACATCGAACTGATAAACACAGAACTGCTGATTATCACTTCTACCAAATGTAACTTGAATAGAAGAGAATGAATGGACAGTTGTAAATAAGCGAGCTGTTGAAGAATCAGGCTGATGGACGAGGCCTTTATGCATTATGTATGGTCAGTGTACAGTAGGTCCATTAAATGAGGCATGAGTCTGCCTAGATAATTACACCTGGCCGGTGTCGTCATGGAGGTCTAGAGGAAAAGCAGCTGTTCATATATCAGCTCTTAGCATCTTTTATTTTTCTTATTGCCTGATGAGTCCGACTGTTTTATTTCCAAACGGAGACAGAGCTGTGTATAGTCTGGTCTTCAACCTTTCAAATCACTTGATATAACCTGATTATGCGTGCTTCACCTCAACCTGCAGTCTCTATTATGATCTCACAAAGCAAACAACTGAATGCTTTTAGTTACATTTTTATGGGCCGTGATAACAGCAACGCAGTCTCACAATGACTTCTTTAGAAACGATTATAAAATGAATCGGTGCAAACATCACAACAGCGTTAACAATTTCAAATAAACAAGGAAAGTTTACTGGAAAAAATTTACTTCATAATCAATTAAAAACATTTTATTTGTAGGAATTACTTTGGGGCATATTTCATTCAACTTAAAAGGTTTTTTTGTGATAGTCAGATGACTTGATGATGCTGTTTGGTCATTTTTAAAGAGCGATGAAGTGGTTAGCAGTTTTGTTTCAAATTGAGCTTTTTGATGTACAGGGGTCCTGTTCGGCGTTTACAGAAAACTCTGAATCGAAGAGAGATGGACGCATTCTAGCTTGTCACCAAAATCCTCCCCCCCAAATAATGATTTTCACGTTGAGCTAATTTGTGTCCCGACACACAAGCAATGAATGGTCAATTTTTAAGTAAATATATTTTATTTAAAGTTTATCATGACTCGATCACCAAACAACTGAAAGTAATGTTAAAAGAGCTAAAGGACTCAAACTGCTGTAAAAGGAACCCGAATGTTTGTGAAAAGTCATCAAAAATGGCTCTTTTGGTCATAAACATTTGAGTTTTTGCAGTGTAGAAGCAACGTTTGCGAGTTCAACGGGATGAGTTTTACCTCTGGAGGTGATGCTAATTTGAATCTGATTGGATATTAAGCCATAGTCATGCACACCAAAACCTGAGTGCAGTAAAATAAGCCACATACTTATCCTATTCATACTCTCAAGAGGGCAATTATCAGCTCTCAAACGTCCTCAGATTAAAGTGATATGGTGGAGCTGCAGATGTTCATTGGCACTGCAACACCCATTCAAACGAGGATGCTCTGAAAACAGCTCCCACCGTCTGCGAGCTGCCATCTGAAATTAAACGCGTTCCCTCGTGAGGTAACGGGATACGTTAGTGCTGCTATATCTCACCTTGAACATGGCAGCTTGTGGTTCTCCCAGTTCGTAGAACGGCGGTTTACCGGTGGCCATCTCGATGATGGTGCAGCCCAGCGACCAGATGTCTGCCGGCTTGCCGTATCCCCGAGGACCCTTGTCTATGATTTCAGGAGCCATGTATTGCAAAGTGCCTGAGAAACAACAAACACAACGTCCTCACGAATACTGACACAGAACTAATTCAGTACAGGTCATTTTCTCTCCTTAATGTGTCTGCAGGTCAAAGTTGTGAAGCAAAATGTGAAAATGCGTGAGCTGCCGATGTGATGAAGGATGGAAACTGCTCAGGGTAATCTCAAGTACACTGAACATGTGATGACAGTACATGCTGGATAAAAACGTGAGCTAATATTTATTTATTTGTAGGCTATTGGTGAGTGGCCTTCATATTTAACAGTCCAAAGGCATATTGTGGGCGAGAACGGCGAGAAAAAACACAACAAAAAACAACAGAATCACGTGTATGAAAACATACGACTGGAAAATCAAACTGAATCACATCAGTAGAAAAGCTGCACCTTGGAGGACATGTGCCATTTACAATATTCTTAGTGTGCATGCAGATTCTTTAAATTTACCTCCTGTTGAAGGTAAAATACATGCACTTTTGTGTTGCTCTGGAACAAGTCTGAAAATCAAAATGACTATAGTTTGACTTTGCACCTAAAAGTAAAGTATCTCACACCGGGTGTTAGCTCTAAGCAACTACACCCATGTGAAAGAACTGACGTAAAAAAAACCAAAATAGCCTGCATTAGGTGATTAATTATGAGTTACCTTGGCTTTGAGGCGATGACACAATACCTACATATGACCAATAAGGTGGGAAAGGCTTTAAAGGGGCTGATGGCCTTGTGTAAGCAACAGCAAAGACTGTCAGTGTTGTATATTAATCACGGCGCAGGTCCAAAGAAACATTTTCAGATCCGTACTGAAAGAGCTCTTTTGTCCTGTTATTATCCTGCTGGCTTCTTATTAGCTGCTCTTAGAGGCTCCTCTGCTGAGCTAAAAAAAGGGAGGCACACATTTATATATAGCAGGCATGGGCTATAAAAAGGACTCGCCCAGTTTCCTGAAAGGGCCATTCAGGGTAAGTCCCTGTCTGCTCCAATCTGCATTCACACCGTCTAATTCAAGAGGTCGAACTGAGCTACAGTTGGCGGCTGCCGGGCAAACATTACAGGGCGGCACCAACCTGCACCATCTGACCGCAGACTCATGTGAAACCCAGAGCCTGAATAGCAACAGAGTTATTACATACAGTAGGTGTGGTGCTGGGAGTGGATTCTTTCAAACGGTGCCAGTCGAACAAACACACGGTATCTGTCTGGGGTTACCTGCTCGCTCAGCTTTATTTATAGCCCCGTCTCAGGACGTCTCTCGCCCGTCTAAGCCTTTTGCTTGTGTGAACAAAGAGATGAGGATAATCAAGAGTGTACCTGTGAACGTCTCAGTGCACGGGTTGATCCCTGCGAGCCTTTTAGAGGTGCCAAAATCTGATATCTTCAGGACGCCACTGTAGGTGTTGATGAGGACATTGTCACCCTGTGGATTGAAAAGATCATACGTGAGCACAGACACACCCATCCTGCTCCTAAAATTCCAGGGCTATGCCATAGAGATAAGGATTGCAGCTCCTTGGAAGTGACAAACTGCAGGTTATGGCACCATGCATGGGAAGAGGAGGAGCTTCCAGCCAAAACAAGGCCATTAACATTTACGTGGAGCAAATGATGTTTATATGACGAGTAGTTAAAACAGGGGGCGGCAAAGGGACGGACTCTAATGACCGTCTCTGATGGGAACCTTATCAGCGTTGGTTTATTACAACCGAGATAAAGCAGGGAGTGCCTCTTACTTAAGAAAAAGAGGAGTGTTGCTGCAGCCAATGAGCTGTCAAGAAACTGCAGCAATGTCTGTGAGCAGCTGGTCTGGGGCACTCTTCAAATGCAGTCACAACAAATTAGACTTACCCGGAATCACATGGCCGACATTCTCAGAGAGCAAACAAGCACACACATCTAGAAAAACATGAAAGCCTGCAGACCTCAAAAGACCTCACAATGCTTTCTGTTATTGAGCTGCAAAAAAGCTCCACTCTATCACAGTTGTTGCATTGTTCTCTTAGAGGAGAATTCAAGCTTCACCAGAAGACATGTGGACTCTGTTTTCAGTTTTCATGTTTTGAATATTTGAAATCCCACAAAATTGCAATAATTTCCTAAAACAAGGTTAAAGACACATTGTTTTGTGGATTCGTGTATTAAAAGTGACACAAAGTCATTTGACAGATGTATTTTAATCACCCAGTCTTTTGTAGATGCACTGAAATACCTTCTTCTTTTCTTTATCAAGTTAAACTTGGTGCAGTGTTTTTGTGCAAAGTACTGAAATCTTTCCTGTCGACAAGGCTGGAGGTTCTGTACGGGGTGCAATATTTTCCATTTCTGTTCAGTCACTGTGCTTCTCACATTTCAAACCAACTACGTGGATCTTCTGTTTACTAAATCAAATTGCAAATGCGTCATCACGGGGTATTTCAGGATTCTTTATTTTTTTTGGGAAAGTAGAAAAACTTTCCATGAAATTTGACACTAAAAAGGAATAAAATAATAATCACACGACCGCAAAACAACGGTAGCAGTAATACTGAGAGGATTTGTATTTATTTCATTTTTAACATATACTTTTTAAAATGAACTTGTGAAAACTCAACAGAAAATAATCATACATCAATATTTTACTATTATCTGTTCTCATTTATTGTGCATCGCGTCACCTTGATGTCTCTGTGAGCGATCTGGTTGTCGTGCAGGTATTTGAGCCCCTCCAGAATCTGCCGGGTGTAAAAGCCGATCGTGGGCTCGTTGTTTTTCAGCGGACCCCACTTGGATCTGAGCAGCGCAGACAGACTCCCTGGAACACAACAGGACAAAGTGCAACAGCAATCAATGCACAGACCCTGATTTGAGATGACCAGCGCCGGACTGGTTACTAGGTTTTATGAACTGGTGATGGATTGAGTTTATTGAGATAAAATAACGCTGTACTCTCACCTCCAGGCACCTGCTCCATGAAGATCTTGATGAAGCCGTTCTCGCTGATGGAGCCGAGGTACTGAACGATGTTCTTGTGCTTTAGGTGCTTGTGCAGAGCGATCTCCTCGTGGAGTGGCTGCGAGTACCTGCATCCCAAAAACAAAATCGGTTCGAAACATGGGAAATGACTTTGATCGCAGCTGAAAGTACCAGCACTGACATATACAGTAAAAGACA
Organism: Lipophrys pholis; assembly: GCF_963383615.2. Lineage (NCBI taxonomy): Eukaryota > Metazoa > Chordata > Actinopteri > Blenniiformes > Blenniidae > Lipophrys > Lipophrys pholis. Next base: position 10,759,851 of record NC_137649.1, read on the forward strand.
ACCCCGAGCACAACGTTCTCTTTTTCCTCTCTTTACCATTTCCTCTCACACGTTCATTGACAGGCGTATCTTAGTTTGCAGGTTTTGAAGGCTGTATTTCTAAAGTGATTTCTTCTGTAAAGCACATTCAGAGACCTCATTTCCAGCTCATTCCTTTCATATTCTAGGGCTCTCAGTAACTTGACACCAGCCTCATGAGATGTTCATCCAAACCTCGAACTCACTGAACATTTACAGCAACAAAGTCTTGCCAGTTTTGTTTAAATGTCAACTGAGTAAGAAATAAAAATACACAATATACTACATTTCATAAGCTGACTGATGGTGGGGTGACGAGGCAGTGCAGTGTTAAGCATCGTATCATGGAAAACAAGATCTGTGTGTGATTCCAGGATGACTGAGGCATTACTGTATGCAAAGTGCATGTTTTCTATGTGTGTTAGTCCACACTTCCTCACACAATTCAAACACATGCTTCGGAAGCCGAAACTAGTTGTAGCTGTGAAAGTGACATTATGTACAACAACGACTCCAAATTGTCTCTCAGTTTTAATGCAAATTTGAATATTCACAGTCAATGCACTTTGTACACACCACATTATGAACAAAATGAACAAGCTGTCGCTGCAGAATCCTGAAGTGTCGGTCTACTACTCTTCAGTGAGGAGTGGTGGTTGAACTAGAATAGTGGTGACCTTTATCAAAAAAACTGCAGGCTTATGGTGATGTCCTGACCTAGTGTATTTGTCTGGAGGTTATGTAAAAGTAGAGAATACATACAGCAGCATCTACAGCCCGTTAAAAACAAAAGACTGAAGCAGGAAGAAAGCTGCAGCCTGATTTTTCACCAGAACAACAGGTACCTACGCACAAAGAAAAGAAACGCTTGCCAGCAATTTCCATTTCACATGCATCTCTCTGCATGAATCACACCTTCTCCTTCGCCGGCTCTCCTCCGGAGATTTCAGTCCACTTCTGAATTATTTAGCCAAATTCTCCACATCGGTTGCGGCCGAGCGCACTGCTGACTGGCTGATGTGATTAGTGGAACCAAGTGTGGCGCTGGAAGTGTCTCCTCTGTGCGAGAGCGTCTCGCAGTCTGGGATGAGTAGGTGGAGCGATGAGGACGCAGAGACATTGATGGGAATAATAAACAAAAAAACAAACCCCCCCCACCACCACCACCCGGTCGCTCCATTGGATATCAGCACACTGAAAGCCAGAAAGCACCAGGGAGCTTGTTGATCTGCGACTTGCACTCTCAGCTGGAGGAGAGCAGCACTCTTTTAATTGTTGCTTGGCAGCGGCACTGAACAAGACAAGGCATTATCAGCTCCGACACTTGTTAACATCGGACAGAAATTCAATTTCCGAGCAGTGCAATAAATAGATGAACTGCATAATCTGCTAGACGTGGGAACCTTCATCTTGAGGGTGACTGTAAATCAGACATACATGCACTTTTTCATCTGTCGGTCTATCAACCTGTCAAATAGTTTGTCAGGAGGTCTAATATTTTGAGACCACAACAAAAACCTCACCTGCTGTCTCTCTCCGGTATTTCTTTAATGGCCAGTCGGACCTGGTTGCTAAGATCTCGGCCGGCGTACACGACCCCGAACGTGCCTTTTCCCAGGACCACCCTCTCTCCATGCTCATCGTACTCATAGTCGTACTGAGGAGACAAGAAAAACATCCACACCATCATGAAAAAAAATATTTCCAGTTAAAAATGGATCTAAGAATTATCTGGGACACTGCATATTTAATCAGATTATCTGATTGAAATTTGATGATCAATTTTCTAAAATATGTATATTTTTAATGTATTTTCTAAGTACATTTAAGTGAAACTATTTTGTATGCAAATGAATAGATAGCAATACAAGACAAATTAAATAATTAAAAAAATTAATTTTTTTTGCTTCTTAAAGACCTTTTTGTACCAAAGAAAGCTCCATATTACAGTACCAAGATAAAAGTTGACTCATGAGAAATTGTTGAAACCATTTAAAATATAAGCATATCTGAATTAAAAGCAAAAAAAATATCCTTATTCTATTATCATAAGTGTGAAAAATATATTGCATTTTCTTTATATAACTGAAGAAAACAAGTTAACCTCTAAACTAATTATGGAAAAAGTATTTATTTATTTTTTTAAATTGGATTTTTTTTTTGGTATTTTACTGCATCACAATACCACTTCTTTGCTATATTTATTCGGTCAATAAATTTTATTTTGCTTTGCTGACTCCTCCCTTTCAATCCTAAAAATCTCTCATTGTGCTTAAGATGTCCCGTGAAGACCTTGAGCATCATTTGCATGTACTTGTTCATCATTGCTGCTAATGTTTGGGCTTGTCTCGATTTAGAGCGGCATGCAACATGATTTTACTTTTTCTTTTATATGGGAGTCTGCAGGTCACAAATCCTCATCTGTATTGAGAACAGGTCACCTTGAAGCTCTTTTCGGTATTGAACGCATGTTGCTTCAGGTCTTACTGGGTGAAGCCTGTTCTACCAATAGTACTCTCCTTTTCTGTGTGAAACATCTGATAAACATGAGAAGCAAATACTAAAACCAGTCTTTGGCTGTGTTGACAATGCTGGCAGGAGACTAACTACCCCTCGGGTTGATTGGTGTCAAACACATAAAAAAATAAATAAAAAAAATCCCCCTGTAAGAAACCTGTTCGACACTTGATCTGGGCCATGCTGAGTCAAAGAGGGTGCGGCAGCATTTTGAGTAATTAGCTGTTCTTTTCCTGCGGCTCTGCTGAAAAGACAGGTGAATACAACAGCAGGTGTCTGCTGTTCACCGCCAGAGCTCCACAGAGTGAAAATCCAGGTCTTTTCTCAGCAGGTTACTGCTCATTTGTTGGTGTTTGCAGCTGCGTTTCGATCCAGTTCTTGTAATGACACCTGTGATGAACTGTAGAAGAAAAGCTGGAGGAAATGTTTGACAAATTGCCACGAAAATCAACTGCTTGATAACTACGTCATAAATTCAGGATGAAAAGCTGCCAGTTGGCTGCCAGTAAAGAAGAAAGCACTAATTATGTCTTGAAAGATGGTTCGCTTTTCTTTGTTCCTTCACTCGTTTTGATGGAAACAACCACATTCGCGTCTCGTTTCCTGTGACATTTTGAAAAGAAACAAGTGGAGTGCACAACAGGATGTAACTAAACAATGCAGAGCAACAAACTAGCACTCCCACACGCACAATGTGAAATGTGCAAGACTGGTAATTCAGTGATCGATGTTTAAGAAAACTGTGGTGACGAAGGTATTTTCCAACCAAAAAGATCTCAGTTTGCTTTGTCTGGGAAACTAAAGGGAATCGTAACTCAAGCATGTTTAAAGACTATATAGACCTTTATCTTAAATAGAAATTCTCATCTGAAGACCGAAAACATCCAAGCCTCAGGCGAGCTCTCACCTCCAAAGCGTCAGCGTCGCAGTCTCCCTCCTCGGGACCTTTCCAGGCCTCCTCTGCTATGCTGTTGACCAGATCACAGAATCTGCCAAAGAAAAGTCAGGTCAATGCAAAACACAGAAACAAGGTGCACGGCTAAACTGGGAGAGAGAGAGGACATTAAAAGTCAGAACAGGAGAAAGAATAATACAAAAGAAAGCTTGACATGATATATAAGTGATGTATGATGATTTGATTGACATTTTTACTGTACAGTATTCCCATGTGCATTTCCCAATCATGTGAGAAGAGCGCAGGAATTCAACCCCGGACATTCAGTAATGTATTTTTCATTTCAATGGGGCTTTAAGTAATGGTTGAAAGGTTATAATAGAAAATTGAATTGGTTATTCGAGTGGACATTATGTGATATAATAGGAATATGTAGGAATGGCTTTCATGAGTTCAATAAAAGGACCGAGCTGATAACACTTGACTTCAGCTTGGACTGTAGTGAGTCTTTTTTCATGGGGCGCCAGTGCACATTCATACACACACACAAAGTCGGCGGCGTGGTTGAAAAACACCCATTTAAACATTTAAAAAGAACAGCTTTTGCGAAAAAAGATTTGACTGTGACATTCATTTAAGCTGTGTTAAAAAGCTAAATCAGGAAGAGTGATGCTTTCATTAATTAGAAGAACAGACTAGTTTTTCACAACGTGCCTTGAGGAGGCCATGATATCTAACCATAAGTATAATTGCTCATGGCATTAAATACGGAGGTAATAAAAAGTCCCTGTATTAGATTTTGGCCTTGGGGCTCTCAATAGTAGTTGCATCTCTTTTCATTCAAAAACACTGTAAGTTAAGCGTTTGGCTGATAGACGAAGCTTTGCCTGTAAAAAGACACGCGTGGGGTGAGAGCATGAGTTCAGCCATGGCAGCCCTGAAAAAGCAGCCATACTTTGGAATTCCACCAGATATGAAATTAAACTGGATAGTCCACATGTCGAAGTGTCCTTGAGCAAAACACTGAACCTCAAATGTGAATGTGTGTGTGTGTGTGAATGGGTGAATGTGATTAACACTGTAAAGCGCTTTGGGGACTGCTGAAGCGACATAATAAGTATGTGACATAATAAGTATGTACGTATGACAACACCCTCAAATTACAGCTGACATTTATTCTCCTAATACATTGTATTTTCCTTTAAACCTCATGTGGGAGTTGAGCCAAGTTACCTGATGGAATAATTACTTTCGGTACCGATATATGTATTTATGTTTAATCATTCAAAGCCTTTTTCAGTTCCATCAATATACTTGGAGAACATAGAAATCAATTTTTTTGTGAAGTAGTCTTTTCATTTTAACTTAAAAAAATAGTTTAATTCTGTTGGTTGCAGATATAGTAGACATTTTATTGCTATTGCTTTTATTCTTTTAAACCAATCATTCCCAGGATACACAGATTTATAACCAAGGTGGTAATTTTCATGTTTAATATGATTATTCCTTAAAGGTTTCTGTATTGGAAATGTATGGAGTAGAAAGTGAGTGCATAAGATGAAAAGAGTAAAGGGTTGTGTGTCTTTTATTGCTGTTTGTCTTCTTAAGCTTTGTATTAATGACATAATCTGATTCATTCAGTTTTTCAATGTGTTATTGTCCCTTTTTGTGAGAACGTGTACTAAAACATCCAAGTGAGTGATCATTCCTCTAAGTGCAGACTAAAACTAAAAAGTAAATAATGACTTTAAGTGGAAAATATAACGATCAAAAAGTGAACATAGTTCTATTAATAGTATCATGCTAAACCGTTTCTTTAAATGCAGTAATATTTCCAAATGTTGCAAAGTACATCTTCTATTGTGCACTGATACAAACATTGACATTTTTATTATATTTTCTATTGTCTCCTCCATGTGGGGTGATAATACTAAAAGAACAAGATCAAACTAACTAAATATTTCTTACAATTGCAAACTCACTCTCACCCAACATTTCAACATTCAATCCCTTATGTTAAAATGTGTAGAGCTAAAGTGAAATGCACTACCCTTTCTATTGTAGTAGATGGTAGAAGTGTGTCTTCCATTGCTTGTTATTGTAAGTCTGCTGTTTCTGAAAATTTCTTTCTAGAGATATTCTTTTTTTGTATGTATCACTGTCCCATCTGGTTCGGGTGATTATGCGAAAAAACAAAAAAAACAAACCCCACTCCAACAATAGAATGACTGAACGTTCCTCCGAATGCAGACAGACATTAAAAGCCTGAGTTGATAATGTGACGATTATCAGAAGTAAAAAGAAAAAGCGACGGTAACACAGAGACTGTGATCCAGGGCACATTGTGATGGAGGTGTGTTATTTTGCTGGGGCTCTAATCCAAAAGAGGCTCCAGTATGTTTGCAGGCACACCTCCCACACAAACACATACATATTATGACCTTTACCGCTCTCACTGCACACAAGCTGTGAATTAGCAGGCTGCTGGCTTTGTTTTGCTGTTGCACATGCCTGCAGGTGTTCAGTGTTTCATGTGTGCATGTGTGTGCGCGCACACGCCACTCGCACACAAAGCAGGCGCCGCCAACTTTTTGTCTGCCTCTTTCTTCCCTCTCTCCACCCTCCGTCTCACCCGTCCTACCTCGCTGTCACTGCTGTTAAAAGGAAAACAGCATCATGACAACAGCAGGCATGACTCACAGACTCTCACACTCCAGATAATAGAACTGGAAGTGCTCCGGAGACTCAGTTGTGAGAGTCACAAGACTGCGAGTGCTCGGCGCTTCAGCGAGCTGCCAGCGAGAGGAACGTGACGGGGCTTAATTGAAACGAGGTGTGCACCTGGAGACAGGGGAGTGGGAAATTTCCCACCTGTGATTTGAGCTCATGTGCACATTCAAAGATGTGATGCACCCCAAGCTCACGATGTTAGCTGCTGGATATAAACACCAGTGACAAAATTGATCAGTGATATTGGTTTGACAACTTTCTGTGTTTTAAAGCAAAATGTAGGTGTACAGTGGAGAAACTGTCCATTATTCAGAAGGTCTGTAGCTGCTGCTGACATCTAGCAACAAAAGGATAAAGATCTCAAGAAATAAAAATCATAACCCCCCCATCGTGCAAATATATTTTTGTCAAATTTTCTATCACCTTTTTTTAAATAAATCTTTAATTTGAATCATTCTTTAATTCAGTTTGAAATATTACCGCTGGCATACCTTTGGATGCATCCCTTTAATTATGGTCAAGTGTTTGTTAGTATCTTGTCCTCACTTGTTAAGTCTTATTGTCAATTTTATCAATCATTTTTTCAAGTGCTTAAAAAGACATTAACGAAATTAATGAAAAGCTTTGAACGAATTTAATTAAAATGATTGATTGAATTGACAAAAAAAATGCTTGAGACATTTTGCATAAAAGACAATGCCAAAATAACAGTGACGTAATTGCCTGGTTTCCAAAGTGGACCCATTGTGACTGCAGGAGGAATGAAGATCAGTGAAATGAGACAACACTTTATGAATATGCTAAGAATCTCTGCTATTTGAACAAAACTTTTATCTTCGGAATATCATTTGGTGTCAATGGTGTTTTTAAAATTGTCGTGCAAAACACTTGGTCCTATCACATGAAAACAATGGGGAAGTGTCTGATCAAATGTGTTCGCCGCATATTCCCATAGAAACAGCGGGCGTGTTACACTCAGTGAGAGCACCATCTCTTGATCTACGTATCTGTAAATATTTGTAAATGTTCATGAATATGTTTGAGTCTGCAGACTCTCAAGTGTGCACGCAACTGTGGCTGTGCGGTGATCTGTAGCTGCTGAGTACATGAATAGATTGCACATTTATTACAAACACTCCAGAGAAGGTTACAGATACTCAGGCTGTTCAACGTCGTGAACGTTCTGAATTTTCACATGTATTCATAGCACTGTAAGGAGGTCCTGTGACAGAGGAGCTGTGTGTGTGTGTGTGTGTGTGTGTGTGTGTGTGTGTGTGTGTGTGTGTGTGTGTGTGTGTGTGTGTGTGTGTGTGTGTGTGTGTGTGTGTGTGTGTGTGCGCGCGTGTGTGTGTGTGTGTGTGTGTCCATGCTGAAGTTACAAGTCAGTCTCCTAAACTGACTTCCTACAATGGCAAATGAGCACTGCTGCACAACAAAGAGGATTTTTTGAGACTATGAAGTAGGAAGACGAGGCATTTCTGGGCTATCTGCCTCTGGTCCCAGTTTTGAGATGTTGGACCACCTGCATGTATTAACTGTAACTTTAGAAAAGGGCATGGAAGTTGCAGATTACCTGAATTCATCACTGGCACTTAAGGTTAACAAAGCGAAGCACAGAGAGCCTGAACAGGCAGACCAACCTTTTGCAGTGCATCTCTGTACAGAAATAGATCTGGAAGTCCTCGGCGTTGTGAAGGACGTAGAGGAAGGAACTGCGTTCATCAAACTTGGAGATGCTGGGTGGAGGAACAAGACAGGGTCAGCTATGTAGTCTAATGAGAGGCACTTGAGGGAGGTATGAGTCAGGGGGAGTTTAGTCTTTTCACTCGATTCATGACATTCACCATTAGGTCTCTTCGTAAAAAATAAAATGGTGTTTGCTGCAAGTGGATGGCCAGTTTAATTTAAACTTAAAACGGATTACAAATGGGAAATGCACAATGTGCAGGCAGATCCATTGGTGTGTGAATTCATGTGTGAATGGGTGAATGTGATCAACGATTTGAAGCGCTTTGGGGCTGCTCACGCAGTCGAAAAGCCTTATATAAGTCAAGTCCATTTACCATAAAAATACAGGCATATGCAGCAGACACAGTTTTCCTTCATCCACTACAGGAGGAACAAAACCTGCACCTGGAACGAACATGAAAGTCGTTTTGCATTTGAAATGATGCCTCAATGCTGCACGAAAGAAGCGCAGCTTTAATCTAAACCCCCATAAATGTAAACTTTCATGTGCAGGAGCAACGCTTGTCTGTTCATTTCTTGTTGACAAAGCCAGAGCTGCTGAGCCAGACATTGGAGTGCCTGCGTGTGTGGTCGTATTGCAGCTTCCAGAGCTGCTATTGTGTCCTGCTGACTGTCTGCAGGCTGAGTGGGCACAGAGAGTGAGTTGTTCCCTAGCAACATGTGAGCATAGCCCTCCACTTCTCTCCGATCTGACACTGAATTCCTTTGAGGACCGAGGAGAGATAGCGCATCGCAAGATATCATGAAAACTGTACAGTCTCAAAGAGCAAAATACAGTAGACACTATGTTGAAAGTCAGAATGCTTTGAAATGTCAGTTACAACTGTGCAGCCCATGCTGGTACTGCTTTGCTTGTGCAGTGTGAACTGAAGGGGACTCTTTCACATACATCCTGACAGCAAATCGGAAGCAGTGAAGTTTGGAAACTGCGTGAAAGCCAGAAGCCAATTGTGAAGATCGAAAAGAACAACAATCATCAAAAGACTTGCAACGTGAACTCAGGCTGAATTTGAATTTGCAGACACCAACCTGACACCTCGTACAGACGTGGCGCTGAAGTTCCACTCATGTATCCCCTTATTCTGCAGAATAAATAACACCATTACACACAACGGAAGAGTAAAAATAGATGAACGTCGTGTGACGAGCCCACACATTGAAATATTATTATATTGGCTATAACACGGAAAATACTTTATTTTTTCTCTTTAAATTATGAAATTGAGAGAATGTGATAAATTAACCATGCAGTAGTGTATACTATAAAACACAGACCTTATCGTCAGGGGCAACATGCCAGATAGAGACTGTGTTGTCATCCACGTCTTTGTTTATGGACAAATACGAAGGTTGGTACACTTTAGTGGGCTCCAATATCAACACCTGGAGAACAAATAAACCTATTATTGAAGCACTCATTCATTCAGTGAAGGTTATGATGATGAACTTCCACTCATCTCCAACCGCGTCATGCTCATTACATAACAATGTGCTTCATTAAGTCTTTACTTCCTGTGGATTGAAATAATTAAACTTTTATTAGGTCGCTCTCTGGAAACCTCTTCATACACAAAGTATAGTATCCATTTCAATAATGTCACTGTAAAACCATACAGTGAAACCAACATTGTTAGGCATTCAGCTGGAGCCACTTACAGGGAATCGAACTGAGGAAACGTCCTTTTTGGTTGCTTCCACCAGGAAGTCCATCCAAAAGTCGACCAGCTCTTGTTTGGGTGCTGGCTGCTCGGTGCTTGGCTTTTTAAAGTGCTGGTAGATCAAGAAGGTCTCCACCAAAGAGCGCAAATACCTACAGCAAACCACAGGTAAAAGAAAACTAAACGGTGAACAACGAAACAGGTGTCGCTGGAGAACCTTCCTGAAAACACAGTTCTCACAGTAATCTGATATTAAAAACAGAATAACTCACTTGCACATCATTTGCATTTATATTGTAGTGTTTTTTCAAACCATAAACGTATATCAAGAAAGACCCGAGAAACAAACAATACAGCTTGATTGTGTTTGTGAGCCTGGGATCATTGCTCTTTGTGACATTAATAGTAACATAAAGAGGTTTCACAGCTCCAACACAAATAAAGAACAGCAGGAGCTCAAGCACTGCAAAACGGAGCTGCAGACATTTTCACCATGTTGTTACTTTATGTGCTGCAAAGGCTCATAAAACCTTGACAGACTTGCAAAAACTAGAACTCCTTAATGAACTGATGATCCAAGAACAGCATGGATAATCCATGTTTATGTTAAGTGACCGATTTGGTAGGTTTTGCACTCTTTCCTGTTTCTTTCAAATTACTAATTATATTGCGGAGATGATCCTTTGATACATCATTAAATTGTTATGCTAAACATTGGGACGGGTGTTGCTGCGGGTATGTTTGGTCCCGTTGCTCTGGTGAAGCATCAATTCCTTCTAGTCAGTTAACCTGATTGAGACATTTGATTGGTAAATAATTCATGATTTGAAAAACTATGCTTAAGAAAGCATTGTACACATATTTAGAACAGTTTTGCCAATTATATTCCATAAAGAATGACAAACTGTGCTAAACAGTTTGTATATAATCAATGTTTTACAGCATCTCAGTGACAAACAAATGTGAAAAGTAGTCTATTGTGCACGTCAAACAAATATACAATAATCAAATGTCTGGTTGCATATGTTGTTTCTGCTAAGATGGAGCAGCCTGCGGGCTGCAAAAAGTTGTATAGAAGATGGATTGAACGGTTCTTTGACTCATCAAGGTGCTGTTCAAATGAGCAAAGTGAGTTTCTTGTGACAGAAATACACCAAATGCTTGCACAATAGCCACAGATGGCCAGTGTGGTTTCAAGGGAAAGACGAGCACTCTTCAAATCACATCGAACACAGGCACAGTTGGTGATGGACGCGGTTTGAAATGGGGCTTTTCTTTTTGGGCAATCTAATCCGGGAACGGTTGATCCGTGTTCTCACCAGATGGGCGCTTTGAGTTTGAAGAGTTTCTCCGAGGCCTGGATGACCCTGGTGTTGTCGCAGGCCAGGATGCTGGCGCCCAGGAAGAACCCTACATCCCAGTAACTCTGCAGTTTGTCCAGGCTTCCTTTCTTACCCAGCAGGCTGCTCAGCTTAACTCCTGGAAACAAGACAACATACAAAAAGCTGCTTCATGCAATGGGAAATTATCGATTTGTTCTGTTCTTCCCTTTGGGCTGTTTGCCGAAAACACAGGCCACAAGACGAGCTTGCTGGAGAGAAACGGCTAAAAACAAACAAACAAGAGATCTCAATATAATTCAACACTTTGTCTGGATGTGCCACAACTTGCAGGTTTAGATTTATGTTTTGTCATCATTCACAGGGAAACTATGAGCCGCTGCATGTTTTGCCCAGAAGCAGAAACCTGGAGAAGCAGTGGGGGAGGGGGGGGTCGTGAGGATAAGCATGGGGGTAAGCAGAGCAATTCAGGGAACTGCAGCCTTATTCCTGGGACAGCCAGTCAGCTCCACTTCCCACATTCCTGAGCTCCTGAGAGCCTCAGATTTCAGAGAAAAACATAATAAATGGAGCAAAGGCTTGGTTACATGTTTGCCTGACAAAAGCAAGAGGAAAACATGAGCAGGTAACACTGACACTGTAGATGAAGTGAAGAAGAGGTGGCATTGTCTGCATGCAGTGACAAACAGACAATAAATCCCTCCCCATTACAGGTCCCATTTTACATAGTTTTAAAGCGACTTAAAATCATCCTATTTTGTTGTTAGCAACATGTTGGTTACCATAGTTATTGGTGTTGTGTTTCTTACCAACTGATTAACAAATTAAGCTTGTTTCTGTCCTCTTTTAGCTTTGTTAAAGCCAGTACCAAACACCCATCACTCCTCCTGTTTTTCCCAGTATATTTACACTTTCTCAATATCCTAACCTTTGTTTCTTGTTTCTTAAAAACTCTAAAATAGACAAATACATTTAGATTAAACAGTTTTTATACACATACGCAGGCACGCACATAATTAGTGCAGCTTTAAGCCAACCTTCATGCATTTCCATTCTTCCTGTAAACATTTGAGCAATTATTTTGTAAAGCAGTTTTAAAAGGCATTTCCCCGAACAGCTCTTTTTTGGTTGATACCTATGCTCGGTTTAATAGCTCATTTTCAGCAGTTTTAGCCCAAAGACAGATACATGGGCAGGCCGTAAATTGAACCGCCGACCTTGAAAGCGGAAGTTTCACGCAGCCGCTCAGATACAGAGTGTTCTCCTGACTTTACAAAAAGTTCTTCAGCCACTAAAAGCTTCTCTGCAAAGAATTGTGCTTTTCAAATAAAACCACTGCCAGCTTATTAATACAAAACAAAGACCTGAAAGACGTGGAAACAGAGATTTGTGCAACTTTTGATCATTTATCGATTTCATCCATCAAGTCAATTACAAATGATTTATTCTAAACCTTTTTAAAGAAGGATATTCCCTACTTGCTCCAGCTTTTCGATGCCTAAATGGAAAAAGGACTGAAAACGTTGCACCTTTTCACTGTGTTAGTCTTAACATCAGTCACATTCACCCATTCACACTTCAGTTGTGGTGTTCAGTATGCAATCAGGTGACAGGTTGTTGCTGGTTAAACCAAACAAAAAAAGTAACTGAAGCTGAAAACTGAAACTCGGGGTTTAGTGTTTTGTATTTTGACACATGGGCATGTGCAGCTAAAGATCAAATTTCCAACCTTTCACTTACAGTTTATCACCTGAGCCACAGGCATCCAAGGCCAAAGTTTGTTCTCCCAAAACTGGGAAAACGTCCTGCTTGTTGGGCTGCTGAACATTCTGGTAGGTTCACTATTCACTAACAATTGAATCTGCCTGCTGTAGATGGGAACTGATTAAATAACAAGTTGGAGTAGGAATTGAAAAGCACTAAAACACACTGTCAATCTCATGTGTACTGTTCATATTTGAGTTTGCCCCAGTGTGCGAATACACATTATCTAATGAAACTTGTGCCTCTCAGAGATATGACTGATCATAAAAAACTACTGCAAAGACAAATTGGTGCTTAATTACTCTGTGGTAGGTCTTCAGATTATCTGTAATAAACTTAAAAGCAGCGGATTAACTCAATCTGGTGTCCACTCACCCACTTTGCGAAGCTCAAATGACGTGTCGAACTGGTGCCCAGCTGCCAGCAAAAGCACGGCATAGTTGATGCCGGAGTGCAGCGTGGGCTCAGACTCAAAGCCCCTTTTAAACCTACGAGGAGAAGAAAAATAAATAAACATTTTTCTTCTAAGAAATGCATCACTGCGGATCCAAAGTGTCTCCGTGATAACGGATGGCTTCACACGGCTCCCCCGGTTTACCATGACACAAGACGGAGAAAACAATTAGAGCCATATTGAGTTGGGGCCGCAGAACAGCAAACAGCAACTGGGAATGCCGCCCCAGAACAAGAAATTTCATTTATTTAATGAGCAATAAGCTCTGCTGAGATAGAGCTGTGAATGTTATTGGGAGTCTGCATCAGGTTGTGAAACAGACCTGAAAATAACAGCTAAATGGCAGCTTGATTATCCCAGCGCAGGATTAGATAGTCAAAAATATTAGATTTTTAAAGGGAATTTATAGATGCGAGGAAACAGGCGTGTTGTGGTTTTAATAAGTCAACAACCGTTAGCTAATGATAGCTGCCAGTTGCTCTCAAGACAACCCTGCTCATATTAAGAAAGGAAACCGGGAGTTTACTGTCACATTTTACACATCATGAAATCAATCAGTATCTTTAATAGAGATGTGAAATTAGTAAAACAAATTATAATAATCCTGCAAACATGTCTCTGCAAGATGAATACAAATATAACGACACTTTCTGAAGTTTTACAACAAGCATCTCAAAGTGGTATTGCTACTTCAAATCTAAGTGATCATGTTCCCATTTGTACTTAGATGACGGGACTGGATCCTCTTCATGCCAAATACCATGCCGCATGCCACTGCTGGGAGGAGGTGTGATCAGCCATCTTTCGCAGACTTGTGACTTCACTGTTTCTGTCAATGAGCCTTGCAATTTTCATTACTAACAAGGGGATTTACCTTGATGATAACAGCCATAATGACACGCTGTGCTGCTGGCACCAGTCGCGTAAACTTTTAACACCGTGGTGCCAAGGACTGCTGAGTCACTACATGCTTCTTGGCCTTTGGAACACTTCTTAAACTATACTTGTTGCTGACTCAGAGTCTGGAGGAGCATACTGTTTGCCTGTGTACATGCACACACACACAGAGCCTCACCAGAATGTTCCGCTGTCTCTGCTCTCGGTGTCGGTGAAGTGAGACTCCAGGAAAGTGTCCTTATAGATTCGTCCCACCAGGCAGTAGATGTCCGATGCGACCTGCTCCTCGCCCTCCACCAGGGGCAGCATTATGTCCAGGGCTTTCTGCCTGTCCCCTGGCAGGTTCCTCCTACAATCAGACACAAACGCACACCACAAAAGTTGGATGCAACCAGTTCAAGCGATTTATCCCCCCACACACATTTTCAAACTTTGGCATCATTTGTCAGTAATCCGTACAACATCGAGGCAAATGCAGGACACACAATGGACTCTCAATTGACTACATTCAATATCAGAATCTAATTATCGTCATCATGCCAACCAACAGTCAGTTTCTGGCAGAATTTCTAATCACATGTGATAGATTTATTAAAATATGATGACTGCATGGACCAAACAACTTTGACTGCATTATTATTTCCTCCCAAACTGTTTATGTAATCAGTTTGGTTGGTAAAAAAAAAGCAATACAACACCCCAGCAGTTCATTTCGCTGAGTATCGAGCACCTAATAGGTTTACTGCTTGTGTCTTTTGGTCCAATGATAAATATAAGAAAGTAAATGCAGTGAGAACCAAACTAAAAGGACATTTTTTGACCAGATTAAGGAAATTCGCAGAAAGTTTGAATGCAGCTTTCATTAGCTCTCCTTCTATTTTTGGATAATTATAAAGGAGTGTCCTAAAAAAGAACGAAATCAATGGCACACCACTTCTTTCAAAGATGAAAGTGCAATGAATCTCCATCCTAGTCAAATGTTGCAGACAAGCTTATAAAATACAGAAGTAATGCAAGTCAATGTCATATTTTCAATGAATCAACCTTTTGTTTGACATAATTACTCAGCATGCACTTCAACCCCCACCAGCACATTGCAGGGAATGTTTTCCTCTCGGGGGAGTGCATTAACTCGGAATTTGATTCTCCCTTTCAGCGACCAGATTTTGGGTTATTCAAGACATCCTTTCTGAGTCTAAAGCAACCGTACATTTAAACAGACTGAATCAAAACGTACAACACCAGCAGCAGGTGGAGAAAGTGTGTGTGTGTGTGTGTGTGTGTGTGTGTGTGTGTGTGTGTGTGTGTGTGTGTGTGTGTGTGTGTGTGTGTAGCCCGGGAACGGTTGTGCGCCTATTGTTGTGTGACGGTGATACTTGGCACAGTGGAGGCCATCAGGAACCTGACTTAAATTACAGAGTTTACTGGGTTCATTAAAAGAATTGCCAATTTTATCCAGCACTGCAAGTCTCCGACTAGACTGCAGGCAACCATTACCACATGACAGGATCTGCTATAACTAATGGCTACGGATGTAATTCAAGGCTCTTTAATGGGTAACCCACTAGAACATGACAGAGACTGATGAACACCAACCACAATCTCTCCAGGTGTTAATTACTTAGATTACACAAATATCTGTCCATGGAAGTGTGAACAATTAACAATCAAGCAGCTTTCAGTGGAAATGGGTTTAATGTTTCTGCTTCAGTAGAAAAAAGGGAAGTAAAGCGAATATGATGGCAGCCTGAAAACACCTAACAAAAGACCATGAAAAAAAAATTCAAATTGTTTATGAATATCACATTTATTAGTTTTTTTGGAAGCCTGTTCCAACTTTTTTTTTTTTTTTTAGATGTTCAGATTTGACTATGTGAAAGGGCCCAAGTGTTACAGGCTGGTCGTCCTTAAGCAAACCCTGGTTCACACATCACATTATTTGGATGTAAAACATAGAAACATAGAAAGGAGAATTGCATGTTATTTTGTTTCGCCAGTGCCAAAAATATTGTAGGACAGAGGGCAGGGTCCTATAAAATCTGACCTTGGGCTGTGATTGGCCCAGGAGCCGCACTTTGGACATGTCTGGTTTATTAGCTTCAGTGATCTGAGGCTAATAAAAAAATAGCTCTGCCATAAGTTAGTCATGTTCACAGTACAAATGCTTCCTTTCTGAAAATAGCATTTTCCTCTATGGCTGTCAAAAAAATCAGTCTCCATAGAAGTTCAATATTGTTGGTACTTTGCATTTTAAACAAAACAAAACAAAACAAAAGGCTATGAGTTTGTCTGAAGTCTATGAGATTAGGTGTCCAATGTTTCTGTTTGGTAATGTTTAGAATATAAGGTTGACTGATATGACTCCTGGCCAGCCTTGTTTGATGGACTGAGCTTCTCTGTGCTTTAAGAGCCTCCACCGCATGTCCTTTCACACAGAGATTACACAACTGCACTGTAACAAGTTCTCCTTGTTAGACCTACGATCATCCCGCTGAGTGATCTTTAACGGCCACAAGATTTGTGCAACGGGTCCGACGGAGGAGCAACTCATTAGTTTGTGCATCTGCTCCAGCTGTGCCGGCTCATTGAGAAAACATACAGATTGCAAATACATGCATATGCATGTGCACACGTACGTGCAAAAGTGTAGATGGTTATGCATGCAAATACTCTTCCACGGGGAAGAGTATGTTGATCATTTGTGAAGCACTTTGTGTTAAATTTTGCCGCCTGAAAGGAGCTAAACAATTACAATGATTGATATTTTTTCTGAAGGTAGGACAGAAACAAATTAGAGGAGGAACAAATTGTTCCACCATCAGCGCTTCGTCTGTGTGTGTGTGTGTGTGTGTGTGTGTGTGTGTGTGTGTGTGTGTGTGTGTGTGTGTGTGTGTGTGTGTGTGTGTGTGTGTGTGTGTGTGTGTGTGTGTGTGTGTGTGTGTGTCTGCCTTTACCACTCTGTTCTCTCACTCTGTACCTTCCTGCAGGTACTTCATTTTTAAGAACTCAAAGTTTGTGCTTGCTTTACTCTATATTTATTTTTTTTCTCTCTTTACATTCCCCTCTTACTCAAACGGTTTGTTGTCATCTCTGAGAAGTCTCTTCATGTTAAAATGCAGTTGTGTTTATTGCTCATTCTTATGTAAAGTGTTTTTTTTTTGATCAGTACTGTGACGACTGTGTCGTAATGGATGAAATTCAAATACATTTCTATGAGTGCCATATGAAAATTTCGATTTGAAACAAGCTCCTTCATATTCATTCATTTCCTTTTCCGCTTTATCCTGTTTAGGGACGCTGGGGCCGATTCGACCTAATAAAACGGACTGTAGGAGGCTACCAAGAGAAGATCGATCCACGCAAAGGTAGAACATGAAAATTCCACACAGAAAGGCCCCACAGGCCCAACCAAGGCTCCAATCTGGGACATTCTTGTAAAGAGGAAAGTGAGCGAAACCCTATACCACTGCACAGCCACGAGCCTTTACATAATGATGTTGAAACAACAGGTGGTGGCATTCAGCCGACTGTGGTGCAACTCCGATCACTCGTTCTTCACCGCTGAACTTACAGTCCAAACGGCTGTCACAGTCAGCCGCTTTTATTTTAAACATGGCAGCTGTGCCAATAAGCACAGCTGCCATTTTCTTCCTGCGAAGATTTAGGGAGATTTTACTACTTGAAAAAAAAACACGTCAATGACTGTGATTAATGCAGATGCAAAATGCTTGCAAACAAAAACTAGTTGAACCCCCCTTAAATTAAATAAACAAATATCAATAAATGTGCAGTACTTCACAACTTAGTTATTTTACATTGTTTTTAAATTTGTAGATTGGGTTATTTATATGAACAAAGGTCTCTAAGCACTCCTTGAAAACCTGTTTGCTTGTTATTATGCAAATATATTCAGAATTTCTCCAGAACCTGCGCTCCATCCGGGGAAACCTTTCATCAGATTGGTAGCATTTCTCTCAAGCTTTCTGCTGCAGATTGTGTCAAAACACAGACTGGAGACCGAAATCAGAGGTGCGATCTTGCGAAGTGGAGTCTCTCGCACAGACGTTAGTCATGATGAATACAGGGAAAAAAAAAAAAGAAAAAATCTTGATGAACATACAGCGGCTCTTCTCTCGGGCGTGAAGGTTAAATAAAACATACGAGCTGACAGCTATTACCATGGAGACCTCTCAGAGGGAGAAGCACTCGGGGAGGAGAGACCTGCTGTACGTTCACATAACTCTCCATTTCCCTTCTTTCATCTCTCCTGAGTGCTGGCGGGTGTTTGGACAGAAAAAGGATTCTTGCTCATATTCTTGACAAAAGCTACTTCAGCCCAGCAGCTTCATTTAAAAATCTACTTCAGATCAATGATTAAATGCTGTTTATTGATAATGTGGAGGCTGGGTGTGGGCTGCAAGCGGGTGAGTCAGAACACAGGAGTGCAGACAGGCAAAGTAATGATCCATACAACTCCACTTCAAGGAGATACTTCACCAGTCGGTTTCACACTAACATTAGAGCAGATTTTCAACACTTGTATTTCAAATGGGTAAAATATAACAGGAAGTAGCATCACGATCTCCCTCTCTTTCCACTCAAGAGACATGTTTGACTAATTTATCCTTAAAATGCTTTTCTCTCTCTCAAATAACAACAATGAGTCAGACTCTCTCCTGTAACGTCTATCAAAGTCCTAATGAATCATCGTCGCTGCTGAATAGGTGAGTTGACACAAAAGGCCTCCAACTGCTGAGTCACAACATGACACGAGAGTTTTATTTTTTCAAATTTTCTTTTTAACAGTCATTGAAGGACACTTGTCAGAATGTCTCAATGTGCCAGCTTGAGCCGCACACACAGATACACGCGGACATGTTGGCACCGTGCAGACTAAGTTTTCTGATTGCTGCCAAATTAAAGAGCAGCAGGCTTTGTGGCTGTTGGAGGGAGTCACATCATGTGAAGCGAAGTGAAGCAGCTGGCAGGAAACACGCAGCCAAAACCTCCTGCTTTGTGCATCTGTCTTTCTCCTGAGTGCAGCAGCGGAATTAAATAAATTGACATACCTTTATACTCTATATAGATTTACCTCCGGCTGTGAACACAAAAGGTCACTCCGACCTACCAAAACCACTCATTTCACAACAATATGCAGCCACATCCTAATGAGATGAAAACAATTTTAAGACCAAGCAAAGCTGTTTGGTTTTTACACCATGTGGAATCGGAGCGTGGAGGCAGACAGAATGGATCACAGTTCTCTTATAAACACTTTTGCTGCAATCCAGCTGCAAGTCAGATATAGTTTGGTTGTAAAACAAAACAAATAATCACTCTTTTATTAGGCTTTCTACATTAGTTTTAACTCTATGACTCAATGTTTACTCCAAAATCTAGATTCCTGAACTAATTTTGATTTTTTTTTCTGATATATTAATCCCTCTTCTATGTCTTCCTAATCCCTCTTCGCTCATTCATCACACATCACACATTGTCATAATGGTTCTTGGCAGTGAAATCTCCATCCATCCATTGTCTCCCGCTTATCTGTTTCCGGGTCACGGGGGTGGCAGTCTGAGCACTGTCACCCAGATCACATTGCACCAATTAATAACCTTTCATGCGGGTGGTGAGCCCACGGGAAGCAGTGAAATTTTTTCCAAGAAAATTATTTTTATTTGCCGTTGGATGAGAATACGATGACTGACTGACGATACAAGACATTTGATAAGAGAATTATTTCACATTCATTTCTTGTTTCCTCTTTGTTCTTAATTAGTGGGAAATCGCCTCCTCCTGCGGGTGTTGTGTGTGTGTGTGTGTGTGTGTGTGTGTGTGTGTGTGTGTGTGTGTGTGTGTGTGTGTGTGTGTGTGTGTGTGTGTGTGTGTGTGTGTGTGTGTGTGTGCTTGCCCTCTTACCGATTCAGTGCAAAGGCGTAGTGGAACTTCACATGTGGATGAGCCACGGGGTCAAAGGTCGGAAGCTTCTCCAGAGTCTCCACCAGCTTCACGATGGACTCGTAATCCTGAAAGACGTGAAAAGGAACATGGTGACGAGTTCCTGCTGCACTTTCACTCCCGGCATCACTGAGCACCGCGCTGCAATTGTATCGCCAAAACTCGTCAAGGTAGTCAGCGGCTGTTTGTTTTGAGTCTGAAAGCAGAGTTTTGATCTGTCCGAGGCTCAACCGTCTGCTTGATACCAAAAGCACTTCAATAATTGAGCGGCCTCTTGATCGCATTTTTGTTTCTCATACTTGCCGACACAGTCGCTATACCCAAAGCACGTTGAATAATTCAGCACATGCTCAGTGCTTGTTGTCCTACTGAATGATTCATGAGGCTGAGCGGTGCCTATGGAGAGTGGGGGGATCTGGACGGTGAGTGCCATTGCAATGCGCCAGACTAAAGAGCACAAAGAGCGGCAGATTTAAGACGGGCAGACCCAAAGCTTTGCCTGGAGCTCGCTGAAGGCGGTCTGCCATGAGTCCTGAGTGAGAAAGCAACAGCGGTAAAGGGACAAAGCCGACAGACTGAGGCCGTGACCTCTCTTCAACTCATACAGTATGTGTGTACACCGCTGCCTCCGCCAAGGTCAGACTCATCATCCCGTCTCAGGATCAGTCTGAGTTGACAGTTTGATTGAACATGACGGGGTCACCGGTGGTTTGCTGAAAAATGTTAAACTTTTGGGACGTTCAGGTGAAGTTTCTCGTAATTCTTCAGCGTTCTCTTGGAGGAAGAATATGTTGACTTTGGCCAGGAGAGCAAGAGGAAATACTGCTTGTATTTGAATGAATCTATCCACAAGTGGACGAATCAAAACTGCTTTAAATTTGTTCTTCGTTGTCTTCATCTTGTCAGCTTCTACTGATCTGTTCATTTCTAATGGGGTTCATCCTGCTGACTGCCACTGAAAATCACAGCACCGTCCTTTCTGTCACCTCCTCCTCACTCTTTTAGACTGTGTGACTTTCTCACTACTGTAAAACGCGGATTTCATAAACCACACTCTAAAATCCCTTTTCCATTTTATACAAAGTTTGTGTGATTAAGCGTTACACTTAAGGCCCAGGTAAAAGTCCAGCTTGGGCCATGAGATGTTCTGTGTGGAGTCTGCATGTTGTCCATGTGCTGTTTTGTTTATTCTGGTTTATTTCCAATCACAAAAACATGGGTTTGAGCTCATTTGGTGACTCTAAATTGTGAGGTGTCTGTCTTTCTGTTAGATGACGCTATAGAAGATGGACGTATGGACTGAATGTGACAAGATGTTTAACGACGAGTATATATTTGAATAAATCTTTGATCTATGGATAAACTGATGAAGAACAGGATTTATTATGAGGTTGTACATATAGTTCCAGTTCATAGTCATTTTAATTTTTTTTTGGCTTATCTAATTAATTCATAAACAAGGTTAAAAGTCGAGGCAGAACTTAAGTATTGTTTTTTTATGTCATTTTTTTCCTCTATTAGTTGATCTTCAAATATGTCTGTGACTAATTCTGCCCATTAAGAGGTGACAGAGACTCTACTTGAACTATTCTAAGGCAGAACTCCGAATCGACTAAATCACTCCCCCGGGCACGATGTTCAGGGAGCTTCACCTGGATGTCTCTGTACGTCAGCAGAAGGTTGATGACGACATCCACTGAAAGGCACTCCACGTTGTCCAGCCGCTGCTGGATTCGGTTCAGCTCGGCCGCCAGCTCCATGCCGGTGTACAGCTCCCGAGCTTTACGGATCTCATTCAGAATCGTCTCTCGGAAATACTGACTGGAATAGGGGGGGAAACAAACAGGGAGATCAGCTTTAGATTAGAAGAGGAAGAAAGAAGAAAGGATATTTTATTAATCTCGCTGTGGAAATTCCTTTTTCTGCATTAACCAAACGTATTTCTTGAATTTCAGCCACATTAAGGCGCTCCGGGGAGTTGATGGGGGTCAAGGGGTCATGCTCAGAGACATAAAATGGTGACATGTCTCCTGTTTGATTCAAACCTTAGATGATACTGCAGCTTTAAATGCATTGTGTCATAAATGTGGGTTCTTTTAATAACAAACTAATGTTCCGTGTCAGAGTGTGTTGAAGAAAAACACTATCCGTGAAAAAAGTGGAATTAACACCTGACAAACCAGATTGTTTGGAGGAGTATAAGATGTCCTTGAGGAACAATTCAAACATGACTGGAGTTAATTAATTTCCTCCGATCTCATAGTTTTACATAATTTCTAATCACTCCCTGGTGAGACTTGAACTGCTTTCCTCTTGATTTAAATGAGTTCACAGCAGAGACGTCTGAATAAATGTTGATTAAATACTGAACTCTCGTAAACTGTAGTCCTATTTGATGTCCTTCATGTCTACTGCCAGTAACATGGACTAATAAACCTGCAAATAAGTACACATATTCAAGAAATATTTTTTTTTTACATTCAGAATTCTGCTTTATAAATTTCAAATCTGAAAGGCTATTTAGATTTATAATTTTTTTCAAAAGGGTATTCTATTGATTTGAAGAAAAAATTATGGAAAACACAACCATATTCTTTAGAATACACTTTTGGTATTGGCATCAAAAATTCACACTTGAAAAATATCAAAAGACCAAGCACCTACTCCCGATCATTGTCAGCTCCCACTCTCCTTTGTGGTTGCATATCCTTTCAGAGTGCAACAAGGTTACAGGCAAAATGCCAAATAATGACTCAGTCTGCATTCTTTTCAAAAAAAATCAGCTGTTTGGCCCAAAAAATATGAGCCACTGCATTTCTCCAAAAATAAAGAGTGCAACGCCTGAGAGTTAACTTAAAGAGACATGTAGAGATGATAATGCAGATCAAACCATTCTGGGAGTAAAGACATTTCAGGATGATAATCTCGTGTGCTCCCTGTATCTCCATCATAAATGTGCTCATCATGAGTCAAGCGGTACTTGATACAACAAGTTTCATATCATATTCTGCATATTACCATTTTCCTGTTTCTCAGTTTGATGCGTCCTTGCAGGAAGTGACCAGTTTGATGAAAGTGACTCAAGATTACTTCTTCATTACAGTTACTTGTTAGTTATGTAGAAATTACCTGAATCACTTAAATAGCTACTGAAATCTGAAATTGATCGGTGTCTTAAAGAAAGAACTATTTCGTTTAATGTGCTCTTCATTTCCGCCTGTCTCAACGCGTCATAAAGGTGTGCTGTCGTTTGTTTAAAGATGCTACACGTCGTACGAATCACAGCTCCTGCATACAGGATAATGCTATTTATAGTCAGACATCATGAGGCTTTTCTCCAGCAAGTAAACATCATTTTCCATCCAATTGGAATCAGTCTATCCTTGCAATGACAACAGGTTACTTTGAAACACTAAATACAGCTTTTTATGAGTTGTCTGATATTTTAACTCAAAGTTAAAAAGTCCCTTGAAACAATGACATACTCATTTGACTAATTGCATTTAGACATTCCTCACAGGCGTAAAGTTTGATCTAATAAGGTCTGTCACGTCAACTCTCATTCAGCTTTAACAGAATGCATTCAATATGGAATTGGCAATTAATGGCATATACAGTATCATAAATAGCAGTTATGCCCTAAACATAACGTAGAGAATATGCTCATGTATGTTGGTCTCCAGGAGACGCAGCTTTTATCAGGATGCGTGTTTTTCTTTTTGTGCGCCGGCCAAACCTGAGTCACTCCTCCTCGCTGGCTGCTACATCGCCTGTTGGCAGGAGAGGCTCAAGCATTACCTCAGCAACTGAGGCAAAGCAAATGTTTCATTTATTTATTTCTCATTTTTCGAAACGTGGCGCACCACGCAAGTCAAAGTTGAGATTTGAACACGCAAAAATAATTACGGCATGTGAAAGTAGGAGAGAGCTGGATAATGGAGCACTAAGCTGCTCTGCAGCAAAAACGTTCCCCGACCAGGAGCACCGTGATGACTTGTTCCTTCAGCTGTGATCCCTGATTTGAATCAGCCAACGCAGCCTCAGTTTGCATACAGTGAAACCGCAGCAAAGCCACGTGACAGAACCGGTTTTTCCCGGGGTAAGTTTTACCTAAAGGTATATATATACAGGTATAAGGAAACATGTTCACACTTAGAATGAGGCCCTGCGGCATTGATTTTACAGGAACTTCTCATTTATAATAATAACTTTAAAGAGATTCAAGTAATTTACAGTAATCAAACATTTCAAGGTCATCAGCTCCGTGAGGCCGGTATGCTGTTATAACACATATAACAACTAATGTTGGAAAGGTATAAATTTTAGAGTTTATTCTAAGGAAAAAGTGCTGCTAGACAGAAAGTGTTGACAGTTATTTATTTTCTTCTGCCTGGATATTTTCTTCACTGCACCATTCTATTGAATGGAATACTCCGTAAAACTATTTATTGCTAAGATATGAACGTCATTTGCAACAGAGTTATTATCAAAAAGGTTTTTTTTATTTTTTTATTAGGGCTCTCTTCTTATTCCCCTATTTCAGTTTGTTGTGTCAAAACATAACAGATAATTTAAGTTATAGTGGGAAAAACTGCTAACTCTCTGCTACAAGTAATGAGGCTTAAGGTCAGGTGGAGCAGAAGCTTCTATATTAGCTGACAACAAGTACAATGTAAGTGATTCAGAGTCATTAAACCATAACTTCTTAAAGTGATGACTAAACTTTGTATTCTGAGCCTGGTGCCCCCACCAACCCCATCACAAGGTTTTTCTGATTTATCTACCTCATAGAATTCATCAATATATTCCACACTATTGATAAATATGGTGGCTGCTGCCATCCAACAGACTGTACATGTAACTGATGGTGAACTTTTGGGTGATACTATGTTTATTTTTAGCCAACGTCAGCATTTTCTTTCCCCTAGAAATTAGGCTTTAAAACCATAAAACTGGCTTTTATAGATATTTTCTGCAATAATCCAAACCCAATAGGAACAAGAAACCCTGTTTATATTGAGTTAAAGGTGACCTTAAAATCTGTTTTAGTCTACATAACTGTGACCTCCCTGCTGCACTTATCCAACATTACGGTGCCACAGCTTACTCTGTGGAGAAGAAACGACCTTCAAAAACATTTATACTTCTTTGCACACGTATATCTGCAACTTGCCATAATCTTTTTTCATAACAGTGCACAGCCTCATAAATTTTTACTTACGTTTTTATAAAAGTTATATTTTAATTACAGAACAGAAAATTATATAAAAGTTAAAAGTCCATCATAATGAAATTCTATGAAAAACACATATATATACCCAATGTTTAATGGTCGGGTTAGGCCAGGATACTTACTGGGAGTTGGCCTGTGACACTTTGAGCACCTGGACAAAGCGATCCAGCAGCGGCATGCAGATGGGCCCCAGCAGCATCTCGAAGCTGGGCTGCATCAGCTCCGTCAGGCCCTTCATCAGACTGCTCTCGCAGCAGTACACCTTGTTGTGGGGCGTCACCATGTACGGGATGAAGGTGTAGTTAGCCGAGCTCGTCTGTTGATACGGGAGACACAGAAATAGAGAGTAAATATCAGCACGATTACAGAGGAATGTATAGTGCAATGGGCTTGATGTGAGAAAAAGAGTTACAAACAGGATAGAGTAGTCGGTTAAATACTCTATTTAATTCACTTGACTTTGTGCTGGATATTGTCGTTAACAGGTTGGTTAAAGTCTGACAACAAGACTGTAAACAAAACTGTAATGAAGGAACATCTGAGAATGTTCTTATTTGTCTGTGTTTCCTTTTGTATTTACAGCCGTTTAATTCCATGGGCTGTTTTCCTTCTCCTATCTTTATTAGAAAGAAAACGAATTGCCATTCATTAAAAAAGATTTGGTATAGAATGAAGTGAGTGTGGTTGGTAGCTTTATATTGTGAGTATGGTTGTTTTAGTCACGATTATTTCTACATTAAAACCTAGAAAAAAACAAAAATAATCTATTTATCCCCTATTTTAACAAGCGTATTTATTTCTTTAATGGTTTTTTTCTGTGGCCTTTCACAATATGCAATATAATTATAATTTGTAATCATTATTCATTTACAAATCATAATAAATGACCTGCTGCCAAGCAGTAAAAACTAACATTTTTCCACGATGTCTTGTATGCTGCTGCCAAACACCAACCGGGCAGAGTGAGAGTTTTAGTCTGTCTCACTGTACAGTAACATCAACAGTGCAGTACAATAGTATGACAGTCTAACAGTTGGGAGTCAAAGAAATGGTAAGTGGGCTAAATAAATTACATTTATGCTGTTTCATGTATTTGGTAAGACAAAGTGCATGTTTGGTGTTTTTACATAAGGAAGTCAGGCCACTGACTTTATTTTCTATTACTACCAATAACAGGTTTTTTTTCAGTGCAAAGATGCACATCCAACACAGAAAGAAAGAAAGTGTGTGATGGAGATAAAAGGGATGAATTCCTTACCAACTGGCTTCCAAAAAGCACAACAGGTAAGAATAACGCTGCATAGTTTCTCATAGATGACACTATGTTAAAGTGTGAATATTATATATATGTCACATAAGGTTCAACAGTTGTTAATTATGTTTCGTGAAAATATTAGGTTAAAGCAGAATAATGTATTATTGCTTCATTGTAGAGTGACAGGAACAAAGTGCTACGTGTAGTGAGTTAATGGAGATGGAGCCAACACAAAGAGAGAGGTCATTTTTAGATTTACAATGTTATCAACACCAATTTGACCCCGTCTGTCTTATAATTCAGTTTAAATGTATGATGACGCCTTTATCTAGACTTGTGATGATACGAGACCCCGCCAACCAGCGATCGCGTTCCCAAAGAATGAAGGAAGTAGAAAACGTGGCGTGGATCTGTCAGACACTGTGAGTCATTCTGGGCTTTAGCCTCTCAATCACCAGTCGGCTGCAAACCGTCAGCTGAGCATCACATCGGGTCAGTCGCAGTCACACACTTCTTCCCTGTGGCGGCAAGCCGCGCATCTTTATAGTGAGTTTCAGATAGTAGGGAGAGATAATTGTTCTGCTGCTCTCCGTGAGGTTGTTTTTCTTTTTCAAATAAATGTTTGAAACGATGAAGGCTCTTTGCTAAACAAGGTAATAAAAAGTGTAAATGTAGTTTCTGGATCACGGTACTAAATCTCAGCTTTTGGAGGTTGTGGACAATATAAAGGTGGCGCAGTCTCAAATCTCAGTTTTACTCACATCAGTATTGAAAGGCATTAATCATCTCGTCTTCTGGGTAATTTGCTATGAGATACTATATGAAAACATTTGCATGCAGTGTTTTTGTTCTGAACTGTGTGGGGTTTGCATGTTCTTCATTTCTTCACAGGGAATCAGACAATGCACGGTGAAGCCTGTCACAGTAAAGGGAGGAAACACTCTGCCTGGAGGAAGTCTGAGTTGTTTCCCCTGTTTGAGACGGTTTGAGGTTAAAGCTTCACTTCTGATCTGTCTGGCACAAACAGTGGTGTTTATATGTTGTTTTCTCCAGTCAACCAGTCTCAACAGGCAGCAGCCTGGAGGAGAGATCTGCACCAGTGCCGGCAGCGCCATTAGCAGCTGCTTTGCTTTAACCACAAACCCTTACAGCTCGTATAGATCTCACTTGTTTTTGCAGCCTGATGCACAGCAAACTGAAACCTCGCCATTCACCTGATGCTATAGTTGTCTTGTCCAGATGTGGCAATGAGGAACCATTCAATATTGTGTTTGTTTCAGTTTCAGCACAAATAGTCTCCTCCTTTATGTGCTTTGTGCTAATTCCACATGTCTGCACTTTCCGTATCTGTGTTTGTTTTAACGTTGACTTATTCCCCTGCAGCGGCGCTCAAGCTCCTGTTGCGGTGGCCCACCGCCGCTGAACAAACAGAGGAAACACGTGTGTGTTGGTGTTTGCAGACAGCAGCGCGAGAGAGGCAGGAAATCCACGATTGATATCCTCAAGGAACAGCCGAGGTCTTTTCAAGGAGAGCTATTCCTAGGGTGTCAGATGTGTGCAGAAAGACAATGTGTGAAGGCGGCCTGGCTGCTACCCAGCTGCTTTCTGATGACTTTAATATTCAATCTCAGCTGTGGCTTCTCAGAAAGCCTTTGAGAAAAACATGCTGCTGCTGCTGCTGCTGCTGCTGCTGCTGCTGCTGCTGCTCTCACTGCCAAGAGAAAAAAAGGAAGTGAAAGGAAGGTGTGGTGTTGAAACAATGACAGCCATCTGCAGACAACTACTTCCTCCTGTGCAACAGTGGTTCATTACATCACGATCATCTGCTGCTGCAGCAGCGGCGACTTTGAGAAAATACCCTCATTCCTGTCAGGGGTCACCAGACGGGCTGCAAAAACCTGCCGCTATAATTAGCTCCTGTGTGTGTGTGTGTGTGTGTGTGTGTGTGTGTGTGTGTGTGTGTGTGTGTGTGTGTGTGTGTGTGTGTGTGTGTGTGTGTGTGTGTGTGTGTGTGTGCGTGTGTGTACGTGTGATTCAAGCCATTACTGGGCTCACATGGTAAGTTTGTTTTCACAGGCTGATGCATATTTCACAGCAGCTGCGGGGTCACCTGAAGCTAACCTAAGCCAGTCGCTCACAGGTAACCGGTTTCTCAGCAGAAATGTTGGTGACGCCTCAGTACAGGAGCTGCTCTGCCTCCTCGCTCACCTTCACAAACACACAAGGCTGACCTCAGCTCGCTGTTCGCTCTTTATTGTACAAAACAGGAGGAAGCAGCCATGACCTGATCTCTTCCACCTGAGCCGTCAAGCTCTGGTAGTTTGTTCCTATATGCTGTGCCTGCACACACAAAATCAGTTATTAAAATTAGAAAATGTGTACCAACACACAGAGGAACAAATGTCGACATAATTACTGTACAATTACAGCAATTAGACCTACACAATCAGGCGTTAATTACCTAGATTTCAATTTCCAGAGGAGTTATTCAAATGAGCTTCGTGAAAGACAAACAAGACCACAGGCTTTTTGAACAATAGAGAGTAATCAGGTACACTTCCACTAATGTTGGGAGCTAAATCCCCGAACATAATGACACTCGTTTTAGGACCCAAAGCCAATTTGCGGAACTTGTCAGAGGTTCTGTATGCTGTTGAGATTGGGTACGTCCGCAAGTGTTAAGCTTTACTGTAATCTTTTGACATATAAGAGATCTAAGGGGATTCACAACCTTTCCTAGAAGCAATCATTAGAAGCTTAAGGAAACAAAAGGTTGTTTTGTTTTCTTTCTTCTGGGTAATCAGTGGATCTCATTTTCAGTCCATACATGCTCACAGTGTGAACGTCTGTAACAATAGTTTGACCTGTGGTCAGATGAAACTGGCTGAAGGTTCATGGAGGAGGTGGAACCAAAAAAAAGTCCCAGTAAAAGGAGGTACGAATGTGACAATGTCGCACAAACTGTGCAGGAGGCGGAGTTCAAGGAGTTTTTTTTTTATAAAAAATGTGTGAATCCTCATCAAGTTTTTGTCTCTAAGGCCAAGCAGTATACTAAAATCAATGCTGTGGAATATGATCTGTATATTATAAATAAATTATAACATGGTAAAATCACCTAAGAAAACACCTACCGAAGATAAGAAAAGAAGACACTATTAAAACCAGTTTACCAGCAACATTTTAACGTGCAGTAAAACCCCACAAAGCAGACAATGTGCAGAAAGACTGAAACAACAATTTGCACTTCATGCTCAGGAGGAGTTTGTGATTCTCACAGCCTCAGAGGAGCTGCTGAGTCTGTGCACGCTGCCAAGCTGAGTGCCAAAATTTCACTTTGTGGTTATTATAAGAATATGCATATTAGTTAGTGAATTTCTCTTCTGCAGAGCCGATTCCCTCTGCACTCATATGCATGCAATTATGTGTGAACATGAGCATCCACATTAGTTATAATGGTGAACTAATTTCTCCTGTACCCCCTCACACGCACACTGCCATGCAAGGCGCTCGACCTCCGATGGGAGCATTTTGAGGTTCAGCGTGTTGCTCAAGGGCACTTCAACACATGGGAATGGTGGGACAGAGGATAAAGCTGTTAAACCAGGGACTGGAACAAGACTGGATTACATCCAGCAATATGATTATGATCGATGAAAGCCGGAACTCCAAAAGAGAATAAAATACTTTATAATTGTATTAGAAACAAAGACGAAATGTTTAGCTGCTGCAGCTGGAGAGGAAAATGCTAGTCATTAAAAAACAAAAGATAAAATAAACATATATAGCATAATTTACAATTCTCAATTGCAACAGGTCTGCAAAAAAAAGTAATCCTAACTGTGTTATCTTATAACTGATTATTGGCTATTAGAACTGTGAAATGATAATGTATAGGATGAAGAAAAAAAGGATATTGCTGCCTGGAAGTTTATTTCTGAATGTTGGTTTTGTTCATGGCTTGTCTGTAACGCTGAATGGGAAGTTAATTACGGTGCACTTGCATAGAAGAGCAGCAGCTCGATCAAAGGGATGAAAGGAAACGACCATAAACTCAATACTGAAGGCTGAGTGAGCTTTCAGGAGCACGAGGGGTTAGTTAAGGCCATGTGTCCCAGTGCAAAAGCCGTTTCAGTGCATTAACACGAGCGGGACGGTGAGAGAACAAAGACAGCGAGAGCCCATAAGGGAGATCGGTGAGCTCACACCCTCACACTGCGAGTGATAATCAGCTCTGCTCACACGGTGCGAGTCAGTGTCAGAGAACAGTACGTTTCCACCTACTTCCACTCTGGAAAGCCACTTAGTGGAGCTAAGCCTCTCATCTGACTCCTGAGCGTAGACTCCTGGACAACAGTAGGATCCTGCTCCTGCATTAATGACACACCTTCAGTGCGAAAGGAGCCCATTAGCAGGAATTGTGGTTGTTTTATCTTAAAGGGATTAACCCAGGCAAAATTGGCGAGAATTGCTATTTTTGGATCACAAAAGGAGAGATTATAAATATTTTATTATTATTGTTACGTTTGTGTTTGTTGTGTTTAATAAAAATATGTGCAGTATACATAAACACCTGATTCATTTCAGGAGAGGAGGTGAATTTAAATAACTTCATAGGGACCTGCAGTAGGTTCTGAGTCAGTTAAGAACAGGATTTCCTCTGAGGCGGCACTTTTTTTTGCAAGTCAAATTTTCAAAATGCCTTTTTATGCAGATTATGCCAGCCCAGTCACTGTAACTCATGAAACAGCTTTCATCTGAGACTCACTTAAAAACGAAAAGGACGGGGTTTTCCTTCCACAGAGAAAAATCCCTAACATTTATCAGTGCTTCTAAACAAAAGTGGGCCGTGCAAGAGGAAAGCTCTCAGACACCGAGAAAGAAAAACATAAGGCGTCAAGATCGCGTCCTCCCTGCATGTTGTGAAAAAGCATATTCTTTGCACCACATAATGTGAGATGTGCGAACAATGGGTGAGTAATGTGTGAAAGGCAAAGGAAAAGAAAAGCCTTGTGTACTTACAGTGTTCTTCTGGCAAATTATTTCCTGCGAGAAGAGAGAAGAAAATACATTAAGAGAGGACATCATTTTCTTTCATTGCGTCTCTAGACACACACGAGGAGAACATGCAAAATCCACTTGGTAAAGCCACAGAGCCCAACGCAGATTCAAACTGGGGACGTTCGGAGCATGTAAATCCTGCATTGGAGGAGTTTGTTTCAACATTGTTTCTCCAGCTACTGCTCTCAGACACAAAGTATTTACAGGCAGGTGATGGAAAAAACCCCAACTAGATTCACTTTCCTTTAGTTGTTAAATATAAACAGTACAAGTGATCCATCTGCTGTGAGGTTTGAAGAGAGCCCTCTGGCTGACTATTAAAACTTCCGTAGAAGACTTTTATATACATAAACATTTTGATGGATTCATATTTTATTTATGGTTTATTAATATTGCAAATTGCTGAATCCTGTAGTTGCCTGCATTTTCAAGAACCTTTTGAGAAAAGGGTCCATTTCAATGGGCATCCATCCATCCATCTTATATGGTTTCTACAGTTCTGGGTCACAGGGGACTGGAGCCAATCTCAGCCGTCTATAGGTGAAGGCAGGGTACACTCAGTCCATCACAGGGTAAACACACACAGACAGAAAGTCACACACACTCACATTCACGCATTGTGTGCAATTCACCAATAAACGGTACCAGCATGTTTTTTGGGACTGTGGAAACAAATGCAAGCATGGGGAGAGGATGTTTGCTCTACAAAGAAAAAGCCCGGTGCTGATTCAAAGTCATGACCTCCTCACTATGAAGTGAGAGCGCTAACCACCTGCACTAAGGCGAGTTCACTGTCATTCTGGACGATGCTTTCTATAGCTCAACGTGAAACACTTCTGACTGCAGATAACAGGTGATGGGAAATAAAACAAACAAAAAAAAAAGCTTAAACATAATTGGTGTAAATTTGGGCCTAAATACAATACCCCCGCCCTAAAGTGACATTGCAATTCAAATATATAACATTTGACTCCTCCCATTTAATTTACTCTATATTGCAAACAAATGAAAGACCTCAGCAAGCTTCAAATTAAGTGCTCGCGGGATCATCTAACAGCGTCTGAAATCCCCCGTGTACAGAAAATCTGTTGGGCTGTGGCTCATGCAGAAAGCAGCCAGATGTGAGCAGAATGTGGAAAAACCCCTTCAAGACGTTTCTTCATCAGTCCTCAAACACCAGCTACTGCGACAGTGGGATGTGAAACAGCGTGCAGAAAATGTCTTACTGTGTGCACAAATGTGTCCTTCTGGCATTTGGTGGAGGCCATTTCTGTGTTATCATATGTTGATAATAACACAGAATACAAAGTCAAAATGTGATTTTAGGAAGGTTGATGATGTTCTGCGTGTGAAAGCAACTTTATGTTGTTGAGCAGCTCAAAAATAATATTTTCCGGCTTCCATATGCCTCTACCACACAGAGTAAAATAATCAATGATCTTGGGTATTACAATGAAACTGAAGTCATTACATCTTTGCAATAGTACGTAACACAAAGTAGAATTTGTATCTAATGGTCCCGGCAGAATACAATGCAATAACGTGTGTTTGCAAACCGTCAATACTGTATTGATTTGTCACATAAGTACTGTGATGACCCTTCGGATGTCTTACAGTCTGAATCAATGGGTGCTAGTTGCACAGTGCTTTCAGAATTAATCTGAAAAGGAAAAAAGAAAAGAAACACGCACTTGAGAAGTATCCCAACCAGTATGACTCTAGGTGATTAGCAAATAAATTGCTTGCCAAGAAACTAGCATCAAAACTGCTTTTGTTCCTTCAGGGTCAGGGTGTACGTTCTCAAAAGAGCAGCTCTATTAAAAGGAAACCTGTGACTTCTAGTCGGCACTCTTTGTGACAATTAAGCAGCCTGGTGAGATCAGAAGAAACCCTCCAGACAGATGCAGCCCTTCTCAAGTAGGCCGCACACCCGTCAGAATTGTGGATATTGGATGCAGACGACACAAAGAGGAAGCATGTGTTCGGTCTCAGCTTTCACGAGAACAGACAAAACTGGCAGCACACCCAATCTGTGTGACCTTAAAGAAGCTGAGAACGACTATCAGCTCAAATGAACAACAAGCTGATGATTATTACAGGATATATGAATAAATAGTTGTGTTAAAAATGTATAAAGGTGTAACTTATGCAGAATTACTGGCATTGGCCAACGTTTCTCATAATAACATAAATGAAGTAACTCAGACTTAAAGTGTCCTTACACGACACGTCTGGGCTGAAATATTCACATCAAGTTACTCAATGAGCGCCTGATGAAGGGTTGAGAAGACAAGCCTTTCCTGATGATCTACTGTGCATCCCTGCAGGTCGCCTCTCCAGCTGAAGTCTCCGGCTGTCACAAGACTCCTCTCACTCCGCCAGCTCACAAAAAGCCTTCAGTGTTCCTCTGCTAAATGTCGTCTGCAGCAGGCGGTTTCTAGATGCCTTCAGCGTGGGCCTTGAACTCTGTGAACTGTCTGCTCCGCTGAACAGAAGCTACAAGACTCACACTGTCGCTACGCGCCGACACACGGCCACTTTTTCTAGTAAATAAACATTGTTTTCGCATAGCAGTGATTTACGGGTAAATGCTATGAGATTTATCATCGTCTGCGGTCTCTCCTCGTATAAAACACATTTATAGTTTTTTGGAAACTTGCGGAGTAAAGAAATTTTTTGCAGTTACTGTCAGTAAAGACCACCCACATGCGTGTGTGCGCTTTCATACATTAGCTTTTTTTATGTATAGAATATTACAGCTCAGCATTTAAAGTGCCGAAGCAGCTCAATGTTTCTGTTTCAGTTTTTACAATTCTTTCTCTGTTACTATAGTATATACTATAATCTATTCTAGTAATATTTTTTTCAAATGCCATGAATCTGTTCACACTTAACAATTTTAATAAAAATGCAGTATTTTCGACGAAGGGACAATTACTTTCTAAAATGTGCTGCATTTCATTCATAAAGGACCTTTAGAAGTACCTCCGCACTCACAGCATGACTCGTTTTAGATCATGAGGAACTTTATGAAATCTGGACTAAAATGAAACCTCTTTGAAGAAGTCATGGGCTGCACTGTGGCGTCGTGGTGAGCACGCTCGCCTCACAGCAAGAATTTCCTCCAGGTCTGGGTGGGACCCGGGGGCCTCGCTACATGCGTAGGTTGTCTCTGGATATTCTGGTTTCCACACACAGTCCAAAAACATACGGTTGTTGCTAATTGGTGACTCCGTCTCTCTCGGTTTGCCCCGTGACAGGACTGGCAACGGATCCAGATCTCAATCTGCCGAATGGTTTCACCCGTATTGAGTTGGGATAGAAGATGGCTTAATGAATGAAGAGATGATAGAAGTTAGAATGTTTGAGGACTGATACTTGTAATAAAGGAAAACATTTGCGTCACAGAAAAAAAGTTCTGACGTGATTCACAAAAACTACTACCTGCCAGTTGACAGCAACTACTTCTTCTTCTGCCTGTCACGGTGAAGTGAACTGAAGCTGTATAAAAGCTTCACACAGAAGCACTAAGGTCAAGTCAGAGGCTGAGATGACTGCTGATGGTGGTGGATTGTACAAACATATGTACAGAACTTTATTTTTTATTTTTTTTATACACAGAGAGCAGGAACAATGCTATTTACACAATATGAGGAATAAAGATGGGAACGATCAGTCTGTGTCTTTGTAATTTCAAAGATACTATATGGAATCCTGTGCTTTTCAACGCTCTCTTCAGAACACTTGAATAATGTGCAAAATTGAGCTTTGGTTTGACTTGATTGATGAATAAATAAAAACCCTAAATAAAAGCTGGACTATGGCTTTAAAAAGTGTCAAGACTTTCAGATTATTATCTAATGTGTATTTCCTGATTAAACTCAGCCATTTCTTCCCTCTAAATCCAATTTCATGCTGCCCGTGCCTCATCGCGGCCACTGCTGAATGTTTCCCCACACGCATCACTCAACTGATGCATTTATGTAAGCCTGCCACCCAATTACATTTTTTTTGTCCACTTTCACTTAAATATAGTACCTAATCTCCCCCTGTGTGTGTGTGGGGCTGAAGCGATGAGGACAGGGCAAACGGTCCTGGTGCTTGACGTGAGCTCACCTGTAGGGACTGCAGGGAGTCGGAGTTAGTGTCGCAGTACAGGATGATGTTGTTGGCCATGCTGAAGCTCTCTCTGACTCCCAGGTGGTAGAAAAGTGAAGGCTGGCGGAAAGCATCTGTCATCTCCACCACGGCAATATCTGATGGTGAAAAATAGGTGTGCCCGTCAGTGCTCTCCGAGAGATCAGCTGCACTTGTGTCACATTTTATCTGTATGTGTGAAGTGTCAACCTCCTCTGTAAAAACAGCACAGATACAGAGTTTTGCATACATGTGTGACAGTTTGTCCAACTGCGCTTCTCTTACAGTGGGTTTTTTTTTACTTCCCCCTTTCTTTTTTTTGGGACATTTTATAAACCTGGCTGCAGGGTTTTTCTACCACTCAATCACAGGAACATTATCGAGGACAGCCTGATCCGGGGTGATAAAGCCTGTCTTATAGCAGCATTTCAGCACATCCTGAATGAGCCGGATGGATTGAGGTTGTGGCTCGCTGTCGCTATTCTTTATTGACCAGGCTTTGCACAAAGAAGCACATTTCACAGCACAAAAATCCAAGAAGCTGTAAGCTGGATGTTTATTTTTTTTGTTAACCTTGGGTATATACTTGCTTCTGTTGCACAAATGAGTAGAAAAGCAGTCAAAAATATTCAAATAGTTGATTGATTAAATTGCAGATGTGCACAAAGTGCATTTAATTCTGTTAAAGTGCAACTCAAAATCATAGACACAATCACAACACGTTTTGCGTTTTCAAAGAAAGATAAATAAACTTACATTCTCTTCTTGCAGGCTTACGGTGACTAAGCCATAACTACTAATCTGCTTTCATCACATACCTCCAGCTGACCTTATAGCATGTTTTCATCAAAAGATTTCATCATGCCCCCATAATGTGCGTATGGAAAAACAACTACATCAGTAACAAACACGATGACTACTCTTATGAGCATGTGTATGAGCTTCACATATACTTATCGTCACATCAGCAAAGAAGTGCAAAGACAAAACAATAATACATGAATAACAATTGCTAAATTGTAGAAAATAATCCAGACATATATGAGTAAATCTTGCAAGCAATTATGCAAACATCCATCCAGGCTGTTAAGTATTGAACCATGCATCTCATGTGCTTCTATGTATTATAAATATAGTGTATTTGTTCTTAACAGTTAGTCAAGTCAGCTACACAATTACAATCTCCTTTAACTATCTCAAGAGCTGTAAAACAGAAAAAAATTCATCATCGATTTCAGTCTCCATGTGTCTGTCTTTTATCTTTCTGAAGGAGACATACTGTACAAATACAGCAGTGGAGACATAAAGACTTTAATGTGGATCTGCTGGAACTACATGCTTTTATGGGTGAAACGAACAGCTGCTTTTAATAACGCCTCTCCTCAGGTCATGTCAGACGTCCAAGTGGAGCTATAAGAGAAGCGCAGCTTTGAAAAACACAACATTCGCATCAATGAATGTGGCTCGACCCACCTTTTTAACTCCGTCTGTGAATACAAAAACACTCAACCCTGCACTGACTCCAGCTGGACCCATACGTTTTAGCACCAATAGGTGAGGAGGAGTAAACATTGCCTACTGCCACTGGAGCCAGCGGGGCTGCAGCTGAAGGGGTGGAGAGTTCCCAGCCTCTAACAAAAAGCCCACTGCTTGTATTGGCATACCAAACCACTCTGCTGTGGTGGTGCAAGCAGTGGGACTTACACAAAAGAGTGCATTGACTTGTGAACAAACACCATATATGACCCTGCCCGTCTCTCACTTCTTACTCTCAGTCGGTAGCATGTAGCATGTCAGTCACTGATGGTGTTATGGATGGAGAGCTGCGTGTAAAGGTAGGGCGGTACACGGTGTCCCCGAGGCTACTTGGAACTGCTGATAACAATAAAAACAAACCGGCTAAATGGCTGCGCTCCAGTAATAACAGACGAGACAAGCACTGAGATAACGCTTCAACCTGGTTTTTCATCTGTTTCCAACTATTCACCTCGCTGTGTCAACAGGCACATCGCATGGAACATAAGAGTAGATACTCTACAACCCTTCCAACCTGATCTCTTACTTCTAATGGGTTATTTCATGGTGACCCCATTCGACCTGGTGCACCGATACTCGAGGAAAGCACGCAGACATTGAGCAACTGATCCCACATCAATGCCTAACATCAGACGATAGGCTTCTCCATTTTGAATAAGATTTGTTAAATCAGACAGATCTTCTTTCTTACAGGAGCCAATCCCAGTTGGCAAAAGATCCTTTTTTTTCTCGCAAATACTGACTTGAAACTAGTGTAGTGGTATTCTTTTATATACTGTGATGTATAAAGCCAAATACCTCCGGGCCACTGAGTGACAGGCATACAACCAACAAACTTTCTGATAAATTGAGAATTGCCAATTGATGTTGACCTGCAGGGAACAACAAAGTATGTTTTCATAAATAAAATAATTATCAACAACTGCTTTACTGAATAAGACAAAATGTTAAGTCTTTCATTTTACTTTGTTATTTTGTAATTCAAAATGCTAGTAGAAATACTAAATGAAACAAAATATCAATAATACACATAAATCTAAGTCCATGGGCAGTGTGGCACTTTGCATTTTCTTCACTTCACGGAAGGACAACAAGCCCCGAATTCTACTTTTATAAGCAGAGGTGAAGTTGTTCTGCTTCTAACTCCACTATTATCCCCCCCAACAAGAAACTTCACTGTTTAGATTCACCCTCATCACTTTCTTTATTTCTTTAGCAACTTCTCGAGCTGTTCTTAGCAACAGCTAAGACAAAACTCACTGTCTTAGGAAAGGAATCAGAGGTTTCTGGAGTTGGGAGAGATCAACAAGCAAAAACCAGCAACTGAAGATATCACTAAAACTATAAGCTATATTGTCATGTGTTTGCAACACGTGCCACAAGACAAATGTGCCCTCATATGAATTCAACACCTGCGTCTGACAGCTATTTGTGTTTTAAAAGCCATGTAACATGATGTCAATGCAACATGGATTTGTGCATCTTAGAGCTAAAGGATCCAGTCATTACAACACAAGCAATAAAAGCTTGGAACAGCACCCACTCCATCACATCAAATTACCCAATGCCAGAATGTGAGTACTCACAATTGCAATTCACGGTTTATATCAAGCAGTCAATTTATTTCACTACTTTTCTGCAAGCGTGGAAACATAACAGTGCACAGCGAAGCCTGTCAGAGCTGGTGGAGAGCTTCTATCAGTGATGAAGGGGCACGCATCCCATCGTATTCATCATCAGCGCATGCAAATTCAACCAGGAAATGAGTACTTGTCGTTGGCCTCCGAGATTCTCATCATCAACCTCCTTTTTTTCCCCCCTCCAGCTGGGGGAAACAGCTTCACATTTTCTTCACAGCCCAGTAGGCGGAGGACAGGATGTGAGGGATTTTAAGCTCTGCGGCTCGGTGTGGTGATGTGGAATACGTGGAGTTTTGTTTTGTTTTTTCTCTCTGAATGAGCAGCCAGCGTCTTCACATGAGGGTATCCACTTTGTGATTGAGTGCGAGTTAGGTTTTGCACTGTGACGTAAAAGGCGGCGAGGGAAAGTGCACCTTAATCCTCAGTGAGATTGGCCTCTGCCTGACAACCACATGCGAGTTCCCTGTCCGTGACGCATTTGTCTGGAACTACGCACGCCAGCTCATTCAATATTTGGATAACAATAAATATCCGAAACACGACAGACTAGATAGTACAGGAAAAAAAGGAAGCTGTTTTGACAAGACAAACAGTTTGTATGGGATATTTAATCTTTTAATAAGCCTCAACAATCCTGCACACAAAAGCACTTAAAAAAACAAAAAAAAAAAAAACAAGAAACTGTTGGGCTCATTCTCCTTCTATACCTCTTAACTGTCTTGGGCTCACAGCTGAATGTCAACATCCAGACAGCACAGGTTGCCGGATGAATAAAAGATAAGCCGGTCTCATTCCTGTGCTGGCGGTAGACCCCATCAATATTGCATCTGGATGAGATTTTAATGCAAACAGGCCATTACAAGGTAACAATAGGATGCAGCTCGGCTTTTCAGACAGAGAGAAAACAATGAGACGATAAAACTCAGGAGGAATGATTTCTTTTTTTTTTTGTGGTGCTTGGAAACATCACCTGTTTCCTGAGAAGAAGAAAAAAACCAACCAAAAACCAGTTGAGTGAAGACAGACTTTGTGTCACAGGGCTGATACGTCCAACTATATGCAAATATGAGTGCAAGCGAGTCTCGCTGAGCCCAGAGAGTGAAGAAAAGGAATTAGCTCTCATAAGTGCTTTGTCCTCTCAGAAGAAAACCCAGAGAGCTGAACACACTTAACTCCAAACACACAGTGCCATGATGGTGGAGTGTACGTTAGTCCTCTCTAAAAACTATTTCAGTTCAAATTTGTTTTGAGCATGTTGATGAATGATTTTCTGAGTTGTTTACATCTATTTTCCCCCCATTGGAGAATGAAATGATTATCAAGATATAAGATCACTGTGATGCTCAGACTGCCACCCGGAAATGGATAAGCGGGAGAAAATGGATGGATGGATGGATGGATGGATGGAAGATCACTGTTAATAAACTGCAGTGAAATTAAGAATCATGCATTATAATTTCCTGCATGAACCAAACACACACAGCTCTTTATGTACACCATGTTGTTTTCAATGTTTTTGTAGTTTTTCATTAATTTCCTTTATGCAACATAGTTTCACTTTTTGAAATAGATTTTTGCTTTATATATATATATATATATATATATATATACACACACACACACACATTTTGGGGCAGTTCATCAATAGTATTTTGTATGCTGTATTTTGTTTTGGATCTTTCATTGTGGATTTTAGTAGTCGCTATGCGTAATTTCATGTTGCATAATGATGTTATATTCACTTGAGTGGATCCCTGTGACAATAGTGTTTCCTGTTTTAGTGGTTAATGTCGATCCAGAATAAAAAAAAACAAGCATTCCGTTGATTACAGGAATTTGAATTAACAGTCTCATATAACCAAGAGATGAGGAGTATTGTAATCATGTTTCTCTATTATGCAAGAGTCCATTTGGTTGGATACAGTCCAACATAACCATGTTTAATTTAGGAGTTATAAATTAAAGCTGCCACATCGGTAGAAGGGAAATAATAATAATACATTTTGCATACTGCACCTTACAATTTCGTTGTACCTGTCACAATGACAATAAAGACATTCTATTCTCTTTTATTTGCATCGCGCTTT
Source organism: Lipophrys pholis (assembly GCF_963383615.2). NCBI lineage: Eukaryota > Metazoa > Chordata > Actinopteri > Blenniiformes > Blenniidae > Lipophrys > Lipophrys pholis. The sequence continues at coordinate 10,800,780 of NC_137649.1, forward strand.
TAAAAACATCAAAAGACGCTTTACATCATGATAAAATCAGCAAGCATAAAATGGAGAAATATCATTAAAAAAGAGCCATAAAAACACGTAAAAGAAGTAGATTTGTGCTAAGTATTAAAAGCAGTTCTGAACAGGTGAGTTTTGATGAGATTTGAAGGTGTTAAGTTCAGTACAGTCATGGATGTGTTGGGGTAGGGAGTTCCAGAGTGTGGGGGCAGATATGGAGAAGGCTTTGTCACCCCAGGTTCGGTGTTTGGCTCTGAGCGGGGGGGAGAGAAGGTTTGCATCAGAGTAACGGAGTTTAGCTGTTGTTTTCATCCATCAACTCTCAATTCTTTTGTATTTTTTCTGAAGAAAGTTCAGACGGTCTCGGCAGATTGGCTCCACCATTTTTTAAGTAAAACTTACTTTGAACTGCAATGATATGTTATGTTGTGAAGCTTTGGTGCAAGTTTGCACAGCGAGGAGCAAAGTCTAATCAGAAGCGAGTGGCATGAGTGACACGGCTGCCAAGCAGCTTGCACAGCGTGCTGTTAAAACCGTGTTGATGACTGGAGTGTGATATTTTGCCACTTTGTGCACAAGCAAAAGCAGCATTTATGCAAGAGTGATTCTAATTGAACGCGTTGTTTGCTGTCAACTGTATAATAAAGCAGGGGCAGCGGAGTGTGGTCGTCTATGAATAACCGTCTCAACGCTACACCATATTACTTTCAAGTAATTTCAACATGATTCTAATCAACATTTGAATGAGTGAGCAATCAAAAGCATGAAATAACTTACAGTTCTCCAGACATGATGTGATTACTCTGTGGCAGTAACTCTTCGTGATGGAATTTAACCATCATCCTTTCATGGAGACAATCTCAAAAATGTTTAAAAAAAAACTGTTGAGGTGGTGAGTGAAACTCAATAGCCTCTCAATGTTTCTGGAGAGCGTTCAGATGTCGTGATTTCATACCAATACATCGCCACAGCTGACAACATGCCAGAGTAACAGCAGTTCTGCGTGTTGACATAAGTGTTACATGAAGCCAGTGGCGGAGTAACCCGAGTACCCAGTTAGTTTGTCTGTTCACAGCCAAAGTTTCCTGATCACACGTTCTCACCTCTGCTGGTGCTGTGATCTTCGGTGTCACCTTAAATCACAAGTAAATTTCGATCGGTCTACACCTGGGAGGGACAAAAACAAACTGGCAAAAAACAAACCAAAAAAAAAAAAGAAGCTCAAACAAAACATGCATAGTGATGAACTGATAATCCTGCTGAACCTCCTACGGCTAGACCTGCTACTGTTGACCAAAACTAAATTGATTCCCCCGCCTACAGCTCAAAGCAGAGGAGGGAAAATAATTCAATACTCTCTCACAGTGTTTGGCTTTCAGCAGCTCTTCGCCTGCTGGTGTAGGCTCCTGCAGGGCACTGCGGGACGGGGGGACGGGGGGGGGGGGGGGGGGGGGGCAACGCATGATGAGCAGCTCAGAAAGTGAAGAGCTGCATGAATTTACAGGAGCTTCTTCTGGTGTCCACTGGGTCCTCTTTATAGATCCTTCTCAGGCTTCCCCCGAGAGCTTTCTCTTGTTTCACGAGCTCATTTCAGAAGAAGGGAAGTGGGATCTGCTCTATATGATAATCACAGCAGGATCTAAATGACACTGGAGACTGCTCAAGTTGATGTGGATTATTTTCAGCAATGCAAAGTGTCAGTCTGCGCCCAGAGCCAAATGGGAAGCATACATTTGGACACAAAGTAATCTATTTTAATGAGTGTGGGAGGCTGAGAAATGTAAACAGTTGCTCTCAACAGCCTTCAGCAATAAACAACACGAAGACTGTGCATCGGCTTTACAATACAGTCCTAGAGCTTTATGCATCATGCACTAATGCATTATTCAAAACAACTTTGCTGCACCCTGAATGATGAATGAACTACAAAAATGAACACAGATTAATTATGAGTGACATTAAATGCAGTCTAACAAGCATAACAGAGCAAACAAGTGAAGGCTTTCTGGAACACAGCTACGACGTCTGTGTTCATAGGTTCCGATACAAAAGTAATGAAGCACTTTTCTCTGTATCTATCTTTTCGCAGAAGGCCTCAAGAAACATCTTTACAGAGAGTTAAATGTAGGTGGGAAATGGCCCATTTGCGTTGACACAAGTGTTCCAGTGGAGGTTCAGGCTATCTGACCTACTTCCCTCCAACCATCAGGTCAATATGCTCCTGCCTCCACACAGCAAAGCAAAGCAAACCTATGTATGTTTACGCTATGGTGGTGTCAGTCAGCAATAATGCACATGTTTTGTTGTTTTCTGTTGGTTATTTTCAACTATATTATCTTTTGTTCATGTTTTTTATTGGGTGGACTTACATATTCCAATTAATTAGTGATTTTGTGAATTATTTATTCACAGTGCTGAAACACCTTTTAATTAAATTGTAGTATTTGATCCAAAAAGCTATGTTTCAATTCAAACAGATTTTGGTAGATGAATCAATAAATAGACTTATTTATCCAATCAAAAATATGCTAATTTACATGTAATGAATTATTCAAAATGAATGTGTAAATGTGCCAGGCCTAGAATAATCACTTGTGGAGATGCACATTCTTTATAAATGTGGCAATATGTCACAGTGAAATCAGCAACCTACAAGATTTATAGCACTGAAGTCTTGCTATAGCAAAGAAACAATCTATCAAAAACAAACGTACTTACTCTTTGTGCTATGTTTGAAAAAATGCAATGGAATGAAATCAAGTGCACATACTGATATCTGGCCAAAACCAATTCTCTTTCAGATTAGATAAGGGCAGAAACACAGCAGTAACTCACAGTCCACCTCCACCGTTCAATACACAGCTCCAGGAAGATGAACACTTATCAAGGCAGTACAGCTGTATTTTTTATATCTTGTTTGACTTTGTTAGAAATATTTCTATGGCATTTCTCTCATTGAGGGTCTCAGGGATCTGAGGACTATCTGAACCAACTATGAGATAAGGTAGGAGACAAGACTGAACATATTGCCAGTCCCCCATAGGGCAAAACAGACAACCACATTTGTGTTCACACCTACAGGCATTTAGAGTTCCCTATAACACTGGAATGTGAAACCAGAGGGGGGACACATGCTTGTCTGTGTTGGTATGATACCTGACTTTGGCCTTATATAAATCAATGCATGTGAAATTGTTATTGCAATACTTAAAAGAGTGTGAAGTGGTCCGTCAAGGGCCAGCTGAGTACAGCCTACAGTTTCACCATAAGGGCCCTAGTGTGTAGGCTGTGTAGGTTAATAAAGCACTCGTTACAATCAATTACATAACTGATTGAGTAACCATGGAGACACCGTGAGAAAACTACCATAGATGATGTGAGTGAAGCCTTTGGTTTCTACAGCAGCTTTTTTCCTTGACGGTTAATGGAGAAGGAGGCTCCGAGGCTCGTGTTAGTGGAGCAGAGTTCACCGGGAGCTTTTCCCTGGAGCTTGGCCCACGCAGAGGACAGACAGGGTCTTTACCCTCCACTGGAAATCATTTCCAACATTAGAGTCTTTTTCCTGTCCCCCCCCCCCCCCCCACGTCTTTGCCAGATTTCCAGGAATGGCAGAAGATTGTTGTTGTGTTGCTGCTGCTGCTTCATGAGTCGTTATGTAGTTGTATTACAAATGGGATCAGCTTCAGCCGCAAATCTAAAGTGGATAAGCCGTATAGATTATGGATGGATATTTGTCTCTGGGCGAGGTAGTGTGATATTTTTACTTGAAATAATTGTTGACAAAACTTTCAGCACGCAGAAAAACTAACTCAAACTGAACTTGATGCTTGTGTAACAAAAGACAAATAAAAGTTATTTCACAAAGTGGTGCAACATCTACTATCAACTCCAAGTCAGATTCAGCTCCATCTGAGGCGTAAACCCCCCAACAAAAGTTAAACAACCAGGCTCCCAAAATACAACCCTGGGAAGAGAGAAAAGGCCCATACAAGCCTTTCAAGAGAGCATTTCTGTCTACAAATACGTCTATTCTCCCAGAGGACAATCTAGGAAATACTAGACAATGGTTATTCAGTGCCTCAGATGCCCTGCCCAGCACAGACATTAATGCTTCATTTATTTTTAGAAATACTTGGGAGAAGAAAAATAAAAGATGCAGGAAATGAGCCCGACCTGCCAGTTGCACCTCTCTCCTGGCAGACTGGTCCTTTCTACCTCAGCTCCACTTTGTTGCCTTTTTAGACTGAGAGTTTACAAACCGCAGCGTAGTGGCCCCGAGGGGGGAAAATAGCTGAGAACAGAATGTGAATTCATCCACGACAGACAGACACGGTGGGAGAAAACCTGTGCAGTGGTGCAAGTTGCCCCAACATGCCGGCTTTGATGTGCTTCCTGCTTCCTTTTTCTGAGGCACAGAATTCACTAGGACAAGAGGGATTTGTGTCGACGCCAAGTAAACAGTGTTCCAACCTTATCTCAGTTAGTTCACATGATCATGTTGAGGCGGGGGACTTCACAAAAACACAATGAAAAGCAGAATAGATGGGTGTGGTTGTCCTAAACAAGAGGCAGAGCTAATAAAAAACGTTGTTAACATTATTGCACTTTACATTTGAAAGCTTTAAGTATAGTGAATACATAGGGGTTGAAGAATTATTTGACCTATTTTGGAATCTAATATGTTGGTCCAGAGTAGGTGTGTACATTAAATAATTCTATTTAGCATTGTTGCAAAAAACAAACAAAAAAAACCCACAATGTTGGTGTGATGAAATTATCTTGTTATGCAGCTTCATTTAAAATCTTTGTAATTGGAAAAAAAGTATCCTTGGCATTGTATTCATCCATTTTATTTGACTTTAGTGGCTTTTTAAAGTCAGCGATGAACAAATTATTATATCATATTTGTGTTTGATCAAAATGACCAGAATCAGACATGTTTATTGTCTTAAATCTTAAAAATGCCTCTAAATCAAAAGAAAATCCTTGAAGCGCTACATATAAAAGGTTAAATGTTTTCCCACAACTGATACATGACGGCATACTTATGTCCTATGATATGTGTTATTGTCAAAAAAATTGTTTCCTCTATAGGATTGTGTTTGGTTGCATGTTTGAAAACTGACACACAGTTTTTATGCTCCTGCTCAGGCTATAACTACCAGGCCTAAGGTCCAGTGCCTCCTGAATTACATCAATTCTAGTTTTAAATTTACACAAAGACATGTGAACGTGGCTACTCAGTATGATAAATATGAATGGGGGTGATTCACGGAGGCAGTCTATAAAATGTGTCTTTTTCAACATAAAAAATACATATATTACATTTTGCAAATGAGAAGGTAAAAGAAAATTAGAAATCATACTGTGATGTTTCATAGCAAAATTGATCAAAACAATGATTGTAGCTGTACATGTAAAAAAAGTAAAAAAAAAAGAAAGAAAGAAAAAAAAAAGCCTCACTACTAAAAGCAGCTGTAAGCGGGTTAGATTAGATAACAACAATGTAATAACAGGTGTTCAACAGATAGAGAGGAGTACATCTCACACAGAAAGAAAATTCCATGTAAAATAAATCAGATAAATCAGAAATCCTGGACGATCCCAGAGCCAGTCACTCCTCACGCAACCTTATCAACATACTGAAACTGATACCATTCATTTCATCCGCTGGTTTCTGGGGATGTTCACTTCCCACTCCTCCTTCTTTTACCTCAAATGAACCCTGATACATCCTCAAAAGGAGTCTTGATGCAAAGCTGTTCTACCGCCTGTCATAGAGCTCTCTGGAGATTTGGCTCAGGGGTTTATAATGTACTGTTGAGCAGATGAGAATTACCCTTTTAAGACCTGTTACAAGTCACATGTAAGACTGTTGGTCCTAACTGTTATTTAGGATGTGCAATGATAAAAGGGTATAACACTCAAATGCAATGACTGCAATTCTGAGTGTGTCATTGCTGTTATGTTTTCAATGAAGTGCAGATTGCATTAGAAAAAAATGAACGAAGGAAAGACAAAATGCCTTATAAAGAGTCTGAGCTGCACTTCCTGTTGGGAAATATCAGCATGCATAGAATCCTATGCAACTCTGGCTGTGGCCCGCTCCTCTGGAGGAGAAGGCGTTTCCCCCCAGATGCCAGCAAAGGCCTGTGAGCTAATTCCTCCTGACCTTGTGCTCTTTAACCTCTGAAAAGCAGCCAGGCTTGCAGAGTAAACAGAAGTGAGGGTAAACAACTTAGCAAAGGGCCAGTGGATGGGATTTCTGAGCCGCGCTGCCTCCCAGTCAGGAAGCTGTCTGGTGCTGGTGAATCCCAAGGCGCTCTCAAACAGAAGCTGTCAGCTGATGCTGCACGGTGTTGACAGGAGACACGGTGGGGCTTTACCCACTGAGCAAAGACTACATTCACTCCCTGCCTGGGTCTGCAGTTTGAGAGACAGCTACGTCCATAAAGACACAAGGACTTTTTGTTGTTGTTGATTAAATCAGACTAACTCAATACTTTGCCAATTTTAAAATCCACTCAGAAAAGTGTCACACCAGCGTTGGGGTCCCAATACTGCTGACTTCTCATGGAAAAAGACAATAAAAATGGAGAATAATAACACGTGTATTGACCATTTCTCACTTCTTTTGTCAAATTGGCAATTCTCCATTGCAGTAGCACAAGAGACCAACATGATTGGAAAACCTCGATATTGAGAATCACAGCACACAAATGCACATTAAAGGGGTCATATTATCTAAAATACACTTTCTAATGGTTTTCCAACAGTAATTCCAACACACAGAGAGGAGATTCTGAATGCAGCTCATATGATCCAATATTCAAATGGATGGAAATCAAGGAAACACTGGATTTGGGGCAAATAAACTTTGAATACGTTTTTGGATCAACGTAACCCATGTAAAAAGTGTTGAAAAGCTGTAAAATATGACCCTTTAAGGCAAGACAAGATAAGGAAAGAATGATATTTCAGACAATATATTTAGAGTTTAAAGTAAAAGTGTTGGTTTAGTTTCCCATTATTTGTTTTTTATTGAAGAATCAATGTATACAATAAGATGGCAAATGAGATAACGGATGCTACGGTAATAACAAACAATACTTTGTTATCAAACTATGAACAAATACAAATGAAGATATTAATTTCAGTAATCACACTTATTTTTATTTGCTTATGCTGAAGTGAGTAATTTCAGAAACCCATGCAAATGTGTTTCCTTACTGATAAAGTCTTCCCAGATCCCAGTACTAGAGTGAAAACATCTCTCGTTGTATAGAAGAGGTGGAGAGAAACACACTGTTATGTAGCTATCACAGAGTAGGAAACACAAGTGCACAAATGGCCTGAGAGCAATTTGTGGGTTGAATCTGTGCTGCTGGTGGTGCAGTCAAGCTCTCAGCGCAAAACAAGAGCTGAGCAAACACTCAGAGCGAGGCAACGCGCTCGCTTATTGTTCACAAAGAAGTCATTGTGCTGCCTATAAATCACATGGTAATGTAGCATAATAATCAACTGGAGAGATACCAGGCTGCATACCACAGCGATGACCCAACACTCCAACCTGCTATGACAGGTGGCTCAACACAAGCCTGTGCAATTGATTCCTGGTGAAAGAAAAAAAGAAAAAACATTGTTCGCTGCTGCATGTGGGACATTGCACAAGGTGTTTTCAAACAATGTCCTTCAGTGTGAATTGTCATGTCGTTCTGACTTCTCTCCCAGTTTAACCTCTCATCTGCTGCCGTCAGTTAAAGAGACAGGTTTGCCTGTTTTAACTAAAAAAAACAACAAAACAACAATTTTCTCTATGCTGTCTTCAGGTGACAGGAACGCTTCACCAGTGGCTCATTATTGGCTGTGGTTATTGCTTTGCAGTACATTTTACATCATCATCAATCTGCTGCAGCTTACTTCTGGTGATCCTGAATGATGCTGAACAAAGTGACAAATGACTTTTGTGTCTCAAGCACAAGATCAGCCAAAGAAAAACACTTTCAAAAAGCGTGAAAGAAAATACCCTATAGCTGGTATTTTTATGTCAATCATAAGATTGAAGAAGCTTTTCAGTTTGAAGGGAACACTATATCAGCAAATACTTGCAGTCAGGTTTATATGGATGGTTTTTATGTTTAGAATCTTAGCCTGTTGCCAATAAGTTAACAAGGAAGGTTTACGACTGTTGAGTGGCTCGGCAGTATATGTTGAGTAAAACAGTCACTGACAAGAGGAAACTCACAGCAAAATGTGGTGAAGAAGTCGGCCAGCAGACGAGCCAGATGTGTGAAAGTATGAGGATGTTATCCGAGTCAATGCAGCCATTGTAATTTTCTCAGCAGGAGGATCGAGGCTGGAGTTTTGCTGCAGTAATCATCCCAATCTGAATTATTTGCGGGAGCTGTGTTGCAACGAGCATCAAGCAGAACAGAAGTGGAAGTGCAACTTTACCTTTACTTCGCGATAACATTAGCGTAAACTACATTTCAGAAAGAGCAGCAAGATAAGTGCTGTTGGGTTTTGACTTATCAAATGCAGATGATTGTTTTTTTTGTTTGCTCTGCAGATAACTGACATTAGCTAATGACATGCTGCTTACATAAGGCTATTGGAGTCACTAATTCAATGTAAAGTGCAAATGGACTTAAAAGTACCTTTCAAATGAAAATGCATGCATTTCATCACTTTAAACTTGAAATGCATTTAGACTTTTAATGGATTTCTTGCAAGTTATATTGGGTGTAAAAGTGGTACATGACCTTCTTCCTTGTATCTCAATTTTCTTTTTAGACTTGTGGGCCACAAGGAAAGCAGACACACTGCATGTGGGTTTCAAGCCACCAGTTGGCCATGTCTGATGTAGATTTTTTCTCTCCTTCGACTTACTTTTATCAGTCAATAGCACTGTGATAACACTGAGTGAGACACGCCGAGGAAACTACAGCTGATCGATGTATGACCCCAGATCCGGTGACTCTGATGTGAGCTCTCGTTCAACAACAAGGTGCAGTCCCCAGTGATAAGATATAGTTCCTGTTTAGCATCTACATTTTTCTACCAGGTTGCTGTGTACCATGGCCGCCAGGATATCGCACTCTGACACCCTTCGGCCAAATGCCCCCTTTGTTCACCACATCATGTGAGGATGACACTCGCATGAGTTCGCTCCAGTTTCTCGCCACATTTGGATCTTTAAAATCCTCCGGCCACACAAACAGGGACCGACAAGCCTTCAGCTTGACTCTCAATTTATTGTTCAAAGTTTTCTGTTATCTGGCCTTCATCTCTGCTTCATGCCAGTCGCAGGAAAAGGATGAATAGTGTGTCTGAACAGATATGGAGGCACGTTTCTGGGAAAAAAGCTGCAGCTTTCCCATGTGTATTATGAGAAAAATTCCACAGAAGTTAAGAGGAAGAAGACCAAACAGAATACGGGGAACTTGATGTGTTTACACAACTAATGATATGTGAAGCAAAGAGCCAGTCTCATGTGAAACAGACACTGCAAATGCTTAGTTTTACTTGTATAAAAGCAAAGTTTTTGATAGTTTGATGTAGCCAAATAGCACTGGGCTACTGCATTTAATGCATTTATGTGAATTATTCATATTTGGACAGCTGGACTCCAACTTCCCTCTATAACTTATAGTGACATTTCAGTGATGTAATGCAAATGATACATGACAAACACATTAATCATCGGCATAAGTAGAGATTGTCACACAACATTGGTTTATTTTTTTTACACTTGTTCTGTCAAAATTAGGATCACAAGGTGCTGGAGCCGATCACTTCCTGCACAGATCATCAGTCCAACACAAAGTGAACAGAGAGACAATCACACACACACTCATGGGCAATTCTGAAGAAACACTTACACCCAAACAAGTTTTTGGACTTTGGGAGCACCGCGAGAAAGACTACTATCATGGAGAACAAGCAAACTAAAGACAGTACCTGCTGCAAAAATGTAGCTCCTGTGAACTCATCGTACTTTCAATTGCTTTTTCAGCTGCTCAGACAACAATTTAGATTTCCTTCAGGACTTTCTGCTTTTGGGTAAGTCTGTTCTTTTCTATCTTCTTGCAATGAAAGTGAGAAAATAAAGATATTTTCCAACCAGAGCTCTTTGAAACGTTGTGTTGTGGACACTTGCGCAGCCTTTTGGCTGAGATCTTGTTCAAAAAGGGCTTTGTCAGCAGCTGAGAGTGTCTGTGCCAGGATTATTTCTGCAGTATCTGCAGAGCAAATCCTCATATCAAGTTTGTCAGTCTAGTCCAGTACATCACAGCTGCTTTTTTATTTGATCAAAAAACCCTAAAAAAGGTCGACTTAATGTGGAGTGTCATGGCTCATTATGCAAGTGTACATTTCCAGCAGGATGAGGTCCAAACTACTACATATACAGCATGAAAATAGCTGGAAAGTGATTTCTTTTTCTTGGGGGTTGATGCTTGGTTCTCTGCTAGTAAATTCCAGTGGAAAGTTCAGCCTCATGGATTAAACCATGACACCGCTGCAAGATACTGGTGGTGCACAATGGAAGGGGAGAAACTGTTTTGGGAAAATATATGTAACAATAACCCCCCCACACACACGTTTGTGGAGCGAATTAAACAACTCCAAATGATGTTCTTTTATCCAATGTGTTCCGGCTTTGAGAGCACAATGTGGAAATAACTGATATGCAGGCTGCCTTCTCAAGCCCTGACAAGCAGAGCTGAGTGTTGTGTTTGGGAAGCTCAGAGCAACCTGTTTCCAGGAACAGTGGTACTGCAGCAAATGTGACATTTGACCCCTGAGTGATTTAAAGAGGAGGTAAGCATTCCTCTGACATGCAATCATGAAGTGAATACACTCCAGGTCTGTGGATATTACAGCTTAATCATTATAATGGGCAGCAAAGCTTAAATTAAATGAAATCAATCTAAAATATTGATCTAAAAATACAAACGGGAAGCATTTAAGGCCAATAGTGCCCATTTAGGATGAGTAATCACTTTCATAAAGCTGCAAGTCATCTCTATTTCCTCCTGAATTTGATTGCATTGAGGCAGTTTGGAAGTTTCTGAAGGGTTCTGAAGTGTTGTTGAGCTTACCGGCGTTGTAGAAACTGTCCAGCACTGTTGTCTCCCCAAAGTCCAGTTTGCCAAAGTTGACAGTTTCCAGCCTGCTCCCCGCCGTGTCGCAGGCATCCTTCAGACACTGCAGGGCCATGCTCTCTGCGTCTGCGTTCTGCAGGCTCGCCTCTCCGTTCACCACGTACGCCACCGTCACCGGTCTGCTCTTGCTGGACTTACCGGTGGACAGCAAGCCTCCGCCGTCCATGGGACAGCTCCCGGAGGTCGAGCAGAGACCCCCGCCACCGAGCACCGAGTCCTGCCAGAAAGTCCCGGCTGCAGGGATTCCGCAGGAGCCCCCTCCACCACCTCCACCTCCACCAAATCCAACACCACTATTACTGCTGGCATTTCCCCCGCTGAGTGTCTCTCTGCCGGGACAAGCGCCAAAGCAAGGCACCGGCAAGGAAATCCCGTCCTGGTCCTGACTCATTTCGTTTCAAGTGCTACTCACTGTCTTACAGTGTGGGTTGCGATGAGCGGCTGCTCCTCCAGCAGTCCTCCATTTAGAACCAGCGTTACGCACGGCGCGCGCCCGTGGAGCCTTCGCACAGGCGCGACATGTCAACCTCGCTGCGTTTCCAAGAAGGTAAACAGTCTGTTAGAGGTGCAACTCCGCATCATGCTGCATGCTCTGCACGCTCAGACGAATACCCTGGAGATCTCCGACGGCCACAGCGGATTGGCTGAAGTCACGACAGCACGCAGCGAGGAGAGAAAACACGGCGTGAAGAAAGCCTCCCAATCCGCGCATTCCGCCTCAAGCTCTCACTACAAGCCCCGCGTTACTTCTCAAAGTTGAGCGACGCCTCCCCGGTGTGAAGCGCAGAAACGCCCACGAAGATCGCGATTGTCCCAGTGAGTTGAAGTTCAAGTGCAGTTGAATCCTCGCGTCAGCGCGTCGTTTTGTGGACGGAGAGAGCGCGGCGCAGCGCAGCGCAGCACGCGTCGAGGCTGCCTTCATGTGCAGGCGACCCTGCCCAGTTTCCACTGTTATCTTCACCGTCCAGACTCACGCACTGGGCGGAGAGTCAACACAGGGAGCCTGCTGGAGCTGGGCGGAGACACCAACACCAAATGTGGAGTTGCTCTCTTATAAGTAAAGGAGCAGTTCACCAAATAAAAAGATCAACCAGTTCTCCTTCATCTCCAGCCAACTAATGATCGAAAATCAGAAAAGGACAATTTAATGGCTCACATGCCGAATATAAACATATTTGTAGAAATCAAGAGACAGATTAACATCAAGAGAAAACTTGAATTCATCGAGCATTAATCTCTATATCTGATAAATCTTGTTTTGGTGTGAGCTTGAAGGATGACATAACATTGTATTCATCGAATGCAAAATCTGCAGTGTCACAAAAAGCTACCTTTTCAGCATAAAGGTGCATCAAAATCATGCTCAGCTTAATATTTATTGACTCAAGCATTAGAGTGCATTCCATTTAAGATGGAATTTCTAAATTAACGTACAGAAACTATTTAAATAATGAATTTCCTGTTGAAATCTGACAAAGCCCTTTTTTGGTTTGTATTTCACTGATGCTCTCTTGTGGTAACATATCCACATTACAAGTCAAGTTCTGAAGTATAAATATTGTATATGAATAGGTGCAGTATGTGCGTGATACATTACTATTGTATTTCATAAAAACAAAAAACATAATTGAAACGAAATAGTTTTAGATTGCCTATTTATAGATAAAAGATTTAATTCGAAGTAAATAATTCTAAATATTTGTCTATTAGACAGTAGTGAACACATATACATATCATGGCCACTAATGGGTAGCTTCGATATTGGTAGGCGACCACAAAAATGTCACCCAGAGGGTCAAATTGTAACAGACTATTTAACAAAGAATGAGAATTAGAGTTACAAACTGATGAAAAGAGCTATAACTGAATATCTGTAAATTATTTGAATGAAACTGCAGGTTTTTGATCATTCCAACCTTTAGCTGTGTAAGATCTATGACATTTCTGCTATTGGTTCTGTGTTGAAATGGGTTTTAATTAATCTTCTTCATTGCATCACTATATATATTTGTAAATTATCTCACAGGCCACACAAAAGGCAGAAAAGGAATGCATGCTACTATCTCCCCTTTTATGTTGTTGCAAAAAAAAAAAAAAAAGAATACATGACCTGTGGCCTGGAATCTAGAATAGATATAAGATTGCTGGGAGATACAATTAGTTCCTAACTTAAATATTGCACAGAAACACTGAAGTCCAGCAGTAATCAACAAATATCAAGAAGAGGAATGTATCATCACTTTCCTAATGGAAAGGTCAAACTCCAACCAATCACATCGTCCAATGAGTCCAGAAATAATAACTGTGTTTGATGTAGCCATCAACAAATAACTTGTTTATTGTTAAATTACAAGATGGATGGATAGATAGCTGCTTTCAAAAGCTTAGTGTCTGAATTATTTGCCATCATGTAAGACAAAATACACTTCCAGGTTTATGTAATTCAAGGTAACTTAGATAAATTCTATATAGAGTAGTTTAAACGGCCACTTTCCGTCTCAACTTGGGTCAAATAATGTGGCAGCTGTATCAGGAACGTCCCCGGCTTGAGTCCACATTTGACTTAAGGGGCTTTCTTTGTGGGTTAGGGGTTGCATGTTCTTCTCTGTACATGCCTGGGTTTTCTCCTTGAACTCTAACTTCCTCCCACAGTTACTTGGTGACTCTCTAAGTTGTACTGTGAATGAGAATGTGTTCCCCCCGTGACCCTGAGCAGTGTGGAAAATGAATGGATGGATGTTGAAACCTGGCAGACTGTTTGTTTTCTTGTTCAAGCAAAACGTCTTTAGGTAACGAGCTGAGGGTGAATTATTTGGTAAGCTCATGCAGCAACATGCAGAGTGAAAATGGACAACAGGCCAGTATGAGAACAGTGTCCTTGAGGTGAAGCACTGCGAGGTAACGTCACAGTGTTGAACTGCTTTAACACAAACTTCATCATAGGTGGAGGAACGCAGCAGGATGACTCCAAACATGGAAACAAATCCACTCAGAAAATGTTGAGAATAGAAACATGACATTTTAAAGTCGCCTCATCAGATCGCAGACATGAATCTAAAAATATGCTTTCAAAAGAGAATTTCTTTCCACTTCATATCTAAAATGTAGACATTTTATTTGATAAATATGAACTGTTACCATCTCAAACTTCCATTATTTGAAAAAACAAACAAAACAAAACATGAAATGAGTTCATACGTATCTACAGGTAATCTACAGGTAATCTAGTATAGATGGGCTCTGTGGTGTATGATATTGGACATGACATAGCTTCATTACATTGCACTGTTGATCTCCAGGGAAACATTATTGAATTGAATTCGGATTTAAAAAAAAAAAAAAAAAAGCCAATAAACCAGTTACAGTCGGGTTGCTGTTCACCTGACAGCCACTAGATGTCCCACATTGCCCATTTTTGAATTTTCCCTCAGCCGACTTCAGTTTGGAGTGAAAATCCTGCCAAACCAAACACATCCACAGGGCTGTGTTATTACTTTAAACACATCTGTCTGTTCTTCATCATTTAGCTGTGGGCAAATTGCACATCATACCAACCATTTATACATCACCATGCCTCTCACTGACACTCAAATCAAGTGAAGTGAGGTGAAATTACTGAATCAAATTACTGCTCATTGAATATAATGAAAATGTAGTTTTTATTCACTCACTTGTTCTCATTAGCATCTTTTTCGTCCTCCTGTTTTCCCCTCACTCATTCAGTCGGATAAGATCACATATTTGTGAATGTATGAGCTTAACTGCCCTTTAACCTTCACTACTTAAAGAAGAAGGTTCACAACAAAAGATGTGACAATATGAAACAAACATAATGAAGATTAGATATATATATGTATATATGTGTGTATATATATATATATATATATATAAATATATAAACAAATAAGATGATGACATCAATAGTTGCCTTTTACAGCTTGCGCTGCTTTACACATCTGGCTGACAGAGCTGCTGACCTGCTCATCTCAGTAAGTGTCCTGCTGCAGGCACTCAGTTTTTCCTGTGACAAGGAGCCCTCCATATTAAAGACACCACAGAATGCAATGGATACCGACAAGGTGCTTTCAGTTGTGTGTAAATTGAAACAGAGTTAGTTTAGTTAGTTTAGTTATTTTAATGTCCCATGTCTCATACCTCTAATGATCAGTATCCACAGTGTCCAAATACATAGAAGCAATACTGCATGATGTGTAATCACACCTCAGCGTTCAAAACAGCGTGGGAGTATGGAAGCAAAATATACTCAATATACTTTGCTGAACGGTCACTGTTATGTCACTTTCATTTATCAACTATCTACTGTAACTTTGAGGACTTTATCCTGAATCCATATCTTTATCCTAAACCACACACACACACACACACACACACACACACACACACACACACACACACACACACACACACACACACACACACACACACACACACACACACACACACACACACACACACACACACACACACACACACACTACAGGCAATTTAGAGATTAACCAATTAACCTAACATTCATGTTGTCTGACTGTAGGAGGGAAAAGCAGTAGAAAACCTGTGCAGGCAAAAGGAGAAAAACAAAGTCTGCAGCAGTTCTTCAATGTCACACTAGAATGTTGCAGCTGGTACACAGGAAGAATATTTCACATAGTGATGGCTGTGCCTTCTTAAACAGTGTATGTATTGAGATGATGACATCATAGATCCATCCATCCATCCATCCATCCATCCATCCATCCATCCATCCATCCATCCATCCATCCATCCATCCATCCATCCATCCATCCATCCATCCATCCATCCATCCATCCATCCACCTGGACAAGATACCAGTCCACCACAGGGCAAATGCACACTCACATTCTCACCTTGGGGCAATTTAACACAACCAAACTGTGTTTTTGGACCGTGAGAGAAAACCAGAGTACCCGGTGGAATCCCCTGCATGGAGAGAACATGCAAACTCCACACAGAAAGGCCAGGTAAGTATTTGTACCCATGATATTCTTTCTGTGAGCCGAGAGCACTAACTACTACCCCATCTTAAGTGGGTTTTTTAAAAATTTAAACCGAGATCTAAATAATTCTAAATACTATGGTTTTAAGTGCAAAAATTAAACTTTTAATCTAACTCTTATTGAATATATTCCAGACGAAATGATAAGAGTGAAGTGTATTTGTCTGAAACTTTCAGTTATTTTTGAATAGGCATCGTTCACTAAGAATTTCTTCCATAGTGACATAATTTCATTCACTTACCATAGATTGCTCTGATTGCACTGCTCAGACTTTATAAAAGTGCTACAATTTAAAGCCAGTATTTACAATAAGTATTTTTACTCATTAAATAATTAACTGTTTAGTGCTCCTGTGGAAAGAAATGTAATTCTTTTTTTAATTTTTTTTTATTGAGCACTAAACAGTCTGGTACTCTTCATTTGGAGTTTGTTTAAAGCCTGGTTTGCTCAACCAGGTGATTGATAGTGGCGATTGCCGAGAAGCACAAGAGAAGAAAGGCACTGCTGTGTGATTTTTTTTATTTATTTTTTGTCATACTGGTGAATTCTGATTGGTTGAAGAAACTATGTGACATCACCTGTTTCCAATGGAGCCACTTCTCAGTCCAGCTCAGTCAGGAGTGCACAGACAAAAACACAAAGACTCAAATCGCAGCCGACAATTTAGTTGTTTGTACAAATCATTGACATCGCTTCAATTTCTGACGTTGTTTAAAAAATAAATAAAAATACATCAACAAATTAAAGGCAACTATCTAACTTACACATAAAACTCACACAAACGTTTTGTCCTGAGATATTTTACTCACCTCGATTATACATACGAACTCTTTGGCCTCTTTTTTGTAAAAGGTGGTATAAACTCTACTAGTGTTTCTTGACCTTGATTCCGCAGAGCACCCTGTAGGAACATTGGCACATTCAAGGCTTTAAAATAAAAGTACATGGCATTTTCTCAGGTCTATTAAAGAATGTATTATCTCATAATGAACTTTGTTCAATTGAAAAAAACCCGAACCACAGTGTCATTAGAATATCGAATATAAAATTGTATTTTGGGCGTGAAAAATGGGAATGCTTTGCTTTCATTGCATGTATACCACAAAGTCGTATGTGCCAGTGTTAATCTTGAATTACATATAAGTGTGGCTTCAGAGAACTAATTCATTGTTGCCTGTGACATTTGTGCAGAGACACAGGTGTGTACTCCTGGACGTCTCACTGACCCAACAGGTGTGATTGTGCGGTGAGGGGTGCTTCAGACCGACAATGAATGGCGGAGAGCGCGGTAATGCAATGCATTTTAAGCTGGCATTAAGTCATTCTTTAATCATGACCTTGTTAGGCTCCTTTCCAGCAAGACCTTGTGAGATAAAAATGCACATAATGACCTTTCCTATAAATGTCAAGTACAATTTGTGATTGCCAAATGAGTGCGCTGCTGCATATAAAGTCCTTGAGTGGAAATTGTTTTGGTTCTTTTCTTCCTCCAAAATGAATGCGATGTCATTTAAAGTGTAAATTCCTACGCAGGTTGTATTAAAATGAGACACAAATGAAATACGGGATTGAGTAATTTGTGAAGTTTGTAAATGTGTGAATGTAGTTAACCATCAATATGCCATCCATGCTGCAGCCTGCAAATAAAGCTTTCTATTCTGCTCTGCCACAGACCATGAAATAGTCACTCAGGTCTGAAATGGAGAGAATCACTCACATGGCGAAACAGCGAGAAGTTCAGTTAGTTCTGCAGTGCAGGTAGGAGATAGATACTTGGAGGCACAGACTTATTGCTGCCCTCCATAGATATCTGCCAAAGTCTACACAAACATTAGAGGGAAACGGGGAAACAAAATTACAGAAATCTGCTAAGTTTGACAAATGGTTGGCCCGGCTCCGCCACCAGCTATTAGCCTGCAATGATTAATAAGTGAGAAAATAATTGCACTTCATTGAGATTGATGACGCCCCATTTAACCTCCCCACTCATCCCGGCTGCGCCACAGAGCAACGAGATGAGCCTCGGACACACTGCTGCTCCGCTGGCCTCATTGGCATCACACACACGCACACACACACACACACACACACACACACACACACACACACACACACACACACACACACACACACACACACACACACACACACACACACACACACACACACACACACACACACACACACACACACACACACACACACACACACACACGCACACACACACACAAGGTCTGTAATGATCCTATGGGGCATTTCTTAAGAGCCTGGCGGCGCTCTGATCATAAGTTCATTGTTAGTAAGTGAAAAACAATGATCTCAGCGCTGGGAGGCCTCTGGAAAATTCTTCCTCCACCAATATAGGCGTGTTTAAGTCAAACACCGTGGGGAATTAATAATGGCGTAGTCACCATTAACTCCTATGCTAACGAGTTTGTGAGCTCTGGCCCTCTTGTTTGACACATCTCTCGCATGTGCGCTCGTCTGCCGGAGAGGTTGTGCTGGAGAACCGTGTCAGTACAAAGTCCCACGTACTCAGTGTGTTTGAATGCAATTTCATAGATAAAAAAATGCAAACAAAACAGCAGTGATCGGACGAGGCGCTAGGAGTGGCGCGGCGCCTTATCCTCTCAGCCTGCAAAGAGACATGGCCAAGGTTATTAAAGAAGGATGTAGCAGAGCAAGATGGCCGCTGTTGTGACCAGAGGCGGTGTGGAGAGATAAATGGTTGACCCAGCCTGGTGTCAGGTTAGGATTGATGCCACTATCAGCCCCACTGCTTTCCCAATGATTTTCTCAAATCTCTGATAGAGTGTGTTATCTAGTTACTGGCATGAGGGCAACGGCCTGCAGGCACAGAGAAGGTCAATCTATGAGGACAATCTTTGTTGGACTAAATGAGAAAAAAGACCCCACAAAAAAGAATAAAAAGCAGCTGCTAGGTCTCTGGGATAAGATAAGCCAAATTACTTCTCTTTAGTAGGATAGGCCTCAGGCAAAACATCAAAAAAAAAAAAAAAATTAAGTGAGGCTGGTGTGCTCTCTAACTTCAATGTTGTAGATTTCACCTGGAACCTCTGCTTCCTTGAACTAATGTTGATTTGGAGGCAGCACCTTGAGGAATGGGCTGGACAGGTTCGTATTTATCTGCCGTTTAATCTGCATCCGCCTAATAAATCTCCTTAACAGGCAAAACGATGGAATTTCCATAATATATAATACCAGTCAGCAGTGTAAACCAACTCGCAGACCATCAAACTTGTCCATAATATCACTCCATCACCCTCCTTCTCCTCAGTCTTTTCGAATCTGGGGGAAAGAGTTTGACTAATAGGTTGTAATTTGCCGGCCAAGGCCTTGATCAATAATTCTGTGTCAATAATGATGGAGAGGTCTGTGTGAGGGGAAATGATTCCACTCATTGTCTGAGAAAAATGAAGGCGTGGACGTCACCCCGGGCCGTAGGTAGATGTCCACAGGTGCTCCGTTAGTATGATGGTTGAGTTGATGAGTGAGAAGACAAATAACACACACGTGGCCTCTCACAAAGTGCAGTGTCTCTTTTCCTTAGTGAGCATTGGAGGAAAACTTTTAAAACAACACACACACACGCACGCACACACACACACACACACACACACACACACACACACACACACACACACACACACACACACACACACACACACACACACACACACACACACACACACTTCACTAATAGCAGAATTTTTCACTACGCTTTTTTTTTTTTAGCTGACGTTTGTGTCGACGATCTTTTATTATGACCATCTCATTCTGAAAACAGTCCTCTGACAGAAATATTGACCAAACCCCTAAAAATGGAGAGAACAATTCTTTTCTTTATGGTCTGGAGAATTGCTATAATGGTCTCTAGGAAATAAAGAGAGTCTTCTGATTGGTTTATGATGTTGTGTGACAATAGAGCGTCTATTATCTCCATGTATGTGGCACATTAAACGAAAACACCAAACTGATGCTGCCTCTCCTGCTCATCATCTGGCTCATGTAATAAACAAAGCATGGTGGCGGCGGCATGTGGAGCCCGAGTTCCTCAGAGGTTGAAAACAGTACATGTTGTTCTTTCATGTAGAAGTCCAGACCGAACATATAATATAAAACATGTAAGCTGTGAAGGTTCTCAGTCATCCAGGTCACAATACATCCGATTCAGTCATGATCCGCTGAAGTGATGAAACCTTTTTGATAAGAGGTGAAACATCTTCAAAAAAGTCCAGTTGCCCCCATATCGAGCCTTCATAATAGTAAATATACAAATCAGGTCATTTCTACCTTTTCTTCAAGATGAAAACTTCAACTGGTGTCTTGAAGGGAGCTTATCTGACTCTGCTCAGTACTCTCTGTATCGTCTGGATTCATTTCAGTTATGTCGCTGCTTGTTATGTAACACGCATATTTATTCTCCAGTCAGTGGCACTTTTTATTATCATTTTAGCCAATTCCTTTGTATGTATGTCTATGTTGTATTTACTTGATCGTGCCTAATTATTTTGGTCCTTCCTTCACAATACTAACTTTATTGAAAAAATAAATGCCAATGCTAAAATGTAAATTCTACTTTTGTTTGTGCTTTGTTTCTTTCTATCTCTGAAGGAAGGATGAATCCAACCAAACACAGAGGCCCTTGAAGAAGAGCTGCTCCACAGACCTGTGAAGCAGGACTGAGGCGACGGCCCAGCCTCTTAACACGACTGTGACCCAGAGCTCACAGCCAAGAGTTGCTGGAGTGATTTCAAGACCTCTGCCCTGCTGTCCACGAGCGGCCCGGCCGCCTCTCAGCTTTCCCATCAAGCCTCCACACAGCCACCTGAAGATGTCGGTTCACAGATGTTTCCTGACTCGTGTCAGCGAGCCGTGGAGTCACATCACCCAGGACACACACGAGTAAAGTGACTGATGGAGGAGGCAGCTCAGCGGCTACACTGCAGCACTGCCATGTGAGATTATGGCCTCTGTCAAAGGAGTCCGGCAGTTTTAGAGAGCGAAGAATAAGAATAAGAATAAGAATAAGAATAAGAATAAGAATAAGAATAAGAATAAAGATTATATTGCACGTCACTTTGTAAAATCTCTAATTCTAAGAACAGAAAACATTAAAGTATTGCAAATACATTACAGACCTGCAAGCTTGAATTAAAATGTATGTTTTTTTGTTTTTTTTTGAGTAGGTTTCATTTAACTTGCTAGAATATGTTGTTGATTGAGTCAAACATTTGCAAAATGCACAACTGCCTACTTGGCTGGGACCATTCCAACCACTGTTATACTCTACTTTATACACTAATTAAGGATTCATACAATACATATGATTATAACTGTTTTTGTAAATGGAGTCCAGTGGCTTCTATTCAATCATTCTTAAGGTCAAGACTGAAAACGACTACCCCATTATTTACCAGATATAATACTTTTTCTCTAAGTGTAGTTTGATGACTTCAAATAGAGAAAAAAGGAGAGCTGCTACTCGCCCATTTTAATGTTAAAATAATCTGTTTTAAAAGGAAGTAAAGAAATTCAAAATGGGCAATTTGGTACTTAAAATGAAACTACATTTTTATAAGGACATGGGCATGCCACCTCCGTTTATTTAAATGATATGTACTACATACAATATAGAAAATGCATATAACAGTTTTCCATGTCATCCATGAGAAGATACCAGGACATTACTGCTTCAGTAAAATAATATAATAATAAAATGTTTTAATGCTGATTCTGGCAACAGCAGATTAGAAGTATAATTGTCTTCTTTTCCAAACTGAAGGCATTCTGACCACACATGTACATAACAGACTAATAATGAGCCGCATACAATGTAAAACAATTTCAGTTAATGATTACTTTCCTTTAATGGTGCACTATGTTGTCTGTAAATTTGCAGAGGGAACCAAGTCACATTGCCATTACACAACCTTGTAATATATACATCTTTGTCAAGCCTCCCTTGTGTGTGTGTGTGTGTGTGTGTGTGTGTGTGTGTGTTTCAGTAAACTTGAATCCATTTCTCCATGTTTCACTGCCTGAGTAATAGAAGAACAGTCCTGTGGTGAGAGTCTCAGTCTGTAGTTACAAGCTTGATATCCAAATCTTCCCAAGCTGCAGTAAGCCAGATTTTAATGCCTTGATCTGTCAGTCAAAGATAAATGTAACTGACTCCAACGAACGCGGGCGTGGGGAGTCTCTCAAAGCAGACTAAATATTTTGACAGAAGTTTTCAGCATAACACAGGACACATCAGATCCAAAGCTCAGGCTGTGTGAAACACACCAAGTGGAAACGGACGAGGTAGTTTCGTGTCTGTTTAGAGCAGCAATACCTAGAGAAAACTCCTGCACATGCAGGGATAACATGCAAACGCCACACAGAGCTCATGGGTCTCGAAACAGGGAAATTCTAGCCGTGGACTGAGCAGCATCACCTATGCACAAACTTGTGTCCTCACCATGGGGGCAAAAATTTGTTTACTCTGTAGTGATGTTAATCTGAGTTCGTGCTGTTTCAGCTGTATTCATTAACGTTGTTTATGGTTGATTTATAGTTTTTTGATTTTCATGATTGGCTTTCTTTAATTTTTTTGTTATTTTATTCCTTTTTCCACCGGTGAGGTGTGACCCTTATTGTGAAATAGACCTAAAGTAAAGAAGCTTAATATATAGAAACAAGTGGGAACAAGACAAAAATTTAATGATGGTTATGTTATGATAGTTATTATATTCTAGAACCGTGTAACAGGTGCAACAGTTGTGGGCTGAAAGTAAAAACTTCCAACTTGCAGTATTTTGTATAACTATTCATCACATATCAAATCTTAACCAAATACGTCTGTATGAATTTACATCAAGAAGTCCAGCCTTCAACTAAGAATCACATAAGACAAAGCATGTGTTGCCTGATGCAGTTTTGAACATTGTGAGCTGAATTTTCTTATAAACCTGCCTACAGAAAGTGTTGAAGAATTTAACCGTAACCCTTTTGGAAACTATGAAAACTTCTGAACATTCAATAACAGATGTAGAAAAAAAACAAGGCAACTTGTGAAGAAAACAGTTGATCTGATGTTACCAACTGAGCCCTCCGACCCGGTAGCTGGTTCTCCACCGAGGTGGGCAAAGGTGTTTTCTATGAAGACTTGAGCAGTTTGAACATTGCGCTCTAAGTGGATTGGGTTCCTGTCAGAGCTGAGCGGTTGGACATTGATAAATTTCCTCCTGTGTGGGATCGATAACTCTCACCTTTCAGCCCACGGCTCCTTCAGAGTGGGACGTCATAATTACTCTGTCAAACTGAATGCCTGTCTCTGTTAAGACTGACGATTCTGTGTGTGTGTGTGTGTGTGTGTGTGTGTGTGTGTGTGTGTGTGTGTGTGTGTGTGTGTGTGTGCGTTTGAGTGATGTACAATGGAGCACGCCAGTGCATGTGCAAAGCCGTACACGGTAATTTTAATGTGAATTTGATATTCTGCATTAGAGGATGTATGCACGGTGATTTATGGATTATGTTAGTACATGCAGGCTTTAAAAGTTGAGTGTGTGTGTGTGTGTGTGTGTGCGTGTGTGTGTGTGTGTGTGTGTGTGTGTGTGTGTGTGTGTGTGGGCCCAGGTGATGCTTTGTTAGCTGAGCTGGACTAGTGACTGGCAGTGATTGACAGCCCGGCAGCCCGCCTCCTCCTTCCACCTCCCACGGCGCTTTTTGATGCCTGTCACACTGGCCAATCAGCGAGGTGATCTGACAGCTGTCCTGACACACACACACACAGACGCACACACACACATCATTTAAATTCTAAGGGCCTAAATCCTCCTCATAATAACTTCAGTTTGAAATACAGCAAAGTATTTGTTGTATAAAAACAGTCATATTTACTCACAGATTAGCAGTACAATTAGCTCCTAAAACAACACGGTGGGGATGATGGGCCCCTCACGTCAATCACGTTAAATGAATTAACATATGTGATGTTCCTTTCAGCTGGTTCCTCGAATGTGTAATCTGTCCAGATGCGACAATGATTTATTTATTTAGTTTCAGGGAAGAAATAGAATTGCCACCATCTGCTCCATCAGACAATGATGCTTCACTGCATGCAGTCTTCCTCCAGGTTAATGCAGCTTCATGTGGGTTCGTCAGTGTCTATGTGAGTGTCTGTGCTTGCATTAAAGTGTGCATGTGCGTGCGTGTGTGTGTGTGTGTGTGTGTGTGTGTGTGTGTGTGTGTGTGTGTGTGTGTGTGTGTGTGTGTGTGTGTGTGTGTGTGTGTGTGTGTGTGTGCGTCCCGACATATGCATGTTAGTCTGTCTCGGCGATTCAATATGCAACTTTTGTGCATAAATGACACATATGTTTTTTCTATCCATCCATCTTCAAATCTTCTGCGTGTATGTGTGTGTGTGTGCGCATGCAGGGGGCCAGTATAAGAGGCAGCCTGTGGAATTAAGAGTGAATGAAGCGAAGATGAGCGAAGCTGCCTGCTCCTCATAACACTGCACACAATAATAATAATAATAATAATAATCATGGCAATAATAACCTCAGTGCTCATTTAGACATCAATACTAATCACTCTCATTTGGAGGACAATAATAATAATCAGGCTCATTTAGAGTGCCGTTTCTCCACAGAGGCTTCCACTGCCTTTGGGGTTGGTTGGTGCTTAACCTAATGATAATAGTCATGATTCATGGCTCAACTCTCATTCCCTGCATGTTGCTTTCTCTTTTCCCCATGAATACAGGACGTGTGTGCGTGTGTGTGCGTGTGCGTGTGTGTGTGTGTGTGTGTGTGTGTGTGTGTGTGTGTGTGTGTGTGTGTGTGTGTGTGTGTGTGTGTGTGTGTGTGTGTGTGTGTGTGTGTGTGTGTGTGTGTGTGTGTGTGTGTGGTGATTAAAAGAGACAGAAATAAAACAGTGTGAATGTTTCTTTGAGACGATGACACTCGCATTTGCACTTTTTAACTTTTTAAGAGAAATATATGTCCCTCTTCTCCTTTTCCCTTGTTCAGCCTCCGAATGTGAGGAGACGTTCACCGTGAAAGAAATACAGCCAGGGAGAAGAAATTGTTATGGATATTTTGAATAAAATGCCAAGTTGACTAAGCTTTAATTTAGAAGTACAAACAAATATGAACTTTCAAAGCTTATTGTCCACTGTAAATGCAACGCTTTCAGGCTGACCTCACTCTGTGATGTGAATTGTGCACAAAGTCAGTTTTAATGGCAGCATTGTTGAGAATCAGGTTTGGGGTTGGAGTTGTTAAAATCTAAAAATAACACACTTTTTGGCATTTTTGACACAATTTATGAACTTCACTATGGATGTTTCTCAGCCTGGTTTGTAGTACAACCTCCTTATATGGAAATATTTCTCTGTGGATGGATGATCTCAATAAATCCACAAAAAACTATCACACATTCTTATTCAAAGGGTTTGTGAGCAGATTTAATAGACTATACTGATATTTGCAAACATTGACCAATCAATGCTGCTGCGCCCACCTTCCCACATGTGGAGTTCATTGCTGTTGTATGGGGATGCATCCAGTCCAGGATCCAGGTGGGGGGTTACATACTGGGAGGAGGAGGAGGAGGAGGAGGAGGTGGTGCAGTTGTTGGATCCAAGGATGGGATGGTGCAGATGTGCACCTGGAGAACCGATCAGTTGAGTCAGGTTTCTCCAGACAAAGATCCAAGAGTTACTCTGTGAAACAATTACATGAAAATGATCTTAAGAGCACCACAGTGTTTTATGTCCATGCCTCTAAGTGAGAGCATTTGGGTTGACCTCTAGGCTTTTGAGAACTTTTGTGGGGAGTTTGCATGTTGTCCCTGAGATTTCTCTGGGTACACTGCCTTTCTTCCACATCCCAAAGACATGCTTGTTGGATGATTTATGACTCTAAACTGACCATAGAAATAAGCGGTTATGGCTCTGGCTATGTTAGCACTGTAATTCACCTCGTCTAAAAACATCTGTGTTTATTTTAGTGTTTTCTTCTTGTTTTCCTTCTGTTTCCATGGTGGAACTACCTCCTGCCTCCTTCTCAGCACTATTATTGTCACAATCATATTCACTCACACTGAATGTTCAATTTGTAGTTGATCCTCCAAAGTTAATCGTTCTTGTTTCTCTCGTCTGTTCACTAGTTTGTATTCCTGTTTTATTTACTCTTGTTCGTTGTTTTTGTTTACTGCTTTTATTTCCATTCTCTTTACAATGAACCAGATCAACAGTCACACTGTGTTCGAGTCTACGTCTGTTTATGGACCGATACAGCATTCACCCAGTACTGAGTTTGGAAATAGACTCTGACCTGATCAAATCAACAACGTTCAAAATATTTCCTCATAAAATTGGATGCCTTCATCCACGGCGTTTCCGATCAACAATCTGTTTTCGCTCCCCTCAATCGCTCTCCAATTGACATGCATGCAGGTTAAAGCCACAAAAATGTAGGTGTTGCTGTAACAACCTGTCAGCCCTATGCAGCACCATAAGTCCATCTTCAAGTCATGAAAATATTCCCTTCTCTTTCTGATGTATTGCGTGCCGGCACATGGGACAGTCAGGCACTAATGTAATTCCTCACGAGTGCTGCTCATCTCATCTGGGCTCCAGCTTTGAACTCGTGGCTCGGCGGCTTTTCAGAACGAGACAGAAAATGGGGACAGAGGGGGAGAATTGTCCGGCACTGATTCGCTGTAAAAAAAAAAAACTCGGACAGAAGATCATTTCAGAGCCGCTCGAGAAGATCAAAAGCTTGGCTGGCAGAGAGCGGGCGCGAGGGGGAGATGGTATCGCCGGGCTCTCATTTCATTCACAGACGAGTGTGAAATGACTTCATCTGTTGTGTGGACTCACACTAGACACTATTATACACTACTGTATCCTGACCCTCCCTTCCTCTCTCACTCTTTCCTGCATGCTGACAGCTACAGGCCAAAAACCATTGCAGCTTTGTCCTAATATTACATCTGCAAGGTACTCCATTGTGTATCTATTAGCCACACTGATAGCTTTAACCTATATTGACACTAGGAATAATAAAAAAGGCAGTTTCTTCAGCGCTAATTGCATTGTGGGAATTTTTTGAATCGCACCAGTCGAACTCAGGTCTGGTGTTAATTGCCTATTTATAGGAGCTGAAGAACTCAACCTTTAAAAATAAGAGAAGATCAGAACCTAAGTCCAGGCCTACAGTAGTTTCAGGCCCAGCGGTGCACATCGTTAACACTCTGCCTCCTGCACTTAAAAAAGGAGGAAAGGCAGAAATAAAAAGGAGCAATTTACTCACACTTCTGAGCCTTAAACACTTGAATAATTCATCACTGAATATTATAAATCCGCTTGATTATTTCAGGAACGACAACAGGCGTTCTCTCTCTCTTTCTCTTGGCATCGCTGCTATCTGACATTGCAGCATACTGTGCAGGCACACACACACACACACACACACACACACACACACACACACACACACACTGTAAGAGAGAGGAAGAGTGTGAGAAGCGAAAAGAGAAGAAAGCATAATGAGATAATAAGAGCCGACTTAACACAAGGATTTTCCTCCTCTTTCCTCTTCCTCCCTTCCTCCCTTCCTCCCTTCCTCCCTCATCTTCATTCCCCCCTTCATTAAAAGAGGAGCCCGGCACAGAGCCAGCCGGTGATGCCATGCGTTGGCCGTAAGAGCCTTTCTCTTCCTCCACCTCAGTCTCCTCTCCGTCTCTATTTCTAACCCCTCCCTCCCTTATGTCTTTTCCCTTCTGCTTGCTCCCTTGAACATCCTGTTTAGCTGTTTAAGCTGATGACACAGAGAATATTGCATGTTTGAAAGGCCATTTCACCACACACACACACACACACACACACACACACACACACACACACACACACACACACACACACACACACACACACACACACACACACACACACACACACACACACACACACACACACACACACACACACACACACACACACACAGAGGCTCAAACTCACACATGCACGCACATACTCTTGCCCAGAGCGAAAAGCCCCAGGCAGTCTCTTTCCCGCTAGCCAGGGGCGATCATTCTGCCTCTATGATACTTTAACTGTGGGATGTCAGGAAACATTAGGCCTTTAAAAACACAGCCACGATGCGGTGCAGACACACACTGACAACACACACTCAGCCTCAACTGTGGTCCCATCCACTTTACTCCAAAGACAGGATACTTATGCAACCCTTCGGTGCAGATCTTTGGGATTAATTCATTTGTTCTCTTTTTTCCCCCCCCTTTTTATTCTGTTCACTTTTCTAAAAGAATCCAACACAGACAACCTCCAGTACTGATGCTCCGTGATGATAAATGGCCCTAGGTCATTATGGCCTGTTTTTACTTCTACTGATTCAGTGGAACATGACAAAACTTCACCGACAAATTATGACTCAGACTGAGGGAAATCTCATATATTTTGCATATGATAGACAATATATCAGCAAATTTTAAATGAACAATTCCTTTTCTCTGCTTTTGACATAACTGTATAGGATGTGTCGTGCCCTTTGCCCATTATCAGCTAGGAGAAGCTCCGGTGTTAAAACTAAAACACCAAGTGAGCATAGAAGATAAATGGATGGATGAACCATCGTGTCATCTCTAATAAGAAGAGCCAACTTCCCTTTGACTTGTGTGTGTGTGTGTAAACCATCTTCAAGTGTCATTTGAAGTGCTCCATTATTGGGAAATGATATAATTATTCATTTCCCAGTCAAAAGAAAAAGTGCTTCTTTCAGTGGTGATTTGTACAGTTAAGATCCAACCTGCAGGTTTTGTTGCAGTTCTATATTTGCATTTACATTTTCTGTCTGCATGCCAGTTCTGCTCCATGAAAAAGGTCAAAAGCCCAAAAAGTTTGAAAATGTAATGTTCTCCAAGAGACATATGGCGTTTCATTGATGTAAATTTTTGTTTGACTTTTCATGAAAGTCGACCGAGTGTTCATTTCCATTGGTGTTAGTGCAGATGTTCAGCGAAGAGGGGAGTTTGTTGTATCTGGCATTATGAATGACTCCAGCCTGTCCTGCCTCTCGGTCTTTGAGCCTCTGAGAGCTCCAAAGAGTGGACTGAGTTTTAATAATAAAACATCTGACATCAGGATTTAGAGGGCTCTGCACTGGAAGACTTCCTGTATCCTTGCAATAACTCCTGAATTTTTCTCCAAAATCACAGAGGAACCTCTTTGTGATCAGAGACCCGATGAGAGGGAGAGTCTGGAGCGCCGCATTGATATTAGCATTTAATGAAATGCACATTTTTTTCATTTAGTTTGAAGCGTCTCCAAAGCTGGGGAAATACTGGGATGACCCATATTTTGATATGCTCTTTATTAGTTTGTTTTCTTTTCATGCATTCCCTTTTCTGCACTTAAGGTTTGAATCTGTCCACTTTGAGCCCTTCGTGCCAAGCTGCCGTGAGGAGGGACAGTGTTTGTTTCACTCTCTTTCCCACCGTTCATTCTTTACACTTGTTCCGATCAGTGAATCAACACTTCTCTGATCATTACAGCTATTTACCGAAATGTCTGTTGAATTCAGTTCTTACAGGCTTAATTGCATCATTTGATTTTATTCAAAGTTTATCATTCATTTAACCTTTTTTAATTAGCATAAATTCAAAACTTCCAACATTTTCGCACGTTATGTTTTCATACTCAGTCCCACCGTCATTCAATTTTTCAGTGCATTTCACTTTGTTTTCTAATAGAAGAAGTGCAACACACTCTTTGTTTTTATGTTTTCTTGCATTCCACTTCACTAATAATTATTTTTCTAAAACTTACACTATTTTAGCACATTCAGGAACTTGTTGACCTTTCTACTTTTTACCAGATATTTAGTTGACCCTATATTTAGTCATGCAATGTCAAAATCAATCATGATACACAGACTCTGGGCAGCATATTAAATTAAGTATATTTCAGTAACGTAACATATGGATTTTAGCTCAAATAGGAAAAACCAAAACAGCTCTCAAACATACATGCTCCTTTAACGTGGTTCTGTAAGATAGTGTGGAGGATTATTTATTCTGTCACATGGGGAAAGGCAGGAAGTCTCCCAACTGTGCAAGAAAACATGAAAAACAACTAAATGTATCCCCAAAAAGGAACATTTTCAAACCTCTGACCTAATATTCTTACATTGGTTTTATTATTATTTGAATATTAAAAGCAGTTTTCCCAGTAAAGCTGAAGTCACATAGCCATTAAGATTCAGTTTATGTCTGCAATGATTTTGGTCACACAAGAATTTCAAAAGAATAAAGTTGCTGGATCTTTAGTTTTATACTTTAGAGAATGTACTTGAGTAGATTTGACAGGAAAATAAACTTGAAAAGTGAAGAAGTAAAAGCAAACGAAATGTTTAAAGTGAAAATCCTAGAGTTCCATACAAAGTCCGGCGACACGACATCTATTAACTAAAACCATCTTTAAGATAATTTATGCTCTCACTACTTTAATGTGTCTGGAATGTAGAAAAGGAGAGCGCTGCATTAGCAGCTAGCAGCAATGCTAAAAGTTTCTACAACATTTCCTATTTTAACTTTATTGAGACCCACACATATTAATACACACACGGACACACAGAGAGAGGACCATATTGTTGTGTGTGTGTGTGTGTGTGTGTGTGTGTGTGCGTGCGTGTGTGTGTGTGTGTGTGTGTGCGTGTGTGTGTGTGTGTGTGTGTGTGTGTGTGTGTGTGTGTGTGTGTGTGTGTGTGTCCTCAGGCCCACATGCTGTTAATTGGATAATGAGGTACAATGACAAATCCCTGTTGCTGCTACAATAAGGTGCCGCTGTCCAGGTTTAATATCTTAGGCCCTGGTGTAATGCTGTTTGGACACACACACACACACACACACACACACACACACACACACACACACACACACACACACACACACACACACACACACACAGCTCAGGTGTCTATTGCACCACTTTGGAAACTAATCTGGGTCTTCCTCCCAGCAGCCAATCAGAGGCAGCGACTGCTGCCCCAACAACCAATCAATTATCTATAATTCTTGCAAGGCTCTCCTCTCCTTTCCTCTCCCATCGTGTCATTTTCTCCAATGTCCTCCCTTCTTTTAACATTCCTCTGATCTTTCGCTTATTTTGCTTGTTTTGTTTTAAGATATTTCCTCTTTATTTCTTCCCATCTTCCTCAATCTGATCATTTTTCCTTCCTCCTTCTCCACCCCTCTTTTTTCCGCTTTCCTTTCCTTTCCTTTCCTTTCCTTTCCTTTCCTTTCCTTTCCTTTCCTTTCCTTTCCTTTCCCTTCTTTTGCTCCTGTTTCCCTCTCCTCTCCTCACCTCTCTTGCTGAGCTATAACTGGCGGGATGATGGACCATAATTCACAGGGATGCGAGCCGCCCCAGACGTGCTCACATTAATTGGATGTCCATATTAAATGGAAAATGAGAGTGGCACTGAGGGAAAAAGTGAATGACTGACTCTCTTGGCTGCTATTGACCTATGAGGAAGAGACGCTGCCCTTTTCCTCAGCGCGCTCCCTCGCCCAGTTTTCTCTGCTCCCGTCACCGTGATGGATCTCAAAGCATTCATTTTCTGACCCCTCACCTGGAAGCAGATTAAGCGCTCTGATTCAATAGGGCCGTTAATGGGGGCGCCAAAAGTTTATGAGGATTTCTGGAAAAGGCCAGGGAAATTAGATTGTAAGCTAACAGATTTATTGCTCTGTTTCAACACATTGTAAAAAGATTATAGGACCTCCAGGCAGGTTGGAGGGGCAGAGGGGCCGCGGCGTGTCTCTCGGTGTGAAGGAGAGGTATAGGAGAGGGAAACACAGTCTTGCTCTCACATTTACCAGCTATTCTACACTGACAGGGCAAAGACAAGCATGTCAGTCAGCAGAGGATAAGATCACGTCTGACCGTAACCTGAAGGACAGATGTTTAGACAGCACGCCGAGCATTCCTCAGATCCAATCCTGCTGCAGGTGATGTGATGTGAAGTGATGTTGTTGTATGTGCCTTTTTCACCTTATTGTCATTAAAATGATGCTGGTGTAAAGAAAATGCTCTTTTAGAAAAAAAATAAATAAATACTGCTCGTCTCACAGAATTTCTTTTAGTTTATGTGCAAAGCTTTTTTGTACAACTGATCTGCTAATAGAACAATCCTACTGCGAGCTGTTGGAGCCAATCCCAGCCAATCGTCAGTTTAAAGCTTTTATGCATATAGAGTTTGCATGTTCACTCTCAGTATGTTTTCCCCCCAAGGGTTTCTGTCTCACACCAAAGGCGTGGATGTTAAGTTAACTGGAAATGAAGCTATGGACATTGATGGAATGAGAATAAATACTGAAATTAAATAAACATTATTCATTATTTTAGGAAATCTATACTTCTAAGAAGTAATAACTTTAAAAGTTGTATTAGGAAATAGATTCTGCAGTTCAATCAGTTAGAATAAAAGCCACTGCTTTAAATTTGCCTGATTGGGAAATACTTACATTTGACATCGTTAAAGCTTTAATACTTGTGATTTTGAGTCGTAGCCAATTTTTTTAAATATATTTTTTGTATCCATCACAATGTTCTTAAATGGTATTTGTTTTAATTATATTCTGCTTTTCTTCTAAGAAATTTCAGTGGGGGATAGATTACAGTAATATGCAAACATTTAATTTTATGTGAGAAGTGACTAAATGTTCTATTTTAACAAAGTTACCAGTGTGCCTTGGTGATGCAGCTGGTGAAGTTGTGTGAACTGTGATTGGACATGCAGTTAATTGCTGTGGTGAGTCTTTGCTTTCACAAAATAACTTTAATGACTTTTGTGTTAAAAAATTTCAATAATATTAGTTTGTTTTTGGTCAGATACATTTATCTAATGACTGTCTAAAGTTCCAGTGAATTAATGCATGCTGCATAAATACCATGCAAACAAGTCATGTTACAATATAGTTCACTAATATTTTGCCTTTTATCAAATATGGGGTATTTATGTTGTCATGCCGATTTGGAATTTAGAATAAAGTACATTTGGATCGAGATGTGTAAAGTGGCAGATTCCCCCTTTTTATTTCCACAGTTGGTATATTCCACTTCCTGTTTTCACCTGTGAACCTTGGCAAAAGAAGAAAGGTAAGGAAATATAAATACTTTAAGATTAAATGTTGACTGGTATTATTTTTAAACATACAAATTTAAGCGAGTAGCTCACATGAGTGAAACTCTCCTTCCTTGTCTCATTCATATGTATTAAAATAATTTGAGTACAGCAAATAATGGCGCATCTAATGTTTGGAAGGGGTGAAGCTGTAAATACTGGCAGTTGTTTATTTGTAATTTCACTCTCTTAAATTGCCCTTGCAACATGTTTAGGGACAAAGTCCTCGCAGGTGGCTAAACCTTCAGGACAGACATGGACAGACTTACTGCTGGATTGCTCTTTGCATTGATAACAGATTTTCTTTCACTTTAATGCTGGCATTTAAAAAAGGAATTAGAAAAAATAGCAGGTAAATAAAAGGATAAACTTTTTTTTCTTTTTTTTACATATTTCAATCAAGATAGTAGAGAATGCAGAGCATTTTCATGTTTTTAAAAACAGGCTCAATACCTTTTTAAATAAGGCTGAATGTGTAATTTTTCATTTATCCTTTGACGTGTACATACAATGGCAGGGGGTGTGCGGATGGGTGGGCTTCGCTCTGTTTTTTACTGTTGTTTTTGTTTTTAACCTGTAAAGCACTTTGTGCTGTCCTGAAAGTGCTATACAAATAAAGTTTGATTTGATCATTTCATTTGATAGTGTTTGAACTCTTTATGCATCGTGGGTTTTCTCTGAATACTCCACTTTCCTCCCACAGTCCAAACACATGTGTTTGAGGTTAATTGAGGACTTTACTGGTGGTGTGATGTGAATGTATATGTATTGTTGGTCACTCTGTGTTTTCTCTGGATTGTTTACCCGTCAGGGTGTGCCTCTCTTTTTGTCCATACTCAGCTGGCATCGCCTCCAGCCTCCTCCACCCTAAATCACTTATAGTGGGACAGAAGATGAAGAGATGGGCCATACTTAGCTTCAAAACTCCAGTAGAGGTAAACGCTTGAGCTACATGCAGAAATATAAATGTGCTTCAATCAAGTAAATTTAATGAGAGCGTTTGTAGAGTTTTACATTTTCGCCAAGCACAACAGGAGCCGGTTTCCATGTTAATAGTAATAATGGTGCCTCTGCTCTATGAAGGGCTGGGATCCGTGTTGGCGACAAAACTTTAGATCAATTACTTCTATGTTGCACAAGCACGGCCATTAATTCACAAAATTGTGCTATGAAAGAAAAAAAAATCTCCATCTCAGTGTGCAACATGAAGTATTCTCTAAAGGCCCGCAGAACAATCCTCTGTTTGCTTACACATCCAAAATCCTCCTCCAACATTCAGCAATTAAAAACAAGGCTGTGCTGCAAACGAGTCGCTGGTAATGATGAGCTAAGATGCTAACACAAACAGATTCCCAGTGTGTCGGGCTGTCTACTCAGGAGTAATGTAAGACTCAGTCATGCGTGTTAGTTTGGCTGTTGGTGGGGACCTACATGCATGGCTCAGGGTTAAAATCTCCTCACCAGGGCTGAGCTGTCTCTGTGGGCTGAGCTGCAGAGTTTGGGTTTAACCCTCTGATGTCTGATGTTGGGTTGCACACCAGTGCCTCGGGATCTCTTTCTGTAGTAAATTAATTTACATTTGGAGGATTTTCTAAAGATGCTTGCTTCCTGTGGAGCCAGGGAGATCAAAGTGTCTCATTCTGTGTGTTTGATGATGTTTGATGTTTGCTTTGACTGTGAATGTTGCTGACTTTCTGCTGTCTTTTTCTCTGCACAGCGGGAGCCGCTCTTTCCTGCCTTATACTTTCTGCCCCTTCCTCGCCCAAATTTGGTAAGTTGCGTTTTACTTTTTTCCGGCTCTGATTCAGATTCCCTTCCCTGACACATTCTTAATCACTTCATGATATCTACCCAACAAGCATTTGAGAGAGTTGGATGATGCAGGAGGAGGAGGAGGCCAAGTTCAATTCTAGCCTCGAGATTCACAGCATCTTTGAAATTGAGGATTGTGGATCAGTGGAAATCTTCCTGCTTTACAAACTTCTTACACGGGTTCAGACTCTGACTTTCCCAACAGCCCGCATGAGTTTACCCCTTAGTTCAACAGCCTCATGTTTGTCCCCGTGTTTTAACTGGTTGAGCGATCTTCATCAAACTATCTTATGTTCATATCAACCTTTTTCTTTTTTCCATGGCTGTTCTCAAATTCTGTTCCTCGCAACAGTGTGTAAATCCTTCTGCCCTTCTATGGATTTATTATTGTTCCAGTTTTATGAGAAGAAACTTGTGAACTGCTCTTTTCTTTAAATCAATATCAGAACAAACAATCATTCTTAACCATGGCTATAATTGTCTGTTGTTATTGATTATCATTTTTTTTTAAGTAATTGTAAATTGAAGGATGGCAAGACTGTGCCACCTACAATGTTCAATAATTGTTCACATACGGTGGCCCAGAAGGGCCAATGCTGCAATGCAACAGTGAAATACAAAATGCAACAGCAAAATACACAACGTAACCACAAAAGGCACAAGACAAGAGCGAAAAGCAGAAGAAAAAAAAAGTATTCCCGGAAACAAAACCTGTTCTTCTGGCTTTTGTGGCTTTTTGCTGATGTTGTGGATTTTGCTGTTGCGCTGTGGATTTTGTAGTTGCTTCTGGGCCACTCTATTACCATGATTTGAAGAAGTAACATCCTGTGTACAATGAAATTAGCTCTGGGCATATAACACCTCCGTGTGGGCGGGCAGTCATGGCCTGGGAGCATTCACTGGTTGAGGCCTTGCTCAGGGACCCATAGTGGTGGCCCTCCAGATACAATCCCAACTCTTTTGTGGAGAATAATAAATTCAATACATAAAAAACATGGAGCTTCCACATCCCCTCACATATATTGTTTGAACTACAAGACACCTCGGCTGTTATTTTGCTATAAAGGGCCCATGACTTATGACATCAGTGGTGTTTTTGAGTCGGTAATCCAACATGAAGGTTTATAACCATTTTCTGTAATCTGAAGTGTGTTAAAGCGTCACTTCTGGGAGTTCCCAATAATTATATATGTGGTTTCCGGGACTCTTGTGTGAGATGATTTCCACATGTGCACATCCAGATAGAGCTTGGCTCATTTAAAAAGGTCTAAGAGTGACAATATATTTAGATGTATGTTTATAGATATAGAGCGAGGTGGTCCTGCGGTGGATGATTATCGGTCACACAGTTTCATCAGATATTTTCCTTGTTTGGTCCAAAGTTCATTCTGCAACATGTCAAAAACCCTGAACCCCCCGTGGCAATTTCTCCAAGATTTCTTGTAACAACCTCCCTGCCAGATACCTTCAGAAGTGTGTACCCGAGAGAACGGCTCCTGTTTTAGAGGCAAAGGCTTGTCACATCAATAATTGATTTTTTTTTTTTTAGACGGCCCTCAATGCGACTGTCACCACATGAACATAGTCTGAAATCTGTGATCTGGTTTAAATCTTTAATTATATAAGTTCTTATTTCAAATTAAATTCCCCTTAGGACTTCTTACATAGTCCAGATTTATGCTTGATGTTGACCCATGCTGCATTTGTGGCAAAATCACAAATAAGATAACACTATCTACTGTGTACTGTGTGCTTAAGCAAAAAAAGTTGGGTGTAAAGGTTTTGCACTCAGCTTTAACTAAAAGTGAGCACATACAGCTGGCAGATGTGTTACTAGGTGATGAAGTCAAATGCCGTAACCATTATTCCTGGTTAGTGCCCCACATCAGCTCCCGATTTTCGATGGCACTAATTAATACCTCAATTGTGGGGCTCTTAAGTGTGTAATATGATACACTATGATCGACACCACACTCCGGCATGTCAGTGTGGGAATGTTCATTGTGTAAATGTGCTGACAAAGAAGCATTTTAATCATAATAGACTTGACAACATTATTCCTAAACAAATGCTTACTTCTGAGTTTTGTGGAGTTGAATGCCAAGTAAACAGCACGTCAGACAAAAATATATGCAAAGAAATATAAAACAATACTGACGTATACTGCACATTTAACAAATAAAACCCTGATGATGAAGAGGTAGGGATTGTAAGTACATTTTGACTGAATGTGAACACAGAAAACTTGATTAGGTGTGAATGAAAGTTTGCAAGTATTTGTTGCAGTATGTGCCATACAAATCCATTGTGCATGTTTGCAACACAATGTCTTTCTTTGCTCCCATTTGTTTACTTTACATGAATATATGCACCCATAATATTTTTGCAGCAGTCATACATATATATATATATATATATATATATATATATATATATATATATATATATATATGTAGTTATGAATGGTGTTGTTATATTCGTGACTAAGTTGGAGAATTTCTCAAGTGTCATATGTGTGGATTATAGCAATGCAACAACGATACATTAAACCAGTGTCGGCGAGACGGCTCCATGATTAAAACGTCTCCTGGGGTTGGGATATTTTTTAGCATTCAATATAAAAGCTGTGAGTTGGCCTACACAACCGTAGCCGCAGCCTGTTAGACTTCTGCGCACGTTTCACTCTTTCGGTCAATAACTGTCTTGTAGTGAGCTATCACATGCGACGCCTTCTGAATTTTCCACATCTCTGCGGTAAATGGCACAAACAAATGCGTCAACATCTCTGTTTTCATCTCAGGTTTCCAGGTGGGCAGCTGCTATGTGTCGGCAGTGATAAAACAACAGCGTGCGCACAGGGTTGTCCTGCACGGCTGTGATGCTCTGCAGGCCGAGGGGCAGAACGACCTGATGGAAATGAGTCCGTGTGATTGCTGTGAAGGCTGCATCTTATTGCCCGTTCATTCAAATTCCATTATTACACAGGATGCATATGTCTGCGTGCGTGCGTGCGTGCGTGCGTGCGTGCGTGCGTGCGTGCGTGCGTGCGTGCGTGCGTGCGTGCGTGCGTGCGTGCGTGCGTGCGTGCGTGCGTGTGTGTGTGTTGTCAATGAGTTAGTATGCCAGCAATTACTAGAATCCCCTCATGACTCTTCTTACATATACGACTCCCCCAGGCTACAAAAAGACCTCCAGGGCTCACTGTGAGGCCCTTACGCCCATTCTTTTATGTGTGTGTGTGTGTGTGTGTGTGTGTGGTGTGTGTGAGTGTGTGCAGGACTAGATGCACCTATTGTTACTAATCTGATTTGGTTAAATGTCTCCCGGGCACACACAAAGCAGAACCTCCTCACCTTTAACCTCCTTCTCTTCACTGTCTCTCCCTCTCTCTCACAGTTAATAATCCCAAAACATTTCTTTCATTTAAGAGGCTAATCAGTTTAAAAACTTTGAATCGTTTAATTGGCTGGGGCAATGGGCCATCGTAATGCCAGTGCACCCGTCTTTTTTATTTGTTTTATGTTGTTAGTTCAAACGGTCGTGTATTTGAAAAAACAGCGGTACTGAAAAAGTTAAATTGAGTCATTCAGCATCTGATAATAAATCTGTGTAACATAAACACACATCCGAAGTAAAGGATGCTGAAACACACCGCATCACGAGGCATTGCTTACTCAAACACTACAATCACGCACACATTTCGTGGCTGTAGATGAGTAACGTCTGTGAGTCTGCTCGGCCAGTGATGTTATCTGGTTCACCTTCAGCGCTGTGGCCACTTCTTCTCTGTCACCGACTTCACATTCAGTCGCTGCATTTCCTCCCTGGTCTGGTGTCTCTGTCTTGTCTGTATCATCTGATTTCCTCTTTTATGTCTGTGTAGTGCATGGACAACATGTGCATGTGCACAGATCCTCATATTTTGTTTTAAACTTTTTATGAGCATTTTTTTCTCTGATCTATTTTGTGGTTTTTTTTGTTGTTTTTTTATTGTTTGTTCTCTTCAGAATAAAAACCACTCTGACATTAGTGAAGTATGCTAATAATTTCCAGTAGATTTTTATATGTTTGAAAATGCATCATTTTGTATAACTCATTCACAGGAGTGATGTTGAGATTGTATTACGATATGATCTACACTGTATAGTGTCTTCGTATTTTAATTTGGGGAGACGAATAATAGTTTTTCCATTGAAGAAGTGTTCACAGTGCAAAGACGGAGAAAGATAAACAAACACAACCACTCACATTCATGTCAGTGTGCGATTCGGGTTCAGCAATAAACCACCTGTGCATGCCTTGGAGAGAACATGCAAACTCCAGAGCAGACGAATGGAAATTAACTTTCAGTAAAGGGTGAATCAAAGCAGCGACTTGATCTGACATGATTGACATTTCAACTTTTTCTATTATTTTATTTTGAAAGGTACTGTTCTTTCTTTCTCTCTCTCTCTCTGACTGATGTATTATCCTTTCAGTAGCCTCAGTGTTTGGCAGGGTGACTGACAAGGTGCAGCGGCGGCTGCAGACCTGTATTTAACTTGCACTTGGAGGTTTGTGTGTTTTCCATTGTCTCTGTAGACTATTTCTCCGAGCAGTGGAAATGTCAGTGTTACTGGTTTAGCCTCATTATCCCAAACCCACCATCATGAGTGTTTGTGTGTTTAGTCCTCACTGCGTTTCTCTCCACTGTCTGAACTGTGATGTTCAGCTGACCTTAGAGCTAACAGTCGCCCATCTCGTCTTTCGCCTCTTCTCCCCCTCCTGCTCCCATCTCACCCCCTGCCTTGCCTATCCCTTCTACCTGGGGCAAAGTCTTATGTAAAACACATTTATTTTTAATGGATTTTTTAATGAATTTTTTAGCTGCCTATTAATAATGCCATTAGTGGTGGCAGAGCGGCATCAGACAGCAGCCTGGCCTGCTAATCCTGCCCCCCAGCCCTGGCAAACGCAACTAATCCAGGCCCCTGCTTTGGCTCCAAGTAGGCCTCACACACACACACACACACACACACACACACACACACACACACACACACACACACACACACACACACACACACACACACACACACACACACACACACACACACACACACACACAAGTATGTACAAACATGCACACACACACGAGTGTTGGTTAATCCTCAGTGTGTATATTTTCAGTTGCTTCACCATTATTTCTTTCTAGCTGTCTTTTCACACGCCCCCCCCTCATTCCTCCTCCTCCACCACCTCTTCCTCTTCTTCTTTACTCAATCACAATCCTCCTCCTTTAATCCTTCTGTCGCTCTTTCTCCCCTCGCTCCCCCATTCACGCCTTCCCGTTGCCTCCCACCTTATTCCTCCCTCCGTCCCCCTTTTAAAGCGCTCCCCTCCCTCTTCCCTCTTGACCTCCTCCCTCATTTCTTTCCCCCGCTCTCTTCGTCTTCGCCTCCCTTTTCAACCGCCTTTCTTCTTCTCCTCCCCTGGGCACCCAGCAGGCCTGGCCTTGGTGCTCGACTCCTCACGGAGGCTCCTTACCTGGGGCCCTGAGTGCACATACACACATAAACACACACACACACACACACACACACACACACACACACACACACACACACACACACACACACACACACATCTGTAGACGCTACGAAAAGTCAGCACGAAGCAGGGAGAGAGAGAGAGAGAGAGAGAGAGCGAGCTGCTTAAAGCCTTAATAGAATTTGAGCCCAGCTCAGTGAGAGCTGGAGAAAAGATGTTAATTACTGCTGGTTTTTAATGCTAATTAAATGTTTCAATTAATGGTATGTTTGTTGCCAAAATGTGTGTCAGTAATTGACGAATGGCTATAAGGTGTGTGAAGGCATTAAAAGGAAGAGACAAAGAGAGAAAGCAAGCGCGTGCTCTAACCTCCTCGATGTGCCAGAGCCCGGAGCAGTGCAGCATGGGAAATTTCATTCATGAGGTAGAGAAAATAAAAAGAAAAAAAAGTGGCTGGAACAGATTCAATACAGCCGTTTTCCATAAAACCGTTCATGGCCTCCATCAAATTTAGTGTTTGTGTGCTGCTGGACTATTGGTGTATACAATGTACCCAGCTGCTGAAGGCAAGATGGATGTTTAACAACTTTTTTATTTTATTTTATTTTGTATCACTGGAGGTAAATTTATTTTTTTGGACTTTAAAAAAAAAAAAAAGACAACTCATCATTATATATGAGTGTAAGAAACAAACACTACAAAAACATTTTATTCCACCTGAGATATGTAAAGAAATATGTTCAACATGTTGAAAACTATTCACACTGAATTTTGTGACTTTGATAAACTCTGGAAATATGTTAGGAAAAGGTTTATTAGACATTTGTTGCGCTCTAAAACTAATTACAATTTCAAAATTGACGGAAAAGTTTTTAGCAATTCTTTTCAAGTTTTGTTTTTGTATTAATAACAGTTCATCACATTGTTTCTAACTGTATTGACAGTTTTATTCAAAACTATATGTACTGGAGAAAAGAGAACAACGGTACTAGTTGAGAGACTATGTAGGTAGTTGGAATCACTCAATCTGTTAGGTAAAGCAGTATTTCATTAAAAACTTTATGGACTGTAGAGTTTGGTAATTCATTCCACTGCCAGGGATTATTCTTATAATTGCAACATCTTTTTAGTTTTAAATTGACAAAAAATTAAGAAAGAGGTTTAAAAATGTCATTTTTTGATTTAAACCTGAACAAAGCCATATTCTGATTGAGTTACTTTATGGTTAACACGATCATAAACGTCACACCTCATTTATTGTTAATTACAATTTTTTAATTTTCTCTGCAAATGAGTGAACAAGCCAGAATTCAGATTTTTTGTACAGTTCACAGTTGATCTTAATCCAGTCTAAGAGATGTTTATATCTATTATAATTTTTTTGCAACCATTGTTCAAACTGGCATTATAAAAAAAATAATAGAAAAGTGGAAAGTGTGCATTTATGTTTAACGGCAAAAGCGTTCTGCCTTTGCACCCTTAACGGCTGAATGCAGCAAATGAAATATCTATAAGCTTCAGCTCGAGCTTGCCGAACAAACTATGAGACACACACAAACATGAACACTGACTGTGAGGCGAGAGTGCTGATCAATTTACATCCATACACACATATTATGAACAGTTTCAGTGATTTGCCATAGAGGCTTAATCTTAACGAAAACACTGATATTGTCAAAAAGTCCCTCATTTAACTAGCTGATAACTATTAAGTCATTTTGAATTATTGAAGCAAAGTTGTAATGGTTTGTTGAGTCAATTGTCTGTTCAATGAAGAATCAATCTGCAAACATTTTGATGACAGAAGTCATTAAAAAGATTTCATGATTCAATCAGCAGAATAATCACACGCCTGCCGCTTCTTAAATGTGAAGGTTTCGGTTTTTGTTGTTGTATTTGTTTGCAACATTTAGAATATTCTTTCTCTGGTGCTAGTCAACTATAAAGCCAGGTAAATTGATACACATGATACTTTTCCACAAACACACAACAGATTGAATAGATTCTTTTAGTGATGATCTTTTTTTTTTGCTAATATGAAGAGCTTTTTGTTCGTTCCATTTGAATGTAGGGTTTTGTAGTGAACGTTTGCAGTAAAGCAGTCCTACTATTTGTACTTGAGTAAAAGGTCTGACTCCTCTCTTCATGGGAGACACACAAACGCAGAGCGTGCGCTTTCTATCACTTCTCTGTACGTCTGTAAAAGAACTGGAGCTGTTAAAAACAATCCAGAAAGGTGCAGCTGATTCTCTTTTGTCACTGTGGAGCAGACAGGTGTTTGTCTCACGTTGTCAATGTGCTGAGACCACAGGTGTGTGTGTGTGTGTGTGTGTGTGTGTGTGTGTGTGTGTGTGTGTGTGTGTGTGTGTGTGTGTGTGTGTGTGTGTGTGTGTGTGTGTGTGTGTGTGTGTGTGTGTGTGTGTGTGTGTGTGTGTGTGTGTGTTGCCCCACGGTGATACACTGCAGACACAGACAGTCCATCACGCTGAATTATAACCTCGCAGAGGAGCCAACGATGCACTCACAACTGCTTTGTGTTCACTTTACACACTTCCTGTGTGTATTAGTGTGTGTGTGTGTGTGTGTGTGTGTGTGTGTGTGTGTGTGTGTGTGTGTGTGTGTGTGTGTGTGTGTGTGTGTGTGTGTGCGTGTGTGTGTGTGTGTGTTTGCGTGTGCATACTGTGAGTCACACTTGCTGCACACTGATATGAATTCTGTCCGACTTGGTATGCAAATCAAAAGACTCTAGGTAGGGTAGTGCTAATTGCCCAGTGGCTCTTTGAGCAGCGAGGGTCTATTGCATGGTGTGCATTGCATGTGTGTGTGTGTCTGTGTTTGGGAGAGCAAGTTGTGTGTGTGTGTGTGTGTGTGTGTGTGTGTGTGTGTGTGTGTGTGTGTGTGTGTGTGTATCCTCAGGCTTTCAGGATAAGGATGTGAAATTCCAGATCAGCGTTTCAGTGCTAAAGGCCTGTAGGCTCCTGTCAATCCTGCTGACACACACACACACACACACACACACACACACACACACACACACACACACACACACACACACACACACACACACACACACACACACACACACACACACACACACACACGGATTAGTTTGTGGCTCAGATTAACATAAGTAAGTCATTTGTTGTGGTTGAGGTTGATAAAATCATTGAATTATT
Organism: Lipophrys pholis; assembly: GCF_963383615.2. Classification (NCBI taxonomy): domain Eukaryota; kingdom Metazoa; phylum Chordata; class Actinopteri; order Blenniiformes; family Blenniidae; genus Lipophrys; species Lipophrys pholis. The sequence continues at coordinate 10,844,723 of NC_137649.1, forward strand.
CAATACCAACAATATCGCAGAGCAGATAAATCTGCACCAGCGCAAATGTTTGTTTGCATGTCTGTGCAGGTGCAACTATACACCCCAACAACCCCTCTCCATCACCCACAATGCATTGCACTCCTGGCAGTGATATGGTGAGCTAATCAAGTACTCCTCTCCTCAGCGTCACAACAATCCATCACACACACACACACACACACATACACACACACACACACACACACACACACACACACACACACACACACACACACACACACACACACACACACACACACACACACACACACACACACACACACACACACACACACACACACACACACACACACACACACACACCAGCACAAACATCCTTCACCAGCAGCCATGAATTCATTTCCACTGCGGCTCTTACTACACAATCGATAATCTGCAAAAGCTATGCAATTTAAAGTTTAAATTGTTTTACCTGGATCCTGTTTGCTTGTTATTTACAGTTTAAAAACACAGCGGCGGACATTTCTTTCTGTTGCAATGTTAAATTAGGGGCATCATCTTCAGAATGGCTGACAGCAGTTAACAGGTTTCTTTTTTGACAGCAAAATACAACAAATTGGTAGAGGGGAGTGGAGGGAGGGTTTAGCTCTGGGTAAATGTGGGTAAATGTACTTAGAAGCAATCTTGTGCCAAGGACGAAACGGACAGTTTCATGAGAGCAGACAAATGCCGTATTTGTTGGTGTGTGTGTGTGTGATGTTGCAGTGTAAATGAAACCATGCAGAGTGAAATTACAACTCGGTACAGAGGAGGTGTGGATGGGCTTCATGGGAACTTGCAATCATATCATGGAGGAAGTTACCCTATGTGAGGTGATCTCTGCAACTCTCATTCTTATTCCCTCTTAGCTGAAGCAGACACACGAGCTTTTCCTGAAATAGCTTTGGTTTGCCTTCTTTCCCATTGTACCACAACAATTAAATGTAAGGTTACAAATACAAACTAAGTATTTATGCAGTTTTTAAGGCTACATGTATTTTTATGAATATTTAGGAGTATGTAAGTACACTCATACTTAAGTGCAGTTTCCAGCATTTAATCTACTTTGTTGACTTTAAAATCAAAGTTCTCATCTGAGAACAACCACAAATTCTCTTTTATTCACCCAGTTTGTTCTCCATTGTTGTTGCCTGTGTGTAAATGTGTTTTAATCATTCTAATTGAAGTGACTTTAATAATATCTTATTGGACTACTTTTTACTTATACTTGAGTTCAGAATGAAGCCAGTAGTATTACCTGTGTCAGCAAAAATTACAATATAAAGCCCCATTAGTTCAAACATATTAAAACCTTGAATAGCAAAAAGGGAAGTCACTCACCAGAGTAAATATAAACCAAGCCTGGTTGCTGAAAAAAGAGGAGTGGTCTTTAAGTCCGTGTTTTTGTAGAGTTATATTAAAGTACTCGGTTGCCACTTCATCCCTGATCAACTGCTATAAAGTGAGGCTGTTTTGTGACTTCACTTGGCACATTATACCATTTGAAGAGTCTCAAGATGCTTTACTTTATCAGACTCATTCACTTCATTCACACATCACCCATTCAAATGCTCACATAGCAACTGTGACAGCTGCCATATAACGTGCTCCCGCAGCAGAGGGTCCAGTTTGGTGTTCAATGTGTAGCTCAAGAACACATCGGGGAGAGTAAAGGGTTCAAACTAATAACTTTTGAGAGTGGAAGAAGACCCCCCCCTTTCAGTTTTTATTTTAATATAAATTTTTGTGACAAATATGCAAAAAAGAAGAAGGAAACCACATACTTTTTCACAGTACTGTAGCTACATATGTAGGGAAACTGATGTGGAGGTAGAGGATGTTGGAGGAACACCTGCTGTGGCATCCTCTGATGGGAAAATGCAGTAAGGAGTAGAGAATGAACTGCAGTTCTGAAACCGAACGTTGTAGTAAAAAAAACAAAGCAAAACCTGGGTACAGCATATTTTCAACTTATTGCTTCAATTATCTCGATCATGGGTTGTTGACTCTTTAAAATACTTTAAATAGTCAACATTGGGCTTGTTTTTCATGTTTCAGATCGTAGCCTGGCTTCTTCCTGTGAGCTGAAGTGAGCACTCTGGCAGAGAGGTAAATAAGGAGGGTGATTAAGGGGAATGAGGCGCGAGCCCTCGTTATGTTTGTGTCTCCTTCCTTTCTAATCAACATTAGTTCAGAGTCATTATTCCTCCGAAGCAATTGGGTGAGTGTGTTTCCGCAAATTCATAACCTCGTCCATTACTCTGTGCTGCTGAGCAGGAGGCGCATGGGGAGCAAAACAGGAGGGTGAGAGGTTTTTATTTCCTCCGTTCATTTGACATTCTGTGAACAAAGACATACTAAAATTAAATAGAAGGTCAGGTTATACCAATGAAGCTATGATATTCTATAAAGTTTAGAACATCTTTCCGGCTTTGTTTTAAAAACATTTTCTGATTTGATTAAACATTGACTGCCAATGCCTTTTAAAAAGAAAAAAACCACAATACGATTGCCGGCTTAACTTTATTCAGGGCGATGGGGTATTTTATTCGAGATTTTATTTTTATGCGATAGAGTGAGGAGCTCAAACATGTGGGACTGTACAGGCGCGACTGGGTTCATTTAAGGTGGTTCAGGCATCTAATAGCGTTGTTGCTTCCAGTTGACGACGCATTGGGCTTGGCCAACTGGCAGGAGTTTGGGGTTCCCATTACAAGCTATAGGAAGTTGCCGCTCTTCCTCGCACTAGATTTTGAATGGACGAAGACTAAAATTTGGCGTTTGACAGTGTCATTCACTCAAAGCAAGCAGCTGTTCGGTGTCACCGAGAGAAATTGTTGGTCAACTGTGGACAAAAGAACAAAGACCCCAAAAAGTAGTTGGAGGCCTAAACCGGGCTAAAAGAAAAGTGTGTTGACTGAAAGTTTTGATTTGAAAAATGTAGTGATGAACACATCAGCTCGTTGCTCTGACAGCCTGTAGACGCGAAGTGAGGAGTTCACGCTCTTCGCCGCCGTGTTTGATCCTGTGAAAAGGCAGAAACAGACAGAGGGCGAAGGAGGAGAGGTGAATGACGGAGGGACAGAAGCAGGGTGAATCATGTTATGGCGAAGAAGAGAAAAAAAAATGGACACAGAGCAGGAAGGAGAAAAGAGGTGCATGATGAAAAACCTGAGAATTGGACATCCTCTTGTGTGTGAAATCTGGAGGTCAGAAAAGCCAAAATGCATTTTAATTCAATTTAGGAAAAAACACAGATTCTGTAAAACATGTTTTGCATCATCAAGTGGAACAAACCAGCTGTTAATCCATGAGTTTGTCCGTGTGTGTGTGTGTGTGTGTGTGTGTGTGTGTGTGTGTGTGTGTGTGTGTGTGTGTGTGTGTGTGTGTGTGTGTGTGTGTGTGTGTGTGTGTGTGTGTGTGTGTGTGTGTGTGTGTGTGTCTACCTGACTTCCATTTCCCAGAGAGTTTCCCGAGTCATGCTCAGCCTCCCAGAATTTGAAATCTGAACATCAAATCATCTCACAAATCACATGAAATCCAACAACCAATCAGAGCGTCCGACTGACGGTTTGAAGTGGAATTGCATGCAAATATGAAGAAAAATAAAACACTGTTGTGAGCTGCCACTTTAAGGAAACAGTAACAGTAAAGTATGAAAAAAAAAAAAAAAAAACTTTAGCAGCAAAAACTAATAATTGCAAAGCAGCCAATTAAATTGTGCGGGAGAGATGAAACCGCTCATATTTCCCCTGGTAATTTCATGCTCTAAACTCGCTTCCGTGCGCACATAAAAAGAGGAGAGAAAATATCATTTCAGAAGCTGACAGAACTCATTGTTCGTGGAATTTTAAATTCAAAAAAGTTAATAAAGGCGAGTGCGAGATGAAGGGAATTTGCATTTCTCAGATTAACAGCATGTAGAGCAGCGGCGGCGCGCGCAGCCTCGGGTCATCATTTAAGAAACCTTTGCATATTTTATTTAAGAGTGGCCCGGTTTGGAGCGTAATAAGACAGACAGATAATGATTAGAAGGTCGGGCCTGCAGGGCACAGCCGGGCTGGGCGCTGTAACGCTCTAATACCCAACACACACGCGCACACACATACACACAGTGCACAGCACAGCCTGTGCCGGCTCCTCTAATTGGCTGCTGATGGTTTATGAAATGTTTTCCAAAGGTTTTATTATTGTTGTTGTTGTTGTTGCTTTTATTGCTTTCATTATTTTAATGGAGGTTTCTGCTCATGAGTGTTGGTTTAGCTCAAAGCCACCTGGTTCTGCGAACATGCTTCTTTTTAATCAATGCAGAAAACCCCAAATGGTCCTGAGATGTTGAATCACTGTTACATGCAAATACAGCAACACTGTCATGTTGTTGGTCAGCTCGGGAATCAGTGGACCAACCAGATTGATGGGAAACGCCTCTGTAGCGACGTTCAGATGTTCTGAATCTGGGACTTTCTGTATGGAAGCGGCACTGAGGCACTTTCATCTAATTAACAGTTTGATTAAAGGCTCATTTGTGGTTTCATTCATGAAACAAAAGTTGCTTGAGTTTTGTACCAAAGGAAGAAAAAATAAAATCTGTGTTTTAACTCTCTGGCTGATGTAATGCCTCCATGTGTCACAGGCAACACTAACTTTTCAAAGTTGCTCCACAGTTGGCAATCTCTAATATTCAACTTGTACAAAAGGGCTGGGCTGCAAGTTTGGATGAAGTTTAGTTACTGACATACTTTTACCCTGAAACTGAAGATACTCATATTAACTTCTCGTTGATAAGAACAGTTTGCATGAAAAATAAGAGGTAAAAATATCTTCTTATTCAACTTTCATTTTGAAAAAGTAAATCATTTTGCTTGAGCACAACATAAACGAGGCAACGAGGCTTGATACTCCATCCATCCCTCCATCCATCTATCCGTGACTCTTTGGTATATCCCTTTAAGTGTGTATCATTGGCAGCAGAAGACTGAGAAATTCAGGTTGCTGTTTCTCATCCATCACACACAGTCAGCTGAACACCTGGTCAGTTTGGTTTTACTGAACAACCAAAGGACTTTTGGAATGGGGGATGGAGCCAGGGTATCCAGAGAAAACCCAGGCAGGCTGAGGGCAAACCTGCAATCTCTACATACAAAGACCCCAAAATCACACCTGGCTATTTTTGTTTTGACAGTCACATGAATCACATTTCTCAAACCAAAAATAATCTTGTTGAAATTAACGGGCAAATACTGGATCCTTGTTGACACATTTGCTTTTCTCTTCTCAGACTTTATTCACCTTTTGTTGTTCAGGTGGATGAATCACTTCCATAACAAAGCGATGTGACGTGCTGAAGCTTGTGATACGATTGTAGGAGGTTTACCAGTGAAGAACCCAATGATGGCTCATAAAATGCAGAAGACGTTTATTCTGGGGGCCCATTTGGACTCCAGCTAAGTGGCCCAAGTCCAATTTAGTTTTTTGCCCAAATGTGAGCTGTTTCAAGCTTTGGTATTGCCTCCTGCAAACGTCAGTTGTTAGACACGTTATGTCCTCCTTTTACTTCACAATTTGAAAAACAATCCATGAAATCCGGACTTTAATTGCACTCATGTATCAGGTTTGACATTTGAAAGCATTGATTTGAAATCAGGCAGTACACAGGCAAAATCACAAAGCTCGTCTGGTGAAACCCCCATGATAAAAGTAGGTCTTTGTGTTTACATATAAACAGGTCAAAGCAGCCCACAGTGTCATGCTTTTCACCACAACAACTGAGACTGGATGCTCGTTCTAGAGAGTGGCTGTTGCATTCAAGTTATCCATAGATCTTCTTAGCAATATCCAGGTGCTGGGTGCAACAAAATCATACACAATGAACCTATTATTGGACCAGAAAATCCAAGCATGTCCTGGGTTAAGTTCACATTAAGTCTGTGTCACATTCCGAATGCAGTATTCTCCGATTCTCCTTTGGTGGACTGTTACTGACTGAATACCTGAATGCTGAATTTGGTTGCAACAAGATGCTACACAACACAAGACACCTTTGCTGGCAGCTGGAACATCTGGAGGAAAACGGGACGAGGAAGTCAGAGACATGTCGACAGAACAATAGCACGGAGTGTATCTAAGCAAAATCATCAATTAAACATCATGTCATAAGTCGAGACATGTACATCAGGTGCAACAGACAAACGGTGGTTTTCTTACTGCTATTTTTTGTATCTTCACTTGTGGATCAATGCATCTTTCTGATCTTTCTTACTCGTGTGTGTGTGTGTGTGTGTGTGTGTGTGTGTGTGTGTGTGTGTGTGTGTGTGTGTGTGTGTGTGTGTGTGTGTGTGTGTGTGTGTGTGTGTGTGAGCCCCCAGGGGTTTCTGTAAAATGATAGTATCTCACAGGCCCCTCCATGGGTTTCAGGCCTTATTATCAGAGCAGGTAAAGTAATTTCTCAGTTGGACCAATGTTCCACACTAATTCCTTCTCTATATGTGTATCCATGTGTATAAAAGTGTGTGTGTGTATGTGTGTTGTGTGCTCACATCAAAGTACTACAGAGAGATGGGGCAGATAGTATTTCTCTGATTAATTTAGTCATTTGGGATACTCTGTTAACTGGATTACACTCAGATGTGTTGATATGACCACATAGCCCTGGGTTCTGTGTGTGTGTGTGTGTGTGTGTGTGTGTGTGTGTGTGTGTGTGTGTGTGTGTGTGTGTGTGTGTGTGTGTGTGTGTGTGTGTGTGTGTGTGTGTGTGTGTGTGTGTGTGTGTGTGTGTGTGTGTGTGTGTGTGTGTGTGTGTGTGTGCGCACACATGGAGATATGCAGGATTTTAACAATTATCAAGAAGCTCTGGTTCCTTTCCTTCCACTTGTGAGGTCCAGTAAGGCATAAAGTCTGTCAGACTGACAAGTGAGGGAGACGCTATATCATGACGGCACATGCAAAGTTGCTCTGTAATTCACTAGTTCTGTGACGAGCCGGTCATTCAAAGTCATTCATGTGTCCTAGAAAGCCTGACAATTAGACTAATTTACCATTTTGTTATACTTTATTAATTTTGCCTGACAGACTGTTCATTTACTCCCACTTTAAATTTGATTTACAATCAAGAACAACTTCAAGGAGAAGGTTTTTTTTAAATACGCAACGAAATGACTACCATAATAACATTGTTTAATTATATTCTCGGCACCTCAACACGCTGACTTGGTGAACCATCATATGAAGCCAGGGTTTGACATTGTGGGAATAATGAAGAGCAACATCACAATGAGAGGTTTGTCAGTTGCCATGTGATGCAGACTTTGTTGTTTCTTCCTTGCTCTTACTTTGTCATGTTTTTGGGACATTTTAAACTCTTCCAATAATAAGTCAGTTTTGCATCCCTGTAACCACATTGCTTCACTCTGACTGGATGATTGTAGAGATGATGCATTTTACATGTTTCAAGTGAACGTGCATCGTTTTTTTTGCATTTTTGTTTCAGAAACGCTGTGTGTTTACATGGCGAAGTTCTGGAAACAATATCTATATACGCAGCAACGGCAGAAACACTGAAAACGATGTAGTTACTTGACTCTTCTCTGTGAAACTACTAATATGGACAATAAAAAATATGGACTGGGAGTCATGCCACTCTGGAGGCTACCATGTTAGTTATTGTCCATCTACTTGTGCATGTGCAGAAGAACTATTTACTGCGGCAGTGGTGCACATGTGCAGCAGCAGCGTTTCCGTCAATCAGGAAAGTTTTTCCAGAAAGTCCCATTTACATGGTGACGGAGCCCAAGTGATTTTGGAAAAATTCCAACTTGGGAGCCATTTCCAAAAGGTTTCGTTTCCAGTGACTCCAAGCACCGTTGTTGTGTAAACAGACACACAAAATGCAACAGAAGATTTTGAAAGTCAACTGATTAGAGAGAATCCTTCCTCAAAATGATTGTTAAAACACTTTTCAGCTATGAATTATGAATAGAAAATCTCAGACAAAAGACATTAGTGCTCTCGTAGGATCCAACAGTTTGACTGTATTTTTTTTTTTAATACAGAATAAATGAATCCTGTTGTGTTACTTAACACCAGTGCAGAGCACTTAATTAAAAATACAAAACAGGCCACTGGGAAATATCCCATTCCTCCTGATGACCAGCTCACCCTGTTAATCACATTATTTGTCTTAATGAAATTATATACAATAACACAAAGGGTGAGCACCTGCACTACAACTCCAGAGCCCTCCGGGTTACTCTCCTCTGTGTTGTGGCTCCACTTTAGATGCTGACTTTTGATGAATCCGATCTGGCTACGCCAAACTCAAACTAGTTTTGAACAAAACGCATTTACCCTGTAATGATAACTTGCCTCAGTAGCTTGAGAGAGTCAATGCTGCAGGAAGTCAGATGGCAGTTGGAAGTTCTAGTGAAATGAACAGTGGTTATAACTTCCCTAAAATCATCTTTCTCTAATTGAACTAGACTTGATAAATATTCATTTCTGCATACAGTAAGATAGTGAGTGTGTAACTAGAGATAATTAATTAGTGGATGCATGTTTGATTGCTTGTGTGTGCCATATCATTAGATCCCGTTCATATCATTGTTGTTTAGGTTTCCATTCATATTATAATTATATAATTTTCATAATGTTTCATGACTTTCAGTGTGTGCGTGCTGTATTGAAGAACAGAAGTTACAATGCAATAGAGGGATTACTTCTGGACCAAAAGAAACTCTCGAACATTTACTCAAATTAAAGTCTTTATATTAGAATCTATTTCAAATACGAGAAAAGAAGAAGATGGCGTCCAGACAGAGGAACTTCAGCTTTGCCTTATTTTTCATTGTCTCGATGAGTTGTGAGAAGATGCCAGAGTAGAAGCTAAAGGTGACCGTCATCCTGACGAAACATGTATATTTAGTATTGAGTATCAAAGTCTATACTTTGTACAATGACAGAAGAGTCATGTGTCTATTGTGTTTGTGTCGCTTTGCTTGAACTCTCAGTGGCTTTTCCATCTGTTTTCCCTCAGGAATCCTCATATTTTGCCCCAAAGCAGACTGTATGTGCATGCAAATATGTTGCATTTAGGTTTTGTTTGCACTGTGCCAGCTATTCGTCTGAGAGCTCAAATTAAAATTTTCAGTTTTCAAGTTGTGCCTCATGGTATATCCTTAATGATGTTCTTCCTGGCTTGTGGAGAAATGGTGTTTTGGTGTATAGACACCAATTCATGAAAAAATTTACTTTGTTAAGAACAAGCTCGTCATCGGTTGTTCGCAGTCTCTCTCTCTCTCTCTCTCTCTCTCTCTCTCTCTCTCTCTCTGTAATAGGATGTCAGGATGGGACTTATGAATATGACTAAGCCCACTTGTCAGAAGAAGTGTGAAAACAATTGAGCGCAAGTTTGAGTTTGTGAGCTGTGTCACGATCCATAACGACAGACGACCAGTGAAATGTAAAGAAAGAGAGAGGGAGGGGAAAGGAGAGCCAGAGAGAGAGAGAGAGAGAGAGAGAGAGAGAGAGAAGAAGAGAATATATGGAGAGGGTTAGGATAACGGCGAGGGGCAGAGACACCAAGAAGGATGGAGAGCGAGCACAGGAGAAAGCGAGGGAGAGAGAGATGGTAGAGTGGCCAGAGGGCAGTGTGCATTAGAGTAAGAGCCTGATTGGCTCTGACCTTCCTCACAGCCAGCTGTCAGCCTCCTAGATACACACATGCATACACACAAACACACACAGAGCGTACAGCACACAGCCTGCTACGGCCCTGCAGGCTCTGATTACCATATCAGCACCGTCTCATTTGCATAAATCCCAGCACTCTTAATTAGGCTTCATCTCTCTCTTCCTCTCTTTACCTCACTCTCATTTTCAGCTCTTTCCCTCCACTTTTCTTCCTCTCTCTCGTCATCCATTCGCTTGCAGATATGGGGCTGGGGTTTAGGGTTAGAATTAGCAGATAGGAGGGTCCATGACTCCCAATTAGTTTAGTGCTGATTAGCCTAATGACAATTTCACTTCATCTACATGTAGGGGCACCCCATATTCTTTTACTACTTCTGTTCACATAAACATCATCAGCAAAAAATGTTCTCTTTCATCTCCTCCCTCTCCCTCCATTTTTTTTCACTCCTGTCTTTATTTTACAGGTGTTACGGTCAGAAAGGACAATGAGCTAATTATCGCCAGAAGTAAACTCTCATGCCTGCACTAAATTAATGCACAGGATCATTCAGCATTATATCTTTGCCTTCATGCTGCCATGTTGTGTTAGCACAATAAGTTCCTGTTGTTGTTGAATGTAATTACATGAAGCCCAATAAGGATTAACTGTTGGGAGTTTAGTTGCCAATCAAAATATGTCATTCCGCATTGCGATGTGGCTTAAAGACGGGTAATCCTTATAGACTCAGCTTGCAAGTTTTTCTCCTTCTTTAGCAGGATCAAGGTGTTTTACACTGTTATGATATCCACCCATTTGCTCACACTGAAATGGCGACAGAGGTAAAACTCAAGGTGCTGCGCCAACCACCGGCAGGTGATCTCTTGGGGGAACTTCTTTGTCTGCATTTATTCCATCCTATTCATGGTTAACCTTAACTACACACACTAGGAGCAATGAGGAATGGGCTGCCACAGTGCAGCGCCCACGGAGCTGCTGGGGGTCACGGGGCTCCACGGTGGTGACCTGTCAACCTGGATTCCAACCTGCAAACTCGAGCTCGGCCCCAAGGTACATTGTGCTGCCAAAGAATGAACCAGAGCCACCACATGTTCTCAGAAATATGTAGATTTCTTCTATTCTTTCAAGAGTACAATGCTGGAACTGACTCTAACGTGACTCTGCAGATCACAGGAGATATTTGCAAGTGAACAAACAAAAAAAAAAACACACTTCATGGCTGCATCACCAATAAATCACTTTTACAATATATAAGCGAAAGTATCACTTACATTAAATCATACATTTTCTCTTTCAACATTTGGTTAGAAAAAAATGTGGAAAACAGGAACAGCATACATTTTTAAAAACTTAAAACGATTGTTAGAAGGGAAATAGCTAAAGTTCACTAAACTGCACGGAAGATTTGTTGCAGTTTCCTTCTGCCATAAGGTTACTTAACAATAGACTCTGACTTAGTGAAATTTTACTTTTTAAACTTCTTTTTTTATTAATTTACAGTTTTTTACATGATGAATTTGCACTTTGCACCTGTCCCTACCTTCTGTACGTGTGCTGTAATTCTGAAGAAGTTATATGTCGGTTTGCTGGACGATGGAAACTGACTTGCACCTTTGCGGATAAGTAAAGCTTTTTGTGATTCTGATTCAAATGAACTGATTTAGAGGAGCTCTTGATGCTGCCACAAATAATACCTGACAAGTCCATAGTATTTTTTTTGTCAGGTAGCATCACCAGGAATAATCTAGTTTGTCTTTTAAATCTACAAACTGAAATGAGGTCATATTAGAAATACATCGTATAACAATACTGCAATTAGTGATTTCCTTTTGTGGCTTTCTATACAGCTCTCGCTCCTCCTTAAAGCTAAAGTGTCTTGGCCAGGGCACTCTCGAAAAAGTGTTTTTTAATCTCAACAAGGTTTATTTCAGGTTGAATAAAATCAAAATAAAATTAGGTTGGGTCAAGATGTTTGACATTGAAATGATAGAATAATCTTCACGACCCTTTCATCATCTATAAACTACAAACTCACTCAGGAATGAATGGAAAACTAAAGATGGTGTGAATGTGTGGTAGATATGTAGTCGACTTTTAAGATTGAACAATTCTCCAGGTAAATAGTCTGTTGCGCTTAGGTGGATTAAAAATAACAACGATAACTATGACTCAGTCAGAGGACAAGGGTTGTGTTGAGCCACTGTAAAACCCTCTCCCAAACATATATGCAGTTGTCTCATGGCACATTCTGTGGCAATAAAATGTGTAGAAAGATATTGAAAAACTCAACAATTTCACCAAATTTGTTACTGCTTATGTTCAATTGAATTGAATATTTATTTTGGGCCAAATACAACAGGCAACCTTTCCAGAGAAAAACCCAACAATTCCACATGAGCGAGGATAGACAGCAGTGGAAAGGGGAAACTCCTTTTTAAAAGGAGGAAACCGTGGCGGAGCAATTTCCAAATCAATTGAATGAAGACAGGTGCCCTCTTCCTTCAACACTTTTCTCAGAAGCTTTTGAAGAAAAGCAGTAGGTTTGATTTTGATAACAAATGCAGTCTGCTTCTGATACAAAACTTCAAACGAAGCATTATTTTCAACTTTATGAGAATTAGAATGTGGAAATCATCTCAGATTGTATTTATGCAAGTTCAGTGTTGAATCAGCAGCACTTTGTCATTGCAAAGAGTTTTTTTGAGAGAAATGTTCACCTTTGATGAAATCTTTGGTCTATGTCAGCTCTGAACCGTAAACAGTTTGGTGATATTACTCATTAACTTTGTGTCATTTGGTCTTTTCATGATATGATTCAAAACTCAAAGCAGGATGTCATTAGATCTTAAAGATTGTTTGAAGATCATTTAAGCGAAATGTTATGAAGTACCAATTTAAAAAAGCACATGCACTTACATACATGTACACAGTTTAAAGCCCTGTTTGTTCTGTGTCCAATCTGGTGTGTGAATGTAGGCGGGCAAATGAAAACAGATTGAGTGAACTAAATTACATTGAGCTCAGTCAGCCTGAGGCGACCCTGATCTGTGGACCTCCAGTTTGTCTGCTGGTGGGTCCATGTTACATCACCTGAAGGCCCACAAAAAACTGATCATCTGCAACTTAAGACAAGTTTGGCCCACAAGTTATTAACCTAACGAGGTTCCCTAAGAAAGATCTAGATGGAATGGAGGGGGCGTGTTTTGGAGGAGTGGTGAAAGTTCAGCCGCATTTGCATGATCTCGATGTAAGATGCACGAGCAGATGGGATTTCTCTCTTTCTTTTTTTTTTTAGGGTCCAGTGTGGAAACGGGGCGCATGGGGAGGCTGTCGAACCCCCGGACGCTAAATTCTGTGTGTGTGCACCGTATGTGTGTGTTGTTGGAGGGAGGTGTGTGTGTGTGTGGGGGGGGGGGTGGGGGGTTAAACACAGCTATATTCTGTAGATAACAGGATTAGCTGGGAAGCGGATAATAAGTTAGCATTTCCTCCCTGCGGCAGTCTCTCCTCTCTCCTCTCTCTAATCCTGCAGCTTTGATGTCCCTGCTCCCATCAGGTATCTGGGCTGCTCTGGCCCCGGGGCCCCGGGGGCCTCCAAATGCTCAGACACTGTGTGTGTGTGTGTGTGTGTGTGTGTGTGTGTGTGTGTGTGTGTGTGTGTGTGTGTGTGTGTGTGTGTGTGTGTGTGTGTGTGTGTGTGTGTGTGTGTGTGTGTGTGTGTGTGTGTGTGTGTGTGTGTGTGTGTGTGTGTGTGTGTGTGTGTGTGTGTTCAGTGTCCTCATTAGTTCTGCCTGTTTACTAAAGTTGGCTTTTTGGGATGAAATCTGCTGTGCGTCCGCTCTGCCAGAGATCTGTTCACTTTTTACTGCTCCCCTCTCCCTCTCTCTCTCTCTCTCTCTCTCTCTCTCTCTCTCTCTCTCTCTCTCTCTCTCTCTCTCTCTCTCAGCCAGGGTCTGACCCGGCAGAAAGCTGATGAGGCAGTTTATTTTGGGTGAGACACAACTAAACAACAACACAAACCCAGCGAACTGTGATTTCGACACCAAAGCAGTGAAACATTTACATCCTTCAAGATATGTGATAGCATTAGCGAGATCACATTTTGTTTTTTAAAAACAATTTCACGATTTGTAACTATGAATTATCTATCTGTGATCGTCAAACAAAACAAAACAAAAATCTTATCTATGCTTGTGATGAACTGCTATGTTGTGGTTCCAGTGATTTATTTGCTGCTGTGATGTGATTCTTATCAGGGTGGAAAATCCTCTTAAACGGAGAGTCCACATCAGAAATATGACCACAATTTTTTCGTAAATTGACCTGTGTTTTCTTTGTCTTGAAAAGCGACAGGATAAGGAAAAGGAACGTGACAAATGATTACTGAGTAGTAATGTGCATATAATTGGCATGATTGCATTTCAAAAACATAGATTCTACGCAACCTAATAATTCCAGTATAAACACAAAGCACTCACAGACGTCGTCTTTATCATCAGCAAGTGGCTTAACATCAAACCAACGAACATTGATTGATTGGATTCAAACGATAACGCTGTCTCTGAATACATTGTGTCTCTATTAAGAAGCTACTGAAGCCCTTAATCACAGTCTTCAACAAGCATATTGGATTTTAAATAACCCTAACCCTGAAACACTTTCTGCTGGGTGCTACTCTTTAGGGTATCACTCTGTGTTCCGGCATGGTCTATTCAGGCTCAACATGTTCAGGTTAGGCTGCCTGGCACATTGTAAAAAACAAAACACTAATTGGTTTAATCGGCTAATAATTCAGGTGCTGACAAGCAGGGGCCAGGTCATTTAACTGCTGAACTTTAGTGCCCATCTGTAAAAGTCATTATTCAATCTTTAAATCAATCTGCCTGTCGCTGGTCTCCTCGTATTGTCACCAGCTTTTCAGTGATTGGCTGACGTGGGAAAAAGGAGGATACTGCGCTTGTATGGTAACTCGGACTATTTTGCTACAGAGCAACCTCAAGGGAGCTGTACAGAGCCAACAGAGGTGGAAAATCAAAAAGCACAGATGAGCTGTTGCTCTTTTAACCCTTTAAAACCCAGGCTGTTTTTCAGCTGTTCGTTTTGTTGATGCCTGAATTGTTTGGAGCCGAACTCATTCAATTTTGTACCCAGTGTTCTCTTGTTTAATGTTCTGTGTGATATCTTAGAATGATTACAGGTTAGAGCAGTGAGCTTGTGACTGAAAGGTGAGGGTTTAAATGCCACTGCCCTCAAATCTCACACAGTGTTGAAGCTCAACTCCTTTTAACAGATGGGAAGGTAGAGTCCACCATGAAGGGTAATACCGAGGATTAGTTCCCACCCGGGCTCTTGAATGATTCTTGTTACCTTCAAGCAGACTTACCTAACAGTAATATCACCCATCAAACCACCACAGTGGGAGGCACCACGTGGAGAGGCAACGGTTTTGGTGGTATAAATTGAAATTGTGTCTCTCTAACTGATTTTTTTTTTATTGCTGTTCTTCTTACTCTTCAAAGTATTCTGGTAAAATGTAAAAACAGGTTATTTCAAATCTTTATCTTATCAACTGATCAGATGTAGAAGTTATATTACTACTGTAGTATTTACAAAGTACTTCACTTTGTGTATATAGGTTTACATACATCAGTGCGTGTGTTTGTGTGTGTGTGTGTGTGTGTGTGTGTGTGTGTGTGTGTGTGTGTGTGTGTTCTGTGGGAAGGGAGAAATTGAGTCTAGGAGTGTGTGAGTCTAATTAAAACGATGAAAATAATTACTGATACAGGCTGACAGACAGCCTCGCCCTCAGACATCCTCAGTAATTAGTTAATTAACCAAACGCAAATTAGCAGCAAGAATTAGTCAGCCAGGCTTAACGGAGAAGATGGTGAGCCCTCCTCTCGCTTTCTGCTTTGCTACTCTGTGCTCCGCCTTCGCTATCTGTGTGTGTGTGTGTGTGTGTGTGTGTGTGTGTGTGTGTGTGTGTGTGTGTGTGTGTGTGTGTGTGTGTGTGTGTGTGTGTGTGTGTGTGTGTGTGTGTGTGTGTGTGTGTTTGTGTGTGTGTGTGTGAAGCTACACTACACCGTTTTTAAAAAAAAGTTAGAAATAGGGCACGTCTGCTTTATTACACTTTATCACCACTTTGCATGACACAGTCACACCATGGTATGTAATATTTTTATGCCTAAGTCAATTCATTCAAATTAAAAAGCGATTTCAGGATAATGAGGCTGTAATTTTCTCAGTTTTTGCCTAAAAAACTGGGATACATGGAGAAAGTGTTTGCGTCTGTTCCCCTTCAGATTCCCTCAACTTAAAGAGTAATAAAAATGCTAATTCAAATGAAGATTGAGTCATTTTCCTCAAGAACTTCGAGTACAAGTTTCAATCTAATTTTTGTAAAGGACAAAGCAAATATTCCCTCATTTTGCATAACACACATACTTCCTCAGTTTGCATGATCCAAGCAGTGTAGTGAAGCCCCCCCACCCGAGGCCTTGCAGGTCAGAAGAACAACCCCTGAGATCTACCACACTAAAGTCAAAATGATTACATGTGCAGGGATGAATATTCGCCTGCTGTTGCTCCAGCGGGCAAGTTGAGACTCACTGCTGCAAGAGGCTGGTTTCCCTCTTGTTAACACTCACTGTGATACGCCTGTGGCTCATATTAAGAAAGATTCGAGAGAAAACAATACTCCCAACAGCTCACTGTGGACTCAACACAAACATATACAGCACACATAAATGTAAATAAAGTGAACAGGATGTAATATATTTGTCGTCAAGAAATCTGGCAACACATTGGGCCTACACAGAAATGTTGACGCTGCTTTTATAAGGTGCATGTTTTTTTATTATTATCATAAATATAACCGACGCTGACCCTGGACAGGTCACCAGTCACCAGTTACACTCAAGCACATGTTGTTGGGAGAAAATCAAAGCACCCTGAAATCTTATAAGAATGTACTTTTCAAGAACTCAAAATTGCCACAAACGCATTCATTATCCACACTTGGACATTTTTGTATTTTGGGTTTAGGCGTTTGTACGTGTACGAATTCAATGGAAACCAATGCAGTGGGTGAGTTTCACAGACTGTGGCGGGCTTTGTCAAAATGTTTTGTGACGAACTGCCCCACTGTTTTTGAACACTCTTATCTCATATCTCTGGTCTCAGTCCAGGCTTCAGGGGCTTGTGTGTGAAGGGTTTGCACCCTTTCCCCTGTGTCTTAAAACATACAGTACATTTGAGGTTATCTGAGGACTTTAAATAGAAGTTAATGCGAGCGGCTCTGAAGTGAATACGCTTGGACATCGACAGATACAGAATATCTTCAGGTATTTAATTATTTCATTGTTACGTGTCATATAATAAGTTAGAAAGCAAGCTCAACATCAACAATATTCTGTGAAATAAGGCTTGTCTTACATAATTTTACCTAGTTGAGGGAAAAGCAGAATTTTCAGCATATTTCAATTGATGTGTTGCCAACACAATATGACATTAAACATTTTGTTGATCATGATGGAAACAAACGTATCGCTGATATTTTTGCCTTGATGGAGTAAAAGCACAGAACAACAATGTGCAAGACGACGTCTAAATACATGCAGACAATTTAAACATACTCCATAATATATGTTTACAAGGATGGAGCGGTGAATTGTTTTGCCATCGTGCATATGAATGCAAACATGTAAGAATGGATGCGGAGACGTGTGTGTGCGTGTGTGGGTGTGTGTGTGCATGCGTGCGTCCGCGTGCTCTATACACATGCTTGTAGCTGGGGGGTAGGAGTCGTGCACATTCAGGTCAGAGCCGTCAGTCACTCTCCAATTGTGTGTGTGTGTGTGTGTGTGTGTGTGTGGACTCACCTAAAAGGAAACCAAAAAACTAGTTTACGTGTTAAGCCACTTACATGTAAGTTACTCACGTGTAAGAAGAATGTGTTATGGTATTCCCTTTGCTAGACGGTGAGGGCATGTACAGTATTGCCAAGATCAAAACATCCCAAATGTCATCAGGAACTAATGTTTTATCACTTTGAGTTATCAGATTTCCATAAAGTCTCACTCTTTGGGGTGAACATACTGATGATAGTGCTAAAGCTGCTGCAATGTTGGATAGTTGTCAAGACCAGAAAATCCATGAATCTCTGTCTCATCTGATTAAAGTTTGTATCTCAACTTGGTGTAAAAGGATCACTGTAGTGGCAGGTGGAGCTGGCAATCTCAGAATAGGATTCATCTCATCAGTAATTTTAAAGAACAACTTCCACTCTACAAAAAGAAAACAAAATGAAGGACAGATGAAAAGTCAAGAAAAGTGACTAATTCCTTTGTTCTGTTTTTGTCTTTTCTCTTCTTCATCCATTTATTCACTTTGTACCGTCAGCTGAGAGAAACCTGACATTTTTATCGCTTTATTATTTCAAATAATGAACACAAGATAATGGCCTAACTAAGGACTGTTGCTTTCCTCACACTGCCGTCAATTCACAGACATTGTTCATACATTCATAAACTGATTCACATGGACCAGAGACAAACATGTCCACAAAGAGCTCTTCAAATTCTTTTGCAAGACACCCCAACTGATAAAATCAGTCGGATTAAGAGATCACAACAAATGATGATGATAAGGATCAGATAAAATATGTTTTTTAATGATAGTAATGAAAAAAGATACTTGACAAGAATAGAGTCGTAATACCATCTACTCTATGCTCGCCATACATTATTTGAGATTCTTTTTTTTGTTTGCAGTTTATTTGGGCGCTCTGACATTTCTTCCTGTGTCATCCAGACTAGTAGTTGTGAAATGGAACAAACATAAATTTCATACTTCTAACAGGTTAAATCAAGGGTGTCCAACATGTGGCCTGCAGGCCAAATCGAGCACTCCAAGAGGTATCCCTCACAGAATGATTTTACAACGTATAAAAAAAATAAATAAATATATATATATATATATATATATATATAATTTACAGTGTTTTTTCAATAAAAAGAATTGGTGTTCCTAATGTTTCAGTAAACAAAAAGAGGGAATAAGGCAACGCAAGGACCCAGAACTGAACAGCAGATGGCAATTACGCTCATGGACGAGACATCAGTGATGCAGCAGTAAAAGCAAGATACTTCACTGGTAGCTTATTAGCATTAGCATAGAGGCCATATAATGGGGGGGAAAAACATACATGATGAATATATATAAATATATTTATTTCTTTATTTTTTGTCTGATATATTATGATATATTAGTCTGAAAAGAAAATACTGTGGCCGATATGATTTCAGATTCAGGTTTCAGGATTTTAATGATAGATTTTGTAAAAAGATCAGTAAATATGAATATTTTAATGATGTATGATTCACAATAGTTTTTCACTGAAAGTAATGGAAAACTTTGGAGTGATCAGTAAGCTTAGTATGCTTTTGTTTGAATGGTCTGTTTCTGCTAAGTCATGTTTAAAGTGGATAATATTTTCTGGTCGTGTGAAGGCAGGCTAGCTTTTACACAAACCTGAGAAAAGTTGATCTAATTTGTATGTCACAACTGTGAAATTTAACAGATTTCATGAGATCTAAGGGACTTTTTTTTTTTATTATCAAATATCCTTTAGTCACTCTCTGGGCTTGACATTTTAAATTTCTGCTATTAAATATAGAGGTAAATCCCACAATTTGTCATTGCAGACCAGTGATTGTCTTTATATGAGAAGCTACACAATGCAGCTTTTGTGTGTATTTATCTCCATGCCTTCCCTACTAACACTAGCTACTGTTTGGTTTGGTAAACCATGAAAGCAGTGTTAGGTGTGTCAACTTTTCAAATTCAGATGTAGTTTTGGCAATATCAAAATGACCTACTTTGCCGTTCACCCGTTAAACGGAAGCAGCAGCGATCTGAGGTGTACATGCCATCTCCATTGTGCTCCGGGTCCACGTCCCAACTTACATGCTTTGTTTAGGCTGTTTTCACTTCCTCCCGTTGTTCACGACTCCTTTGACTGTGCGTCACTTAGTAAAAACCAGAATCGTCTGTAAACAGCGCGGATTCTCTGGTGGGAACGTCTGACTGGGTTTCCATTCGCTGAGCAGCCAGAAGCCAGAGAGCGTGGCGCAGTGGGATTCAAACTTTTTCTCCAGGGACCCTCGCTGAAAGCCCTTCTACACAAAACACACCACGGAAATTTAAAGTAATATTTTGTGACAGAAGCTAAAAATATGAGAAACAACCTCCGGGGAGCGTATGCCAATATTTCTTTCTGAAGAGGATGAAAATGACTCCTTTTTCCTCTATTTTTAAATTGTCATTTTTCCCAACTTTTGAACAGGCGCAGTAATCTAAATGACAAAATTTCTCTACGTTACGTAGCTGACAAACAGACGTGAAAATGACAACGACTGAGCCGAGACCTCAAGCTGCGAACCAAAGAGTCTCGTTCTCTAGCGCCCGTAATAACCCATAATACGCTGATATGACGTGAACCTTACAGAGCAACACAAGATAAATGTGAGTCTGGCTGCTTGTTTTCTGAATGTAAAATCCAGCTGGAACTTAATTTAAAAGTTACAATTATTCCCAACATCCAAGTAACTCTGGTCCCAGCTGAGATGACTAGAAACAGCACGTACAATGAAGATTTTCTTAATTGTAAGTAGAAATTAGTCCAAAAATGACAACATATGAGAAATCCAGTTTATTAATTGTGATCAGATTTCACCTATATATATATAAAAAAAAATGGAATGCTCTAATAAGCCCACCGGACAAAGTCTCTTTTAAATTCAGGCAACTAAAAGCTTGTTAAGTATTGTGATCCAGCAACTTCCAGTCTGAGCTGCAGCTCGCTGAGGCCTCTCCTCCAGAGTTTGCCCTGTCAGGAGTCAAGTAGAAGTCTCCAGTTTATCACTCCAGATTCTCACCTGTGTCACCTCCATATCACATTTGATAGATGCATTTCCTCTGTAGGCTGGTCGCCATGTCTTATCTGTGCAACGTCACTTGATTGTTTTAATATCTCGATTTTTGTGCAGATAAAAATAGGGTTGATATTAAAAGTCACGAGATAGATAAATGAATGCATGCACACTAGTATACGCACACGGATATGCTCACACATATAAGTACCTATTACACATATTTAAGTATGTTTTTGTTATAAGCACTTTAACCTGACTATCTCAATATTCGCAATTAATTACTTTCCTAATTCTTGCCAGTAGACAGAGATATATCATGTTCTGTTATAACCATGATTAAGAAAACTTCATCATCTTTGATATTTACCAAGTCATGACTGCAAAAAAAAGTTTAGCCCAAATATAAGATATAAACAATAAATTTTGAGAAGAAAATTAATTAGAAATGGTGAAATGATCTGTCCATGCAGCAAGTAAATTCTGCTTGATAAGAAATCTTGGAATAAGATCTTAAATTGTAAGATTATATTTTAAAATAAAGAGCTAAAAATAAGTAAATAATTTCTAAAACAAGCCAAATAAGATTTAAAATCTTGTCAAGTGGCAAATAATTTGCAGTCTTCATGGGAACACCTCATATCAACACCTGATTGACGATTGCTTATTTCAGGAGACTCCTGATCCTTAAATACTTATAATAATTATAAATGAAGTACATTGCATGACACCAAACTGACTACCATATACAGAAAACAGTTTTGAAGTCATATTCATAAAAGGTCGAAACACTTCAAGATCTTTCTCCAGAAAAGTGAGCATTCTGATTATAGCATTGTCATTCATTGTGAGCCTCAGGAGCACATTTACTTCAAGAAACATTAAGTTTTGAGCAATTGGAAATACGAACTCTCACCAAATACTGAAAAGAAAGCCCGGTATGTTGGACAATGTGATGCCGTGTCTCTTTGTTTCCATTGGCTCAGCCGCCTCTGACTTTGCGCTAATGTCAAAGATGTGACATGACCTGCAGGCATCTGCTCTCCTTCCCTGCAAGCGCCACACAAACATACATCATAAGCATCGCACACACATTTTTCGCCCCACACACTCCCCACACCCGTCTTGTGGTATTTCTTGGGTATCCACGCCCCGTGTCCTGTGGTGTGTCTCCTGTAGAGGAGTGTATGTTTTGTTTATGGTCAGTGACATGCACAAGCACTGTGGGGCTTAACTGAATGTGAGCACTGTCAGAAGAGATTAGAGCCACGCACGTGTGTGTGTGTGTGTGTGTGTGTGTGTGTGTGTGTGTGTGTGTGTGTGTGTGTGTGTGTGTGTGTGTGTGTGTGTGTGTGTGTGTGTGTGTGTGTGTGTGTGTGTGTGTGTGTGTGTGTGTTGGCTAGTTGACTGGTGGGGAGACACCAGTACAGATGGGGGCTTCAGATGTGATGAGTGTCATGAGCTGGGCCTCCTCATGTCCTCTCGGTTCAGCGTCAAGAAAGAGCCTGTCGCTGCCATCCAAACTAACAAGTAACCCACCGGCCACAGCAGTGTCCCCTTTGTCTCCTTGTCCCCGTGTCATACACACTCAGCCCCGTATACACACTTGGTGTGGCTGATGTGAGGCTCAAAACCTCAAAATATTTGTGAGAAGAACCACCCATTAATTTGTGCTATGATCTAATGATTCTTTTTGATAAATGTTTTTACTGTTATCCATAAAAGTTAGTGTAAAATGTGAATAGAGACAATGATTTACAAGACTCTAGACCTAGATTGTATCAGAAATATAATGGGGACAACATATCAAGACAAAGAAAGTAAGGCATTTTACCATTTTCTGAATAAAATATTTGAATTTGATGGCAGTGAGTCTTCTAAAATAAAAGTGGGGACAGGGCCATGTTTAGCATTGGCAGCATGCTTTGTCTTTCTAATATGTCTCGGAGGTGAAGACAAATGTTCCCTCTTCTTGTCTGTCTTAGGTCCTATACTTTTAACTTTATACATGCTTCCTGTATGGAATATTATTAAAAAACACTCAGATAACTTCCATTGTTATGCAGATGACATACAAATCTATCTCGCTATGAAACCAGACGATACTAACCAACTTTCTAAACTAGAAGCTTGTCTTGAAGACATAAAGGCTTGGATGAGCCGTAATTTCCTGCTTCTGAACTTGGAAAAAACTGAAATGATTATATTTGGCCCAAAAATATCTGAGAGAGAAATTATCTAAAGATATAGTAACACTAGATGGTATTACTTTGACCTCCAGTACCACTGTGAGGAAGCTGGGAGTTATTCATGACCAGGATTTATCCCTCAACTCCCACATTAAACAAATCTGCAGGACTGCCTTTTTCCACCTACATAATATTTCCAAAATTAGACACATGCAGACTCAGAGTCCAGTAAAGATGCTGAAAAGTTAATGTTTCTTGAAGTAAATGTGCTCCTGAGGCTCACAATGAATGACAATGCTATTATCAAAATGCTCACTTTTCTGGTGTTTAGATATTTTACGAATATGACTTAAAAACTGTTTTCTGAATATGGTAGTTAGTTTCCTCTTTTCCATCGTCTCACCCCCGGGCCTCTGTCTCTACCTCCCCCTACCCAAACCCAGGCTTGTTTCTTGCCCTCTACCTGAACCAGGGTCTATATCCCTCCCCCAATCTACCTGTCTATCTGTCCTATTGTTTCCTCTCCTCTATCCTCTCACCCCAACTGGCCTGCAGAAACGTCGCCACCTCTCAGTCTGGTTTCTGCAAAGGTTTCTTCCTGTTAGAGGGAGTTTTTCCTTTCCACCGTTGCAAAATAAATCTGCTTGCTCATGTGGATTTGTTGGATTTGTCTCTGTTAAAAGCACCTAGAAATGACTGTGTTGTGTTTGGTGCTATATAAATAAAGTTGAATTGAATTGAATTGAAGGAGGGATTTAGGCTCTGAAGAGTCCTGGGTCATTCTTTATCTGGATTTTTCTGTTGTTGAAAATGTTTGCACTGCACACAGACAGATGTACTCTCTCGCCATGAGGCAGTTTATGACATTGACTTGCTGAAATATCCCAGTCATTTTCTGGAGGAGATGTTGATGATGTTTCCATCTTTGTTGGTTCCTTTAAAGACGGGTGAGATGCCCGCGGTATAGGCACTAATGTAGCCCTGTACCATCAAAGGTGCAGGCGTTTGACCTGTGCTCTGAAATCAAGGCCACAAGGAAATGACACATTCTGACTAATCTGAGGACATCAACAAACCTATTCAAATGATTTTTGCATGGTTTCTTTTTATTATAATTATTATATTTTCTTGACTTGTACTAGTGGATTGCATTTGCAAGGTAAACTGTATTTACACGCAATGATTTCATATTTTCCATGTTACCATTGAGAGACTCTGTTTCTCGAGACACCTTTGATATCATGCAGGTCTCTGGCCCTTTGCCAATTAACCTATATTTTGTTTAGTAATGACCCTCCACCTATTTTTATTGTACTTACTTCACCGACCTTGTGTTGACCTTTCTTTCATATTGTTTGACATATTACTCTCATCAAACTCAAAATATCCAAATAGCGGTCATGAAATAGCAAACTGTTCAAACTTTTATGAACTGCCTGTCCATATTATCGAGTCAGTGGAGTCATGCAAATCACAACATGTTTGTTTGTTTCACATGTTATCTTCCCAACATGGAATTGGAGGTTTTTCTTAAAAAGAAAAGAAAAGAAAAGAAATGTTGAGACTTCCCAAAGATTGTTTCCAAGAATCCTGAATTTAATGACAAAAAAATTAATAAAAAACTCCAAAACATACCTTAAGTCTGCTTATAGTCATCAAGTTAATAAAGAAATGAACTAACAGAATTATAAAGCAATGATCTTATTTCAGTTATTACATTTGAATTCAAGATAAACACCGCTGACATATTAAGCTGTCCCCGTGCATCTTCATTATGTAGAAGTATTAAAGCCTCTGCTTTATATTATGATGCGTTTAGTTGTTATGCATTCAAACAAACACCTCATCAGAGATTAACTGCCAGAAAACTGATTGTTATATCTTTCACATATACAGTACTCCTATCGCTGTGTAGAAACAGTAAGCACATACCCTTACTTCACACACACACACACACACACACACACACACACACACACACACACACACACACACACACACACACACACACGCACACACACATGCACACACACATGCACACACAGCATTAAGTGTTATGAGGGAACATTGGATGCTATAGGGGTTGATGGTTAGTTCATGGCCTTGCTCACTCGATCAGACTTCGCATTTTGTTCAGACACTGAACAGAGACCTCTATTGCCCTGAGGCCTGATCTCTCTCTGTCTCACACAGTCTGTGAGCCAAAGCTGAATTTCTATTATATCAGTGACTAATAAACAGACAACAGTTTCTGTTTTCTTCCTTACTATATTCAGTTTTTTTTTTGTTTTTTTTTTTAAACACTTCATCAGCCTCTCTCATCTTTACAGCTTCTCTACGTCTTTCAACGCAGGTTTCAGTTTTTACTCCATTTGCTTTTTGGAGATTCATGTGGTTTAATTAGGTGACTGGATGAATGGATTGGGTCAGGGGTCTCGAACTCATATGAGCTGGAGGCTCCTGCTGGCACTGTCGTCTCATTGTTCCATTGATTTATTAAAAATTCCTTCTTTTATTTCAGGTATTGTGATATGATACAAAACTGCCAACAGTAGCTATACAGTTTCACTTAGTGACAGTACATGTGCTTAAATAAATGTTAAATGAATACTCAACAAACTAGATGTTAAAACTATTTTCACAAGGCGTACATGTAGTACAAGCATTTTTATTTTTATCTAATTGGCCCTTAAATGTATATTTTTTAACTGTAATATTTGGCCAAACAGTCAAAATATTACTTGATAAAGTAAAAAAAATAAATAAAAGCTGATGGTTGATCACATGGTCCAAACTACAGCTGCTTCGAGTCAATTCTGGCAACCATATGGTTTGTGCATTAGATACAGCTCAGTGAGTGAAACTGTGGATTGATAATGCTAAATATTATTAGAGTTTTGCCTTGTTTGAGACCTCAGTTTCCAGAAAACGCCTTGTTCTAAGTATCCATGTCTTTCTTCTTTATTGACATCTCTTTCGATCTCTTCCTCACACTCTTTTCTACAGGAACCACTTTTCTATTTGTGTGTACATAATAAGACTCAAACACGCCTCCAATCAGCTATCACCTGGCTCTCATGGAACTCTACAGTACGTGTTTAGTGGGGATCAGTAGACGGGGATGTAATAATTCAAAGACAAGCTTAGTTCAACAAAGGTTATGTACTTTAGTGCAGTTGCATCACTTTCTCTGTTTCTGCAGGCACAATACTTACTTCGTTTAAGAGCTGCTTTTACCACTTTATATGCATAAAATCCATTAAATATTTCATAGGTGTTGTCCGGACTCACAGTTTAATCTCTTTATTTTCTGCCATTGTTGTGCAGTGAAAGCAG
Organism: Lipophrys pholis; assembly: GCF_963383615.2. Lineage (NCBI taxonomy): Eukaryota > Metazoa > Chordata > Actinopteri > Blenniiformes > Blenniidae > Lipophrys > Lipophrys pholis. The sequence goes on from NC_137649.1 coordinate 10,870,882, forward strand.
GTTTATGTTGTTTGTTGGCTTGTTTCATGATAACCAGTGGAAGCATTTCGCTGATTCCTTTGACCCGTATTTGGCAAGTGGCCATATTAGGATCTAAATTGATCTTTTTTTTATGTTTTCTTTTAAATCAACATTGAATTTAAGACTGGAAATAGGCTAAAAGATACTGTGCTATTTTTCATTTTATCAGTGAAACCATGGTGTTTGGCCCTTAAGCTTGTCCCATGTGCACCTTATGATACATTTATTTTAAAATGTTTAAAAAACCCAACTGTGCTTGAATGAGTGCATTGTACGCAGCGCACTACAACAAGTAATAGCATGTATTTTTAAACGTACAACTTATAAGTCTAATGCGTCGTATTTACTGTATAATAACTGATAATGCATCGGTCTTTTTTAACAGAGACCGAAGCTTAATTAGACAATTTTTTTTCTTGAAATGGTGACATTTGTGTAGTTTTGGAGCTCGACGCTCCAGCCGATCACTCCTCTGCAATCACTATAGCGATCGCAAGCAAATCGGATTGCTTTCATGTAGAAAGGGTCCAAACCGTGAAATCACACGCATAAAACAGACACAAATCTGATATCGCAGTCTACTGCATGAACGCCTAATTTAGCAGGCTCTATGCTGGAGTTAGTAAATCAGGTCCGTGGTTGTTATACGTTTATGATGTACCTTCAATTCTTCACTGCAAAAAAGTGTAGAAAATGACAAGGTATTATGTTGACATTTTGGATTGTATTTTATTTTACCCATAGAATTTCCCTTGTTTGGTTTATGATACTTTATGACTTGATTCCTTTACCTGTAAAGTCAGACCTGCTGTTTCATCCTGTCTTATGTCTTTGCATTTTGTGCCAACAGCTTTATATTTTACCAGGCAACTGCGATAATAGTTACAAATTTGTGACAAAGTAAATTAAATAAGCACAACATGTTCTTTCAAAAAAGCAGGCTGCTTCGAACCACAGTAAAGTGACACCGTGTAGCGCAAATGGTCAGAATTATCACAGTTTCTGTGAAATTGTTGGTAGTTTGTGTAGCAGTGAAGGTTGCCATCCGATCCTTGTCTTCAACAGACTGATCCACTAATGAGAGGAAATTCTTGGTGGTTCAAAATTCTGAGCAACAATGTAGTCCCAGGTGATTGGAAAAAGATAAAAAAAATATCACCACAATAATCCCATGAGTACATTTAACTCAACACAAGGGGGAAGTAAGGAGTTTTGCCAAATCACACTCATGTGTAGCCACAGTCATCGACTTAAACCAGAACACATGTGAGCATAACGTAGTGGGAACATGGCCACGAGATACAACTGCGAGATTTTTTTTTAATAATGTTGAACCTGAGCACCGAGCTATGAGTCAATATTTTGTCAATAGCATGTCGATTTTAAACTGTGGCTGTTGAAATATTAAAATGCCCTCTGTAACCTGTTTGGATGTTGAACAACGGTGCACAACAACTTGAGGATTTACTGCTGTAACAAGCATCCAAACCAGATGTCTTTGACCTTGTTAGACTAGCTTAGAGGGAGCTTTGCTTTGTATTCTTGTGTTTGTATGTGGGTGCAAGAATCTGTGTGGTGGAGCTCTCCTCTGCATAACCTTGACCCGTCTGAAGTGGCAGCCTTGCCTCAGCAGCAGCAGCAGCAGCAGCAGCTATGTCACATCAACTCAGCGTCTTCAGTCCAACCTTAAGGGACCCGGACTGCCCGTGTCCCTGCCCAGCCATTCAACCAAGATCCCCCCCCCCCCCACGATGGAAATACCAGCCAGACCTGCCCTCCCACCCCTCTTCGCCGCTTGTGCCCTGAGCAACCCGCAAACACACGTTCATGCACACTGTCCGTCATGCATACTGATAAACGGGTTCACTATCACCAGCAGCAGACAGTGGCCCGGCTGGCTGGCTGCTTGAGTGCTGACAAAGCCCAGACTATGCCTGCTCGGCCCTGCAGACACGAGAACAGCGGTGGAGACAAACACTGGCCTGCAGCCACTCCCAGTCAGCTCTACATATGTCACATGTTAATGACATCAAGTCTGTGGCCACCCACAGACCGCGGCATACTTGAGGGCAGCAGAATGAGAAATAAAGTCCTTTCTCCTTGGAACAGCAGTCTTATCTTTTTGCGCCGGCATTCATTGCAGAATTGGAAGGTTTTACCTCTTTGCTTCAGTGCAGGTCTGTTGTCAGGTGTGTGGTTACCTGGACCAACCGTCTTGAGCCACAAAGCTCACACCCTGACATGATGTGGTTAATTACTGAGTGTTTTAGAATACAATTTATTTGTGAACTACAAATATATCATTATAATATTTATGATACATGTTTTTTCTTCCTGTGGAAATAATGAATATTTGTAGCCTGGAGGTTTCCTCTGTTAATTAATTAAGTGAACTAGACTGAAAAGGGAAAGTGAAAGTCATTATTTCTAGTGTATGAGTTCATCATTCGGTATATGTTCAACTGTTTCATTGGAAACTCGAGAAGACGCCTCTTTTGTTTTTCGCAGGGATTTGGGCCAAAAACAGGGTTGCTTGAGCCAAAAAACACATTCACAGCTTTAATCCTTATCCCATTAAGTGGAGTCGGCGATGAAAGCAGTAAACAGCATCCACGCTAGACTCCTTCCATGTGCAGAAAGAAAACATTGCAGCATCTTTTGTCAAACGTGACTGATTCACTCCTGCCTTTGTGTGTGTGGGAGCTCTGCCTTTCATATCGATCACGGCTTTGCCAACTGTTTGTTTTGTCTTTTCATATGATGAACCCTGGGCCCTCGGTGAGGCCCCGGCGGAGCTTTGCTCCATGCTAAAGGGCTTTTTGTGAGACAGTGTCACGCTCCCTCGTTCCAGCGAGGCTTCGCGTTTCTTATTATTCATGGCTCTCTCCCCGTTTGTTGAGAAGGCTGGGATCAAACAGGCAGATTTGCCACGCCTGACACCCCTGCTGCTGCAAGTGTGTGTTTTGTGTATGCGTGTGTGTGCGTGTGTGTGTGTGTGAACTCGGACTCAGTAATGACAGGATTTGTTAAACAGTAAATTAATGAATAATGAAATATCCAGCACGCGCCTGCCTTGCCTGGAGCACAGTGCCCCGAGCAGGAATTACTCCCGACCGGCATTCGGCTGTCTGCATGCTGGATAACCTGTGTGTGTGTGTGTGTGTGTGTGTGTGTGTGTGTGTGTGTGTGTGTGTGTGTGTGTGTGTGTGTGTGTGTGTGTGTGTGTGTGTGTGTGTGTGTGTGTGTGTGTGTGTGTGTGTGTGTGTGTGTGTGTGTGTGTGTGTGTGTTGGATAAGCATTTTTACAGCCCATTGCGTGACAGATCGCTGAGGGGCTTTGCTGATGGGGGCCTGCTCGCTCACTTCCTGCAAGAAGCAGATGCAGACAGATGCGGACGACGCAACTGCATGTAGAGACGCCCGTCACCGCTGCTCTCACACTTCCGATCTATCAAATCTTCTCATTGTGTTCACGAGCTCAGTCCTTGTTCATAACCACATTACCTTCCGCCTGTCCTCTCATTAAAGTAACAACCTGTGACATTTTCATAAAAATAAATCTTGCCTCCCATTATCACCTATTCATCAAACACAAGTGATTCATGTTCCATCAAGCTCTCCAATGCCTATTTGCTGTTTTAAACACTGAGCAGGCTGTGAATCTTTTCCCCATGCTGTTTGACATGATCGGCAACCACGGTGTTGCACCTACAAAATCTCATGGAACAGTTACAGAACTACTGATCTGAGAACACTTTTCAAACCACACTCATTACTCCTCATGTTGAAAGTCGCCAGTCGTTTACACACCTTCGCCATCACTGCTACCTTTGATTGAATGTTTTTCCTGATTTGATTGGTGGGTTTGTTTTTGTTTGGATATTGCCGTCATATTACTGTTGTTCTGTGCTGGAAAAGTTCTTTTTGTTTATCTGTATGAAAAGCGTACAAAATGGCAAGTTAATTAACTTGTTGTTATTGGAACACAGAATACTGGGGAGTGTAATCGTTGCATTGAAAAGCTTTGTGGCGCTCCTGTGATGGGTTGCATTAGAATATTTTGAGTTTAACTCTGCCTTTACCTTAAAGGGACAGTTTGTAGTTGTGTGATGCAAACAGATTGAAGTATAATTCTGCAGCAAAGTCAGTTGAACAGACACATCTTTTGAAAGTCCATCTTATAGCACCACTAATTTCTAGAAATTAAAATAACATAAATGACATAGTGAACACTATAAGTCAATGCAGCAAATTGTATTGATAGAGATGAAGGTAAACGCTGGTTAGCATGCCTGTTGGTGACTGCTAAAGTTTTTTGTGAGGTATTACTTTACTTTAAATCCTAGTTTGCCATCCAATCATATAATACGTAGTACTGAGACATCTTGAATTAATTTCACTACATTATTCCAAATCTGCATTTTCCGCATAAACAGTAGTAACAAAAGTGATAGTGATTGTTTGCATATATTCTTAAATCAGTGGAAATTCTGGCCCAACAAATAATGCTGCTGCAGTTTATGATATCTGCGAGATCGTCCAGACTATATTCAAGCTTGTCTCTCATCTCCTGAAAGAGCCTGAACTCAACAGAAAGAATACTCAGATCGAGTAGAAATCAACTTTGTTGCCATATTGGAAATGTGTGGAAAACATCAAAAAACTTCACCAATAGCTACAGAGCTGTTGTATGAAGGCTGGTGAAAGTAGTGCCTGTTGGTGCATGTTAGATTTCACTTGTCATTTAAAGGAAGATTGTGATTGCTGTCTGCAATTTTTAGGTGAAAACTAGAAACCTTTTCAAATGCAATTGTTCATTCACTTATAACCACAGGAAGCAGGGCACTCCTGCAGAACCTCGGACTATTCATCAAATGTGACAGCGTATTTACTAAGAAAAGCCTTTAATTTGTAAACATATAGGAGCTCTAAATGTTGCAATGTACTTGCAGGAGTTATTTACAATCCTGCATGATAGCAGTTTAACACATCCCCATCTTTAGAGGGTTATTTGAGGCGCACCATTTGGCTGAATCCAGAGCAGACAAATGGAGCCTGACATTAAAATTTCATTAAAGTATTTTAGATTGAGTGGCTTTTAAACCTGGTTTGAATCGACACCATCACTTATCATCCGACTTCATTTGCTGCTGCGCCACATCTCTTCTCTTCTCTTCTTTTTTTTTTGTCTACTTTTCTTTGGCTTGTTTGTTTATGTTTTCTCAGCCAACCTGTCGTTGTTGTGGTCGCTGATGCTCAGCATCCTACCGCCTTTTGTTGAACGGGAATCGCTCGCGGACACGCGGGTACTGAACTCTGCACCTGCGTCACGCGGCGTTCCACTCCACGGGTCACGCAGAGCCCGCGGGACACTTTCCCTCTCTCCCTCCTCCCTGCCTCTGTGTTTTTCTCTCCACTCTGTCTCCCTGCTTCTCCTCTGTTTCTCATTAGCTTTCTTTTTCTGGCTCTCCTTGCGTTTTCGCCTGTGCGTTTTTACGCGCTCAGTATTCATTAGCGCACCGGCGGTGGATCCACACTGAACGGCCGCGAGGCACGGTACCCCCCCCCCCCCCCCCTTTCCCCCCCTCCAAAAAAAAAAAAAGAAAGAGAAAATACAGCCAATTATCTCCCTGCAACTAGACGGCATCCATCATTGTGTGTGTGTGTGTGTGTGTGTGTGTGTGTGTGTGTGTGTGTGTGTGTGTGTGTGTGTGTGTGTGTGTGTGTGTGTGTGTGTGTGTGTGTGTGTGTGTGTGTGTGTGTGTGTGTGTTACAATACAGTAGGCTATATATGGACACTTCAAATCGTGTAACCTCGCCAATGGTAATAACAATAATTTGGAATGTTTAATGTAAAAGCTCAATGCAACCAGCTACGAGAACCAAACTCTGTCATGACCTACATATAACATAAACTATATTGTGTACAATATTATCCCCTAGTGACATCACTAACTTGTGTGTGGACTTCCAAATATTTTTTACCATTCAAATGTTTTCTTTTATTAACAGCTTTTGGGATTCATAGACGAGACCAATCTGAATTCTTTTCTTGATGATCAGAGGCTTCGAATATGACTCTGGTACTCTTCATATCTACTCTGCAAATGTCAACACTGCTGAACTTGTGGTTTTGCTTTAACACTTATTTTACAATTCTAATTTGCCAATTACTGATACAAATTAACACGTGTGTGTTTTATAAATGAGTAGAAGTTTTAATCCCCACAAATTCCTTATTATTGTGTTTTGGGCTCAGAAATTGAAAGATTAAAAAAAACATCACCTTGACCCCCAGACCTGCACCATGAAACTCCTGATTCTTCGCTTTTACTTTGACAACCACTGAGTTATGCTGTTATGATGTCGGAGTTTTGTTCGTTTTTTGAAATGATAAATTGACAAAATAAACTAAATCCTGCAGCATGAGAGACCAGGAACAAGTACCAGAGGATTTTTTTTTAAATAAATGGCCACGTTACATTTTTCTAGATTAGATTTTTACATGGATTTTCCTCACTGCAGATGGATAACATGGAGGTGTCCCCTCCCATTGTCTCACTTTGAGAAAAAATAGTGATCAATCTGCATCGCTTTTCAGAAGAAATGCGTGACAAATCTCACCTGAAGTTTATATTTTGGATGTTTCCTGTTTTCATAAGGAAAGAAAATTCTTTCTATGTTGATATTAATGACACTAAACTAAAATCTCAAGTATAGTCACAGTGCTTCCTCCATTGGTTTCTTAATCATGTTCTCTGGTAAAATATATTACAGAAACCCATCACATAATATCGCTATGTTTCACCCATTTTGATGTTGTTCAGAACATTTATTTGACGACTTGAAATTAAGAACTATTTGAATTACAATTGACTATTTGATGACATAATGAGTTTCTACCCGAATGCAACCTGAACCCCGACCCTTAGTCCAACTGTGCTGGAGAATTTCCCTGGAGAAACGGCGCGGGCTGCACACCTCGCATAATAAAACACATGGTTTATTATCAATATGATAGAAATGAAATCACTGGACAATTAGAAGCATGTCTACCCATCATCAGCACCATGACAACAGCTCTATAAGAACAGAAAAACACTGGATGATTCCTGTCCCCCCATACTGGCTCACAAAGGTCAAATCACAGATAAATAGGCCTACTCCAAAATAGCTGGCGCACCTATTTACACAACCATCCATTTAAATTAATATAAATAAATATTTACACACATAAATTAACACCCTCCCTCCTCTTACGCGTGTTAAATAACCAGACAAGCCTGTTTCACAGAGAGAATCACCCAAAAATCTTCAAAATGCTTTTTGTTGTGTGAAGACAAACACGAGCGCACGCACACCCATTCAGACACAAGGTTGTTTGTTGGCTGCTCACAGCATCTCAGTCTCACAGGATGCAGGCAGGGGGAGCAAAATGGATGTAACACAGTAACCACCATGTCCTCGGGGGAATGAAAAGAACGTAACGCAGATGAAAAATCCCTCTGTGCTCTCTGACACTGGCCCACGGGTGTCTTCCTCTGCCTTTTTCTCTCCGCCGAGCCTTCCCCCTTCTCCCTCCTCCACCTCGGCCCTGGCTGTGGCGGGTCAGCTTCAGTAGTGTAAAGCTAGAAGTAACGGTGTAACGGCTCTGTTGTTGTGTCTGCCTCCCTCTCTGCTCTCTGTCGTCGCTCAGTGTCTTTTCCTGCTTCATTTCCGCTGCTTCTCCTCTTTGTCGCCGGCCTTGTTGCCAGCGTCCCCATGCCGGTTGTTGGACGGGTTGTTGAGAAACATCTTGTCGAGTCCTTTGAGAGCCTCGGTGAGGTAGTTCTGCAGGGCGGTAAGTGCGGCGCAGATGGCGGGTGAGCCAAAGCCGTGTGTGATGAAGGAAAAGTGGGAGAGGCAGCTCTGGATTCCAGGCTCCAGGATGGGGCCTGGCCTCGAGTTGCCCAGAGGAGTCCTGTCCTGGGCCAGCAGGTCTGTGAACTCCTTACAGAGCTGTCTGCAGGGAAGAAGACACAACAAGGAGTCAGGAGGGGCAGGAGGGGCTGGAGGGGCAGGAAGGGGGTCTCTACTTTATCTTAGAGGTTCCCCACAATCACTCCTGTAGGACTGATGCCATTAGTTGCTGTCAGATTGCTCCTGTGAAGTTTAATGATCATATTTAATCTAATTGTGTATATTTCTTCCTACTCTTTAGAAAAGTACTTGTTTGTAAAACAAGAAGTTACAAAATGTGGCAACCAAACAGGTAAAACCCTCGAACGTAACCAAGAAATAATTTAATAGTGTCATTATTTTGAGGAGATTTGAAAAAATGACATAAACATTTGGAAATATTTGGAATAACTGATGTGTGCTTTGTACTGACGAATAGAATAGCTTTCTCTGTTATTGTAGAATGTACTCACTGTAGTGAATACACAAATAAATGTGTCCCGGGAAGGCCTGAGTATTATAAAGAACGACATTCATTTCTCCTCTGTGAAATTAGGAAGATTTAATGGAACCCACCCACTTCCCACCACAACACTCAACTATTAACGATCTGGAGAGTTGAACGACTGATAAACCTAAATAATGAACTTTCCTTTGCCTTTTGAATGGATGTGTGACAGCGGTGAGTCCTCGTGTCAGCAGAGTGAAGAGTAGGAACGAGAGTCAAATTGTTACTGAGCAGATGAATGGAAGTTTGATACTTCAACCCTTAGCAGAGTACTTTTTCTATATGGTTTGTACGAATCAGCATGAATATATGTCAACATAATCCTGACGTCTGTGGATGAACTGTGTGAAGCGGTGACGTTGAAATAAATTAGCATGAACGTTCCACTCCGCATCACAACTTGAAGCATAAATCAATCAACAGTATTGGTTGAAGACATGGAAAAAAAAACAAAACACACATTACACTTGACCTGATTGCACTTCTTTTCAGTGAATTATTGGACTTATAAAACTCTGTTTTCAGGGGTTTGATCGATTCTAATAATAATACAAAGTGAATTGTCCTGTCGTCAAACGGAGAAAAGCCCTAGAATAGCTTTCACAGCGGACCTGCAACCAAGACTGATGAAATTCTTGCAAGTGGTTCAGCAGCTCCCAAACTCAGCAGGACTACATCCACCGATCCACAGGAGGAAGAGAAACTCCGAGCCACAACTTCAACTGCATCAGTGCAGATTGCTACAGCACTTTTTTGTGTTAAAGCATCATGTTGAATATAAGAAACGTCGTACCTACTTTCTGCTCATTGACAACTTTTAATTAGTATTTTGCTTTAACATGAACGCTCCTGCGACTTTTGTGTGTCCCTGCCTTCTAATCGAATGCATTTTACCAACTATAAGCATAAATGTCAAATCTTAAAAACTGACTTAACGCTTTGCTCTTGTTACGTATTTCAAGCTTTTTCACCTAAATGCCTCACAGCGATTTGTGTTTCCATGAAAGAAGCACAAAAGCTCAAACACAAAGAAACTCGTATCTCAACATAATTGTAACATTGGGAGTGGTACAAATGAGTGTTCTTTCTTGTCTTTAAATTTTCTTTTCCCGCTAATTGTCTACTCTGACACACTGCAATCAAATGTCTGCCATATTGCATACTGATGTCTTTAGCTTTTCTTTTTTTTTTCTTTTTTTCTCTCCATCAACAGATGCTCCAAGCATAATTTTTTTTTAGATAATAAAATCTTGGCTCATATTAACCTCAGTATAATATTTTGTTGCTTAAGTCTGGCCAATTATCTTTGAAAATGAATGAAATACCCGAAGCCAAAAGCACCACAGCCTCAAAATGTAGGCAATATGATACATGTGGGAAAAACAGACAAAATATGCAGGCCTGGAGATGACATTATTCCGGATGAAACGGATTTAAGGCCTCACACATGCACACTAAAAAAAAAAAAGGGGTCAATTGTAATCAGAAACAATAAAATTAGATCTTCATTTATTTTCTACTTTGGATCTTGTGCTGAAATGGTAAAAAAAAAAAGAAGGAGGTTTTCTCGCTGATATCCTTGTTACATTTCTGCAACTCATCCTCTGGTTTTAGGCCTGTGTTTTAAATTCAAGATCTCTCTCTCTCTCTCTCTCTCTCTCTCTCTCTCTCTCTCTCTCTCTCTCTCTCTCTCTCTCTCTCTCTCTCTCTCTCCTCTTCTCACTCACTCACACACACACACTGTAAGCGGCCTTAGGGCAGAGCTTCAGCAAATGAGTGACAGGCTGTGCAGGCCGAGCCCAGCTGGGGTTAGGGGAGTAGAGAGGAGAAGCCGCCACCCGGGGCTACACTCAAGGCTCTCGCTGTTGTTTTCTGACGACTTGAAACACTCCACTGCTAAATAATGAATTTCTAACCGACGCACAGTATTGGAACAGGTTTGAATGTGAGCATCAAACATCTACCAGCGAAAACACCGTACATATTGGGTGTATATCCCACACAAACACACCCAGATGGGCAGATGGTACATGGAGTGAGGGCCAGCAGACAGCACTACTTATACAAGCCAAATTTACAAGCTTCCTGAAGGGATCTTTGTTCGAGGTGATTTACTATCTATTCGATTAGAGAGATTATATTCATGAAGACAAATTAGATTTGTGTTATGAATAGTGAAAAAAACAATAGTCGAAAATGCAAGGTTCAGTCCATCTTTATACATCCTCTGCTGTCTAATTTTGTTAAATAAATATAGCTAGGTCAATTTCTAGAGATTATTAGAAGATCCTGCATTCAAATTCAAAATACCTAAATAATAATAATAAAAAAAGAAGTGAATTATTGTCACTTGAACAATAAATGTGTGGATCCTAAGGCGAGGAGCAGAGGTCGTACTTAAACTGGAAACCATAGAGTCTGTATTTTGCATTATCTGTGTGAAAGAAAGTTAAATTCAGTCATTAAAGGAAATGCTTGAAAGGAAGTGAACTGGGAGTAAAATAAACAGGAATCATAGCTTAAACTGTCACATTGCATTCAGAATATTTCTTATTGCCTTTGTTTTGCTATATATTTCATCTCAGTTGTGAATCATTGAAAATGCTCTGAAAATTTTCAGAGGCAAATTTCAGCCAACCATATAATTAAGAATTTGATCTTTATTTCATTTCATTTTAAATCTCACTTTCGTTTCCAGCCAGTGTCAGAGTGAACTGTGTGTGAGCAGTGTGTGTGTGGGGGGGGGTTTACACTCTCTGGGGATCCTAATGAGCGGCCATAAAGGGCCCAAGGAACATGGGAGGATATTGAATTCCACAATATTTCAATTATTCTAAAATGTGCCTACTTTTAAAAGATTAATTCCCTCTATCAATGTTAACTTTGGCAGTAAAACCGACGTCAGCAATGGGTTTTCTAATGGCAGAGAAACGATAAGAGACCAGCAAATGAATGTTTCTGCAGCCCAGTTTTTTGAGTGACAATTTGATTGAATTCCTCATAATTATTTTGTTATTAATTTTGAATCCTGTTTTGTCGTCTTTAATTCCCATATTGCTTTGCTCTAAGTAGAACAGTGACGCTATTGAAGTCTCTCTCTTACATTGGAGCGCTGTCTGTATGCGTGGACATGTGAATACAGCGATAAGTGAATGAGAGGGGCCATCAGACTCACTTTGTGGCCAGCAGCATGTTTTTCCGCGTGTGCAGCTCGTTGGGGTCCGCGTGCTGTCGGTTGAGGTACTCGCTCACAGCTTTGGTGGGAAACTCCGTCTCACAGATGTAACCGAAGTCCCGGGCCAGGTGGACAGCTTCACCTGGGGCGCAGAGAGAGAGGTGCAGTGTTCGATGTCAACAAACAATACTAATACAGCGACGAGTGTTTTTCAAAGGCTTCACAACATCCTGTCACTTATTTTCACCTGCAACCCCCTTTACACCTGCTTATGCACCCACCTGCTTTTTCTTTTTTTAATTTATAGAAACATTAACCAATTTGTACGAAAAACTAACGCCTGATTATTTCACGCACCTTTGTTGAAGTTAACCGTTTTTCATATGAAAAAAAAAAAATTAAGAGAGCAACATATTCAGTTTATTATGAAAATCTACTTTTTTTGTTGCTATCTAGTTCACCTCGGTGGATCATGTGATTATCAAGTTTGATTAAGAAGAAGTTTGACTTTATGTGCTTTTTTTTTTTTACAAAACGCCAGGAGCTGAAGGGCCTGGCTTTAGGAGTGCTGATCAGTTGGCGTTGGGACTCGAACCGGCGACCTTTAGATGTACAAGCTCGCAAAAATAAATAGTTTTATTATAATCTGCAGTAGAGTGTCGTGCGTTTCTGGATAGGCCTATGTGTCTTTCGATCAACAAATGGGTCTATTTGCATGATAAAACATTGCGCAAAGAAGCACGGTGAGAGCCCATACTAAATCAACTGACTGTAGTCGAAAACCCGTTATTCTAATTTAACTCGTGAAGTAAACGACGATTCTTAACCTGTACGTTCGTGACTTCAGAGTTTGGTGCTGCGTAATTGATGGTGATGTGGCGAAAAGTTCAGCTTCCATGTCATAAGGCACCTATTAAAACAAAAACATTTTCTTTCGTTTTTGATGAATTTTACGCACCAAGATTGTCCTCCACCCTCTCCTGATTTATTTATTTTTTTATTTTTGTGTATAAGGGAACTGTGTAATTATCGAAAGACTCGATATAAGTAGTTTACCCATAAATAATCAATGAGTCACCTTCTACAAGAGATGTTAGTAATGTGACGTTGGCAGCTTTGCGTCTTCCAGCGGGTAGATTCAGACCGATCTTCTCCAACTTTTCTCTCAAACATTTCCCACCGTTTTTAGACTTCGCTCTGAAGGAAGGAACACATTTATATAGAATTAATTGTGATCTAAACACACAGTCTGTTTCTAAGATATGACATCAAGATGAATCCCAACGTGAGAAAAGATTTAAGTAAAATTGTCAGCCTCCAGAGATTTATCTAGTGTTAAGTACAATCGGGCTTCTGGCACAGAAATATTTCATTGTGTAATTAATAGTTGCTCTGGCAGCACATTTGCTAAGGCAAGGTCTCTCAGACACTAACAAGCCTTTTCTGTGTGAACGCCACAGTGTGCGTCAACATGCTCTGAGGCTGCAAGTCGTACCTTCTCAACACGCCCCCCAACAAGGAGGCGTTGAGGCACTCGGGCGGGGACAGTCTCCTCTGCACTTCCCCTACGGTCACTTTGTACTTGGAGGTGGAGCTAAGCAGCGACAAGCGGCCCGGTACCGAGCAGAACACCTCGTTGATGTTGACGGTCACCCCGCCGATCAGCCCGTCCTTCCCCAGCATCAGTGAGCCCATGTTCTTGGGCGGCATTGGAACTGAAAGAGGAAGGTTAGAGGCGCGTCTTTACGCATCAGCCTGACACAGTGTCCTGATCGCCCTGATTTCCTCACATTGTGTGTGTGTGTGTGTGTGTGTGTGTGTGTGTGTGTGTGTGTGTGTGTGTGTGTGTGTGTGTGTGTGTGTGTGTGTGTGTGTGTGTGTGTGTGTGTGTGTGTGTGTGTGTGTGTGTGTGTGTGAAAGAGAGAGACAGACCACGAGCGCTCTGGGGGCGGCCCCGGCCTAATGAAGCGCCCACGTGCCGGGCATTTGCTGTTATTTAATGTCGCGCGACATTCTCATTACAGTGTTATCGATTGTTGATTGGCTCTCGCACTCAAATCGCATTAACCACCTCCCCGTCTTTTCTCCACGGCCGGTTTAACTCCCACCGGCAGCAGTGGATCTGCTCCTTCATCCCGTGCGTTAATGCTCTCGTTAATGGCGTAAGAAGTAGCGGTGCAGCCAGCCTGGTGAACGCACGCGCACCGGGGCCAGTGTGAGGGGTTTTTGATGGCTCCACGGGGGATAATACCGCAGATTAGCTCTAAACGAGCTCACGAGATCTCCGTGAGCGGTGCCATTTATTACATCAGCGGTTTAAATGCCCCGCGGGGAGCTCAGTCACTCAACATCCCGTAACTAAATCACTGCACATCATCAGAGCGGCAGCATGGCAGCCTGTCAGCGACACACTGCCTGCTAGTCAATATACTAGGGTCGTTAACTCCTCACCCTTTACCCCCCAAAAACCCAGGATGAGATGGACCAAACAATACTCAATAGACTGATCTCCAGCGCATTGGACTGTTTAGATCCCTGCAAAGCTGCTGCTGACATTGTGGGGTCCTCGGGTTGCCCATATGCAGTTCATAAATCATCATAATTCATTGTGTACATATATTAAAAATGAAGGCAATCAATTTTGTTAATACAAAAGAAATTGACAATCGATTAAGAAAATTCAAGTAAAATGAAAATAGCACGAATTTCAATTTTTATTGTATATGTATGGAATATCTGGTGACCTAACACTTTGTAGAGCTGCGTGAGTGGATGAAAGACAGGGTGTGTACCTTTTTTAATTACTGATTGATCCAATAAGTTGGTTCCATTGGTGTCTTCAATGGTCTGTTGGAATCAAGATAAATACAAATATCAGTACAGTTTGTTTAATATTGAAGTGATCATATTCTAGTACCCTAATGCACCTATGACACTTATTTTTGGATCAGCAATAACATTTTGCCTACACATCAGCAAAAAGACAAAAACAATTTCGCACAACTCATTCAAGTAAAAAAATAAAACAAAAATTGAATCTAGACAAGCAGTAAAAATGTTTTAAATTCTCCCTGACACGAGCTGTTCTTATTCATTATTGTCATTTCCTATCATGTTAAAGAAATCGTTACAATAGACCTGGTACTGTCATGACTGCTTCACAACGTATGGCAAAAATATACAAAACACTTCTTTTTTTTCTGGTGTTAATGAACAAATGCATAAAGCCAGAAATGAAAATCTATAGTGGGGGTTAAATAGCAAATAATTTGTGATGGTTGTGCCCCGAGGGGAAACCAGCAGAAGATGAAATCTTGCACAGCTGACTAAAAAAAAGCAATCTCACCAACGTTAGGAGCCTTTTTAAAGCAGCAAAATAATGCTAACAAAATGTAATAATAATTATAATAATAATAATAATAATAATAAATGAAGTGGCGTGTAAAGCACAAATTAATAGTTTTATTTAGAAATAGAAATATAGCCAATATACGGACGCCTTTAAATATGAATGAATTTGAGGATGACAGTGTGGTTAGTGGATTTAAAATCATAGACGAAGATTTGAGCTCCGTGCAGCAGCAGTGTGTGAAGCCATCCTTATGTCACGTATCAGCATCATTTCCTCAGAGAAGATGATGTCTGGACTCTGTGAAAACAGTTTGTTTAGCTGAGGGCCATTTGTGTTGAGGCTACAGCTGCTGAGAGAGTCCAGCCCTGAGGGAGCTGCTCTGAGTTCACTGACCTTAACTCTCAAGGCACGAGAAACATGCGGAGACAATGAACAACTGTCAACTGTTACCAATTTGTCTGTACAGTTAATAGTCCATGTTTGTTCTACCTACTTTATTTGTTGGAAATAATGTGTTAATTTTAGACAAAAACCCATAATGAAATAGTCTTGCTTAAAAAGTGCGTGTTAAATTGTTAATAAAAAAATAGTTTAATCAATTAAATAAAACATTTTTAAATAGTCCTTTTTTTGAAAATGTGAGTAAATATATTTATTATTTTGTCCCATCTGCAATCTTAGAATTCCTAGAAATAAATAAATATAAGAACGCTGAAACATTTGTCGTAGTATGAACCTATAAATAAAAAAGTGCGTTGTATTAAACCACTTTAAATGTCAGCCGTCCTCTTCAGCTCACCTGAACGTCCTCCATACCGTGCAGCCCGTGCAGCAGTCCGTCCCCCATCCCCGTCTCCAGTCCCGGGTGAGCGGAGTGCAGCAGCACGTCAGGCCGCCGAACGCCTCCGTAGTCCCGCCGCGGGTCCAGCCCGGACAGCTGAGGCAGCGAGGCCCGCGGCTGCGCCAGGAGACCCGAGCTCTCCATCCGGTCCCCGGCCACGTCCTGACGCTGGCGCGCGCCCCATGCTCCCTGCTGGCTCTGGTGCAGGGAGTTCAGGGAATACGGATCGCTGACGTGGGAGTACGGGTCCTGACTCTGGTAGTGCGCGAGCGGCTGGTACGGAGGTGGAAAGTATGGAGGCTGGAAGTCCGAAGAAGGCGCGTGAGACAGCGGCGGCGCGCTGGAGTAGGGTCCTGCGTGCGACACGGAGCCCAGCTGGGACAGGCGCGAGCTGTGGCTCGAGACGCCGTCATGTCGGTCCTTGAACGGGATGCAGAGAAAAACAGAAAAATTATAGCTCTGGAATAATTTTTCAAAAGAAATGAAAGTATACACGAAGGCCTGGCCCATGATTAGTATTTCGCCTCTGGTGTTGTCGCCAAACTCCTGAATAAAAACACATAAGAGCCTAAAGGGAAAATGTTCCAACTTAATTTAAACTGTGTCACAACTAAAGGCTCCTTGCAGTAACCCCATCTACAGATTCAGCGTTTGCGCGCAGGAATTCGGAGAATATAGAGAGAAGAAAACTCACCGCAGTGGAGTAGGAGTGAACTAACATCTGTAAAGCCTCTCTTGGTATCACGGTGAAATAGCAGGATTGTAGCTACAGACCGTGCTGGGCCCAGATAGACAAACTCATTCCAGGCAAAAGCGTTTTTTGTTTTTTTGTATCTGCAGGCACGACCCGGTCTATAACTCCACACAACACCTTCCTCCGCCCGGAGCTGCCGCCGCTCTGAGTGTGAGCACCGAGCTCCCGCCTCTACCCCCGGTATACGGTGTAATTGTTATTCATGACTGAGACTTACAGGAATATTAATGTGCGGGAGGCAGGGGACTGGCGACACACGGAGCGTGAAGCCTTTCGCGCAACCGTGAGTGACGTTAAAATTCCGTGGAGAGCTGAGACGACGAGAACAGCAGGAGATAGAAAGGAGGACCCTCTCTCGCTGGAGAAAAAGGAACAGGGTATCCAGCCCCGCGAGGAACCCCCCCTCCCATCACAAAAAGAGCACTTTGGGGGTCTTTTATGGCAAAATCTGACGCAGTGAAGCGCACTTTGTTGCCTGGAGAGACCGTTTTGCGCACGCAATTCCTGCACAAACAGACTTCAACGTTGACAAAACACAAAGCAAACAATATGAATCAGATTGGTAGTATAACAGGTACTTTTCTTTTTACAGCGACCATGACGCCAGTGATGTCAGTGTCGACCATTGAGCCAGTGTACGGAAAGACAGATGTTTTCTCAAAGCAAAATCCAATTTACGCTGCATGTGGACAGAGCATCCACACTTGGTTTTTTATTCTTGTTTTTTTTTTCTTCCAATTTGACATTTTTCTACTAGATTTTAGCCTATTGAACGCCCACAAATACGCGGTTGTAGTGCAGCTGCCTTTCGTTAACATTCTGAGGGCAAAAGAAAGAGAAAAAAAAATCACAAAACACCCGAGACACAACAGGGCGCGTGAGGGTCTCGTGTGCAGGGTGTCACAAGTCAAAAGCAGCGATTAAAGTTGATATCGTAGACGCTGCGGCCCCTCTCTGCCCTCTTGGATGACTTGTTTAACAACATCATAGCCTCCCCTCCCTCGCGCCGTGGGAGAAAAGCCATGTGCGGCACGAGACAACGGCTTCCCAGCGGGCCCGGGTCTAAGGGCCTCCCGAGCTGCCCTTTTTCTCCGCGTGCTTTGTGCTCGAGCCCATTCAGCGCGAGCCGGAGCAGCTTTTCGCCTCCGCGCGCGCTGCCTCGAATCTCCCTTTTATTTAATCCCATCTTCCGACTCCTCCTTGTTGTTCTCACCATTAAAAAAAAAAAATATTGTTCTGGGATCAAAGCCAAGTCATTTACATCCTTCATACACACCATCACCCTGCTCTGACCCCGACTTCTCTTTCTTTTTTTCTTTGCTGCAATTTTGAAATATCGACTCAGCCATTCCGATGTGATATTTTGATTAAATCAGGGTTCCCCCCCCCCCCCCTCCCCGCACCGCTACCTCGTTTTAAGTATGTTTCAGAACGCCACAACGTTAATAGAAATAAAAAGGCAAGTTCGTTCATTTATCTACCCCCCCCCCCCCCCCCCCCCCAAAAATTTGCTATTTCTTTTTCTTCATCGGTCTTTTCTTTAGGAAATATTCCAACAGAAGCAAAAAAGTGTCTTGACTTGCTCTCCAACCGCAGATATAACACGACCTGCCAACTTTAAATCATTTGAGCACAAATTTACTGATATCTTTTACAACGAACCTATCAAGTCCTGAAAGGTTCCGCAAATCACCATATATATATAGATAGATAGATATATTGCATTTTTTAAAACCAATATTGCCAGGCCTAAAGTCTCGTCGAAAACTCCAAAAATAAAATTATTTTCATTTATCCCCCAAATGCCTGCCAAATAAGTCCACCGAGTCTATTTCCCCGAGTGACAAACAGCTGAATGGGAACGTTACCTCATAAATATCTTCATACTTGACATTCTCAACTAGTTTCCACAGCATGGTCGCTTCTCCCGATGTCAGTAAACCGAATGCAGCCAAGTGAGGAAGGTATGTCTCAACTCTCTCTCTCTCTCTCTCTCTCTCTCCCTCTCTCTCTCTCTCTCCCTCCCTCCTTCCTTTCTTCTCACTCTCTCTCCTCCCTCCGCCCTCTGTGATTTCAGGCAGGCTTTGTGAATGGGGAACCCCTGCAAGGACTCCACTACTGAGAAGAAGAGATAGGGCGGGCTGACAGCAGAGGGCTGCTTCATGGTAAGCAACAAATAAATACACAGAATAAATGTTTTATTCATCAATTATCGCTGTAATTACATGTGCAACAACTAATACTACAGTCAAACGAAAGGCTTTCATGTGTTGTTCCTGCACATGAGTAACTTTGATGAACGGTGACTTACAGGAAGCAGTCATTCTTAGATCAACTTTAATCTGTGGCAGAGTTGACATATATTGAGATGTTCTCATGTTTATCCAAGTCGCTGGACCAGTTTTACAACCAGGTTCCCTTCATTCACAATAGACATTGATTGAATGACATCATTATTTTTTTTCATTGTTTTACATTAAATGAAAGTACATACTTCACCTTTAATTTACTTAACATAGATTATCCAACTATCAAATGGAGAGTCTGATGATGAGGGATAAGTGCAGCGTCTCCATGTTATATTCCCTTGTGTGCCAAATAGGTCACTGCAAAACCTCTCGTGTGTTCAAACAGGTGAGATGAAGAATATGACGACCTGTAGCATGACTCATGTTGTTTCCACATGTATAAAAACATCCAGTGACCTTGTGCCCTGAACATCTCGTTCATTTACCTATTGAATAATAAATTTTCCTTTATAAACTTCCTGGATAATCTAAACAAAATCGTCGGCTAGATGCCACAATCAAACTCCACTCAAAGGACTAAAGCTACAGCATAATAAATCTGAACATAGTTTTGTTGCTGCGAGCTAAATAGAATATAAGACACTTCATTTCTTTATTTTTTTTTTTCAGGGTTTTTTGTGCTTCACTTTGCCCAAAACATGTCTGCCTTTACAAATCCAATCTACCAAAAGAACACAATAAAGGTAAAAAACGATGACAATAGAAATGTAACTTGGCTCTCATACTTAAATTTACGCTCCGGTGCCTCACCACAGGAAGTGCAAGGTTTGAATCCAGGCAAAGGCCTTTTTGTGTGGAGGTTGCATATTCTTCCAGAACCAGCAAAGGATTTCTCAAGTTACTTTAGCTTCTTCCCACAATCCAACTACCTACCTGCAAATGTTCATTTCTTACTGGAAAAGGTTTCTGACTATCCCACCTTTTGCCCAATTAGCTGGGCTGGGCCTTACAACACTAATCATTATCATGCATTGGCAGTTCAGCACAAATGTCTCACTACTTCTCTTGAAACTGAGAATTCAATGTTAATATATGTCACAGAACACATATTATACTATAGCTGTGATCATCATGAATCCATCTTTATTGTTATTATTTTAGTCTTATCAACACTTCAATATACAGTTAAAACACATTTTAAACCGGGTAAAGTGTAATATCTAATCATCCCAATAAATCAGCGACTTTTATATGTATATACGTTTTTTAGGATAAAAAATGATATTTGAAAATATATTTAGGATATGACATAGTAGGGAATTTCACATCAAATGTTGGTGTTGTCTTTACCATGGAAACTATAAAACAAAACAAAACAAATTATTTGATCATTATTATTATTATTATTATTATTATTATTATTATTATTATTATTATTATTATTATTATTATTATTTTAAGGCAGGATGATAAATATTGTCATTGAATTACAATTCTAACTTCACATAACACCACAGAGTTACTGGCCGTGTTGACGGACAATGAGGAGCTTAAACCCTCTCATATTTTCCAGGTTACGACTTTAAATCAGTTTAGGATTTCATCATCTTATTGATGCATATTTGCCATCATTTTTAAGAATTATCTAGATTTATATACAACAACAATATCATCAATCTTAAATTTTACCTGGGATCTTATTTGTTTTGGTGGATGGACCATGTGTCTTGTGTGAAAATTAGATGCAATTAGTGACTCTCAATGTGCCCCTGAAGTTTAAACCTGGGAGAAGTCATCCAAGTGTGTGTAAATCGCTCCCCCTAGTGTCGTTAGACCAGACATGCAGTCCCCCAACAAATTATGTTTTCAACCTGAAGCATTGTCTGTGTTAATGTCCTTTACTTTTTTTGGATTTTCACCCGCCTTTTATCAATCTTAATTCTATGTATCCTCAAAGTTCCATCGTTTTGTATATACCAGTATAAGCTACAAACAAACAAACAAAATCTTTGATTGACTTTGCAACCTTCCAAAGCACCTCTCTATGTCTCCACACAGCTTCATGTGTGTATTCTTTCTCTGGTGACCGTTACGGTTAAGCTCCTTTAGAAAAATGACACTGAGGATGCCAGGCATGAATGTTTAAGGAGTACGGCTGTTCTCACGTTTCCTGCACTGACCTGCTGCCAAAGAGCCACCCATCCCTCTGTTTCTGTCACTCTCTCTTTCTCGCTCTCTTTCCCTCTCTCTCTCTTTATCTCTCTCCCCCCCCTCTCTCTCTGTCTCACACACACACACACATAGCGGGACATATGACTGTCAGCGATGACAGATGTCCTAACAGTCTGGAAGTCTCGAGGCAGGGTTGTGGTTGTTGTCCTGCAGGGCTTTTGACACACGATGTATCAGCATACATTACACACACACACACACACACACACACACACACACACACACACACACACACACACACACACACACACACACACACACACACACACACACACACACACACACACACACACACACACACACACACCTTGCAGCCATCCACACAGGCGCCACATTTGTTTTGTCTTCTTGTGTGTGAGTTCACCTGCTCTTTTGGTTGCACTGCAATTTGGCAGGTCTGTATTTAGTTAATGTACGATTAAGGTAAACATTTTTTAGAAGCATCAGAAGTGGAATGAATATAAATGTTTAAGCTGAAAAACTGGAATGATAGTCTAATGATTAAGTGGATTACTTGTCACAAATGGGAAGAGGCCATGGTAAAAAATGAATCAGACAATTTGATCACCTGCATACACCTTGTTTAGTCCTTTATACACAACTCACATTTTTATAATTGCCTTGTTTTATTTAAAAAAAATCTTTTCAAATGTTTCTGAAAATATCAAATATTCTAAGTTAAAAATGTTAAACTATATTCTGGATTGATAAATTAATTTGGTTGCACATTTGACGCACCTTTGTGCAAAAGCATGCATGAGAGATTAATAAGTAATTGCTCGCCTGTATACATTTTTTTTTTTTTAAATGTGAGACCGTTTTTGTTGTTGAAATCAGAATCAATCTGATCCACAGTCAACCCATCATGGGCGGAAATCCTGGCTGCAGTCCCACTAATGAGCACTAGGTCGCACCAGAGCACCACAGGAAGGAGACCAGGGTTCAGCTTTGAGTTGATAAGATCATCAGAAGGCTTCTTAATGTTGACTTGGGTGATAACTCTGCTCTGATAGTTCGGAAAAATAAGACCAAGCTTTTTTAATAAAATGGACATGTGATACGATTTAGACTTCACAAATATACTTTAAGTTTAAATTATTAGACTATCAAAAAGTGAAGTCATTCAAATGTATGTCTAATCTTACCAGACAATAAAGATGGATGTATTTTAAAATCACCTGAACTTGATGACCTAATGACTTACGAGGGCATTGGCTTAAATCAAATAAATCAACACAATACCATTGATAAATACCATGCCAGATACCGATGAATTGCTGCTTGATTAAAAATATCGTCTAACATCACCATTGCATTGCTCTAGTTGATGTTAGTGTTAATACTGACAAGGCCAATCAAACTCTATTACATCTTCATGTAATTCCCTAACATCCTAACAAATGGGAGCAGCAGCACACAGTTAATCATGGTGCAATGGAGAACAGGCTGTTCTGTCTTCTTGGATTGGAAGTCTTGTAGGTTTCAATGTAATGCAGCCGCCTCCCGAGGTTTGTGTGTTCTTGTGTTTGTGTCTCTGTATGGCATAAACTGAACCCGCTACTATCTTGTGCAGCGCAGCATCCCAGGTCCTACTCCAGTTCACATGTACTTAAGACTTCGATGTGGTTTAAGGGCGGAGGTAAGGAAATGCAGAAGGCCAATAGGAAATCCCCACAAGTATGTGTGAGTGTGCTGGAGTGAGTGATAGCTGACAGGGTTTGATGGGGACAGTCAAGATGGCAGCAGATGAGAAACGGCAGTATTCCTGGGACTGATCGGGATCAGGACAGAGGAGGAGTAGGTGTTAGGAGAGAAGCAGGGGAAGTGGAGGAGGAGGAAGAGGAGGAGGAGGGTTATAGCTTCAGAGGAGAAAGATGGGAGAGATAGGGCTTAGAAGTTAGCAGATTTTGGTATTCGTGACTGTGGGGCTCAGTCAGCAGGAGTTACGGTCCCACTGAGACCTCAGACTCTTTAATTCACTTCTGCTTAAATGGCCGTATTTGTTGTGTGCATTTCTGAACTGAAAGCTGTATACTCTAAATGTGGGCTGTGCATGAGAACCCCCACTGCATGTAAATGATATGGAGAGCATTGAACTTATTCCTAACCAGAGTTGGATTTAATCACCAAATAAACAATATTGCACAGTTAATGCGAAGGAGGAAAACAGAGAGACGGAAAATATGCTCTGATGGTTAATGTGGTAATAACTGAGCGTTGCATTGTAGTGCGATCAATAGTCAGTGTGAATAATGCATCGTCTGCCCCATCACATTATGCATTGCTGTTGTCAAACTTGTGATTCATTCTTGCCCGTTTGTCAGTTTACAGAAACTCCGGCAGAGGCGATGTATTGATTTCATTTTCCAGCTAATTTTGATCAAGCTGTTTATTATTCTGATGTGGGGTCAGTGGGGAAGTCTTCTGCGAGCATTACATGTTTATCATGCAAGTAATAAACAAAAGCATGCTTAAGTTACGTTCTCTGAGCACACGCTTATATACGCTTGAGTGTGTGTGCGCATGTGTATGTGTGCGTGTGTGGAGAGAATGTATGTTTGTGCTCATTTGTTGGTACTCGTACCCTCCAGTGAGATGCAGCAACCATCAAAGAGCCAATTTAGAGAGCTGCTTTGCTTCATACGCATCACTCTGCTCCATCGCCGCGCACAGTGGTGAAGATGCATGAGTTTGATTATACATCAGGCCGATTCTTCCACATCAACCAGCCTTATGATTGATGTTCCTCCCAGCAGCTGAAAACTTGAAATGTAAAACATCGAACTGCAAAAGCAAAACGTTAGAAGATATGTTTCTTCTATGTGACACTGTAGCTTATCAGAAAATACCAGAAAAGTCTGTTAGATTTAACATTCTGTGTCGTTTCAAACCACATGAACATGATTGGCCTTTAAAATAACCGGGCGTGATCAGTGTTCTGGTGGTTTATAAATGGACGGCATGTATTTTCTCCAATCTGCTATGAGAATAGTCACACCGAGCTCACACATTGTGACATGAGAGCATCAAAACATTGGATCTTCTTCACTATTGAGCTCAGAACCATTAGGACCAGCATTACTAAGAAAAGATCTGTTTGAATCATTGAACTACATGAAATAAATAACATGAACATGTCCTAAAACAGGCAGCACACATAGCAATGGAAACTGTTGAAAGGTGCCCCTCTGGATCGTGTGAATAGCAAAGAAACACCAAATAGATTTTTTTACAAACAAAATGGTAAAAGTTAGAAAACCTTTCTTGTTTTTAATTTGATTATGTTTTCCTTAATTATTCTCGCTTCTGACAATTTGTCATGTTGCATAGATGGAAAGAAATAGTGAATTTTTGTTTAAAAAACAAATCACCTCAATTTGTGTTTCGACTGCTACAAATCAGATAAGAAATAGTCTGAGAGGCCAAAAATAGGATGTTTTCCTTTGTTCTTATGGCCCCTTGTTGACCTTGAGAGGAAGTGGGTTGGAAGTTGAGGCTGGAAAGGAAACTGATGTAAAAACTGTGGCTTGCTTCTTTGTGGAAACGGCAATGATTCGCCTTATAACAGACCCTTTATTTTCTTCTTACATAATATGATTACTTAAAAAACGTGAGGGATTATTACTTATTATTGTCTCTCGGCCAATCAAAGGATTGAATTTCATCTCCAAAAAGGAACATTGCGACCATATATTACATTTTTCTCCCCGTTGTCTTGTGGGTGGGCTCATATTTTCAGTGGAGGCAGAGAGATACTAGACAGGATTATCCGCAAAAAGCCCAAAGCGGCCACTAAAGCCCTCACAAAAAAAGTGGCTGGAGACAACATTGTGTTTACAACATTGCTGTACAACCTAAAAAAAAAAAAAAAAAAGCAGACCTGGGGGAAAACACTGACTGCACGAGTGTGTATTCTGAGGATAACGCCATCTGTCAAACACCAGACCAAACAATAACAGCAAGACTGGGAATATACTGGTACTGTGCACCTGTGTCACTTCCTTCCTTTACATCTCACTTTACATCCATTACTTTCCACCTGAAGCTTCGCTGGCGCTGATGCGGGGTGACAAACCCGCGCAGGCATCACTGTAAATGCATCCTGTCTGATTATGTGTTCCTGTGTTGTGCAGCGAACGTGACCTCCTTTCAGATGACGGGAATATTAAAGAGTAAACACAACCTGCAGAGCCGGGATGGAGACGCCAGCAGGCAGCTGTTCCTCTCTCTGCGTTTTATCATTAGATTTTTAGCTTTTTTGAAATATAAATAAACAAAACAAAGAAGAAGAAGAAGAAGGAAAAAAAAAAGAAAGAAAATCTGACAGAAGTCGCTCAAACCGAAAGAAAACACATGTGCTTGTGAGCACAAAGGAGGCGTTTGAACTTTTCTGTAGGTAGGGCCTTCTCTCCCAACGTTCGAGAGGAACTCTGGCTTTTCATAATTTTAACCCTGTGAACTCGTATAGATAATTCACTGTCACTGGCTTTGATCTGTGCTGTTTCTCTTTAGTCTCTACTTGCTCTGCTGCCTCCATATGTGTATATTTCTATGTGATGTGGGTAAGTGTGTGTGTGTGTGTGTGTGTGTGTGTGTGTGTGTGTGTGTGTGTGTGTGTGTGTGTGTGTGTGTGTGTGTGTGTGTGTGTGTGTGTGTGTGTGTGTGTGTGTGTGTGTGTGTGTGTGTGTGTGTGTGTGTGTGTGTGTGTGTGTGTAGTCAACCCAGAGTAAATTGTAGAACACGTAGCAACTGTCTTTATTGAACACCAGCATTTTAGAAGGTAGGGATTTAACATATATATAGTTGAAAGCCTACAAGAAAAGTAATTTAAATATTTATATATATCTTTACAAATGTTCATGAGCGAGTCGGAGAGCTCGTGTTGGCTAAACTTGCGATCTGGGGAGTGTACAAAGATAGACATGCACAGGGGGAAGAGTAACAACGGCAACCGCAGAGTCACCTTTTACAAAATGGCTGAGTTGGACCCTTCTCTCTCTCTCTCTCTCTCTCTCTCTCTCTCTCTCTCTCTCTCTCTCTCTCTCTCTCTCTCTCTCTCTCTCTCTCTCTCTCTCTCTCTCTCTCTCTCTCTCTCTCTCTCTCTCTCTCTCTCTCTCTCTCTCTCACTTGCTTTCATTCTCTTGATGTGTTACACACACACACACACACACACACACACACACACACACACACACCAGCGTGCAGCCTCCTCCAGGCAGTGGCTTGCATCAGGCCGTGATCATTCAGAAACAGTCATTTATTTATCTGTAAACAAAATGAAAGCAGGTACCGGGCGTGTTTGTGTGTCTGACTGTGGTGGTGTTTCATTCTGATCCATTCTAAACACCTACAAAGTTCAATACTTTCAGACTAACTGCTAATAATTCAACACAATACCGGTTAACTCAACCTTGAAAGGAAAAAAAAAAGTTTCGATTGTTGTTTTTTTGCGGAAAATTGTAAATTCCCAAACCCCCAAATGTTGGTATGGTATTGTGCTGACAGCTCTGTCCTGAAAACTGTTTGCTTCATATTTTTTGGTCTTTTGTGTTAGATTGCAATACGTAATAAATTGAATTAACCTTCAGAAACGAAGAGATATATTAACCAGATTTAGCAGAATATCCTAAATTGAATGACATGATGAAGGTCATTTCTTTCTGAACTCCTTGTGCGTGTCGTGTCTGTGCAGCAGTTGGTACCTCTTCGTTTTAAAAGAGTAGATTAAATAAAACTTCCGGGAAAAAAACAGTTTAGATTGTTTTACTCTTGCAGAACATCCAGAGCTAAATGGGCAGATTGAGTGAGCGTGTGTTGTTTTGTTGGCAGTCCTGGGAAACAGTGTTTTGCTTCCTGTTTTCAGACTTTCTGATCACATTTCAGCTTAAAATACATTAATACAACCTAATGGAAAAATAACAGATGGTTTTGGTTGTGCTATTTTCGCTGATTATCCAAATATAAATTACAAGGCGATAACAATTTTCTTGAACCTTTAATTTGTGTGGATCATGTTTTGCCTCGGACATGTAGATCTGAATAAATAAACTGAATAAATAAACTGAATAAATACACAAACAAAAGTCATGGATGAGACACAACAGTCTCTATGATGGGGGCTTCTCTTCGTCATCACACACACAGACACACACACACACACACACACACACACACACACACACACACACACACACACACACACACACACAGACTCCTAAATGCAGCGCTCCAAGGCACGGGGACCAGGTGGGTGGGGGCTACTCAGTCTTTTCCGTTTTCCCGTCTTTGCTCTGGGGCTCGATATTTTTCCGGAGCTGTGTCTTTTCCGAGCTGTTGTTGATCTGTTGGTCGTTGGGTCCGCTTGTTTTCCCGCTCGAGTTTTTGTCCAGGTAGTTGAGCATCTCGCTCAGGACTGTCTGGAAGGTGCTGAGAGCCGCGCAGACCGCCGGCGTACCAAACCCGTGAGTGATCAGGCTGTGAGGAGGGAGAAAACGACAATCAGCCAAAACGCCAAATGAAATGGAGCCCAGGGAAGCAGCCGAGGGACACGGGGGCCGCCGAAGTGATGCAGATCCTCTCACACCTGTAGAGAAAATCTTCCCCCTGCATTATGCAGCTCCTCATCCTCCTGAAAGAGTTACTTCAGCCTGTCAGGAAAACCTTTTTATACGTCTTCTGACGGTCTAAATACTACTTTTAGCTCCACCAGTAGTTGACAGTGAAACACTGAAGGCTACATTTATAATACATGACTCAAGGTGTGTATATTGTCATGTCTGTTAAAGCATATAACATGAGCTGCTTCACTGATAAAGTTACCTTCAAACAATCGCACAGGAGATAACAAGTCATGCATAAATGACACCCGTTTTATGTCACTGTGAGGATTTACAGTGTGAAATCAAGATTTTCAAGTTTTATGAGTTTTTTTGATACGTTATCATTTAGAAAAGTGCCTTGCAATTTTAAAAGCAGATATCAGAATGCGAAATGCATAAAATATAAAAATAAAAAAAACACTATGATAATGAGATGGCGGGAGCTCTCTAAAGTCTTGCTTAAACATCGGTTTTAGAGTCTGATACTAATTTCCTGCTCTCCTCCGCTAAGCTGCCAGCTTTAAGCTAACTTTCTATAGTCAGTGAGTGGCGATGCCACAGATGTGACATTTGGTGCTAATGAGGCTCTGCTCCCATGTCGCCTGTCACTCGTGCCAAAAATCAAACTGCACAGCTGCATAGTTCCAAAATGCGAAGAGGTCAGATGCAAAACAAGAAAAATCTGTCTTTACTCAGTAGTTTTAAGGGTAAACTCCACATTATTCCAAACTTATTGTTTTTCATAAACTTCCCGTTTGTGAGTTACCTGAAGTGTGTGAGGTGTCTCTGGATGTCCAGGTCCAGGATGGGAGTCGGTCTGGAGGAGCCCAAAGGAGAACGATCTTGGCTCAACAAGTCCTGGAACTCCTTACAGATTTGCCTGAGAGACAGCGGGGGGGGGGGGGGCGCAATGGGTTTACCATCTGTCTCCACCGTCGCCATTATAATATGACAGTGTTTTCCTCTCTTTCTTGTGCCCATCCTCATCATTCTAGATCAATCTACATGTATGACCAGTAGGTTTCACTCTAATGCTGCACACAGGAGCTTTCAGGACGATTTCAGATTAAACCGTGGAGAATATACTGCTATGCCGATAGTATTGGGGGAAAAAACAGTTTATCTAAAAAAGAGTCCGAGCGGTGTTTGAGACTTTCAAAATAAATGCAGCTCTTACTGTGTAAAGAGATGAACACAACCCTTGTAGCCTAAAATTGCCCAAAACATACATACATACAGCTTCTATGCGTTTAAAATGAGAATTAAGTTTTAGCAACAATGTTTTTTGTACTGAGAGGATGAAATATACATTTTAATCCATTAAATTTTAGCTGACATTGATTTAATTGTATTTCATGAAAACACAACTTTTCCTGTTGCTGTACAAAGTGATGAATGTCGCCACTTGATATCGGGGAATTTAGGTGTTAACTAATGGGAAGACAAAAATCCATTTTGGTAGATAATCTCATTTTCCACCTAAACCTCCAGAAAAACATGGAACAATCCATGAAATCATCAAATCACTGCCTACTTGCACACTGTCTTCATAGGAGTATATGCGTTTTAATGCTCACTTTGTAGCCAGGACCATTTTCTTGCGCGCGCTGGTTTCTTTCGGCTCGCTGTGCTGCCTCGCCAAATGTTCCCCCACCGCCTTACTGGGGAACTCTGTCTCACAGGTGTAGCCGAAGTCCCTCGCCAGGTGGAGCGCCTCACCTGAGCAGCAGCACAGACAACCAGACTAATGAGCCGAGCGCTGAAAGGTTCACATGTGAAGGAAGCTGGGAGGAGAAAGGAATGTAACACAGGAAACCGGGTGAGGTTCTTACCCTCCACCAGGGAGGTGAGCAGCGTGACGTTGGCAGCTTTCCTCCGTCCTGCCGGCAGGTTGAGGCCTAGACGGTCTAATTTCTCACGAAGACACCGGCCTCCGTTCTTAGATTTCGCTCTGGGGACACACAGTAGAAGAAGAAAAAGAAAAAAAAACTTTGAAAACTTTGCATTACGTTTCCCCACATCATCAAACAGTCACGTTTCACAAGACACCAAAAGACTGAATCCTATCTGGAGCACATATCATCATTAGCCGCAGCAGCATTGATCACTCACTGAATCAAAATACAAATAAAATACACAAAGACATGATTAATTAAGTCCTCTATGAAAGTGTAGTAGTTTATAGATTTACTTTGATGTGTCAAAACCATAAATTAAAGCAGTAAATCAAAGACGGAAGAAATTAAAACATCAGAACTCATCATATATTAAATATGCTCTCTTTATGCATGGATACGGTTACAAATCTCGCTGACTCTGCTTCTCGCATCCCTCCAGATACCCAAATCAGAAAAGAATGATCCCTGTTGTGTCTTCGTTTTTCATGTGAAAATGTTTAAAGGCATACGTGACTCCTTGCTGTGCCGTGAAACTTTAAATCTGCTTTTTTGGGACAAGTCTAGTTTTACCGCCGCTCATTTTGTTGTACTTGTTGTTGGTGATCGAGCTTCATTGCCAGTGTTTGGCAAGTGACACAAAAACCGAGTCAATAACTAGTTTGCTGTGTGTGACTTTTAAAAAAATGTTTGTTTTTTAAACATACACCTAAATCAGGATCATTGTCATCATTTGCACTTTGTTTTAAATTTTCACTTTGTTGATGCCTGATCTTGTAGCACTATAGCCATATTATCTGTGCTCAACCCCCCCTCCCCCCCTCAACCCCCATCCTCTTCCCTTTCTCTCCACCTCATCAATAATACAGCGCTGGCAACTCTTGCTTTCCTCTGGTTCCTCTGATCCTGGCATGCTTTGGCCTGGTCTCGCCTCCCTCTGGCTCCCTGGGCATGGCGGCGCGTGCAGCCCCAGCCCCTCGCTCGCCTACAATAGTCTTTGTGGGCGCTACTATATATCCTCTGTTTTATCTGAGGTCTACAAAGACTCAGACGGCGCTCTCCAATGCTCAGAAGCCAGATTTACACTTTAAAAAAAAATAAATAAAAAAAATGTTTTTGATTTCAAAGACCTCTCAGTCACACTCACCTCCTCACTTCAACATCATTACATTTTGTCAAATGGGTATTCAGGATGTGGACAAAATAACATTTCTATGATTTCTGTTTTGCTTCAGCAGAGGCCTTCTTCTGGGACTTTTTTTTTTAAATGACAACTAGCTGCTGAATAATTGCATGATTTTCCGTGAGCTATCCATCCAGCAGTCCATGACGTTTACACGACAATTGACCACTTTCCTCTTTTATCATTTTTGAAGTCAGTCTTCATAAAAACTGTGATACATCGTTTTCATTAATAAAAATCAGTTAGACAGTGTAGAACTGACCAGAATCTAATATGCACGACTATGTCACAATGTATAGATTAAAATGTTCTTTTTTTCTTTTTATTTCAATAAAAACTTAAAATATTCCCAAAATTGGATATTTTCTTCCGTGAATTTCCATTAAAGGATGATTTTTAATTCTTGAAAAAGTGGGCGAGCCTCGAGGAACTTATTGAACCCTCTTTTTAAATGTAACTGAGAAAAGCCATACTGTAGTTTTATGTGCTCACGACATCAAATCAAAAATGGTGTCAGAAATTTCTCCAACGGTTTCCCCATATTTTTCATGCTTCCCAGTTACATCACATACAAAAATAATCATCTGCCCAATCAATCGTGAATAATTTTGATTTTGATTTTTTTGCTCTTATAAACACCCTTCACAAACTGAAATATTTGGGAATTTCAATCTTAGAGTGTTGTTGAAGCATGTTTTGAGACCTGAACATCTTTCTATTCTATATATATATATATATATATATATATATATATATATATATATATATATATATATATATATATGTATATATGTATATATTTTTTTTTACTAATGATTTCTCATTAGTTTCCCATGAGAGCTTGCCCACACAACCTTCTATGCTCATATGAAATGTATTGTTTTATGCAATACAAGAGCTTAAATTTGACTGACTAGATGCCTTGGGCGTACGTTTGATGTAAAGACTTGCAGAAATGATCTAATATGGCCGCTTGCAGATAATTAAGGTAGAGGTCAGTGCTCACAGTAGAAAGCTTTTGTTGATATGTCTGAGAAATATTGATAAATCTAGTTATGGTAAAATGCTTCAGTGATCCTTTAAAGATGAGGAAACCTCTATTCGTTTTGCTTTTATGGTTACCGATTTGTCAAACCTGTACTGTGAGTAAGTGCTTGTGCCCCTTTATATATGATACCTGAGAACAACTTTCTATGTGATTCAGTAGGACTTTGAGTTTGACACTACTGAGAGGCTGAAGATACAAATGTGTGACATGCTGGAAATTTGGGAATCATATCAGTGTGAATCTCTGACTCTCTGCCTTTTCATACTGTTTTGATTATTCTAGATATTTTACATGGTAATGGAGCCATGGGTATGACAAGTATGTATGCCAAATCCTTTATGCAACAACAAGCCTGTAAACAGCTATGTTGAATGGGTTCAGTTGAAATGATTGGATATGGAAGGAGATTATTGCAATAAGATGAGACGAAATCCCAAAATGTCAGTGGTATAATAAAAGAAAACTGGATATGTTGCCTCTTGGCTGAATCATCTGCTTTCCTTCATGTTTATGTGTTACTGACCTGCGCAGTATGCCGCCCAGTAGCGAGGCGTTGAGGCACTCTGGTGGGGACAGTCTTCTCTTCACCTCGGCTATGGTGACTTTGTACTTTGAGGTGGAGCTGAGCAGCGAGAGGCGGCCCGGTACCGAGCAGAACAGATCTGTCGGATTCACCACGCATGTTCCACCTGCACACACATACGTGACACATTTGTTACAACAAGGTTCAGCAGGGAGAAATGGCAGCGTCAGTCTGAATATTACCAGAATAGTTGACCAAAGTAAGTTTTGTCCATGTTTGAATTGAAGAGTAAAGTTAGAAAGTATGTATTTATGAGCAATCTGTGACTCTTGTCTGGGTATAAACTCACTCTGTTAACAGGAAAAGTGGATATCATGTCACTGAAAACCGTTTGTGCAGACAAGCAGCACAGGTCTGACCTGTACCACGAACCTTTAGTCAGACATAGAATACGTAGAATACGATGTACCAAACGTGTGTGCTCGTTGGATAGTAACTGTAGTAATAAAAAGGCAAAATGTTTGATATCGAGATGTTTGTTCCAGTGGTGTAGTGGTTGGAGTTTCCCCAGATTCAGGTCTATCTAGTGCCCTTTCTGTGTGGAGTCTGTGCGTTCTCCCCCCCCCCCCCCCCCCCCACATTTTTTTCTCAGCTTTCTCCCACATTCTAAAAAGATGCAATTGAGATGAATTAATGACTAAAAATTTCCCTTAGGTGTCAAATTTCCCTGTCCAAGGTGTATCCGGCCTCCACCTAGAGTCGGACAAACCATTTAGATGATGGATGATGGATGTTTGTGTCAATTATGTTTTGTATTGAGGGGCATTTCACAAACACTTGGCTTATACACTTCTTATAATCACATAAATTAAATTTGCAAACTTGTACTAGTTCTGGAAAATGTTTGTTCAAAAAAAGATTTTTTTAGAGGATTTCTTTCCCAATAAATGTAGCATATAATATAAATCTGGTTTATTTATTTTTTCATCACAAGACCATCACAGTCTTTTTTTTGTGCCTTTAGAATAGACACATTCAGGTCTATACTGAATGGATGAAATCAAATTAGACCTTGAAAAGCCTTGACTCGGAAAAAACATGAACATTTTAGACTTAAATAACAAAGGTAATTCATGAAAATATTAATTTGCCCTCAATAGTAACACTGTCAGTGATACTAAAGGTTAGATTGAGTGTGCTTGTACAGAGTGTGCGACCTCACCATCACTGTGCAGGCATTGATATGACGTTGCACTTTTGCCTGAAGAGTTTAGCATTGGCTGTACATACACATTAACGAGGCGTCTCTGGATATTTCAAGAGAATTGGACGTATCAATGCATTATGCAAGGTTTAAAAAGTCAATTAAGATGTGAGAAGATTAATAAGGAGGTTTGTTTTAAAATTGAGATGTTTGTTATTGTTGGTGAAGTCATGATTTCAATCAAACAACTGTAGAGTTAATGTACGTGGTTCATCTTAGAAAAGCTTTTCTAACATTATCTTAGGCTACATGCTTCTCAAAAATGTAACCAAATTCCTATATATATTCTAAAAAAAATTACCCTTGTTTTACATGTGTACTCAATATTTTACCATTATTTGGGTTGGTTTTAGGATAAATCTTAAAAGCAGTATAGTATAAAGAGAATATTTCTTTATTTCTTCATCTGGATATACATATATATGTATCAAATACACAATGTATATATATATGTGTGTGTGTGTGTGTATGTATACACACTGTGTACTTGATACGCTTGTATGTGTGAATAAATGATTGTGGTTCTGATAGTGAGGGCTCTTTCACATTATTAATTGCATCTGAATCAGTGTTACTGGCTCCTCCAGGAATATATTGACTGCTCTGAGTAGGCCTATTATTATTAAACTTTCACTTGAACTAACGTCCCAAGCAGCTGAAACGCAAGGTTTCTGTCTGATGTACTGTAGGCTATATTCTATTATTCATCTGCCTCATTATCAAATCTAACAGCAGGGTGTGTCGCTTTGTTATTAGGGCCATGCTGGATCTGATGAGATGAAGAAGAGATGCCATTTAGGCCGAGTAGAACTATGCTGCAGGCGGAGATTGCCTGGCAAACGCCTGTCTTTTTGGGGGCAATTGTGGACAATTTGGCCACCAACTAAGCCTTCTATATATCACCAGCTGTAACCTATATTTCTGCTATCAGGATCTATTATTCACAATCAGTAAAAATGCGCTAGATTCGCATCTTTTTTTCGGCTGCAGGAAGGCACTTAGACCTGGAGCCTTTAAAAAAAAAAGAAAAGAAATAAAAAGTCATCCTGCTTCAGCACCGTGGACAGCGCCTGGCACCTTTCATTCTAGCACCTGGACAGCGACTCGTGCCCACAGCTCAACTGTAACATCATAATGGTGTGAAAACAAAAGGCTGTTGTACTCCAGC
The DNA here is from genome assembly GCF_963383615.2 of Lipophrys pholis. Taxonomy (NCBI): domain Eukaryota; kingdom Metazoa; phylum Chordata; class Actinopteri; order Blenniiformes; family Blenniidae; genus Lipophrys; species Lipophrys pholis. The sequence goes on from NC_137649.1 coordinate 10,905,631, forward strand.
GGGCTCCACTTTGTTCAAGAACTGTGATGGACTCGGGCTGTCAAAATGGAAGATTGCAAGGGAATCGATTGATAATATCGGTTGGGTTTAAGCCCCCTGCCACCCCCCACCCCCCTCCACCGTCGTGTGTGTGTGTGTGTGTGTGTGTGTGTGTGTGTGTGTGTGTGTGTGTGTGTGTGTGTGTGTGTGTGTGTGTGTGTGTGTGTGTGCGCGGGCGCACATGCGTGTGCGTGTGAAGTCCGGCTCGCCCATGCCTGTATGTGACACAAACCGGGTAAACCTGTCTGTCAGCCTCACGCGCTCTGACAGGGGCGCGCGTCTCTGAAAGCCGCGGGTTCACATCATATTAATTCCCCTAAAAATGTTTTGATTCAAAGTAGTTTGTATTTTATGTTGCCAAGGGCAATCGAAAAGAGCTATTGCCGGTAGTGCAGTCAGTAGAGCGCGCGGGCCCAGAGGCGATAACGGTATTTAAGCAACGGAGAGTAGCCTCGGGCTGCGGCGCGAGCGGCGGGCGGGATCACACGCGGAATCAAGCGCCTTTTACGAGTTTGCCACGAAAATTAAAGAAAAGGAGACAAGGGCCAAATGCCATTCTCCTCATATTTTAACAACAGTGTTTATACCCCCCCACCCTTAAATAAAAAAAAAAAAAGAGCCCGCTTGCGTCTTGACAGAAAACGAGCGAAGTGCGTGCACGGCGGGAAGTGTTTGGCGGGGGCGCGCGTCTGACAGATCAGCTTGATCTGCTAGGCTGCTGTTAGAGCTGAACTGGAAAAGGGATAGCAGCGTGATTAAAAACACAGACGACTCCTCCTAAGTAGGATCCGCATTTCTTGAGTGATTTTCTTTTGAAAAAGGTTATGTGAATATTCATGCCGCCAAAGCCGCAGTCAGAAAGAACAACATTAATATGATCTCGGCTGAATCCGGGGCCCCGCTCGGCATTAGCATATCAAAGCGTCCGCCCGAGGCGAGAGAAGCTATCGATACGGGAGCGGGAGGTAAAGCAAAGATTATTGGTTGTGATGGTTGCAGCGGCTGAGCTCAGGGCCAAATACGGCGCACCATTAACCGAAAGTGATAGCGAAGGGATTCCCGCGTCAATCCGAGAGAAAAGCCCCAACACCTCGGCAGAGCTGATGAAAAATTAAACCCGAGACACAGCCTCCCTCTCTGTATGGAAAATTATACACACAGTCCCCACTAAAGGAAAAAAAAAAGACACAAGCAGGCTTTGATGGCGTTAGAAAAAAAAAAAAGGAAAAAAAAGAAAGAAGAAGAAGCAGATCCACAGCGTGTTTAAAACCCACTCGTGAGGAAATTGGCTGGCCTGCTGCGTGTTGATATAGGCCGAGCTCACATCCACACCTTCCCCCTGAAGAGTCAGCCTGAGCCGGCTTCAACCTCCAGGTCTCAAACACTGGGGATCACCGCGAGCTTGCATTAAACATACCGGCGCGTACAAACAATAAAAACACAACTCTTGCACAAAGCACACTCACTCCTGTGATTAACTTGGGGCGACATCCTACATATGAACACACAATATATCACATAATGTCTCACTAAATTGAATGAACACAATACATCCTTGATTAATTTTGAATTAATATTCTATCTATCTATCTATCTATCTATCTATCTATCTATCTATCTATCTATCTATCTATCTATCTATCTATCTATCTATCTATCTATCTATCTATCTATCATTATTAATTATAAACCCTATTGTCATGTTAAATGTCCTCCGAGCTAAATCTTTAAATACATCCGTTTAATTGTTCAGGTCTGTCAGATTAACCGGGTTTTTTTCCCAGTTTCTTTTGACAATAAAGACAAGATCATCAGCAACAATGTGTTTGAGACCATGATGCCTTTATATTGTTAAATTAAACATCGACAATACTCAAAAATAGGTTATTTATTTCGTGGAAATGAAAGGAAGCCGTCAATCTACGGGAAATAGTTTTTAGATGAACAGGAGAGAGAGAAAAGTCTCACATCAAGTAGGCGGCTGAGATGAGAAATCTTGTCATTGTTGACATTGTTGCATTTGGGCTAAACTGAATGAGTTTCGTGTGGCTGGTTGAAAGGCTGCTGAGTGACAGTCCGCTGCAGACTGTTAGAGGGGAGCCCTGTCTCAGCGCGTGTTCACTGTGTTACTGTTTAATAGGCGAGGAAGCGGGCCCGCTCCCGCTGTAACATGTTGACAGCAGACAAGAGGGGAGTGTTCCGCCTGTTTGTCTGTCTCCTCGCTGTCTTGTCGCGTGGACCCGCCGGTGTTCACGGCCTCCGGTGCACAACAAGAGACGAGACTGGGGGCCTTACCTCTCCGGATGACGCCCCCTTGGCCGTTGAGCACGAGCCCACACTGCGCCTCCACGGAGCCCTGCGGAGCGGAGACACACACTCTCGTTAGGGCGAGCAGAGAGGTGAAATCACTTCAACCAGAGTTTCCAGCACAAGTTACCAGCTGCAATTCTTCAAATACACCACAAACTAATTGTTTGTTTTTTTCTTGTGTGTGGGCGGAGCCATTTTTCTGGAGCATCCTAGGTGTGAAATCTTCTTTTTAATTGGCCTGCCACCCACACTTTATTTTTTTTTTCTAATAAAAGGAGGATCTTATAATACACAATTGTGTGATTAAAAAAAAAAAAAAGTTTCATTAGACTGATTACTACTGCTTTGAAAGACAATACATTGGAGGTCAAGGTAAATATAAATCAATGCTTAGATTTTTACAAACATGTATGCCCAACGCAATACTTTCCAAATGATAAAAGACTTATAAAGAAGAAAATATGCCTAACTTTGGAAAATACTCCCGAAACAATCAGATCGTGGTCCCCTCAAAATATCTTTTGATCTCTTTGGGGTGCCCCAAACCACAGATTGGAAATCATCACGTTCACATACTTAACCTGTTATTGGTCAAGTGACCATATCTGCTAACTTGTGCATCTTTTTTATTTATTTTCTAAATTGACAAAAGGAAAATAAAGAAAATACTCCAATATAAGACAAATATGTGCCAATTGTTGGGATAGGTGACATTATAATAAGAATTATAGTAATATAAACGCCACAATGTTTGACCAGCTCCTATTTCCGGTCTGTTAATGCATCTATTTAGGAAAAACTAAAAAATATTTTTTTTAAAAACACCAATAAAACCACACAGAAAAGTGCTGACAAGTGATAGTGTATATTTTAAAGTCAGTGGAAGCTTTTCATTTTTTCTTCTTTTTTTAAGTAACACATTCTACAGTATAACAGAAGTTACCAATATTTATGATATTGGTTAAATAGTTTAAATGGGGAAAACGCGCGATTCGAAAATTGTGTTTTTGGTCATTTTTCCAGAGATGTCTTGTATAATTGTTATGTAGCATGACACGCTTATAACTTTTAAGTCTGGAACAATTTTTCAACAACGCCTTAGGGGTCAATTTACACATAATTTGGCGAGCGTCCATTTAAGGGTTAAAGCATCTGTACAGGTGTGTTGAGGAGTAAGGCAATGAAAAAGGGACACCTCAGAGTCCAAACACTTCCTCCTTTTCTAGTGGTGGAAGTCTTTTTGTTAGAAAGTGTACATCACTTAGTAGGCTCTGAGAAAAAAAAAAGAAATGAGGGCAGAGTGAAATAAAGCATGCAGCTCACGCAGAACCGAGCTTAATTTGAAAGGCTCCGGGCTATAAACCGAGGACAGCACCACTCATGCAGACTCAGAAATGAGCACAAAGTGTCCAGAATTTGTTGCAGCCACCAACCTGTTGGGGTGATCGCTCTATATGAGCACGCAGTGTGCAACACACAGGCCCCTGCATGTATGGAAACCTGTTAAAGCCGCCATTTTGGTCCAGATCAGACTCGCGTGCTATCAACAATGTCATCAAGAAAAGAGAACACGCGCTTTTTATTCAGAAAAACACTTAATCCCCCGTGCGAGCCTCAAGGCCGGGCCCACGCAGGAGCCCCCTGATTAAAATAAAGAGTAAAAAAAAAAAAAAAAGGAGCTTGTTGTAGCTCTTTCTTAACCAGCTTCTCTGTTTCTTTTCTTCTATTCCGAAGCTAAAGTGATTATAAAATCAATATACAAAACGCAGAGGTCTTGCATGAATTAGCTTAGTGACGGGAGAAAGGTGTGGCAGCTGCTTTTGTTCAGCATGAAAATCTATTTAACGCGCTCAAAGATGCGCCCGGGCTGCACGGGACCAGAGGCGCATCTGTTCGCTCATACATCCGCCCCGTGCGCGCTCAGGTTCACCCCGCACGCTCCTTTCTTTCCTTCCATAAAGAGCCAAACCTGCGCTTTTTATGCACCGCACAGCTTAAAGGAAGGCTAATATTTACCCTAAACCACAATGCACAGCCCACATTCATAATAAAATGAAACGAAATAAAATATTTCAATATGCCTTACTTTTTTTAATTTATTACAAACCATAACATTTAAGCAGCGACATTGGAAAATTGGATTTACTACAAATACAAATTGAATAGATGAATCAAAATTGAATTAGCAGAAATTGTTGAATTCATTTACGACAGAGCAAAATTATAACAATTATAATAACAATATTAATAAGTATAATAATAATAATAATAATAAGTATTATTATATTTATTAATAATAATAATAATAGTATGAATGTAATTTACCCTGCATGCATTTACATCAGACAGAAGTCACGGCTATCAAAACAAAACAATATTTTTGCACACTGTAGAGTATAAAAAACTCAATGGATTTTAATGTAGGTTTTTTGCTGTTTACGTAATTACGGAGTCTATATAACTGCTATTATTATCAGTACCGTTTATTAGAAAATTTTATTTGTTAAGTCACGTGACAAAAATGTCGAAAGAAATTCGATTTTACGGGAGAAAATGGGAGCAGAGTTGTGACACTTAACGTGGCTGAAATGATGTGTCGCTGTGTTAAATTGTGTTTAACTAGAGCCGCTTTCAACCAGCTCAGATGTCGCTGCATAAGTAACAAAGTTGATTGACGTTAAGTCGGTAATTGGATAAACTACGGTGCTTTATGGTGCTCGAGCCGGGCATTGTACCCTGAACCCCCGATCCGTTAATCCGCCCTTTACCGGAGAATAGAGCAACCAGCGGCTTTTCTTTGCTTCAACAGACAGCCGGACACACACACTCAAACACACACGCTCACTGGGGCTCAAGAACCGTGCGAATCCGTTTTCATCTCCAACCATTTCTTTACATCCAAAAGAATTATGTAAAATATGGGTCACGTGTGTTTCAGGAAAAATAAAGGGCGGATTTGACAATGGGATTGTATAGACTGCCAGTCAATTAACCTTTAGAAAGAGGCCTGCCTTTCAGAGGCGCAGTGCCGTGTGGACTTGACATTTACTCAGCCTGCTGTACTGTCACGTTTGCTCTGGCAACAGAATCATCTGGAGGTGATATTGAGTGTAATTCAGCCCCCCGAAGTGTGACGGGGTCTTTGGGTGGACATAACCTATACAGGCCGGAGCAGCTTAGAGCGCAGACAGATGAAGCAGACAGGCAGACAGACAGACATCTGGCGCTGTCTCTCTTCAATATTTTGGGATTGCTGTGTGGCTGCTACAATAGGGAGGGAAAGTTTTTTTTTTCTTCTTCTTCAATAGTAGGGCAGTGGGGCAGAGAGACTGGGGCACTGGGTCCTATGACGGCTATGAGGGTCTGCTTCCCTTTATTATCCTTCTGTATCATTTCATAAGGGGGGGCGGGGGGGCAGGGGGGGGGGGGGGGCATGCTGAGGCCTGAAGGAGCAGGGACGGTACCTGCAGGTCGTCCGCCGCGGCCGGAGGGAGGCCGAGGCCGGCGGCGGGCAGCAGCCGCTGGTCCGGGTGGTGCATGCCGACGCCGTAGGCCTGCGAGCCGTGTGACGTCATCAGCGACAGGTCATGGCGCCGGTAGGCGTCGAGGCAGCCCAGCTCGCGCCGCTGCTGCTCGTCCAGGCACGAGGACTTGAGGGCCGAGCGCGCGTTGTGCAGGTTGATGAAGTCCGCCGGCTCGCCGTGGTGGATCTGCTGGTAGTACTGGCCCGAGTGCAGCGAGTTGAGCCCGTAGGCCTCCGGGGTCACGGCCGGGTGCGAGTGCTGGAACTCGTAGTGGAAGGACTGGTGGTGCAGGGGCGTGTACTGGTGGTTGGCCGAGAAGTAGGGCGAGGCGAACTCCGTCCCCGCCGGCGCCGGGTAGGTGAGCGGGGAGGAGGAGGAGTAGGCGACCGAGGAGTTGGCCACGGACTCCAGACAGCCGAGCTGCATGAGACGGTAGCTGTTTGATCCGTCGTGACGTATCTACAAGATAATAAAGAGACGAGGGGAAATATATGAGCCGTGTCATTTAGCATCAGCCGGTGTCTCCTCGCTCCTGCTTCCCAAACACACTCCAAAAAAAAACAAAAAAAAAAAAACACAACTCACACTCTCTTTTTTTTCTTTCCCACTTTTAACCACCTGAAGGAGATGTCACTTCCACACGCCCGGGAGGGGAACCAACGTGCGGCAACAGGAGCCATCGGTATTTTTCCCCTCCCTTCGGCGTGCCTGTCACTCTCCTCGCAGCAGTTTAAAAGGCGTGCTGTTATATATTATTATTATTACCGAGCTGCTGGCAAATTCGCTGTCCCGGCTCTTCTCGCCCTCACTGAATGGGAGGTAAGCAGAGTGAGACACGCAGCGGAGGTGTTCCGCCCTAAAATGTTCTAATCACACTGTTACCGAGCCTCTTTTACCGACACACACCAAATAAAAAGCTCCGTTTCTACCGGCAGCGGCAGCGAGACGCACCACTCACTTCTGTCCTCCCTGCTTTTTTGTGTCTTATCAAGCGTTAGGCTATATCCCTGTCTCCCAGAGAGCAGGAGGCATCTCCACACGCATCCCGAACTCCTGTTTAAATCCAGCAATATTTACTCTACCCACCTGCTTCTAATTTGCTAAATTTAAGAGTAAAATAAATGAGCCTACCTCTGCGTCGTGGACAAGTCCGGGGAAGGTCGCTGACATTGTGCTTTCTCCAAAGTAACCCGTGTTTTTTTTTCTTCTCTCTCTCCTCCCTTTCTCCTCTCTGGCCCGATCGAATAAAAATAAAAATGCGTTAAAATCCTCAAAAAGCGAGAGAAATGGAAAAGTCCCCCTCGCGCGCTCTCGGTAACGGTAGAAAGCTGGCGGAACGCGAGCGTCTCCCCTCTGCACGGACGGGGCTGGCTCACGGATTTTGTACTTGCAGGGTATTTCTCGGCTGATGTCGTAGGTCCCTTGGTAATATAGAAGTTTTGAAAATTAAGCATCAGCACTGAGGAATGGGAGGACAATAGACGGAGCGGAGCATCCCAGGAGACAAGGAATAAATATTGTATCTTCGCCTTAATAAGGAACCAAGTGCTTCTTTCAACATTTTCTACGCTTTTTGTGGACATTTTCCTTTTTGACTCGATTGTGTTTTCACAAGGTCTTCTGCTCGCTTCCCTCGTCTTATTATTTTTTTTAATCACATCGGCTCAGCCTTTTTTTTACTAAAATGTGCGGATTTTCAACGGAAATGTAAGTTTGCTTTGTGATATTTTAGAGCTAATTCCGATAATTACCGAGCGAATAAAAAATTGATTTCCCTTTGTTTTGCAGCAAACCTGTAACGATTTTAACCAGCTTTAACGCGGGGATTTCATTCTGAACGGGCTGTTTTCGATGTCTTCCTGCCTGCAAACATACATTTTCAACATCATTCCGGTTCTATAATGTAATTACGCATTTCTTAATGCAACACTCGCTGTGTGCTGCACATTTTCAGCTTTCTTTCGATGTAGTAACAAATGATTCGATTATATATAATCTTTTTGAGGGTATGTGAATAATATTGTGCTATTCTAAATACACAGCAGTTATATTGCCTTATTATTTACTGCTATATGCCAATTCAGGGTTAAAAGACCTTACAAGCCTTGTTTATATATACATATATTTTTCTTTTTTACGTTTTTGCAATTTTTTCACACATGCATGGAAAACAGCTTTTGATTATTTCATTTTTATTGGGGGAAGGGGCTACTATTCCTTTGTGAATTACGACCCAACAATTTGTCTGGGTGAAGCAAGTTCAGGGTGAATTGTGGATGATTAGAATTCAATTTCGTTGTTGACATTATTATTATTATTATTATTATTATTATTATTATTATTATTATTATTATTATTATTATTATTATTATTATTATTGATGATGTTGTTGTTTTTGTTAGTAATAATAGTAGTAATGTTGTTGTTATTTTTTATTACGTTTGGATTCGGATCTTTTTGCGGTCAGTCGGTCAGCCTCGTGACCCCGTCTCCTCTCTCTCTCTCTCTCTCTCTCTCTCTCTCTCTCTCTCTCTCTCTCTCTCTCTCTCTCTCTCTCTCTCTCTCTCTCTCTCCTCGTGCTGTAACTCACCTGAGCACGCGCCCTCTGGGTGGTCCTGCCCAGCTGAATTGAACCGTCATACAGAGTGACTGTAGGGCTGTTTTGTTTACATTTATTTTTAAAATATGTTTATTAGAAGAAAAAAAAACTGCTAATGTTATCAGATAGACTAAAAACAAAACGTAAAATTTTAAAGAACTAAAGTTGCATCATAATCGTAATAGGTGTACAGAGCCACAAGGCGAGCTGGTTTCAAAATCCAGTCTATAATGAGATTAAATATACAGTAACACTGAAACTGAGGCTGACTTGCCCCTAGGCCACCCGGGAAGCAACAGAAATACAAAAAAGCAGAAGCCAAAGCTTGTGGTCACAGCCTGAAGAGGAGCAAAGGGGGAATAAAGGAGAGAGGAGGAGAGGAAACTGAAGGAGGAGAGGAGAGTGATTCTACTGTCTGTCAGATTCCCTGCCATTCAAAACAAACCAGCCAACACTGAAGGAGGGAGAGAGAAAGAGAGAGAGAGAGAGAGGAGAGAGAGAGAATGGGGGAGGAGGGGAGGGAGAGCAATAGTTGTAACCCACAGCAGAGATAAGCCCCAATCAGACTTGTTTTGGATGTTTTTTTCCCGACTCAGCTGTAACTGTAACCAAAGCGACTCCTTGATATTATTAAAGTGCAGACTGCGGCCGTGGCGACGCCGAGACGCCGAGATTGACTCTGCAATTTAATTAAGCTGCCATTTCCCCTCCCATCTGTTACTGCATGTGTCCCTTTCTCAGTCTAATCGGTTACAACAACAATAATAATAATAATAATAATAATAATAATAATAATAATAATAATAATAATAATAATAATAATAATAATAATAATAATAATCAGTGTATAACAAAGAGATTTTTGGACAAGATGGGTAATTTTGTGTTATTAACAGTAAATCGTATTGATTTTCCTTCATATGGTGCCATTTATCCAACTGAAATGCAGCTTCCTCTTCCTCATTCGTCACCAGTCTGGGGGAAAGAAAATCCCCAAACAAGTTTGAATATTCTACCAGATCTCCCTTTTTTGTTCTTGATCAAGACTATTTAGCCTATAGTCCTGCAGTCATATCAGAAAAAGTCCTCTTAAGAATCACAAACGGCCCAGGCGGTGCAGAGGCCGCCTTAAATAGCCTCCTTTAAAAAGTTCTCAAGGCCTTTTATATTTTAATTAACCGATACCGATTGTTTTGCCTCGAGGCTCGACGTGAAACCTCTGCACGACGAGACCGGTGAAGGCCGGTTGTCGCACGCTAGGTACAAAAAAAAAAAAAAAAAATAGGAGAGGAGAGGCGAGGAGGAGGAGGAGGAGGGGGAGGAGGGATGAATGAGGAAGGCCACCGGGCAAAGAGAGATGGAGAGAGCATTAGGCAGAGGAAAGGAGAGAGGGAGCTTTGGTGCCAATTAAGGTACCCTAACTGATTCTAAATAAGGTTGGAATTTTCTTATTTTAGGCTTATTTTAAGCAACAATCACCACAACGAATGGACCAAATGTGAACGACAACAATCTCTCCAGGAGGGGAGGGGAGGGGGGGGGGGGGGGGTCACAATAGGAGAGTTTTAAATGTTGGATGGGGCCGGGGCTAGAACAGTCTCTCAATGAATAGTACAGCTTCACCCATCCTTATCAGGATTTCCATTTAAAAAGACAACTTGCACACAAAAAAAATGGCACACTTTTGTATACAATGATGTCTGTGACTCGCATTTCATAAATAAAGTTATATTTAAAAAAAGACAACTTTTGTGGACATTGTAGTTTGCATGCGTTAAAGGTGAAAAGTTGAAGGTCATTAAAAGAATCAGAATGGGTGCATGTTTAGATTTTTGGTGCACTCCACTGTCTCAACCCATCACGGAGCGCATAAATCCGTTGAAGTAGCTTCACGTCAGTCAGGTTTTAATGCTGAATGCTGCTGCCTGAGACAGATCTACACTATATGTGTGTGCAGCCAAACTGGAAGCACCAGTTGCACGGTAGACGGTCCTAATAGGGCTTAGCGCCGACGAGTGGCCCCGCTTTACCGGGGGCTGGGAGCGTCGCACCAGATGCGCACTGCTCTCCGGACAGGAGCCAGTCCATCTGCCGCCTGACGAGGCAGGGAAAGGCCCGGAACCCCGCACAGTGCAGCCCAGAGGCGAGAATTTAGAGCAGCCCAAAGGTTTCTGGATGAACCGCTGCTTCCACTGAGAGCAAGGGGGCCTGGTTGTCATATTTCTGGGAGTGGATTAGGATGGGGGAGCAGTTTTGGCATTTAAAGATTTTTTTATTTATTTTTTAAATGTGTGTTTTTCAAAACTTACTACCAATTAATACAAAAAAAGAGGAAAATGTCCTCTAAACTCAATTCTGGTGTGACCTCTATAAAAGTTTGGCTTTAATGACATTTAATCAGCCACATGTGAAGGATTTTTCTCTGTAGTAAATAATGAGGATTTTTAGAATTCTGCAGTTTTGATGCCACTAACTATTAACTTTTATTGTAGCTTGCAGTCTTTGTCTCAAAGCACAAAGTTCATAGTTTAAAAAAAAAAAAGAAGAAGAAATGGGAAAACATTTTTCCAAGCTTGACCGTGTGTAATGTCACCTTATTTTGTTTGCTCCACTTGTCAGATCAGACGTGATTGGCTTAAACGGTTTAATACTGGACGACTTCTTATTCATAATAGATCACTATATAGCCTGCAGTCATTAGTCTATCGCTGCCGGTGTAAGCACTAATCCCCTTATAGGCTTTAAGACTACTTTAAGTATATTGTGTCAGATTCTAACACTTACAGCAAGTGATGGTGCGTTTAGTGGGTGCAGGGATCCATGCAGAGTTAAAACAGCCTATGGGCGATGCAGGCGTTATGCTTCTCTCACGTTTTGCAAGTAAGCTCTATTGGAATATATTGCAAAACACTTTAATATATGACTAAACTTAATTGTGGAGTGAATGCAGTAGTCGGCTGTGAGCACTTCCACCGAACATTTTAAAATCGCATTCTGACTCCAGCCTTTGTGCACGCGCTGGCCTTGTTTACGAGGCTGTTTGGGTTTGTTGCGCCAACCTTATACGTATGGCCATGAGCGTCCGTTAACTTGGTCTGAGCTGTGTGTGTGTGTGTGTGCGTGTGTGCGTGATGTGCACGCGCGCCTATCCGTATATATGTGAGCCCCGCACCTTCTCCACTCAGAATAACGACTGAAGGCAAACGGCCCAGAAGATGTTTGTCTTCCATCAACAGCAAAAGCAATTAAGAAAAATTGTGTGTGACCTAGATAAAGGATGCGCTTCGGAAGGAAGCACAGGTTAATATGCTAATATGGATCTGCTAATTGTGGGGATTTACTTGTCGGTTTGCGGAGGGGAGGGGCCCGGGCGTCACTGCCTCGTCTAAGCCTTCAAGATTTGCTGCAAATTAATTTCTCCCCATGCAGTGCGTGAGGTGAGGAAAGCAGAGGAGGCAGGAAACAGGTGGTCGCTGTTGAAATGGCCAGTCAGGGAGAAAGAGGACAGTGGATTGGTCAGAAAAGCTGGACCGCTTGCATTTGCCCTACTTTGCCCCGTATCTCAATTTCTCATGCATTCCCTTTTCTTTCTTTCTTTTTTTGTTTGTTTTTTTGGGTTGTTTTTTTTTTTTACCTTGTAAGGATTTAAACAAATATCATGTAAAATACATCCACATCCTGTCAAGTGCATATATCATATTAATTATTATCGCCCCGGGGTGACACCCCCTTAACTCACCCCACCCACACACACACAGAGCCGCAGGACATTCTGGTTACTTCAAGGACCCTGCGTCTCTCCAGGAAAAGGAAAATGTTGTGGAAAAAGTCCCTAAATGCAGGACTTTCAGAGGTGATGCGGTTTACCTGTCACTCGGCGCATCCACCGGGTATCGCCGTCGGTTTGTGTTCCCAATTAGCGTGCTTGAGTGTTGTTCTTTGTGGCTGTAATTACTCCTGAAGTCAATTCAGAAGTTCAATCCAGGTCAGACACGTGTCAGCTGCTGCGAGGAAATAAAGAAAAGGCCAATCTGCTGCCAACGGACAGTCCCTCACCAGCATATTGGATATATATCTAATCCTCAGGCCTGTGCTCAGCACTAATAATTATAAACAACAGTCTTCTCTGCGCTTTATAATCATGGCCTTTTTTTTTTGTCATGTAAAAAAAAAAAAAAAAAAAAAAAAAAAAATCCGTTTTAAAATACATGTATGCACCACATTGTATTGGATGCATTTTTTTTTTTTTTTTTTTATCTTGCAAGTAATTGGGACAATAGGATATAAAGTAACTTGTGGGTGAGAGGTGGTCGTTTGTTAGAGCGTCCTCGGTTCTTTTCTTTCAGTCCAGCCATCCATTAGGAGGCCAGTCTGAATGATTAACTGTATTTTCAATAAACGATTACAGCCATCATCCGAGTACAACCGAAGCTGTAAAATTGATCTCCAGAACTTAACTCTAGCAGCTGTTGGATCAGTCAGCCTGCTGTGTGTGTGTGTGTGTGTGTGTGTGTGTGTGTGTGTGTGTGTGTGTGTGTGTGTGTGTGTGTGTGTGTGTGTGTGTGTGTGTGTGTGTGTGTGTCGATCGATGTTCATTAACTTCTCTTTTCAGGAGTTTCTGAAGTGCTCCTGAAGATCACACGGAAGCTAAAAGTCTTTTGACTATTTCCCATCCAGTTTTTCTTTTTTCTTTTCGTAACGCACAGATGGGAGGGAAGAGGAAAATGTACTTTCAGATTTTCATCATCTCTTCTTCCTCCTCTTTCTCTCTGTCTTTCTTTTAACATCCACTCGTGTAGTTACACTAGACGCAACAGGCAGTGGAGGAGAGAAAAAAAAATATGACTTTAAATGATTATAGTCATCAATCAACTCAGTTTTTTGTTTGGCTGTTTGTTTAGATAGATGGTGCAATTCGGTTGTGTCGATGAAATGTATAATCTGTTGAATATTTGCAGTGTTGAAAAAATATAATATAATGATGATAATATGCGGGAGCAGTTATGAGTTTAGAAATGGCTCCAGGCTCCACTATAAGCTTTCTTCTGCGTGGTAAGTTTAATGCCAAGAGTCAAGTGGGTCTTTGACCTTTTAACTTTATTCTCACTGCAGCCAGTATCTGTTGATGCTAAAGTGCGGGTGCAAAGCTCTGACCGGGAAATTGGCATTTATGGATATATTCAATGCAAATCAGCATTTCATGGAAATCGCTGAAAACCGAATATGGGTGTGAATTTAAAGAAAATAAATCCTACAAATACAAGAACCCCTACAGACTGCAGTTGTATTAAGGAGGGTAATTGGGATACAACCTCAGGAGCCTCTGCTAAGAAGAATATGCTTTGTTATTCCAGCAAGATACACGTATGATAATAAAAAAAACTACGACGTCAATGTAAATATTCAGTTTTTGTGGTTGTTTGCTGAGTTGAGCCGTTGATTCACATCTTCCACCCTCCAGTTTCATAAAGTGGTCGTACTCTAACTATTGTGGCTGTGAGCTTCTTCTGAGCTTTCTGAATGTTTTATTATTAAATATCCATCTCTGGGTATGTCATTAAAAAAAAAATAAAACAAAGTTGAACTTGTACAAAGCATTTGTGGTGTTGTGCATGCAAAACACCTTCACCTATATTGCTGTTCTTGTCCCAGCCAGCAGAGTGCGCCGCTTTGGCAGTGCAGCCTGAGGGGAGATTAACCTGCAGGTCTCAGTCAGAAGAGAGGACACACACACACACACACACACACACACTCTCTCTCTCTCTCTCTCTCTCTCTCTCTCTCTCTCAAAGCCAGTGAGTGTACACATGCAAGGAGGGGAGATGCAGGTTCAATGACTTTGATCATGTAATTCCTACGTAATCTCTGTAATCTTTTAAAGCAGACTTCTTTGAACGTATGCTGTATGTGTGTGTTTGTGTGAACATTGGAGGGACAATGCCCGCAGTGTACACTGAGTTTGCAGGTTTCCGAAAAGACTCTAAAAAGGAAATCTTTAGGAAATAAATGATCTGACCGCTCCACTTCTCAGTTTTTGACTTCTGTGTCGTTCAATAGTTAAACATGGGTCGAGGTTTTAAAGGCTGAGCTCTGGGGGGAAAAAGGAGAGACACAAAAGTAGACGCAGCCAAAAACTGCTTTAAATCAAACTTTCTTTATTTTACGGCGCCCGGCTGTTTCTATCGTTTCCATCATGTGAACGAATACGACGACAAGGCCACGGTCAACTTGAAAACACGTCCCGCGACCGTCTCCACCAAATGCCTTGTGATCCTTTGTTCTAACTCCTGGACTGGAACGTTTCACGGGACATATTACGAGCTGTCTTTCATTTTTGCCATGTCAACAAACTGGACTGAATGCATTTTTGTCTGGAGAGTAAATGCAAAATAAAGTTATTCACAAAAAGTTCATCTTTGATGTTTGTGTGTTGTCTTTCTTTAGGTGGGTCTCTGATGCTTTGTGAGTACCGGCACTTCCTGCCTTGGTTCAGTTGGTGTAACAGGACTTGTTGCAAAATCAGAGAGACTGAGAAGGTCAACTATTTGGTCAGCATTTGGTAACTCTATGGTGGGTTTCTCCTCCTTGTACCAAACTTCATTTATTAAATGGATCTGCATTGCTCACAATAAGTGGCTAAGTTAATGGACACCAAGGTAGTTTCCGTTGTTTTCCAAGATTTTGCTGTTCAATCTCGTGCAGGAGAGACAATTCTATGCTCGGTAAACTTGAACAATAACCTACAGGCATTATTTTCATGAAAGAATCAATTTTTGTCTCGACTGTTTTAGAGTAGTGAAACATCCCTGTAGATTGTAATAGTAGTTTCTATGGCTCATATAGAATATGTGACAGTTTAGAGATATTTCAGTGTCCATATGAGCCAAATCAACAACAATACCATAAACACACTCACAGAAACTTTTCAAACTCTCCATATTCATACCAAAGAAACCATAAAGAACGTTAAATAGGCTCGGAAATATACACGTCACAGTAAACTGCCCAGAAGTGGGAATTACCATGTGAAAACCTAAGCCTAAAGTAACATGTATTTTTATAGATAAGTGTTTTGTGGAGCTGCACAGCAGAGTGATGCTTAGTGTTCTATTGAACAATGAGAACACGCTGGTTTGAGTCTCGGCTCAGATCATTTATGTGGACAGTTTGGTTGTTCGCTCTCTCTCTCTCTGTGCATGGGCTTCATCCAGGAATTGAAGTTTCCTCCAACAATCCAAAAACAAGATTAAGGTAAATCTATGACTTGAGTGTTCAGTTTGTCAGACGACGGGCCCCCAACTGTCATGAAACATTCATTTTAGTGGTTGAACTCATACAACCTGAGTGAAATATAGCTGTAATACTTCCTTGACGGCCAAATGCAATCCAGTCATATGATTTTCTTTTACATCAAAATAAACTATGTTGCTCAGTGGAAAAGAAAACATCCATGTCCATAAAAGGAAGTAATCAACCACCTCCAAAATGAGAAGCACAGACATTTTACACGCCATCACTAAAGATTAGACACTGGACAGTCCTGCCGGTGCTGGGCATTGTGCTATCAACTACTTATCTCAGGAGCTTTTATTGTCAAACCTGTTTTCAGCAGCAACTTCCTAAAGGCTTTGCTGGTCCAGTCCAAGAAATATTCTCTAAAAAAAAAAAATCCTCTGTAAAGCTTTACATTGGCCTGTCTACATTTTTGTTATTCAATCTATTTTGTGTCTCAGTGACAACTCGTACCAGCTGTTGCTTGTCTATTCTTCTCAGCACAATAAACTAACTATGCGTGTCAGAAGACATTTCTATCGCGTTGAATGACTTAAATTAATGCAAACCGTAATGATCATCCTGACTACAGCTAATATATAAAGGTCTAGTGGAAGTAAGTGAGTATTTAAGTGATTTTTTTCAACAGAGCCCAGTGTGTTATGATGGCTTCAAATATCACAATGCCATGGCCGTAACTCGTACCAAAAGCAAAAGATACGACCAGTAATGTATTTGAGCAGCGCGTTGACTTAAAAACTCATGACAAACTTTATTGTAAAAGTGATCTTCTGGACTGTATTCTAATGAGTTTACTACAGAAGTTTTACTTTCAAACCACAGCGAATAACACAGCGGATTCAGGAATAGTGATCTATCAGGCAATTGAATATTGCATAAATGAAATTATTAACTTTGCTTCGATGCAACATTTTGTTAGGACCCACATTGCATTGTGATGAGTTTTCAGACTGAGACAGCAATCTGTGGTCGGAGCATCATCAGTGTGAGAACACCTCAGAGATCACTGTCCCATCATAGGGTGTAAAACGCTTGATAGTGGGATATGCATCAGTAGTGTCTGTGCTAACAATGTACAATTCAAGACTGAAGATAATTTACACTGTCTTTCACACTTACTGGCCACCATCAACCATATTGATCTCCTCCCCACCACGGTTCTGTTCAGCTGCCTCCCTGCGTTGCCTTTTGGGCCTGTAAGACTTTTGTTTATCCTCAAACGTAACAGAGGCTGATCTGAAGCAGAAAAGGTGCACATGAAACAGTACCCAGACTACGCAGCGAGGACTGAGAGAGACTCTGCAAAACTTGAAAGCAGAGTTGGTCAATTATAACAGACTCCTCCAGCTTTGAGCCTTTGGTTGGCCGTAAGCTTATACGCTGTTTTCTTAAGTCATCTCGCTGCCAGAGAAATCCTGTTTACTGTGTAACAACAAGCGTGGATGTCAACCACAGCGAATACGCATGCACCCGAGATCACACAGATTTGCTGCTTTATGGCAAGACAAACACCCACATTACACACTCACACACCACAATACACAAGGAGTACGCCGCACGAAAACACCCTCCGAATTTTGTGTGTGTTACTTGACTGCTCTGGTGTAATTACCAGGGAAGTCTCCTGATGTGAAACCTTTGCTGTTCTCACAATGAACCCATTTACCGCTGCACACCATCAAACACCTGCCACACACACAAGCTGGTTAACGTATACCAGCTTACACACACGCACACACACACACACACACACACCAAGAGAAATGTATGTACACACACACACACACACACACACACACACACACACACGCTCAAGCACACACCAACCATTTCAAACGAATGCAGGGAAATAAACAGAGACGAGAGCACACAACCCCTTCAGCCCTCTGGGAATTTTACTATTCCGCACTTCTCTGCTTCTCTCATCCCTTCTCTCTCTCCCTCTTTTTCTCTCTCTCTCTCACTCGCACACTCACCCTCTCACTCTCTCCCTCTTTTCCTCTCTCTCTTCGTCTCTTCCTCTGCTCCTTTGTCTCCCTGATTATGCAGTCGATCCCAGGGTGCTCCACTCACTGAGATCATCCACCTGTCAATCTGAAGCGCACACACTTTTTTTTTTGCACACACACACACACACACACACACACACACACACACACACACACACACACACACACACACACACACACACACACACACACACACACACACACACACACACACACACACACACACACACACACACACACACACACCATTCCACCAGTGATATTGATACAGAGGAAATATTAATGACTTCACTCACCTGCAATACACTGTTGTATCTTGCACTTCCAACACTGGGCCATGCAATTCATCAAGACACAGTTCTGGAGAAACTTCCACTCAAAACACAAAAAAAAGAAAGAAAAGAAAAAAGCACGCGATGTGGTGAAATAACACCGAATGATCACACACACACACACACACACACACACGCACATACACACACACGCAGGCTTGTCAAAAAGTGTCACATCAAGTTGTAGAAAATGCAAGATGGCGTGTAATTTTAGCACATCTTTAACACGTGCCATTGTTTTTTTTAGTGCTTTGACATACGTATATCTTTTAGATTAGATTTTAAGATGGCACAATCACAAACTGTGTGCTGTTGTGCGTTTATGTTTAGGGGAATATATTACAGTGAAGCCTTCATGTACAAGGAAATGCACAAGCAGTGAAGATGGATTGTGCACAAGGTATAAATATATCATGGAACTATCTTCTTAGTCATTGCATTTGAATGCATGTTGGATTATCCCATGCATATTTCAATGCTTTGTTTATTGTAG
This sequence comes from Lipophrys pholis, assembly GCF_963383615.2. Taxonomy (NCBI): domain Eukaryota; kingdom Metazoa; phylum Chordata; class Actinopteri; order Blenniiformes; family Blenniidae; genus Lipophrys; species Lipophrys pholis. Next base: position 10,924,230 of record NC_137649.1, read on the forward strand.
CATGTCTACATTTACAAGTTGAGTAAATGTTGCATTCCGCCCCAGATATGAACTCTTGTGACTCACACAAGTCGAGGTATAAGTCAATTAGTGATACGACAGAAGAAGGCCAAAGAGCATGTTCTCATCCTTTTTGCAATGATTCATGTTTCTTGCACGTCTCTTTACTGGAGCTTTAAGATTTCAAATTCATGCATTCCTGAACAATTACTGGTAATAATTCTAAAACCATCTAAATCCATCGAAAACAATGGCTTCCAAATTAATTCTGACATAGTAAGACGTAATGAAGAAAGCATATTTTAAAGAATCCAGTGCAAACATATTTTCCATTTTGTTGAGCACCTAAAACCTTTCCCAGGGTTCCATTTTACCAGTTTCTCAAACCTTCCTGACGTCATGAAAGTTCAGTCCTCCTTTTTCGTTCTTTTTGAAGTGTCCAGGTTTCAAATCAATTGGTAGCTTTCAGCATGTTTTAAATGCAATCAATAAGCTCTGCTATGCTCAAATAATACTTGTTGATTGGTTCCTTGATCAATTAGTAATTTTTTCTGATTAATTGGCAAGAAAACCCTCAACATCTCACTTACCTAACCTCCTGATTTTCCAAATATGTAGATATTAACTGTCATCTTTTTATTTTGCCATGTCTTTGTGCTGACAGCAGCATTTAGACCACACTGCTGCCAAAACAACAATAAAAAAACCTCCTCTGACTTGGAGTGTAATGAAGCTGTTGGCAGCATCATAACCCTACACTGAAGAGTCTTTCTCCACCCCCACGCTGAGCTGTTATCTTTTGGTAAGGTCAAGAAGAAAAACCTTCATTAGAGCCTGAGGACGACGCTGACTGCCTGAGAATGGGAAATCCAGTTGCTGTATACATGATAAAGCAGGCATGTCCTTCATCTTTTTCACTGTGAAGCCTGCCTCAGTTTCAGAGTAACCCTGCACCAGGCTGAAAGATAGAAGGGAAGGGAGGTATGCATTTGGTAGTTAGGTGGTAGATAGAAAGTTAGACGCAGATGTATAATGTAGATGGAGAAGTAGACAGATGGGTAGTATTGACAGATACAAGGGCAGGTTAGTGTGTATTGGTGGATTGGTGGTTTGGTGGCATTAGGGTAGAAGTATAGATAGATATGTATGTTAGTATGTAGGCAGATTAGTAGACGTATACATGCAGAAACGAGTAGCTACATTAGCTCAGGCAAATACATAGATGTGTAAATAGATAGGTAAAGATAGAGGTTGTTGAAGAATAAGTATGTAGATATTGGGTCGGTTGATGATCTTCTCTTTTTCACTTACTCTGTTTCATCGTTCATCTCTGTCCTTCAGCCTGTTTGATAAGTAGCTAAGTGCATAGATGGGTAGAAAGAGAACTGATGGATGACGGAGGAGGGTGGATGTTTAAAGTTTGCCTGCATAGGAAGATGCCGAGATGGATGGTATCTCCTTGTCTCTGTAGCTCATTTCATTTCTCAGCCTCACTCCATCACTCTCTATGAGATCCTGGGCCTTAGCCTCCTGTGCTCTGATAGTAGAGGTTACCATGGCAACGGAGTGGTCTTGTGGCCCTGGATGTACACACACACACACACACGCTTACACAGGTTTGCTCTTCGCACATCTCCTCATGCATACATATTCAGAGCTACAGGTGCCCCCAAAAGTATCATCCTTCCTGATTTTGATTGACACACTCGAGGGGCGGTGGATCACAATTAGTGATGCGGCTAATTTCCCACAATGCCCTGCAGCCACTGGGCACCCACTGCGCCCGCAGCCAGTCCATCAATATTCATGAGCCATCTGATGAATATGTAAATGGTAAAAAGCGGTGGTGTCCAGGTGAACAACTGCAGCACGCCAATCTGAGGCCGCGCGTTCAGGGGTGGGAGACTGGCAGGAAGTGGCATCTCAGGGCATCAAAGAGATCTCATCATGATTCTAAAGATAATTAATGCATGAAATCCTAAACTCTGAGATCTAAATTAAGACGAGCCCTTACATCACTAATTACACAAATTATGAGTCTTAACTTGATGGATTTAAATCATCTGCCATAATCTACTTAACCCACAATTAGCATTCTTCCCTGCAATTTCATCTGAGAATTATATTTAGGTAATCTTTTTTACACTGCCAAAACAAATTCAATGATAAACATAAAATGATGCACAATACATGAGCGTGGACCCTTCATTTTCAACCCTTGACATTACAGGATTAAATGATGGCAGATTGTCAATTCAAACATTTATTAGAACTCAGAAACTTTTGCTTCATGAATTGTTGACCTTAAGCCTGGTTATTGTCACAAACTGGACAGCAGGTTTTTGGGGTCTTGATTTGAATTTAACTGGCTCTATACCTCCGAACCTGCACACAGTTTACCTTCAATGAATCCATATCAGCAGATTATCAAACAGTTCAAAGATATGAACCCGTCAATCAACAGCAAGTAGTGGCGTCAAATAAATGTGGCGTCAAATAAAACTGAAATTAGTTAAGATAGAGAGTTAAAATATTACAGAAACAAAAAAATAGTTCATATGTCAAAGTCTTGGCTTAAATAAAGGTAAACATGATGGGCCCAATACATCCACCATTATTAGATCACCAGGGTTCGTCATGGATTCTGGTTGAATTAAGAACGACTGTGTCTCGCAGAAGGGTAACAATGTAAAACACAGAGTCTCATAGAGCCTTAAAGACCCACCTCAAGCCACGAAGAGCAAACACTCCTGCATCACATAGTGCAGCGCTCATCATCTTGCTTTACATCAGTAATTCTCACAATGTGTTGCAGAGAGCTCTGGGTGGGCACAAGAAAAATCTGAAGTTCAGGGAGATGTCTTTTCCCAGCAGATTTATTCAATAATAATTTTTCAGAAGAGATATCCTTGAACAATTAAACTCTTTCTCTTTGACAATAGCCATTTTAATACAGAATGATCAAAAGTCTAATAAGCTTCAGCGTGAAACCAGTGTAACACGTTTCAGACTGCATTGACATATACAACCATTATCCTATACTGAATAGCCACTGTTAACAAATGGAAGAAAACAACATTAAAATGGGAAGTGCACATTTTAAAACATACCTAAACAAATAATGGAAGTACCCTAATAAAAAGGCTGGTAGAAATTGCACTTGACAGTGCATTACATTTGTAATTTGTAGCAAGCCATTCAACTGTGACTTCATCCCTCACGAGAACCTGAAATCAACCTTTAAAGACTCATTAAAATGGAACATATTCAACACAATGGTGTTTTGATTTTGAAATGAACAAAATTACACTTTTCACAGAGTATCGCTAAAAACATCTACCCTAAACAAGATACATGTAAAACCATTGATTAAATTTTTTGTCACCAATTTCTAATCATTAAAAAAAAAAAATAAGTGTAACACGTCAATCAGTTACACAGACTGGCGGTAAGCAGCAACTATCTCAATGTATGCATCGACCGGCCCCTACAATTACAAGGTTGTGGATTTGTCCAAGTGTCCCTGAGACAGTAAGACATTGACCTTTGCTCCCCTTGGAGGTTGACCATCTTGCATAGCAGTCGTCTTCATTGTGTGAATATGGCTCACGGTGTGAAACGCTTTAGGACTGCTGAAGCAGTGAAAATGCTCTATGTGGGCGAAATGCTCAAACGCGGAACACCAACTTGATAAAGGGTGAATACAATTCAATGATTTATTGCTTATTCAGTTCATACAGAAACAACCTTTTCCTGCTCTTTGTCTGTGCGACTCTCAGAAATGTGACCAACGACAAAATGGTTGAAATTGTGTTTGTCACCCTGTGAGCCGCAGTCATCAAGATAAATTGTTAAACTTGAACTTCACTTTGGTGATTGTCTCCCTGATCTGTCGTTCCTTTTGTTTGGCAACTAACAGAGACTTTATGTCCTTCAGGCTTGTTTGTAGAGTCATAAGATCAAACCTACTCTAATGAACTATGGTGACAAGATGACATCTGTGGGCGTGATAGTCACGCAAACTTGATTCCAGCTCCTTGTTCATTTCATCCCCAGCTCCACTGAATGTTGGTGTTGAAGTTTCCATTTATTAAATGAATAAAACTAGTTTTGCCGACCCTGCAACCATCTTGTCTTGTTATGACACGGTTATATGAAAGTCTTTTTAATAGTTCAAACATCCTGTATAATCACACATACACATTTACAGCTGCACTTGCTACTCTGCAGATCTGGGAGGAAAATAAACCAAAGCGTACAGATCAGAGTCAAGATGTAATCAACTCTGAGTTCTGAGGGGGAAAAAAAGCATCTCGCGCCTTCCTTCCTTTACCTTCTCTTATCTTCTTACTGTCTATCACATTACTACTGCCGCCACCCCTCCTTCCCTTGATGTGAGCAGCTCGGCACAGCGGCTGACGCTGCAACACAAACAATCCAGTCCTGGGGTGGAACAGACAAACCGGGCCGCCGGTGGTGCTCAGGACAAACGACCGACTCTTAAAGATGGGGCTCACGTTGAGGTGCAGCTCCAGTGCAGAGTTCAGCTAAACCAGAAGGTTTATAGCTCGGTGTGTGTGTGTGTGTGTGTGTGTGTGTGTGTGTGTGTGTGTGTGTGTGTGTGTGTGTGTGTGTGTGTGTGTGTGTGTGTGTGTGTGTGTGTGTGTGTGTGTGTGTGTGTGTGTGTGTGTGTGTGTGTGTGTGTGTGTGTGTGTGTGTGTGTGTCTGTGTGTGTGTGTGTGTAGCTGTTATTGAGGAGCTTGGTTCTCCCCTGAGAGATCCTCCATTAATTGTGAAGTGAAGGAGCCTGAGGGCGACACCAGGGACCTCCATTAAACACAGACAGGCAACTGACAACCTCTCTCTTTCTCCCTCTCTCTCCCCACTTTCTTTCTCTCTCACCCCTCATCCCCTCCCTCATTTATCCTCTAAAATTCAAATTCACATTCAAATTTAAACAAGGTTCATTGCCATGAAAGGAGCAACCCTAATGTCGGCAAAGCAATAACAACACACAAAAGAAAATAGTTTTGTTGATTCTAGGAGGCTGCAAACAAGGAAGGCATCACCTAAATGTAGCATGCATGCATAAAATATCTAATTTCTGCACATTTCAAACAGCCGTTACCCAAGTTAAACAGCTTTTGTTGTGCAGGAATCTTTTGCTGTGTCTTTCTGATTCCATCACTTTCTAATTTCCTCCACTTATCACTGTGGATGGCCCCAATTATACATTAAAGACATCTCGCCATTCTTTAACTCGATTTTTATTTCTCACTTTTGGCTCATTCCACACTTTAGCTGATAAGTCTGCAGTCAGTGGAGATAAACTTTGTCTCCTCAGAAGCAAGTTGAAACTTGCTAATGGGGTTGGTTCTGTCCTTGGAGCCTGCCCATACTATGGGTGCTTTTTGTAGCTGAGCAGCAAGTCCCTTATGAACTTATTTCCAGAGCAGGGTAATTATTGCAGGTACAGTGCCTGAGGACGAGTACCTGATTCCCAACAGGATCTGTCTGGACTCCCGTATAAGCCCATTCTGAGATCTTCTCCAAACTGCCAGTCAGCGGTGAGATCTCCTTCACCATAGTAATAGCTGTTTTCTCATCCCCTGCTGAATTTCAGCTGGTACGAGTGTAATCACTCTGGATGAAAGACTGCCTGAAACACGGTCACCTGTTAGATTTCATGGTTTCTTCTTATAGGTCTCTCATAATTTGCTTGCGTGTACATACCTCTCTCTCTCTCTCCATTTTTTTCTCTCTGTGTGTGTGTGTGTGTGTGTGTGTGTGTGTGTGTGTGTGTGTGTGTGTGTGTGTGTGTGTGTGTGTGTGTGTGTGTGTGAGCAGTTAGGCTCCCCCTCCACTAGAGGGAGCACCAGTAGTGTTGAATTGGCTCTCCCTGACAAGTCCTGACTCACCCCCTCCGTGACTTTGGCCATCACACAAACACAAACACATCCATACTGTACACTATATGTGCATACTGCTGTAGGCAAATACCAATGAACCTAATGGAGTCCACCTTAACTCTGATTATCAATGAATTTACCAATTGAGGCACCGATGTGCATTTTAGGCATATGCACAAACACACATATGCACTCACACACACGTATATACACATACGCTACAGCAGATGTTAAGGATTAGTGTGTGTGTATGGGTGTGTGTGTGCGTAGCCTCAGGCACTGTTCAACAATGCATTATTCCTGAGTGCACCAGTTAAGAGGGGCACTCCGTCTCCATGGCAACTGCCCCGGCTCTCATGTAAACATGGGGGTAGTTGAACGTCAGCCCCAATAAAGTGGACAATTTGCCCCCTCGATAAGAAACAACAAAAGATGACAATAACAGGGTGAAGTGTAAAAGCTTTTAAAATAGTGTCCCTTGATGTGAGGGCACTTTGGGTAAGGCAGGTCAAGTGGGTGCTTGAAAAACAAAAACAAAAAGAGAGAGAGAGATGGCTATTTCGATCCTATGACAAGGATATTTTTGTCATCATTTCCATCTTAACCTGATCGCTGTCAACACACTCTATTGAATGAATTTAGGGTCAATTATGTTTCAAGTGGTCAAAGTTTACAAGCCTGTGAAACAAACACCTTCCCGTTCTCTTCAATGTAAATATACACCGGTGCATCCCACCAATGGGGCTCTAGTGGTTGGTGCACAAACCCAGCCACTTGCTCTCTGGCTGATTTTTGAGGGCATCTTGCTTTGTTGAGCAGAATATAGACAGCTGCCAACTTTTGGCAGCCTGTGGTGAGGATGGTGGACTTCTGGAGCAGATTAGAATAATCACAGAAGTCCCATTGGGGCTCAATATGGGTCAGACAGAGACAATGAATCTTAGCTAGGAGAGCAATAGGTTGCTGGATCCAATGGACAGAATTGGAGGCAATATTTTGGGGAAACTAATGCTCATAGTGTTTGTTTGGTTTTTTTTCTTCTTTTTTTATATCTGTCTCTTGGAGCCCACTACTCAATAGGAACCATCATTAATATGCCCCTTTCAACCCAGCAGGTGGATTTAAATATACACAAAGTTTAGACAGTATTGTGAAATCTCAATAATTGACATTTATTCCACCCGTTTGATCAATAGAAGGAGGTGTCCGAATGCAACAAGTCAGAAAAGTCACAGACTCTCCAGATCAGATAAAACTAATTTGCTTTTCACAACATCATTCTTTGGCACCTTTTTGAATCCTCAAAGAATTCAGCCAAACCTTGATATAAAAGACTTTTTACAACAATTTACAACTAGTTCCTAGAATCATTAGTATTAAAATGATAAAGCTTTCCTCATATCCAATACTTGAATGATAAAACAACACAGAATCACTTTATTCTATTATAGATTTATGTGCATACCCAACATTTTATCCCTCCATCCATCCATCCATCCATCCATCCATCCATCCATCCATCCATCCATCCATCCCTCCCTCCCTCCCTCCCTCCCTCCCTCCCTCCCTCCCTCCCTCCCTCCCTCCCTCCCTCCATCCATCCATCCATCCATCCCTCCCTCCCTCCCTCCCTCCCTCCCTCCCTCCCTCCCTCCATCCATCCATCCATCCATCTCAGGACAAACACACAGACCCAGACAACCTCACACACTCACATTCACACCCAGGGGCAATAGACTCGCCAACTGACCTCACATGCATGTTTATGGCCTGTGGGAGGAAACCCGCGCACACGAGGAGAAACATGCAAACTCTGCCCAGGAAGGCCTGGCCGATATTTAAATCCTACTCGTCTGAGTGTGAGGCCCATCGTTCAGCCCTCAAATTCTGCTTTTCCTATACTATTTCTAATGGTGATCCAAGGACAAAGGGATTCTCCTTCTATTTGAGTACAAAACAGTGTATTATTTACCTTGTTGCAGTGTATTTTGTTTCGTATTATATTTCAATGATTAGTTTTGCAAGATTGCATCATAATGTAGTTTCTGTCATATGTCATCATGTCATATTATTCTGTATATACTTTATAGAGTGTCCTATAACATCATCAAACTTTTTTTTATATATCTTGCTTTATTCTTTGTTTATGATTGTATCTTTTTGTGTCATACAGCCCTGTTTGTATTCTATCATTAGATAATGTAAAAGGAAAGAGTGATTTATCCACCATGTTTTAAAAAGTTAACAGTTAAGTGTTTTGCATGTCTCGATAACACGAGATCGTTTGCTTTAATATTTGAGGAGAGAAGCTCATAATGATATTTTTTATTTCTTCTAAAGGTTGTTTAGTGATTCCCCCTAAAACAAACAGTGGTTTGTAGAGTCAAACCAGCCAAACCCGGCATGTCATGTCCACCACCTCAGCCAGGCAGAGCCATTATTGTCTGGAAGCCACACAAGCAGAAAAGCAGGGGCGACGGGGTTATAATGCTCATGAGTGTGTTCATAAGTGTGTGTAGGTCCTAAACTCTCTCTCTCTCCAATGGAATGGGTTCTTGTGTCTGTGTGTGTGTGTGTGTGTGTGTGTGTGTGTGTGTGTATTTGTGAGTGTGTATGTGTGTATCTGACAGCTCAGATGAGGACTGGCTGCAGGCAGCTGCTTTGCTCGAGGCCACATTCAGTTCCGTCGCGCTGCATTAGTCCCCAACCAACCTGTCACCCCTAGCAAGAGAGTGATAGCACGCAGCACACACGCACACACACACACACACACACACACACACACACACACACACACACACACACACACACACACACACACACACACACACACACACACACACACACACACACACACACACACACACACACACACACCATTACGCACATTCCCGTGAGTTGAGAGTACTAAGCAGCACATAACACATTGACTCATGCAAAGCAAATACAATGCAAAGATCACGGCGGCTTTATTTCGTACTGATCGAACATGGTAGCAGCGGCTTCCCATCCAGGCTAAAATGAAGCCGCTAATCTGACAGAAGAAAAAAAAAAAGTGTTGATCAGAGCAACTATAGCCAAAGTGCAGCATGTGTGTGTGTGAGTATGTGTGATTTATGTGTGTGTGTGCAGTCCGTCAGTGCTGATATGCTAGTGAGGGGGACTAACCGGAGTTGAGTGGAGTCTTTTGTAGCGCAGGCGAGGCCCTCAGGCACAGCCCCAGACCTAGACCCCCCCATCACCACCACCACCACCGTCATCACCACCCACCCACATACCCACATCTCACACACACACACACACACACACCGACAAGCGCACACGCCACATGCATATGCCCTCGGCCGTCGTGCTGTAGATCTGATGTGACAACTACAGTGGGGCAGACTTTCCCACCATCACCCTGCGTTTTGAGGGGATGTGACCGTGTGTGTTTCTGTGTGTGTGCGTGCGTGCGTGCGTATGTGTGTATGTGGAGCAACTTTAGGGTGGGGTTAGTTGAGGGTTGTCATAATGAGGCTTGGTTTGGTTTGGTGGGACAGATGTTGGGATTCGGAGGGCATCGGTTGAGACATGGAAGTGATGGTTCATTAGTGTGAGAATCTCTCTCTCTCTCTCTGTCTCTCTCTCTATGTCTCTCTCTCTCTCTCTCTCTCTCTCTTTCTCTCTCTCTCTTTCAGCCTGTCTGATTCATTGTGTTTTTCTGTCTCGAGCTCTTTCTCTCCTTCTCTCTGGTATGATTTCCTGTGCCCGGAGCCACTGACAGAGGCAATTCTTCCCCACTCCGCTGCAACGGTGCATCTCTGATTAACTTTTAATGACTTCACTATTACAACCAGACACACACACACACACACACACACACACACACACACACACACACACACACACACACACACACACACACACACACACACACACACACACACACACACACACACGCCGAGGCCGGCGCTGACTGCAGATGCGGACTCGCGATGAGACGAATCAGCGGAGAAGTTTGCACTCTGGCTCAACTGAACTAATCACTTGTAAAGGGAGAGATGTTGTAGTAATCAGATAAAACTGAAAGTTACAAACTGTTCAACTGCAGTAAAACTTCTTGTTGTCGCTGAATTGAGTTGTTGGGTTGTTCGTGGGGTTGCCTCAACAACCTGCCGCACACATGGATGTTTCATCTATTGCAGATTGTCAACCCTCATTCCGTCGATAGTTTGTGGGAGATGCATTAACGTTGCATACACTTTAGCAGAGTCGTTGACTTTGCTTCCGAGACGAAAACGATGCACCTCATCAATTTTACATGTCGGAGTCGATTCAAGGGCCACGGAAACCAGCCCGTGTAAACAAGCATGTTAATTCCTCTGTGGTTATGGAGGGTATTGATGAAGCTTCAACAATGATGTGTTTAACATTAACCTCATGTGGGACTGAGACAGAGATATGCTGTTGGCAGAAACCCAAACTGGTGATGGTGGGTTTGAAAAATGAAAGATTACAGTCACTTTGTGTCTGAAGATAATTTACAGTCGCATTATTCAGGAGTGAAGGGATAAAAAAAATAAATGGTAGCCTTTAAAGAGTTGCAAACCATCTGGCAGATTACCTAAAAGACTTCATGAAAAAAATATTATTGAGAACTAGAGTTAGTATAAGGTCTGTGGTTGATTGCTTACCTTTCTGACAACTTTTTTTTAACTTTCCACATCACCAAGTAGGCTGCATAAATATTAACCCAGGGTTTTAACTTTGTGAATGTGGCTTGTTCTTCCTGGGCCCATTTGGTGTTTCCTTCAGGTTCAACAACTTCCTTCACAATCCAGAGTGTTTGTTTCAGAGAACTCTCTCCACCTACATTTTAATGTCTTACTGTTTGTAGTTTACATGCCGTTCCTGTTCCTGCCTGTGTACTACATCTTCCCCCCAGTCTAAAGAGGTTTGTTTAAGAAAAACTGTTTTTTTTCCCAATCTTATTTTGTAATTGAATGGTAATTGAAAATTGTGTTAAATGTTTTTCAAAACTGTAGAAAATAGTACGAGGCATTTATAGGCCACCTTTTCCTGTGTGGCACCATTGATTGATTGATTGATTGATTGATTGATTGATTGATTGATTGATTGATTGATTGATTGATTGATTGATTGATTGATTGATTGATTGATTGATTGATTGATTGATTGATTGATTTGTTTGTTTAATAATAGGGAGAGAAAAGAGCTGAGAGACTGGAAAGGGTGGAGACGCTCCATGACCATATCGAATCTAAAGCCGTGATCTATTCCGAGGTGGTGGATGATTCTTGCCGTTTTGAAATATGTAGGATTGATCCAGACATTTTCCCTCTTAAACATACAGCAAAATAATCTGTTAAAAAGTCATTTTTCTGTGGGTAGCGTCTGTTGCTTTGTTTTTTTTACCCTACAGTATAAAAATATGCACACAATATTAATCGTGTTTATGTATATGAGACATTTGGGAACTGTAAGTGATCGTATTCAAAAGATATGCCCACTAGAGAGTAAACAGTCTAAAATTAGCGCAATACTCTGCTATACTGCGAACCTTCAAATTCCCCTCAAACAGCCACAAAGGCAGTAATAGTAAATTGGCAGAGTAGACGTGTCAGTGGTAATAGTGTTCAATAAAACTGAATTCCACCTCTGGGTGCGATTGGTATTCCATTTGATTCAGTGACAATGATCAAGAGAAGTCTCATACAGGAGGTCTGTTGTATCTGCGCTGGACTCTTTGGGACTTTGCAGCCGTTCACATGCAGAAAATTCCCATCAGCGAGAAGCGTTTTTATTCGCTGTGTTTTCTCCTTCAGGCAGAACATAGAAATAACCTAATCGCAAACCCCGTTAAAAGAAAGAAAGAAAACAATACAAATAAAAGAAAAACAGCATTATTTGCATGGACCGCCATTAAAACAAAGTGTCCTTATGAAGTTTGGCACTCCTGTCTCCTTTCTCTGTGTACACCTGCTGAATAGGTAGCGCCGTGTTGTCAGCGTATTGATGAGTTCAGCCATTTTGTTTTTTCTGCAGGCAAAACTCTCTCTTTCATGTTTCTGATCAGAAAGAAGGAAAACAGTTATGAATTAAACATGCAGGCATAATACCTCTGCCGAATCCATACCTTACAGTGTGTGTGTGTGTGTGTGTGTGTGTACAGTGATAGTTTCCAACAATGCTTTTTGAATTCTGTTTTATTTTTGTGTGTGTCTCTTTTTCTTGCCTCTCCTCGCCGCTGCTCTGTCTACTTTAATATCTTCAGCTTTATTTTCCACAACTCATCAATCGTTCAGACTAACAGGTTCGTATAAATACACGAGGCTCGTTTATGTAACAGGTTGTTTTCTCTCCACTGTGGGAAACCGCCTCCTGAAAGCACACCGCCAGGTTCATTTATTTACATTTTGTTGGTCATGAATGGAAAGTTCACAATTACATGAAAGCTTTTGGAAAAGTTTGAACATGGGATGGAGTGTTTTATGCACAGATAAACACATCATGACGAGTTATGACATAGATTCCTATTCACTGTTCCTCTTTGACCAATGATTGTCCTTCATCTTCTCCCTTCTGGGGTCATCACAGCACATAATTGTGACAATCTTATGCTGAATGTCCTTCCTAACTGAAATCTCTGTGGGATTCCATCCCTGAACTTCCAGCCACAGGCTCTCTGCTCCGCCCTCTGGCCTGCCACTGCTGCTTCTATAGTTGATAATAAATTCACGTCTTTAAAGGTGCATTTCCAGGCTTGTTTCTATTAGTCAGAAAGAAAAAAAACTAAAATATTCTGAGGTATTGTTATGTTGCTTCCACCTGTTTCCCAAAAGGTTTCCCTTAAAGCCCGTGGTGAGAAAATGTTGGTGATTTCCTGAGAGGCAGTTCAAGGTTTCACAAGTGAAAAAAAATTCCTTTTACACAAGATGATCAACGAAGCCACGTCTGGAAACTGATTGACAACAAACAACAAACATGTTTTTTAATCAATCTTATATTTTAGACATATATCTGTGCTCGCCCAACAACCACACTAACTCAGGTTCTTTTGCATCAATTTGTTCTTTTTTTATATGAACATTTTATACCTAATTGTCAGATTCCCATTAACCATGTGGTTCAGGCATGAATGTGATAAAGGTGAAGCATTAAGATTTGAAGCTTTTTTCTCAGCGCCAATATCATGACGTTTTCAAAACAATTTGATTTAATCTCAAATTGCAAATGGACTCAAACCTTCACTTTGTAATTCACTCTCAAATTTGAAATGCAAGGATTTAGCCCGACGAAGGGGTGTTCTAATATATTATATGAAAGAAACATTCAAAAAGCATATATCAAGAAAACAGACGATTTTTATTGAATCTTTTTTTCCCAGTTCATTTGAATATCTTTAAAATCACATTCACATTTCATCTGAGCGAGCACAAACTTTTAATTTTTAATGCATTGTCATCATATTGAAAGGACACAATATTGAATATCTCTCTAGTGTGAGGTGTCATATTGCACACATTGCTTTCCTTTGACTGGTCGGAAAAGTCAATCTTTTCCTCTTCTACTTTCGCCTCTTCACTCACGAGGATGTCATGCACACACACACACACACACACACACACACACACACACACACACACACACACACACACACACACACACACACACACACACACACACACACACACACACACACACACACACACACACACACACACACACACACACACGTGCATGCCCGCACACACATTCACTTTGTGGCCAAGGCCACACACTTCAATGCTCATGCGCAGCGTGCGTTTCTCACTGTTTGAAGGGTTACAGAAGATTTGTAGGGTTAGAGAAAACTTGGAGTGAAACAAGCTTTGTCCTGCTGCTCACACATCACGTTTCATTAGTCTGATCTTCAGGGAAGGATGTTATCACAGGATGACAGCTACCTCAGAAGCTTTTTTCCTCATATCTGCAGTGCAAATAGAAGAGAACACAGTGTATATCCCAATAGAATGAAATAAAATAGTTGTCTAATTTTGAGGAAGCGGCATCCGTATTTCAGACGCCGTGCATAAGTTCATTTCTGCGCATGTGCTTTGTCCATGCTTCGGTGACGCGGCCATGTATTTGTCGGTGTGTGTGTGGTTGAGTGCTATGCTGTGTTGCATCTCCCAGTGGTGGAGATGGAAGGCGACATGGCGGGCTGCTCTCTGTCAGAGGGAGGCGAGTGTTAATATTTAACTGAGGAAGGCTCTATTTAGAGTCCGCCGCCTCTCCGTCTCCCTGGTGGACAGCACATCGCCGATGCAGACCGGTGCCGTTATGGAGGAAAGCTGTAGGAGGCAGCCGCACGTCACTAAGTCTCCCTGACAGAATCAGTTTGCAGATGAGCTTTAAAACGCGTTGCACTGTTTTCCATGCCTGCATGTTTGTGTGTGTGTGTGTTTTGTGTGTGTGTATGTGTGTGTGTGTGTGTGTATATTCTGACAATCTCTAATTTAAGACTTTCTCCTCAGAGAGACTGGCATGGTATCCCAGCATGCTTTGCACCTGAACACACAGGCCCATTTCATGGCATTCAGGTACAGCTGTGCTTTTCAAAAATAAATGGTGGATATTCTCATTATGAATCGTTTTGGGGGGGGGGGGGGGGGTTATGTCTAGAGGAATGTCTCCAATTAGAGGAATGCTGGGAAGTCTGAGGGTGGGTTGGAGGTGGCCCCTGTTGACCTTTAACCTCACAGTCAGTCTCTTTGTCAAGAGTACAAAGAATGCTCCTTTTCAGCTGATCTGTTTGTTTAGAGCACTCGTGTGTAAATAAGGGAAGCAAGGGCAGCTTGTGTCACAACAAAACTACAATATTACTGCTTTGTACATGTTTGAAGAGTAACTAATGAAACCATTGGAAAAGTATTTCATCAGTGGGACGTTTTCCAAAGTAATAAATCAAGGGTGTAAATAACTGAAATCTGTGCATGCAGATCAAGTCGAAGTGACATGTTATTAATACGGAGGTGCAGTAGTGAGCAGTATCCCCCATATTCATCAATTTGAATCAGGAATTGGAGAGCCTTCTGTAGAGCTCTCCGTGTACGTGCATAGGTTTTCTACAGGAAGTTTGGTTTCCTCCCACAGTCCAAAAAACATGCACTTGAGGTTAATTAGTGACTGTAAAATGGCCTTAGGTGTGAGTGGAAGTGTGTGTAGCTGTCTGTCTCTCTGTGTTTGCCCTGTTGGACCTCTTATCTGTCCAGGTTGTGCCGTACCGTTGCTCACAGTAAGCTGGACTCAGCCCCTGTGCCCAGAAACTTCAGTTCGATAAAGTAGTATAGAAGATGGATTGATAATTATTAGTGAACCAAACTAATCAGTATTCAGTAGACATCCATCCAGATCATGACTGGGAATTCCTAAAACCCTCAAACAAATGATTGCCAGGAAATTGTTTTATTAATTTAAAGCTGTTTTCTCCAGATATTTGATGGTAAAAGCTTCTAACTGAAGGACAAGGAAGTTTGATTATGAAACCTCATATGAAACACAGTAAATACAAATTGTAAAAAAAAAGAAATTTGTGAGGCACTATCATGTATACAGGTATTAGTATACAGAATAAATTGTGTGTCTTGCAGAAAGCATTCGAAGGCACATCACAGAAAAATGGTCCATCAAATGACTGGCAACCTTGATTACGCTCTAGATGCATAATTTTGTCGTAATGAATTGTGAAACCTCCACACACCCCTGAATTCCCGTCTTGTACGACAACTTCTGCATCAGATCGGCTCATATTTATGTGAACCATGTCTTTTGGTCCAGAGGTTACTGAGGCAATATCTTGCAGACATCTGAAAAACAAATTAAGAATAAACCCCAAGTTCTGTAATATTCAAGGCTATAGCGCCGGCAAATTTAATTAGCAGATACACTAAAGCATTGCCAGTGTGTGTATGTGTGTCCGACCAGAGTGCGTGTGCGTGATCTAATGGGATCAATAGTGGTTTGGGAGGCCCAGTTGGCAGCTGCTGGGAGCAGGAAACAGGTGCAGACATGGCCGCTTGATGTACAAGGTGACTGAAATGAGATGAAACCACTTGACCCCCAGAAGAACCAATTAATTACACAAAATCTCCTGCAACAGTGAAACTAACAGCTCAACTGTGGCAAATCAGTGAGGAATGTCTGGATCCGGTGCAACCCTTGAAAACCACCCACTACAAAATGTTTCCACGTATCTGTTTGAATAAGGGAGGAGATGATAAAGTTCACTGAGGAGGGCCAGTAGAGTGGAAGTGTTTGCTGCTTGGCAATTAGGTGCATTTTCCAGTGACGCATGAAATGTTGCACAAACACGGCAAGTGAGAGAAAGAGATAGAGGTAAAGCGAGGCAGAGAGAGAACGTGGGTGAGAGAGAGAGACAGAGAGAGAGACAGAGAGAGAGAGAGAGAGAGATTGACAGATACTGGGAGGATTTTCAACAGGCCGCTTCCTGAGAGTATTGTGGAGCAGCAGCTGAGATGTTAGGCATGCTAATGCTACTGCTAATTATGCAACTGTGTGAAACCAGCCAGCAACAAACACACACACACACACACACATACACACACACACACACACACACACACACACACACACACACACACACACACACACACACACACACACACACACACACACACACACACACACACACACACACAGCAACACCTCAGAGACGGCGCGCTGGCCAAGGCAAATAAAACAGACAGCTTCCATTTCTACATCAGTACCATCTAAAATTCACTTTTGTATATAAATTCATATCTTCAGTTCTTTTCTGGTGCAGTGCAAAAACAAATTAACACATCTGCCAATAAGACTTCATTCATTTGACTTTGTTTATCTCCATGCTACTCCTTGCATGGCTAAACCATTTACACAAGCACGATCAGCTGGAAGCAACATCCTGTCCACGTTGGTTTGCTTGTGGTCACCACCGAGTGAGGGACTGGAGCGCCAGAAAATGTGGAGTGGGACGTGAGAGCGGAGGAAGTTATCAAACATATTGAAGCGTGACAGCAAATAGAATCTGGGTTTGAAAAGTTTGAAAAGGTGGTGCCATAAATAAACATTCCGCTTTTATTGTGAGAATAATTTGCTCAATAAGCTCACCACAATGTTTTTTATTTAAATTATTCTATTGACTATTGCTTTTCTTTATTTTTTTTCCAATCTGTTTGATAACTTCCTCCACAAACAAACTCTGAGACTCTTTCCGCTGATCGTCCGCCTTTAAACAGAGTCTGAAGCACACAAAACCATCAACTGAATACTTTTGGTTGCTTGTGATTTTAGTTAGGGTGTTAATTTGAGTAAATTACCCATAAAACGCACGCAGAATGAAACCGCAAATGAGCACTCCTTATGCAGGAAGTTAGTGAATCAGGCCCCATCAATCAGCACACAGTGATTGAGTGTACATGCAGGCTTTTTCAAGTTTTGGGAACTGTACTGCCATAGCAGTTCAAAAGAAGAGCTGATATCGACTTAACCAATAATTGTGATAGTATTACAATCATCCATCCTCACATCCTTCCATTTATTCATACATGCCAGCATAAAGTATAAAGTGTCTGACTGTCTATCCATTGATTTCTGCTGAATCCAAGAGCTGTGAAGTCAGCTAACAATGGATGAAAGGCAGTACACCGTTTAGTTGGCATTTCATTTTGCAACGCAGTAGTTAATAAGATGTGGGTGGATTTTAACTTTGTGAGTTGAGATGGATATTCCAGGACTGGAGCCCCGTTCCACTTGAATAAAACAAACCAGTGAACAACATTAATTGTATAAACCTAAATGTAACCACACATAATTATTTATTTGTCTCACTCGGACTCTTTGATTGATATCCCATTGAACATCCACACTAATATTCAAACAGTGAAATGAAACAAGAGTTCAGGGGAGAAGTCTGTGTCAGACCTTGCTTTGGGATCTATCATGCATAATTAATGCTGGCATTGGCTTACTCATATGTGGGCGCTTCAGCTTTAACTGTGAACCTGCAACAACTTTACCAAGCTTATTCAACATTTCCAGTTCACTTCCTCCACATTTTCCTTTCTGTTCACATCCGGATCATTTTGTCACAGCACCTAATTTATCCAGTCTTCCTCAGTACAACACTTTCAGTGCAATCAATTTGGGATATAACATGTTTTTCCATGACCCATGACAAAACAAACTTTAATGTAACATCACCAGATATTCCATGTCATAATTTTGGTCATCTATGATTACAAATTGCAATAAAAAGTAGATTTTAAGTTGAGTATTTTTCAGTAAACCACAATATAAAACTGAATGTGTTTCTAATTTCATAAAAACAAAGACAGGCTATGTTATAGAGCAGAACCAGGTGTACAGCTACTGAATATATAAATACATATCTGCCTTCACAATTAAAACCTCTTGCAGACTTTTTGCTTTTTAAAGATTTCAATAGCCATTAATAATTAATTTTAATGTGAAAATAGAGGAAGACGAATATTCACTCAAAAATGATGACTTAACATGATGCAAAGCACCTGAGTTTAGAGTTAATTGGGTGAGTTTCACTATTGAGGGTTGACTGCCTCCTTTAGATATTTAAAGACACTTATTAGATATTTTTGTCTGGTCTGCCAAAAAACTACTGAATTATTATTGTAAAGTGTTAGGAAATCAATACATTTGGAGTCATGTAGCCACACTCCTTAACAGTAGGTGGCAATAATGTCCTCCACGGCGAGTTTTCACCCGCCATTTTTACACTGTAGAAGAAGAACGTTTATTTACTTTTGCTGTTTAGACATGGTGACACACAAGACCATCATATGTGGATTTAGTTTCTGTTTTGTTTAGGTTTTTTTTTTTGCAGCAAGACGTTGGGATGTGAACGCATTTAAGGCAAACCGAAACAAGATTCAGCTGGTGAAGCTATAAAGTGACTGCTTGCAGCAGAATGACTTCACAGAGGTAAGAATCTCTCCTCACACATCTCTACGATACAAACTGTACCAACCTTCTCACCACTGAACACTTCAGCTCTGATTCATCTGAGGAGAAAACACAGAAACACTGAGCTTTACTTAAAGGTTGTAAATTAAAACTCCAGATTTTGAGACTTTTGCAGGTGTAAGTAGAAAAAAAAAAACACTTTATATCAGTGGTAGAATTTTCAATTGTCTTCACATCACAGTGTTTTTTTTAATTTTTTTAAAGGTTTACCCTCTGATGAGGTTTTCATAAAAAAGCTCAAATATCATGCTACGTTTGAATTGCAGATTTTGTTTGATCCAATTTGGGTTTGTGGAACAAAACTGATATTTAGGAAATAGTTTTTCCCTTAGGGTGCTGCAGGTTGGTTCTTTTTCTCTTTTGAATGGTCTTTTTTATTTTAAAGGCAGTAGTTATTATTATTAACTTGAATTGTTATGTAAATACATCTGAGGGTTAAAATGGATTATTTACCTCCCTGTCCTGGTCACTCTCTGCTTGTTTTAGTTTATATTTAAGCTTTTTTTTTTTGGTGTTGTTATGATGTGATGTTATATTGTACATCTGAGGTTCAAACCGCACCATATTTGTATTCAATACATTTGACCATTTGAGAAAAGTTAGATAAATGTCCTAGAGTTGGGTCACAGCTTGTCTTTAATGGTTGTCGGTGGGTCCCTAAGTCAGATCAGTTGATAACCACTGCTTTAAAATGTATTTTTATTCGCAAACATTATGTCGAAAGAGAAAAGATCTTTGGGGTTGATACATTCTATCTTAGATAACAATAAATACACGCATCCTTTTGAGGTTTCAAAAGAGTTGAAAAACTTAGCTGTCAATCATCGGGGGCTTCTTTCAGCGAGGTTGAGGGGGTGCATGGGGCTGTTTGAGGTGCATAGGTATCAGGTGGCCCTCTCTTCTGAAGCACCAGGCTAAAATTTTGAATGCTACCCTAATTGAGTGCCCCTCCCCTGGCCAGCATGGTCCTGGTGTCCCCCCTCTCGGGGCCCGGGGGGCTGGTGTGGCCGTCTGGGGGGGCCTGACCCCAAAACCCTGCCTGAGGCACTGACTGCCACCAGCCTGAACCCTCCCTAACCCCCAACCATCTCTCTCCCCTCACCGGCTCCTCTGTCTCTGATGCTTCGCTCCTCTCTGTCCAATTGGCTCTGAGCTACAGACTTCTTTTGTCTGTCCTCATTAGAATACTGATACTACACACACACACACACACACACACACACACACACACACACACACACACACACACACACACACACACACACACACACACACACACACACACACACACGCACATTCGTCTCTGTCTAATTGCACTATCGTTAGTCAGCTCATTGCTGGACAGATGGTAAACAAAGGAATCTCAACATTAAAACAAGAGTGAAATTTTCACACTGGCTCATTTCTTTGTTAAAAATGAGAAGAAGGGATTTCTTTTAGGACAACAAGTTGTATTATTTTGTATCCTAAAACTTTTAAAATGACATCAAGATAATGAACAGAACGTAAAGAAGCCACCATGTGTTGTGCTGCAGGAATAGATGAATGTTTTAGCATCTTCAAATCATAAAACCTGTGTAGCTGGGTTGAGAATAGATTGGAAATAACAGTGACTCACTGCTGCCTCCCATGGCACAAAGGTAGCATGACAGTAATATTCTATATTGTACCTTTAAGGTATCTTTTATAGAGTTATCAATTAACTGAATATTGATTTCAAGCTGTCCTTATTCCTAAAGCTTGTTTGCTGGTTTGCCACAATCCAAAAACAAGCATTTGAGGTTAATTGGTGACTATGAATTACCCGTACGTGTGAATGTGAGTATGTGTGGTTCTCCTCCTCTCTGTGTTTGCTCTACTTATGAACTTTGACCTTTCCAGGGTGTACCCTGCCTTCGCTCATAATCAGCTGTGATTGGCTTCAGTGTCCCACACACTCCGAGGTGTGTAAAGCAACTATCATGAGATTTGACTGACACTGTCAGGAGACAGTATATTTTACTTTGATATGATCCAGTACATCGGTTCTGCAGTTTTGGTTCCGTGTTATATTCCGAGCTGTTTTGAATACCCCCTTTATGTTTCAGGGTTTGGTCAAAATATGAGAAATACCTCTGCTTTCAGCTGCGTGAAGTAACACTGATTTAATGCTGTTACACGTTAAAAAACCCAAAAACAAAACATCAAGAGGATTTCCTGATGATCTAAGTGTTTTGGAAATTGATTAAAGTTTTTGGGGAAACATGTGCACATGTGAGCAGTGACAGGTGGGTACGTACGTCATGGCAGGTTTATAAAAACAATAATGATGCAATCTGTGATTTTTCTTTATTTTTATTTTTTTCCACGGCACACCTTTTAAATTGTAGAGGTGATGGTTATCCAGAGCATCGTGTCTCTCAGACAAAAAGAAAACAAGTGAACTCGGTACAGAACGAATCGCACAATCGAGCCGGTCGCTTCCTGCATCCACGAGCAGCTGTCCATCATCCTGACTGGCGGCTCAGAGGAGGGCTCTGACGGGCAGATGAGAGCAAGAAGCCGATCTCTGCCTCAGAGGCAACAGCGGCAGTCCTGTGTTCTCCTGCCCACCTCCCACCACCTCCCCCTGCTCTCCTGCCCACCTCCCGCCGCCTTCTGCGGGCCCTCCTCTCTTCTCTGCCTGCAGCCAATAAAACGTGGACATCGTCTCGTGGAGGAAGAGTATTGTTTACAGGAAGCAGAGCGCTCTTTTTTTCTGTCTGCGTGTCAGCCTATTGTTAAAAGAACAAGGAGAGACAAGAAAGTGGAACACACACATAAAGTTGTCACTCTGAGCAGCGGCTGCATTTACGAAGCGTCACTCCGACATCTGTGGCGCGCCGAGAAAACTTCACTGAACATTCCTGCACACGCAGACTTCAAGCTGCTGCAGCCCCTCCGTCTCCACTCCCAACTTTGTTTCACGCATCTACCTTTAAATTCTACTTTTCTCTCTTGCATCACGCTCTCTCTCGGGCTGACCTCCATCACCAGGACCACCATCATCCTCCTTTTATGGACCCACGCCTCGCTCCTCGGGCTCGCCGTGCTCTCCGGGACCACCTTTGGCCTGCTTTCATGGACCTGTGGCTCTCTCCACAGTGTGCTGCACATTGCTCCCCAGGCTCACCTTGTTCTCCAGACCCACCTCGTTCTCCCGGCTCCCTGTGGCCACTTGGCTTTCGAGCTGCCTCTGTAGGCCCACGCGAGTCTCCAGGCTCCTCATGCCCACAGCTAGAGACGCTTTGATGTTGCCCTCCTGGCTGACAACATAGGATTTGGTGGACGAAGTGTGCGTGTGTGTGCGCGCGTGCGTGTGCGTGTGTGTGCGTGTGTGTGTGTGTGTGTGTGTGCGTGTGTGTGTGTGTGTGTGTGTGTGTGTGTGTGTGTGTGTGTGTGTGTGTGTGTGTGAGACACACACTCTTTTCTTGTTCACACACTGAAATTCTGGAGAGAAAAAGAGTCCGACATGAAAAAGACTGAGTGATGAGCGGCTGTCAGCAGCTCCACTCTCTCGGCTTGGTCTGGACACGGTGGGCGGGGCCTCGCGTGGAGATTGACACGTGTCACATCCAATAAGACTCCAGCGCCTCAGCTGTCAAACCACTGTAGGCTCATAACCTCTGAGGAAATTACACGGACAAAAATATCAAAAAGCAAAAAGTACTTTCAATCAAATGTTATTCATTTTAATTAATTTACAGAAGGATATGGCAAACAATAAATAGAAAAGTCCAGGGCTTTTCTATTCTATTCTATTCTATTCTATAATTTAATCATGTGCAAATTCATTTCTCCGTCATGACCCATGAAGAGCATGAAAATCGGAAACCACTGAGAGAGTTCGAAAACCTATATACTTTGATTCTAATAAATCAGAAGCTCTGAGCTTTGTACTCGTTTAGTGATTTATTTACTGAACGGTTATATTTGGCGTATCTGACGCTTTGTTCAATGTTTGGATGGCTTGAGTGCTTCTGATGAGACTGAACTACTTTGGTACAGCGTGGTGATCCTTTCTTTAGCACATCTATATTATTATTATTATTTTCAGTTGTTTTTGTACTTAATTCATCAGGCATGAAACATACTGATAAAAAAAAAAAAAAGTACAAAACTTGTAAAAGAAATTAGTTTTCACAATGTATACACTCTAAAAGAAGATCTCAAATGAATTTAAACAAAATAAATTGTTTCAAGTTTGTTTAAATACACTTTAGTATATTCACACCTGCAGCTTACCCTTATAAATGGTATAAATCACACAGATAACAAATAAACAATTAAGAAAAAGAACAATCCAGCAGCATAGGGGTGTAATAAATTAAATGGTAATTTAAAAAAAATGACTTTTGGCTGAAAAAAGAAATTACAGCAACATGTGTGATTAATAAAATCAGATATATCTTTTTCATTTAATGGTACGGTTGGAAAAAAAAAAAGTAGGATGCCATTTTAAGAAAAGGTTATTGGTTGAAAGTTTGAACTGGTGCATCTCTTTTGTCTCTATCTTTTGTTCGTGGAGTTTCGCACACCGACGGCGGCAATAGATGACTGGGTTCACAAGTTAACTCAAAACAAACAAAGACTTTCACTGTTTATGAGACCGAACATTATAAACCGAACCCACATGTCTCAAACGAGTGATAATATGTCCTTTTTTCTCCTAAGACATGAGATTTAGGACTGGAAGTTGGACTGTATGATGTGATTCCATAGGTGGGCTCAGCAGATGATTAACTTGTTGGAAATGGTGATTCTGTTGTTTACCTGAGCCGCCCAGGTGGATCGAGCCGACAGCCTCCAAACCCACCGAGACCCCGCACAAACTTTGCACGAGTATTGGGATTTCTCAAAAAACTAATCTTCAAGTACTTCAGTAAGATCATTAGCATTGCAAATGCTCACCGGTGAGCTGACCGTCGTCAGTAGAAAACTGTGAAGGCTTTGGGGTTGCTGGCCTCGTGTTGGCCCTCTGGGGTGACCTCTTCTCGGCTCTGCACCCACTGACATCCGCTGGTGATGCCTGATGTGCTTTCTATATAAATTATCGCCGAAGCCAGAACAATTATGTGTCAGTGTTCCATCAGTGTCTTGTGAGACACGCTCCAGCTCTTAAAAGGAACATTTTGCTCCAGTTATTGTTTTTCAAGGGGATTACGCTTTTTATAGAACTATAGGAATCCACTTACTTCTCCCTCAAGGGGTACTACTTAAATGTCATTTTTGTCAAGCAGGATTGTGACAAACTTTAAACTTCTTATTAAATATCGCGTGTCACAGCCCATCAACTTTGATGCTGTGAGCAACATTAGACGCTCTATAATGATCAAATGTGGCGTTTGATTCGGAATGAGACGACAATAAGGCGGCGTCTGAGGAGGATTCGCATGCTTTAGCTTGCGGTTGTAGCTGGATGTACGGCCTATGGCTGGCAGGCTGCTGCTAGCACTCCGCTAGGCAGATGAGAGCCGGGTTAATGTTGGGATTTGTTCCCTAAAGCTCCGACACAGAGGAAATACTGATCAGCTCCGCCGTCAGCCTCAAGACCCGCTAATCGCTAATCAGCACTTACACAGCCTCTGTCTGACTCTCTCGCTCTCTCTCTCTCTCTCTGACACACACACACACACACACACAGGCGCGCGCACACACGCAGCATTGAAGAGTGACACATTTCACATCGTGACATGTTTACCCACACGTGGCTGCGGATGACTTCCACCTTTTAATCTTTCACTTTAATTATGCAAAAATAGATCCCTCCACCCAAAAAGTAAATGACTGGCTTCAGTAAAAACTACATCTGAGTGTGCCGCTGTTTATCAGTAAAAACTCTCTCGTCTGGTGAAATTGAACTGTTTTTGAACTGTTTCTCCAGAATTGGGAGCGCCCTTAAAACTTAAAGTCAATTATTTCAGAGACGCGGTTCATTATGGCGCGCCCTCGGATTGGCACCACTTCAAGCACACTGCCAATGTAAAACATTTTAAAAGCAATATAAATTAGAAAACAAAGCCCGTTACATAAAGATTTATTTTATTTTTGAGCCCGTCTCTTTTGTTTCTCTGTGAGCTGTTTAACGTTTGTTAAAAATTAATAGTTTTTCATGCTCATGAGCCTTTGACAACATGAAATAATCCACTTAATGTAATGATAGTTTTGACGCCTCATTGTGTCAGAGCTTTTGAGATACTTTCACCTCTAAAATGCAGATGTGTTGCGTTCCTTAAAGCCAGATCACTGCAAGCAAACACTTTAACCTGAAGTAAATCGTAATGGAGAAACTTAACTAATTAAATAAGACAAAAACTAAATTTTATAAGGCAGAAAAAAAGAAAAAAATCGATTAAGTTTTTCTTTTAATGTACGCGGGGTTGAAGATGAGACTATACATGATACATGCAGGTACAACACAACATTTCAATGCTCCTGCACATTTGATTTACTGAATACACTTATTGACGCACGTTGATATACATCATTAAGTCTGATTATTAGAAATGAATAAAGTGGATGCGGAGCATTTTCTTGACAAGCTGTGGAATATTTCACCTCGTGATCAGAGGCAAACATCTCCGAGGTTTAAGAAACAAGACGGAAAGCCTAAAAGTTTAACTTTCTTATTTATAATGCATATGTTTTATAAAATTTCAAACAGCTTTTTTTTGTGAGATTGTACTAAAAAAAAATAAAAATAATCAGTGTATGCCATGTTTCCCTTTATTTGAAAGCATTATATACCTAATACCATTCATAAACATGCTGATTACCATACTAAATACATTATCTACAACATTATTTCAATACTTGTACTTCAAATTCACTTTTATGTCATTTTTTATATTTTTTTTCTGTGTCTTTTATTTACCAATTTTCATTGTAATTTTGTGTATCAATGGTGATTTTAATTGGGATTTAAAAAGAACCACACTTAAATTAGGAAGTGAAAAGCCAAATAAATATTTATGGTTGTAAAGGTTTTCAAGTTTCTTGAAGATATTTTTTGCAAAACGGACAGAATTACCACGGAATTGTCTCTTAATCCAAAAAGTAATGTGCTGAAGTCCAATATGGAGCTGAGATATTTCCCCCGACTTCCAGCCAACGGTGGTGTTCATCAGTTTATCGGTGCATAAATAACAACCCACAGAGGCAGGACCACATCCAGGGCGAGTATCGGCCTGTCAGCGGGGCACTTCTCTGTGATTAATTCAACATCTCCATCGCATCCAATATCCACAGCTGATTTCACTCTCCAGCTCTCCTCTACAAATCATTATGATCAAAAATCCCACCTCAGCCATCTTAACCTGCTCCACCACGCACAGGTACTTCCCGACTACAACCCCCCCCCCCCACTCCCTCCACCTTCGCCTTCCACACCTCTCATATTGGACCAGTCATACAGAGGGGTAATATGGGTATTGTTCTGGGCTGGGCCGGCCTCTCCACAGGAACATTGGATTCTGTTTGAAGTCGCGATCCGGCACAGCCGACTCACCTGCAAGATCAATACGCTGGGTTCAAAGCTGCCGGCTTCACAGAGAACACACTCTTATTAATTTATAGAAACTTCTAGAAACTTTGTCTGAAGGGAAAAAACCTCCAACTCTGTGTGGTGGATAGACAGGGGGAATTATTAATATACCTGGCGAGAGAAAGAGAAACAAGGAGAAGGAGAGAGAGGGAGACCAACCGACCATCTTCTAACACCTTATATGAATATTTAAATGAATTACTGTTTGATGTGGATTGATCATACAAAAAGTGTGTGTGTGTGTGAGTGTGTTTTGTGTGTCGGAGGAGAGCGATGGATAAGAAGGAAGATGGTTAAAAGACTCATTAGATCAAGAACTGGCGTGTGTGTGTGTGTGTGTGTGCGCGCGCGTGTGTGTGTGTGTGGTGTGTTTAACTCATTAAGGCAGTCTATTTGAGTTTTCCTTTGTTGTCAGATTTGATGATTTGGGTGAAATTTTCCGCCGTGGATTCAAAGCACTACTGTTCGACGCTCCGAGCCCGCGGCGTCGGGAATGAAACACTCGCCATTTATATTTAATGATATCAATTTATCAACAGGAACAATCTCAGGATGTTGGCTCAGATTTGATTCCATGTTCCCCTGTTTTTACCTGAGGGACACATGCACGCGTTTTCTCATCGCCACGCCATTACCATAACTCTCCTCTCCTTCCCCGCGTCTGTGCACTGATAATAACCAACAAGTTCCTGACGGCGCAGTTCAATTTGTACCTCGTGAAGTTCAACTGCAGAAACTCCGTAAATTACCATGTTTTCAAGCGTTTTTCACACGCTGCCATCACTTTTTACAAAACCCCCAAAATTAAATACAAGCACAACACCTCACATTGATATTAAGACGATAATATAATTAAACCCGTCAGATAATCTCATGTCTCACATTCACTGCAACCAGTAAACGTGAGCTGCGTGTGACGCGAGGCTCAGGACGAAGAATGAAAAAAAAAAAACGTCATGCAAAGCGGCACAAAACAGCTTAAAATAGAAAATAATTACTAAATTAGAGACTAAATGAAACTTAAATAAGCAAAGAGCAGAGATCATCAACAAATGAATGCCTACAGATATGCCTAAAGATATCTGATTCGCCACTTTAGATTACATTTGTAGACGATCTCAAGTGGCTGGGGCAGAAAACATGAAAGATCTGTTTTATCTGTGACCGTGCAGCGCGCCGGGGACCGGCGGGTAGTGTATGTTTTGTCATTTGATTTCAGTCGTCTTCCAAAATTTCTCTTCTTTTGAACGAGGAGCAATCATCAGAAATATGTTTTGGAAATTGTTACTGGAAGTTCGGAACTTGTGAGGGAAACTAAAATTAGAAGGGAATATGTCGACGATGCGTGCAATTGTTTTATTTTCAAACGGAAAGAAGGCTGTGCAGGAAAATGGATTCTAAGGTGAAATACAAGGTCTTGCAAGCTGGTGGGATGTAATATTGAGAATTATGTTGCCACGCTTGCTTTACGTTTGCGTTCATGTGTAATTTTGAAAATTGAAAGTACAAAACTGAAAAAGTGGAAGTGGAACTTCTCTGACTCCTAAAGATGATGCAGAAGTCTGATTACTCCGCATTCGGAGTCAGAATGACGCTCTTATTAATCACCGTGTGCTCCTGAGCGTGCAAACCTTCTCTTCTTTCTTCTTACACTTCTTTTATGTTCCGGTCTGTGCCGGTTCCGGACTTTTGAAAAGTTGTGCGAGGGTGTATTTCTGTGCGTGTTGCACTGCAAACAGCGGCTCCTCCATCCTCCAAATCATCTGAACTCGCACAAGCTTAAAGTAACACGGTTCAAGAGTGCAGTGTTCAACTGGAGAGGCTGAAAGTGTGTGAGGGAGACGCTTAAGAGTTAGATATTACATGACTCTGTGTTTGTGTGTGTGTGTGTGTGTGTGTGTGTGTGTGTGTGTGTGTGTGTGTGTGTGTGTGTGTGTGTGTGTGTGTGTGTGTGTGTGTGTGTGTGTGTGTGTGTGTGTGTGTGTGTGTGTGTGTGTGTGTGTGTGTGTGTGTGTGGACTGAAAGTCCAGTGAGCAGGCCGCTGTAGTGAACTCTGGGGAAGGCAGAAAGAATCCTAAGTCAGTCTGTAGAGAGTGGAGGACTTTCTCTTTCAACTAGAGCTCCTCTGGACATTGCACACAAAAACACACACACACACACACACACACACACACACACACACACACACACACACACACACACACACACACACACACACACACACACGTGTGTGCGTGACATGAGCATGCTCATAGATTCATGCACAAGCGAGCGAAAAACACACGCGGGACGTGAAAACGTGGATGACTTGCATATGCACGAACGCATCGGCGCATAGGGGATCTTGCCGCACATGGTTACACACACCTGCCTCCGCACACATACACACATGCACAGGCATGCACACACTCTTTCTCTTTTTGTGTCTCTCAGTAGTTCCTCAGTGTTTCATCTGACAGCTTATTCCCAGTGAGGCTCCACTCTGTATTCACCCCAGATCCCCTCAGCACAGACACCCTGTGAACACACATTCCCAGGGTGAGAGAGGGGGAAGGTGACCTCGGTCCACACACACACACACACACACACACACACACACACACACACACACACACACACACTGAACAATAAACGCACCAAACTCTAATTACAACACTCCCACGCGCACATCCCCGCCATGGAGGGAAAAGTTGAACTTACAGTAATATTTTACAATTTCCATATTCTCAAAATGTTTGACATGTCTTTAGTGATGACGAGCTGTCTCCGGTGAGTTCGGGAGATTTGCAGGTGCCACGCTCCGATTTTTTTTTTTTACTGTACGAAGACAAATCTGAAAGGCTGAGTGTGCATGTCAGTGAAACGGATATTAGAACAAACTATGAGCTGCAGTTCATGCGGAGCACGTAAATTAGTGGCTCCGTTGATGTCCCCCCCCCCCCCGCTTTGTAACATACATTGTATAACTTTGTCAAGATTCAACGTCCCCCCCCAAAAGAAAAACACCTACACAAAGGGAAAGTTGAGAAATAAACACCTCCTTTTATTTTAAATGTGTCTCTTAATCAACGTGGTGATGTGAACCGCTACTCCAATGTGTTGCTTTGAGTTTTTATGAACGAGAACATCGTCTGGATTGAATATTACAACGCGACAGCCGTCACAACTAGTGTGTACCTGATGGAGTGACTGTGGTGTGTAAAGCAATAAAATGGGCTCCCATCAGGAACGTCCGTTTTACCATCTATATCAAGAGCCGGACAAACGGATGACTTTACACAAACTGTTGCTGTGATTCGGTTCTTTCAAATAAACTTTTCACGTATTTAAAAATGTAAAACCATTCTTGCAGAAGAAGAATGTGTCACAGCTAAAAAAAAAAAAAAAGAAAAAAGTAACCTGAAGCATTTGTTTTCAGGGAAATCTTTAGAACTTAGCTCGTTATACATTTTAAAAGCTGTTTTGTAATTAAAGTCTGAAAAGTATAAAGTATCATAACTATAAAGTGAGAGTGTGCAGAGGTTCAGGTGTTACAGATTATACGTCCCCGTTGTGCTCTGAATGATTCACCGCTGTGTTACACTCCAGCATTCATAATTTTAAGAACAGATTTGGTTTCCAAATGATCATATTATTGGTTTTTGAGTAGTTAGAGCTTTGGAATATTTTACGTAGTTAGACACAAGTTTGTGAGTGTTTGAATATATTCATTACTTTCAACTGCATTCACCCTCAATCTCTTTCAGTTGTGTCGCGTCTCTGTTTGTGTCTCATAATGTAGATTTTCTCAAATAAACTTCCTATTTTGTAGCACATTTTATTGTGGAGGGTGTCAGAATATCTGCTACAGTACAGTAAAAGAAGGCTGAATTCGTATCGCAATCAATCGCTGACATCACGGGTAGAAAGTAGAGAAAGAAGAAGCTGCAGCAGCTGTAAAGTCGAACATTTCTCAATAGAAATAGACGATAAGCTGCGAGCAGTAATGAAAACGCAAGTTCCACGTTGCATCGAACCACAGAAGGCTGGATTATTTTAAGTAACGCCAACAAACAAAAACTGGCAGGTATTTATTTCAATGAGCTCAAATGTTTGCTGTAAATCTTCAATGTCAGTATATTGGGTAGAGGATTCTTAGGTACTCACTAACATGCAAGTGCGCAACAACAAAACTGAAAAACAGTTTATTCATTGTCCGATTCTAAAATACTTTTTTTCATCCAGCATGATTGTATGTTAATAGCCATCTACAAAATTTGCGGTATTGCCTGTTCCACCAACATCCCTCCTCTGCTTTCACCAGTTGGCACATTAGCACTTGCATTTCACGGTCAGCACACAATCAGAACACACACACACACACACACACACACACACACACACACACACACACACACACACACACACACACACACACACACACACACACACACACACACACACACACACACACACACACACACACAACTCTTTTCTCATGCATCAGAGGCTCAGGAGCAGGACTACAAATCCCTCATTCACCACAACTCTCCCTCATCATGGAATGACAAAATTCAGCTCCTTGTTCATTCGGCTGGCTTGCAAGTATACAGCCGAATTAATCGTCCTCACTCAACCGAACCAGCAGTCCTTAACTTCCTCTCCTCCTCCTTTCCCCCCATCTCACTCTCTCCTTGGGTTTCCCCTGCAGCACTTTGGGAAGAAACCCAGCGTCAGGCAAACCGCCTGCATCCCCGGAGAGTGGGTGACATTCACAACCGGTCTGTGTGTGTGTGTGTGTGTGTGTGTGCGCGTGCATACATGTATGTGCATGCACACACAGTATGTGTGTGTGAGCATGTTTGAGTGATGTAGTGTGAGAGAGGGGAGATAGCTGTGGCTAGCCCAAAACCATCAGCCTAGCGGCGCTACAGTAATAACCACAGGACTCACTCACTACCGCAGGCTGTGTGTGTGTGTGTGTGTGTGTGTGTGTGTGTGTGTGTGTGTGTGTGTGTGTGTGTGTGTGTGTGTGTGTGTGTGTGTGTGTGTGTGTGTGTGTGTGTGTGTGTGTGTGTGTGTGTGTGTGTGTGTGTGTGTGTGCGTGTGAGCCTATATCTCTGTGTGTTCTTCATGAGTATATTGATCTGTTTGTGTTCATGTGCGTCCCTACATCCTCCGCCTTATACCGTTTCTAGAAAAAGAATACATATTCTCTCGTGCCGGTGCCGTGTGTGTATGTGTGTGTCTCTGCCTGTTTGTGCGTGCAGCATGTATATACAACATTTATGGTGGTATTTAGGTGTGGGTGTGTGTGGTTTCTCATTAAGGGCTGTCGTCCAATCGCAGCTCAGCTCTTCAACCTTGTGTCTGTCAATCCAGCCTCAACAGCAGGTGGTCAAAAGGTCCAAAGATACCGGACGAGGTCAGGTAGATAATGGATGGATGGATGTATAGATGGATAGATGGATAGCAAGGTAGCTAGATGGGTGGATGAATAGGTTTTAGGTTTGAGGCGCTTTCTACTTCTGCATGCGGTGTAATTTGCTAATGAATGTATGAAGCAAGTGACAATTATATCCTTTCCAAGAGAAAATGGTAAAATGAGCCTGCCCTCTCTTACCTGTCTTCCATCTCTCTCTCTTTTTATCATGATCTCTCTCTCTCTCTCTCTCTCTCTCTCTCTCTCTCTCTCTCTCTCTCTCTCCGGTTGCTGCAGGGTTGATTGGAGGTTTTGTCACGCCTGCTTTGACAGGCCGGGCAGAGCTCAGGTCCCAACGGTTTGGCAATTATCCTCTAACCCAGCAGCCTACTACTGCACAAATGCACACACACACACACACACGCAGATAGACACACACACACACACACATACATGGCCTGCATGTCAATACGTCAGAGATGGGGAGACAGGCTGTCTGTGTTTTCCATCTCGTTCTCTTTCGCCCTCTTCACATCTCTCTCCCTCCCTCTCATTA
Organism: Lipophrys pholis; assembly: GCF_963383615.2. Lineage (NCBI taxonomy): Eukaryota > Metazoa > Chordata > Actinopteri > Blenniiformes > Blenniidae > Lipophrys > Lipophrys pholis. Next base: position 10,956,701 of record NC_137649.1, read on the forward strand.
GCCGGGTGCATTTTAGAGGGGAGGAAGGTGTGAAACTCCAGAGACTCTTAACATTCCACTCTAATATACAGTCCGTCTTAAGCCATGCAGGGTCTGAACTCACACATGCTCTGCCAAATGTACACACACACACACACACACACACACACACACACACACACACACACACACACACACACACACACACACACACACACACACACACATTGTAATCCTGGGAGATCAGAAGGGCTCCTCTTCCTCCAGCTAAGTAGCATCGGACCCGTCTACAGACTCTCAGACACTCTCTCCAGCTTAGTGAACGTACGGCAGCTTGTCAAGCACAGGAAGTAGCTTAGGCTCTGGAATTAACTTAAACATGCACTTTAGAAATGCAGAGGAATCTGCAGTGTCCATCCATGTGTTATTCCTGACTGCAACACAATTCTTCTAGCTTCCCTTGACACGGCGCAGGGGATGGTACTGTGTCCCCCGTCTTTGTCTGGATGTGTCCAATGTGCAGGCAACACATGGAAGCTATGAATCCTGTACAATTCATCTTGACTCACCGCGTTTTATTTCAGCAGGATGTTGCATTCAGTGTCAATGCTACACATCAGGGCTTGCATCAGTATTTTAAAAGTAGTGTTTTTGTGTTCGTTCACTGCAAACCGAAGTAATCTTTAGCTGAATTATTAAAGCGGCAGCATATAGCCTGCTCAAACATGCAATCCATGTGTGAATGGCCAGTGTTGTGCCAGGCAAGGCTATCTGGGTAAACAAGCAGCAACAACAACAATAAACGAAAGCTACAGAAAATGACACAAAGGACTGTTGTGGAGGTAGCTTCAGGTCACATGCCAGAGCCTGCCAGGTCACTGGCTTTTCCATGAGCTGAGCTATTGGTGCGGGTTTATCTCACCGAGTTCTTCAGACAGCCCGTCAAACTGAGTGACAGGTGCAGTGGCAGTGACTGAGGGGATGGATTTACAGCAGGACAGGAGGAGAGCGCCATTAGCCGGCTGCTCCAATAGCACAACAAAGGTGCCGAACTGACGGGCTAAGACCGAAATATAACGAAGAACAAGGTGTTGTGGAATACAGTGTCGTCCTTTTTAGGCTATTTCCAAATTTTCTTGATGTTTCAAGTGCAGCTCTTTTCATTTTCTTTGCAGTTCCTTCATTTTATAGGAGGCAATTTACAAATGAAAAAGTGAGAAGGTTTCTACCATACAGTACCGATTTAAATTGCACATGTCATATTGAACCCGGTAAACTCTTATAAAAGCTTTCAGTTAGTCACGCTCATCTACCGTACTCTTAACGACGTGTCTTGATACCCTAAAATTTAAAGACAGAATAACACTTGAAATACTTGTCAAATTGTCATATTGAAGTTAATAAGCAACAAGCAAACTTGCCCTGTGATTCATGATAGATTAGTTTCGCTCCTAAGTTTCAACGTGTGTAGAGTTTACTCTTGTGTGGACACACACACTAACACAGTTTTCAAAAGGTGCGTTTATGAGGCTCAACATTTCTTGATGTGGTTTTCATGACAAGTCAGCATTTGGCTTCGCATTTCAAAAAGTAAAGGTATAAGAAAGATGTTTTGATATATAAATTATTCTGAAACAATAATCGGTTTGATATTCAATATTTTGCATAGTAAATCTAAGCATCAGTCCACGTGATCTTCTTAGGATTCATACCGGTAGGAGTAGATTTCCTTGATAGGACATTCCCCACCTTTTAACTTCTTCAATCAAGTTATTCATGTTCCTTTTCTTTTCCTGGTTTACAGCGTGGCACCATCACTGTTTCTTGCTCAGCGCCCTGGGCGGCATAATCGTCAAATCCATCAACACGCTCACCTCACATCAGATCAGCACGGCGCTCTTTGAAGGAGATGGACGTTGTAGCTTTATCAAACAGACAAAGCAGTGATCCTCCCTTCCGGCGTAAAACAACTACATACACCTTACAGCAACAAAAGTGTGTGTGTGTGTGTGTGTGTGTGTGTGTGTAACCTGAACGAGTAGGTGGTTGTAATTTTATAGGTGTGTGTGTGTGTGTGTGTGTGTGTGTGTGTGTGTGTGTGTGTGTGTGTGTGTGTGTGTGTGTGTGTGTGTGTGTGTGTGTGTGTGTGTGTGTGTGTGTGTGTGTGTGTGTGTGTGTGTGTGTGTGTGTGTGTGTGTGTAGGCGGACCTTGCCTCAAGCTAAAGTCATTGAACAGTTAAGGAGTTCCTGCTGCACTCCAGGCTAAAGCTGAAATGCAACCGTCTGACCACGCGTGAAATTACCAGCCTTTCATGAGTGCAAAGAGCGCGCGACGCGCACACGCAGACAGACACACGGCATCGCACCTGGACATCTACAAACATACTGTGGAGAACACTGCCGGCGCACCTGTAGCCGACAAGGAAGCGCACGTGTGATGAAAGCGTGTGCAGAAAGCGTGTCATGGCTGTTAGTCGCAACATGGCATAGTGACATGCTAGTGCTTTAGATGTGCTAATAGCCCTGCCACTGCCTCTGTGTGTGTGTGTGTGTGTGTGTGTGTGTGTGTGTGTGTGTGTGTGTGTGTGTGTGTGTGTGAGAGAGAGAGCTAATTCTGGACAGCATTAAGTGACAGTGGCCACACGTTTCTAAGCAACATGTAGAAATTGGTTCTCCATCAGTAGATTAAAATGAGAAACCAAAAAACAAAGGAGAACAAAAGACTCAATCAGGAGTCACACATTTCTCTTGAAATAGATTCCACGACTTTTAATGGAATTCATCTTGACAGATAACCAGTCTGCACAGTGAAAACCTCGTCCTTCACTCTGCTACTTCACCTCTTTGAGCCGATATTTCACAATATTTAAATTGACCACACATTATGCAACATTAAGCACTGTAATATTAAAGTGTTTTGTTTTTTTTTCTTTCCTGAAGACAGTAATACCAAACAATCTATCAACATAATATAACAGAGCCTCTTTCTAGTTGGAATCACTCTTACATATGACGATAACCACTTGTTTTTGGTTGCGCCGTTCGAGGCCGCAGCAGATTGAGATCCACATGTTTGACTTGGCACAAGTTCGTGCGCCGGATTCTTTTTCACACAACCTCCGTTGGATTTGGGGGCAGTGGGATTCGAACACTTTCCCTTGTGACCTTCCAGTCACAAGCTGACTGCTCTAATCTCTAGGCAGTGGCCTAGAGCTATCTTTTCACTGCCCCAGGTATCACTTTTACATGTGCTCACCTGTTATTGTATAGCTTATTTCCTCTTCACAGGCAGTTTCCATGTAGCTTGAATCTTTAAACCCTTATTAGAGGCAGCGTGTGAAGATAATTTAGTTCACACTGAGCACATAAGATCTTCCATCCAGCTGATTACCTGATCCCGGACTTGCATTCAGATGAGATGTATCCTCATAACTTCCAATCAAAGCGTTTCGAAAAAAAACTATATGACACCTGTTGATTGATGGGGTACCTTCATACTTTAAGGCCATCGGAGAGATTTTGGTTATTGTAGACAAAATACAGGCAATTATGAATATAGTTTGATTATGCTGAATAAGGACTTTTCACGGACCATCTGCACAGTGGGACTGCTGCTACAAGCTCCAGCTACCAACACAGGTTTGAAATACTGACATGAAGAGCAAAGCAACGCCGGTGCTGCACCAAAACGAGACTTTTCAAATTTCTACGGAGGTAAAAATGCTGAAATTTCCACATTCTCCAGCTACTTTCTTCCCTGCGCACAGATGCTGCGAGAACAACCGCTCCGTTTTCATTTATTTATTCCCCGAAGGCAATGTTGCTTTACATGAATGATGTATGGGAAAGCGTTACTGTTCTTCTGCACTGAAGTACGTACGAGTAGCAATTGTCACCTCGGATCCGAGGGAGACCAAAGTCTTGCAGTCAAACCCGCCGTCGTACCCCAACTTCCAATTCAGGAAGTATTTAGGAGCCTTTAAGCATTGAATGTGTAGTTCGACTTATGTTTCACATTAAATCAGCTAACTCACATTTTACCTCTTTTTTTTCCGTCTACTATGTGAATGTTTCGTTTTATTTTGTTCCAGCATTACTCATTTTTATTGTATTCACCTGAAAATGGTAAATATTCTATTCTATTCTATTCTATTCTATTCTATTCTATTCTATTCTATTCTATTCATCCTATTCATCTCCTTAGCCTGTGCTCACCTGTTACTGTGGATGAACTTTTCACACTGCCCTGCAGTTTTCATGTAGGATGAATAACTAAAACTTTAATTGAGGCGACGTGTGAACATAAATTACAAGATGAGTTTGATCTCCCCGTGCACACTGAAGTTTACCACAGATCACATTACAATATATGTTATGAACTAAGAAAAGTCTGTCAGATAACGCCTTCTCAACAAGTGTCCCGTCTATAAAACATTAATTTATGTGAAAAGGAAAAAGAAAAAGAAAACAACAATAAAAGTATGTGTATTGTCTGAAGTGCCACTGTGCTTTGTGGACATTTCAGAAAAAGTTTAAATACTTAAAATTTGTATGTGTATTGACCATAATAAAAGCCAATTCATCATCCTATTTGTAGAAGTCTCCAGCCAGTTAGTCTGAGTTGTACTTGACTATAGGTTTTCCATTAGCTATGTAGCTAACTGATTTTGAACGTTCGATAGTCCTCAGCCCGTCGATCTACGCTAAAAACCGCTCAGCTTACTTTGACTGAAAACTCGATACGGAATCCACTCAAGGTTTCTGTACACAACCTGTTTATCTGCCAATCAATCTATCAATTGGTGTTTGACGGTACGCACACACACACACACACACACACACACACACACACACACACACACACACACACACACACACACACACACACACACACACACACACACACACACACACACACACACACACACACGCACACGCACAGCCCTGGGTGCTGGTTTAGCAGAGTAATACAGTCTCAAGTTCTCCACTCGGCAGTGTGTCACAGCGCATTATTCCAATTTCAGATCACAGTGAGCGTCATTTAGACACACACATACAGTATGTAGTGCTTACACACACACACACACACACACACACACACACACACACACACACACACACACACACACACACTGAGCCATCACAGCAGTCGTCAGTTAGATTTGGTTCTTTTGAAGCGGAGCAGAAGTGCGGTAATGTCACAGCCTTGGGCGACAGACTGCTAGCACCCTGACACCCATATTACTCCCTCCTACTCCACCGAGCTCACCCCACCCTCCCCCTTGCCAGCCTGCTCGCCCTCCCGCCCACTACCAACACCACCTTCCTCTTCCTCGCGGTGAACACGCTGAAACACACACACACACACACACACTAATGCAGTCTGTCACAGCGGATCTGGCTCTAAACTCCTACTCAGCCTCTGTGTTTTTAATATCTCCATCTCAAATAAAGTGCGCCGCTTCGAGAGCAACGTTGTCCTCTCCTGCCCTTGGATGGGAGGGAGAGGGGAGGGTGGAGGGGAAAAGCTCTAATACACGTTTATTAAGATTTCAATAAACGGATAAAGCCGTTTTGAGACATGTCTGCACTTGGCCTGTTCGATCTGCTCCCCTCTTGTCGGACTGTAGTTTCACATTACAACCACTTATACTGAGAGTAAATATGTGTTAACAAACACGTTTTTTGGAGAATGGATGAGGGTGATGAGTTTAAACTGCATGCACAAGAAAGTGTTAAAAACCAGTAACTGTCTCATTATGATTCTCAAATGTTCTCTTTCACTTTTACACACTGAAGGACTTTTAACTAAACACATTTCTCCACACAGCAGTTTCCTCAACTGCATCATGCATGTGTTTACAGGGGCTTTGTTTTTAGCAGTGGTGGCTTAGAGATGAAAGAAAGAAAGCTTGTGATCTGAGGATCACGGGTTCGAGTCCCACTGCTCACAGGTTAGCACTGTGTGTCTTTGAGCAAGGCCCCTGGCCCTCATCTGCTCCTTGGGAATTGCACAATAGATGCCCACTGTGTCTTGAAAACTAAAGTTTAATAAAAAAACAAGAACAATTCTTTCATTGTCTACATGATTAGTAAGCCAGAATGTTATGTGTTTTCAAAACATGGCATAATGAGAGGTGTATACTGACAGTATTTCAAGAAAGCTCAGTCGAACTCCAGTATCAGCCAAGTATGTAGCACTAAGCTGCTTTTTACTTGTCTTTCCAGCTCTCTCTCCATAAATGAAGCGATCTGGGAAATGTGAGTTTAGTGCTGTGAGAGTGATCCAAGCAACAGGAACTGTTGTGTCTCCAAACTGCCCCCCCCCCAATGGACATATCGACTGAGAGATTTATTCAGTTCAAACAACCGTGATGCTTCCAGTGGATTTTCCACAGGTCTCTGCTCTGTCTGGTCATTGGTCACACTCGGGCTCAAGGACGAGCGAGTGAAAGAAAGAAAACGTGTTCATGTCCGTGAGTTTCATGGGCGAGCAGATCTTTGTGTGTTTACGCTGTCAGGTGCATGTTTGTCGCATAGGGGTGTGTGCATGTGCGTGTGTGTGTGTGTGAAATGGTATGTTGCATGGTTACTACTTGGTTTGCAAGTGCAGCTATGTGTGTGTGTTTGTGTGTGCGTGCATGTGCGTGTGTGTGTGTGTGTGTGTGTGTGTGTGTGTGTGTGTGTGTGTGTGTGTGTGTGTGTGTGTGTGTGTGTGTGTGTGTGTGTGTGATAGACCATGGCCTGAGGTCATATCTGCGTCAGGCGGCTGCTAGAGCTCAGTGCCAGAGCATGAGCCCCTACGCCTTTAATTAGACACATTAACACACACACACACACACACACACACACACACACACACACACACACACACACACACACACACACACACACACACACACACACACACACACACACACACACACACACACACACACACACACACACACACACACACACACACAGTTCTTCTCTCTCTCTCTCACTTCGTCCTCTCTCTCCCTATCTGTCTCCTTCTCTGCCTCCCACAATAGGCCTGTTGCATGACCCGAGGCTATGCCGACCACACCACATTAAAACCTGGACTAATCAACCTCATACTCTCATGGACACTTACACACACACACACACACACGCAGCCCACCCGTTTGCGAGTTGCTCTTAAGCTCGCACTCAGACACACTCTCAGCTTGTTAATTCACTAAACAGAACATGAACTCAGAGTTACAGTCTGATTAAATGTGGTGACTTCGGCGGAGAGCAAATTAAACCGCGAATACCGCCAAGTAAACAACAAGATCCACTCGATTTGGGAATAAAGAAGGATGTACAGATGATCCAATACGTCCCTTCAAGTTTTTTTTTAAGAGCAACACACTTTAAAAAAAAAGCCTAACCCTCTGAATAAATGTATAATCATGGAAATAAAATTTCATTGTGCTTGACTAGCGATAAACATGTTAGCAACAAGGAGGAAAGACAGGGTAGGGAAACTGCTGGTCCTGGTCTCGGGGCCATGAATACTTGAATTCAAAGATATAATTCTATTTTTGGTTAATTTTAGCTTTCCACACAATTAATATTGACAATTTCTTGAAAAAGATCATGACTTGTGTCTCCAGTTGTAGAGTATTTATACTTTCTTTGTCACCAACAGTTGCAACAATGAACACTTTCCAAAATCAAGCAGACTTTATCTCATACTTAATAACAAAAACTCCTCACTATTTAATAAAAACATAGATAACTTTTTTATTCACAATGTGAAGATATGGCTAAAGTAATGATGATTCCATGCCACTTTTCTATGAAGGCTTAATGTATATTCAGATGCTTGGGATTTTTACCTCAAACTGTACTTACATTATTCATAAACTGTCATATCTGTTTATCTATACTGCAGTTTTAGTGAATTGCTGAAAGTCTCACACAGTGCACATTGTGAATTATAAAACACTATAGCCACCACCTGTAATCCTTCTTGGGCATATATAGTTATGTACAGTTATGATCTGTTTTGTGATATTTCTTGAATTTATAATAGTACCTTGTGACTATAGGAAGTGTTATCCATTACATACCTTCCTATGTTCTTTGTATTTTCACTGGAAATGTGTCAACAAACTATCCTTGGGGAAAAGAGGAGCAGAAGGTCAAGGCTAAGCAATGTAAATAATAAAGCTGTAGCTTCATGTGAGTTGTAGTGGATATTGTGAAAGCATTGTTTAATATACTTTACGTTTGGTTTTTCAGGAAATAAAAGCAAAAGCCCTCTACAGAATCATCTCAAAGAAGCAGTTTGCGTAAAAAATTCAACATCACTTCATCCAGATGATGATTCAAAAGCCACCTTTACCTCCAATATATGAGAATTTCTCTAATTCAATGGCTAAATTCATTATCTTTTCTCAAAAGGGCTTGAGGACAACCTGCAGAAAATTATTGTCCATATCCACTATAATATGATTCCCTGAATTCTAACTACAAACATACAAATGAAGAAACAATCAGCAACTCCTGGAATACATTTTTTTTTCAAATCAGTGGACTTGCCTCAGTTGGTTGAAAATCAGTAGCTTTCCACTAGATAGTTGCTTGAGGTGTGGACGTAACAGTAGCCTCAGGGTGGATAGCCTGGGATCCTTGAGGCTGCCATAAGGTAGTATTGTGAGTAATAGAGGCATGTACCGGCCACTAACCTGCAGCTAAATACACTGGGAGGCACACATACACTGTACACAGTTATATCACCTTTGATTCATAAACGCCGACATCCACAGACCTCTGATCAACATAAGATGTGAACAATTTAACACTTTTCTATATTTTCTATATTGTCAGTATCAGAGCCAAAGCATACAAACATTTTCATGCAGTTTATACCATGTACTCTATGTGTACCAGTCAGGTTGATCAGCGTGAACTACTGCCTACTAATTATGAAGCAAAAGCTACTTCGTGAATTCTTGAATTTGACCTCTATGGCAATCTAAAGACCATTGATAAGATGTAGAAAATGGTTGCGCTGACTGACTATATGAGCATCCTACATTAGCTCTTTCATTCACCAGCAGTACACGAATGGCTCTAAACTCCACAAAGTTACATAGGTCTTTACCTTTGTCCGACTTTCCAGAACAGGTGATCCGTACCCAGTGTTACCCAGTTAAAAATATCATTGTGATAAAAACCTCTTTTCTAAGAGTGACCTGGCCAATGTAGCATCGTAAAAAAATTGAAACAATAGTAAAATAATATTACAGGGTAAAAAAAAAATTAAAATTGTTTGTTGATTGTGACCCAATAAAAGAGAGAACCCAGAAGATTTATAGAACTTGAGGAATTTATGAAAACGGAAACAGAATTAAGTTCTGCATGAGTGCACGTGGTGCGACATAATCAAGGTGTCTGCCGTGCGAACTGCATCATTTTCTACTTTTCTCGCCTTCCTCTGTGTCCAGCATACAATTCTGTCAGCACTTGCAACTTTTCTGAAAAGAATACAGAACGATTCAACCGTGTCCAGGAGATCATTCTCCTGTAATCGGGGAAAAAAATGCACCACAACACAAACACTGAACTTTATTTCATAGAATCACGTATTTTAAAACCTTACGCTGGTACAACTATATTTAAAGCTGCCCTCTGAGTAAAGTGTTCTAAACAGTCCAAACATTTTTTTGGAAACTACAAAAATCTGACCCAATGTTTTTAAGCAGTGTTTATCCTTAAGTTGCACTCTCTGAGTGTGTCCCAAAGTTGTAACATGAAAGCTTTGGAAACCGATTGACTTGTGTGAGCAGGCTTCCATTATTTCTGTATTGAAATGTGTCAGTGAAAAACAATTGACCTTGAAAAGGTTTTGCAGAGGATTTTAGAAGGATTCTACATACTTGCAGCTGAGTAAACGCATACAGTACACACATACGTGATGAAGCGGTCAGATATTGGACATGAAGGCTCAAAAAAGCTTGACGCTTCATGCTTCGAGCACCTCTCACCTGGAAAACTAATGATTATTGACTTCCCTCCAGCAAGCGTTGGGGACGTTCGCCTCAGGCCCTTGACCTCCCCTGGCTACACGTACACACGCGCGTGCGCGCATGCACGCAAGCACACAAGCACACACGCTACAGAACTACAGTTGATGCTGGACACATGCAGCCTTACAGAAACTATACACACACATATTCGGAGTCTCGAAACAGAGGTGGCGATCGAAGGAAGGAGGGTCAAAGAGTAGGTAGGTTTATTGAGGAGTGTGTGTGTGTTGGGGGAAGGTGGGGGTGGGGGGGGGGGGGGGGTTGGTGTTGTCTGCCTCTTTTTTTAACTCCAGTAGCAGCCGCAGCATCGCCTGGAGGGCTTCAGCCCTGCCACTCCCTGCCAGAGGAGAGAGGCTGTCACTATGCGTCTGCGTCACCCCGTGTGTGTGTCCCACCGTCTGTGTATGAATGCGCACTGTACACATGCGTGTGTGTGTGTGTGTGTGTGTGTGTGTGTGTGTGTGTGTGTGTGTGTGTGTGTGTGTGTGTGTGTGTGTGTGTGTGTGTGTGTGTGTGTGTGTGTGTGCGCGCGCGCGCGTGTGTCACTCCCGCTCTGTGTCAGCTGCTAAAAGCTGCCAGGCCACATTGTGTCCTCCCGCCCTCCCTCAGTGTTAACCTCTCCCACTCACCCGGCCCTGATTGGTAAACGAGAAGGAGGAGATGGCAACAGTGTTGGAGTTAATGTTATTTTTTTATTTTTTTTTTTATAATATATAACATGCCTCATAAAGCATGTCAGCAAAATCCACCTTATATCGTTCAAGTTTCTCGTTTGATATGAACTTGAAGTGCAGGATTCATGTGTTCGTGTTGTATGAACACCGATGGATGGAGGGATGGATGGATGGATGGATGGTGTGAGAATGACGTAGCCTCATCCACACACTTCAGCTAACCATTGTAGAGTAGATCAGCAGGTGGCAGTTTTCCTTTTCAAACACCTTTGTATGACATATTACAAAAAAGTTACACATTTATAATGGAAGATATTATGGAAGCAATTACTGAAAGGATATTGTTGATCCAGAAAAATATAAACTTTTAATTCCATAAGATCAAAATATATTCAGTTACTTCAGAAGGTGAATGCAATGCATGGCATAGATTTATATACTATAATTTAAAAAAATATATAATTTTTAGCAAACAGAATGAAGCAATACCACAATTGAAAATGAAAATGTCTCCATTTTATTTAAATAAAACAACTCGTGTAAAGTCATTCACATGAGTTATTTATAAGGAGGGCAAGTGTCATTGTGTTACTAATTCAGACTGTGAATGTTGTAGCTGGTCTCGGTGCTCAGGAAGCATTTCAGCCATAACAGTGACTCTTTCTACGATAAGCCTTACTTACAGCTTAAATCTGCTTTGTTTTGTGAATAGGGATGAATGGTGTTTTGCAGATGTTGTATGTGATTTGTAATCTGCCAGTCAGGAAGTTGATAAAGAACCAGTATTGACTTATAATAGAAAGAAAGGAGAAATCATCAGACCAACTGATTTCACAGAAGTCCCTCCTTCTCAGAATTTTCAAGAATAAATCCCAATTAGATAAATGAGTGGTAGAATTAATATGAATAGTTAATGAAATGTATTGGTTTGAAACTTGGTGTTTTAGGTGAAAGTAATCCGGCACAACACAAACAAGTCGCATTTAACAGCTGAAGGCTAAAAAATACAAACCAATCATGACTTTCAAGACAAATTGAGCTGAAAACTGCAGATTCTTGTGAGAAGACGTGTCGGTGGTGTGGAAGAAGTGTGAGCTCTCAGATTTGCAGTCCTGCAATAATCTAGCTCAGTGCTCACAGGGTTATTGGATTGATCCGATTTTCCATCAAACAAAAACTATTGTCAAGTAATACAACCTTGAATTATTCTTGATTCTCGCTTCATTGTGCAATACTAACTGGAGCCACTCGTGATCGATAATGGTGCTCTCGCAGGAAGGTGCTTTATGTCACCTGCTGGGACATGTGCCTCGGTGTCATAGTGCTACCAGAGGGCACCTTTAACTCTCTTTTATAAGTATAGTCGCCTCCCTGTCTTTATATTTGGTGGAGTGCTGCTCTCGCTGCTGCCTATGCTTTATCCCCACAGGTGAGCTGACAGCTCGGCTGCAGGAGAAGGCTGATTAGACCTCAGCAAACAGTGCGAAGCGCGTTTGACTGACATCTAAGTCACTCCCCTGCAGGTGTTGTTGCACCTGTCACTGTCACAGGTATTGGTTCAAGATGTTTGGTGACTTCATGTAATTCTCCACCCTTCAGGTTAAATTAGCCTCAGCAGAGGTTTTTAATGCAAATGCCAGTTCACGTGTGTGTGGTTTATTGCCGATGTCAATATTTATGTGCTTAGAGGTACTAAGAAGTGGACAGAAGTACAGATTAAATAAGATAGAAATAAAATTTATGGAATTAAGTCGTGCTTTTTCACCCAGACTTTAGTCAAATTTCTGCCATGTAATCTCCTACGATGTATTTAAAGTCCTAAGTTATGACAGTTGACAGGTTGATCTTTTATACAAGTAAATAGAATGAAATGGCTATGATAGATGATAAAATTAAATCCATTTAAAAAGCAACTAATGGTAACTTTGAGTAGTTTTGACCAAAGTGAGTTCAGTTAAAGCAAAGTAGTTGTACTTGAGTACATGTTTTTCTTTTTCTCCCAGGCATAGCTGAACAGCGCTGTTCAGTAAATAGTGTCTAGTTCGGGACTTTATTTATTTATTTTTTGTATATGTGGTCACCATGGCAAGCCATCACAATCTGCACTGTAGTTTTGCATTTGCATTTCTTTAAATATTCCTGCCACAACTGAGCTCCAAACCCATATGTACCACACTCAGGGTAAAGAACCTGATGCAGCGCCGGTGATCATTTCTTTTAAAACGGACATTTTCTGAATAATAAAGAGGAAATCATTAGAACCACCTCAATTTTAATTACAGCTGCAAAACATCACCCCTTTTTATTATTATTATTGATTTGTATGTATCCTTTAAATATCTGTAATAACACCCCACATCATTAATAAAAAAAAAATCAGTCCTATGTGTTTATCTGAAGACATGAGAGAGCTGCTTCTCTGTTTGGACAGCCAGAATTAAAAATATCACCAGACTGACACTGGCCTGTTTTTTTTTTTTTTTTTTATCGTCAGAGAGAGTATCAGTTGACTGATGTGAGGTTGTGGTTGTGTGTCTGCTGCCGTCTGTCTGGCACGTCTGGCTGGATTCAGCACGTCAAAGCAGCGCGAGGAGGTTTCCCACAACTGACAGATGTGTTAAAGCCGAAACGGCCCTCGAAACCCAGCCTTGTCACCTCCGACACGTCGCTGTCAGCTTTCCCCTGACAAGCTCTGGAAGTGAAATGTCTCCAAAGAGAAGCTACGGTTTTTTTGTTTTTTTTCCTTCGGCATTTTTAAATGTTTTTGTTGTGAAAGTAATTAGCAATTCTTTTTTTTATTTTTTTATTTTTTAACACAAATTACAAGAAGTCTCACATTTTGTTTCCTGCAGAAAGAATGATATTGGATTTGTTGTCTTATCAAAGCCAAAATAATGATTTGAGTGATTTAATGACACAGTTTTACCACCTCATATATTCATAATACAAATTTAGATACTTGGTTTGGCTTGAAGAGAGAGAAGCGTTCAGAATCTACTCCAAACCCGTACAGCCTCACCAGGCTGTAAATCATGAATACATTTTTATTACAAAACCATTTCCAGCACAATAAATAAAATAGCAGATGGATAGTGATGGCCTACTGTGGTCTAAACATGTATCTTTACACACTCGCATGATTTATTCAATGATAAAAGTGATGAGATTATCAGTGACGTGATGAGAAGTGGCGTACGTTTCAGAAGGGCGACTCCGTGCTGTGTCAAAGAAGAAAGACACCATGTTTGCCGCACTCATCAACGGGGTTCACGATACTTATCACCTGTGAGGCAGTTATTGTTGTGCCCAAAGTCTTTCTGTGTCACATGTAGTAACAGAACTTGTCTGTTTAGAGAACAACAGCGTTGCAATGAGGAAGTACGACCACGATATGATTCGGTATGTGGGATGTTTTGTGTTTTAGTCAGTGCTGCTTGTACTTCTGAAGGACATTTATCTCTCCACTCAATGCTAAGAGAGTATTTGTTTCAACTAACATCCCTGAAATTTCGATTTGCACAACTCTCTTTCTGCTTCATTTTTATATTCATGTCAGTGCTGGACCAGAAGTAACAATTTCTCTCACTTTAGAGTTGTTAATGCTTCTTTTGAAGTTTCCTTCTTCATTAAGGCGTGCGCTGATGCAGGAAGTCTCCTGTTCCAGTATGTAAAGGCTTTTAATGCAATTTCACTGTGTGGATTGCAGTAAAAAATACCTGTTAAACAAATGTAAGACTACAACGATTACAATGTTCAACAAAAACATTTTATAAATACTCATTTTGTGCCTTTCACATCTTAAAAAAGTTTTTTGCCTTGAATTCAAAAATCCCCTCGCACTCTAATTTACACATAGGTAAGCCAGGCCAGTACAACAATACCCTCAAACTGATGACAGCTCCAAATGCCTTTTTTGTTTGTTTGTTTTTGACCAATAACCTGATTATTCTTAAGAAATACAAGTGCAACTTCATCATCATGCAATCTTTTCAGAAAGCCATTGAATGTAAATATGTCCTCTACTTAATGCCCATACACTCTCTTTTAATATTGCCACATTGGAAAATCCTACTCAAATGTCAAGCCTGTTGCAGTACTTTAAGATTTCTGCAGCACTGAAGTCACACCTCGTGATATGCTAATGCTATCTCTGGCGGACCAGTTTTGGGTCTTTGTTTGAGCTCGACTAACGTTCCTCTAAACCAGACCTGTGCACCGGGAGGCCCATTGGTCGTCTCTGACTGGCTGCTGGATGTCAATGGGGAAAAAAAGAGGATATAATCCTTGCAATAGAACTTTTTTTTCTTTTCATAGCTTTGTTTATTTATTTATTTTCAGTGTATAACTTGTGTGTGGACACCAGGCAGACTTGTGGGTTGAAGAATGCAGACTGGACATTTCAGTATTTATTCATTGGAGTTGAAGGTGATGCTTATTTTGTGGGATATGGAGCTCAGCGTTCAAGGATTAAAATTGAGTCAGTTTGCCGACAGAACACAGAAATTCAAGACGGGTGCAGAGCAGGAACATCCATCCATGTTCGATACTGTTTATGCCTTGCACAGGGTCGCGGGGTAGCGGAGCTGATCCCAAATATCTACATGCGAGGACAGGACACATCGTGGACATGTCATCAGTTTATCACAGAGCAAACGCAGACACTCACATTCACACCTTTAGGTTCAGCAATCAACCTCAAATACTCGGGGGGAAACCAACATGTTGAGAACATGCAACCTCACAGAAAGGTGCGGTCGGTATTTGAACTGTTATATTTCACTGTTTAACCAAGTGGCTTTTGTTTGTATTCATCCATTTACACACACTTTCTTTCGCCAATGGAGGCAGCTGCCTTACAACTCCATCTATCCATTGGGAACCGTTTGGGGTTCGGCGTCTTGCTCAAGGCCACTTCCAGGTATTGGCAGATGGGGAATCAAACCTGATCAAGAGACAGTCTGTTTGGTGGAGACTTGAAATATATGAGGGTGAATGTATTTACCTCATTATTACATAGATTTTTTTATTTGTTGTTTGAGGCAAGTCTGGCTGTGTAGCCTTAAAGGTAAAGATCTAATAACAATTTATCAGGGAATTCAACATCGAACAACACACACACACGGAACTTAAATTTGGAGTGTTGAAGAAAAAGTACAGATTGCTCCACAAGGTATTGCACCTCTAAATTAGTGAAGAGCATATCGATGCAAAATATTAATAGTTCTGATTCCAGATGTGTTTCTTCTACACTAACTGTTTTTGTGTTAAAAGATCAATATTCAACATCAACCCGTCTATCCTAGATACTGCTTTATCCAGCGAGGCAGGACACACCTTGGACAGGGTGCCATCACAGGGCAGGCGTGATATCTTCTTCTGCTTATCAAAGTAATAGATTTCGATGCAAGCTGGTTATTCTAAGCTCTGAAAACTAGGAAAAACCCCATCGTGACATATGTAGAGTAAGAGTAAAGAATTGTCTTTCTTGGTGGGATATCAGAAATATACTCTGAAATAACCTGCTCTTTAGCTCCTGTCTGTGAGCATTATAGGCTTTTCAACAAAGTGGGTTTTTTTTTTATCAGCAATTTCATCTTTGGCTTTACTTGGTATGAGATTGAAATAAAAATCTGTGGTATCGCACATCACAACTCTGAAGATACTCTGCTGTATTTTCCGAGCGCGCTGCTATAAAATGTTTTATATATGTAGAAGCTGGCGGCGATTCATTGAGGTCAGTGAAAGGTCATGTTGCTGATCTGATATATGAAATGTCCACGTTGCCTTGAAACATATGACACAACATGCACAGTATTTTGGCTTTTACTATCACGATAACCTCAATATTGGACTGTAGTGTCACAATGCTCTGCACCGTGTGTAACGAGCATCCGTCATGACAACTTCCCAGCAGCTGCCTCAGTCTCCACATGGAAACCGAGGAATCATTTTTAGTCAAATGTCTATGTTGCTTTCACAGCAAGTATTTTACATAATGTTGACTTTTGTCACGATTCCATGGCAGTAATTTACCAACGAGCAGTGAGACAGAGAGGAAAAGGGAAGGCTGAGGATATAGAGATGTGTGGAAACACAGGGCAGACTTTTAACTCTTTTAATTCTGCTGGAGAAAGCTGGTTAACCCTTAAGTGTTTCGCCCTGAGGACATCCATGAAAACTTAATCAGCCCCACCTGGGACGGGCACCTCCACAACAATGACGGCTTCTCTGAGTGAGTGTGTGTGTGTGTAGGTGTGTGTGTGTGTGTATGAAATGTGCATGCATGGAGAGGCTGTCTGTGAGCTGTGGTCAGTGAGGTATGCTGCTCTATGTCTTATTGATGAGCGGCTGCCAGTGGATGGGCGGAGTTTGTGGCCGTGCAGTAGCACCACAGAAGAAGAAGAAAAGAGCAAATCAGGAGATGAAGGCATCCTGAAAACCATATGCACTCGTTCAGATCGGTTAGCATGCCCAAAGGCATGAGGGCTTTCATCTGAATATGCCAACTTTGTACTGCATGCAAAGCTGCCACAGTGAGCTGCAGGTCAGCGCGGTCTGCTCAGTGTGTGTGTGTGTGTGTGTGTGTGTGTGTGTGTGTGTGTGGGGGTGTGTGTGTGTGTGTGTGTGTCCCCTTAAATTGTTTGAAAGTATTGATCTCTACAAGGCAGATGCAGTGTCCAATGGTCTGCGACTCATCAATACCATTGATCACATAGCACCTTATCTCTTCTGTATGGTAATGTATTGGAGCTAATGAGGCCACACACAGAAACAAACAAACACACACACACACACACACACCCACCCACCCACACACACACACACACACACACACACACACACACACACACACACACACACACACACACACACACACACACACACTGCTCATCCCACCTGAGAGGTAATTTCTCTTTCTTGCTGAGAGGCACCAGAACAAAACATTCATTTATTATTCAGAAATATATTATTCATCTATTCAATTAGCTGCTATTCTCTTCATCCGACCTAAAGAATCAATGTGGGCAATGGATATGATATGCACAGTCCGTCGTCCGACACATGCACACACACACCGAGTGAGAGAGCGAGAGAGAGAGGTCAATTCAGCTGTGATTGGAATTTGTAATGGAAACTCCAGCCTAGAGAGAAGTACCAGGCCAGCAGGAACAACACAGCCGCTCAAACACACACTTTATGAGCGAAAACCTCCACAAATAAAACAAAAGCGGGTCAGAGTCTGACCCTAAACTCACAAGAAAGCAATAAAGATAACATTAAAGGGACATGGGCAGCTTTTAATCCATTTTAATGAAACAGATTTTTGTGTGTGTTTATATACGTATACGTGTGTGTGTGTCTGTGTACACACACACACACACAATCAAACAGTTCATTACCATAATGCCAACTCCGAAAGAAAATTGAGGCGACCTTTCATAAAAAGATTACTTACCTGCATACCTTGAATACTAAAAAAAGAACATTCAGTCTGAAGTATGTTGCAGTTTAAATTAGGTTGCAGTTTAAATACTTGTAGTACCAAATGAAAACATGATGCTTCCTCAAAGATTCTCATTCAGCTCCTCTCACACTGCTGCACCTCTTCTCGACAAAGGCCGATGAAAACCCATAAAAACAAATGTGTAAGGGTATAATTGCCTTTGAGTTCAACTGGCTTCGCCAAAATAAAAGCTGGACAGCATCCATACCTTTGTGGACATCGAAATGATACATATTTTAAAGTTCTTTCAATATTTGTGGAGAGAAGTGAGAAAATTATTAGGCTTTGTCATACATCTTAAAAGGATCTTTGTATTTATTTGACCATCAATTGCAGGTGAATTCCTATAACTTCCTATCACTAGAAGAACAAGGCCAGGATGAGGTAGACGACAGGTACGTGTAGTATGTACTGCACTCACAAAGGCAGTCTGCTAAGAGCTAACTGTAGACTTACACAAACATTTTAGATCAAAATCAGCACTCCTGTTATAGAAGCCAGACACATCAGCTCTACGCTCAATGACAAAGTAGAGGTCCAAGCTATGAACTGCATGATATCTACACTGAAAGGACTCTGTTTTGTTTAAAAAAAGAGAAAATTACTTATGAACTGTTTTTGTTTGAAAACAAAAAAAAAAGAAATCCAATGTAAGTGTTAATTGAAGGTAAAAAGTGTTGTATAATTCGAGAGTCATACTGTGAAACAGTGCTAGAAATAATTATGATCTGCAGGTAAAAAAACATATTTCTATGGGTCAACAACAGTATATTGAATGTCCTGGAACTAAATGTTCATAAAAATATGATTTTTAACCTGCTGGTTTTTTTGGTTGTAAAATGAGCAAATAGTATCCTGACAGGACTGTAAAAACTACAATATAATTGGTTGATTGTACAAGTTTCAAAACTGACCTGCATGTATGTTTATGATGAAATCTGGTGGGCTGCAGTGGTTACAACATGTGAAAATAAGATGTTAGGCAATGTGGCATGTCAACTAAAGAGAGCCTGTGATTGGATATGAATGGGGAGATAGATGGATTACACTTCGTCGTAACGTGTCAGATCAGAGGTGTCCAAACTCCAACCCGCTGGCCAACTGTGGCCCAGGACCCATTTTTAATTGGCCCTTAGCCATCATAAAGCATTGTTTCATTTACCTACGTTTGATTAATTCTGCCAACTTTGATACGTTACCAGTAAGGCTTTCTCTAGTGAATTGCGTGTTAACTATGGTGGATAGTACATTTCTCCACATTTAACCTGTTCTAGATATACAGGCCATTAAGGAGGGAAAAAAAACACTTTTCTGTGACTAAAAGTGTGGAGGCATTTGTCCTGCAGAGTGCTTGTAGCAACTAAAAAAAAAAAAGTAAATGGAAGGCAGATACAATTTCCCTCTGAAGACAAAAACCTTCACAGCTGTCAGGATTTAACAGTCCAACGTTCAAACAAAGCTTACATTCTGTAGTTTTACTTATTAGGGGTGGATATAAAAGAGTGAGCAATGTGTATCATCTTGAAAGTAAGAATATGAAAAGTTGTAGCAGCTCAAAAGACAAACAGTAAGCAAATATTAAATGATACGAACTTCCTATAAGCCGTAATAACAAGCTGCTGCTCTGAACCAGCGGGGACAAGGCCTACTTTCTGTGTTTACCCAGCAAAGAACAGGCTCAGCAGAAGAAGACATGTGTGGTCGAGAATTTACTGCCAAAAGAGGCACACGCCTCAGAAGAATTTAATCTACTGCTTGACATTTTGTTAGAAAACAAACTTAACAACGGGATAGTTTTTTGTTATAAAAACAAGGATGTCGTATTAAAAAAAACAAAAAAACCCTTTTCTCTCCCGTGGCTGTTTAACGGCAGCTCGAGAGGAGAAAACTGTTCATCAAACACTCGCTCACAGAAGAACTGTGACACTGACCCGTGTGTCAGCGTGTAACAGATGTCAGGCTGCGTGTCACTTTTGGGATCCAGTCTTGACAAAACAGCGGCGCTTCCAATAGGAATTAGCCAGAGGTTATATCCCCATCCGTTGCGTTCATCAAAAGTAAAAGACTCCGCCATTTAATATTGTGCATCGCTCAGAGCCACCCATCATCAGACTACATCATGTTTAAGAGATAAAGAAAGAGTGACAGACAGGGAGAAAGCTATTGGAGATAGCGATATAGTAAGAGTGTGTGTGTGTGACTAAAAGTGAGCATCAGATAAAGACATTGGGCCATTTTTTTTTTTTGTCCCTCCTCGGAGGGGATCATTATCTTTTGCATATTCATATATGCAAACACAACATGAATAATTTCCCTCTCCACCTTCCTCTCTCACTCTCCAAAGGTTAGCTCATTAATTACAGCCCAACAATTAGCAGGAAGTATTTTTTTATAATTAATTATTTGGGGTTTCTTTGGTGCCAGCGTTGCTGCATAACTTACAGCAGGGTCAGAGCCCAGGACAGCTGTTCATGGGGTCTGCAGCAAATGGTGCGTCCAGGCTAATGCGACGCATGCTTGTGCTGTGCGAGCAAGAGCGTGCGTGCAGTCGGAGCGTGCGCGAGGATATGGTGCAAAACTCTTTCAGATTAAAAGCATACCAGGATATGCAGCATGGAGGCGAAACCACACACTCTGACAGAAATACAAGCAAATCAAACGCACACGTCAGGACATAAAACATGCACACGCAGACCAAACCCACTCTCTCGTTCCCTCGCTTCCTCTCACACGCTCACACACACATATATATATGCGCGCGCGCACACACGCACAGCGGTCTCAGTGTTGGTTGTTGCCTGTGGGCTTGTGGTCTTTGAACTGCCTCTCAGACTCCAGTCTGGCCAAATTCACTATGAGAGATCCAGCTCTCTGCCTGCCTAAACTACTGCAAGTCAAACACACACACACACACACACACACACACACACACACACACACACACACACACACACACACACACACACACACACACACACACACACACACACACACACACACACACACACACACACACACACACACACACACACACACACACACACACACACACACACACACACACACTCGGATGCAAACACACTCCAGATCACTACACTTTACCTTCAGCCTGCAGAAGTTCTTGGAAAGTTGTCTTGGTTTCGACCTGAAGTTAAACGCCCAACAATCTCACCAGAAACTTTCAAAAGGAAATTATTGAGCTCATTTAGCAGCTAAATATTTACCCGAGGTTGTTTACACCCCCAAAAAATAATGTGTTTTCAGAGTTAAGACATATATTCAGTTCTCAAAAACAAAAATGTGTTTCCAGTTCGTGTTTATCTGATTCAAGACAAACAGCCTGGGAAAATCTGTGTTTGGTGTTTTTTGATAGAACTCGACAATAAATATCAACCTTTACTTCTCCTGTTTTGAGGCAGATTCACTCAATAACACTGTAATTAATATATTTAATGAACCTAGCTAAGCTTGCTCTTTTCCTTTTCCTTGGAAGATACAGATTTTTATACTAAACATTCCCCAAAGAATCTTTAAACAAGTTCTATGTGAACGTTTGTGGGACTATTCTTCATCTGGAGACTTTTTAGAATTTAGTTTCTGTGCCCATTGTGACAGTCAGATGTGGTTTATTTTCTTCGTACCAAAACGAATTTAGTCGGTGTTACAGTAACACACGTGGTGCAGTTACCTCCAGGAAAATGAGAAATATGAACTGGTTACAAAATATGCAAAGGGACAGCTTTAACAAATACCACAACAATGCTCTGTGTGAGACTAAATACATATGTAAGATTAATGTGGTTGTTTTTTTGTTTTTTTTAATGTTTGTTTTATAATCACAGTACACTGCTGTTTCAGTAAAGGATAAAGGAATCAAAACAGAAACAACTCTTGATTGCTGCCATCAACAACTAAGATGCGCTGCTAGAAACAGGGTTGTTCCACATACTTTGTCAATTATTCAGTTTGGTTTGTTCTGTTTTTAATCCGCAACCTGTTCAGTCTCACTTGAAGCTACACCAGAGATTTTAACAGAAGAACTGCTGCTAAAGATTCACTGCAATAAGACATTTTAATGGGAATATTCAGTCTTGTATAATTCAACCGCGCAAACAGACTATCACACATATTTCTTTGTGATAGTAATGCTAATTTCTAACAATTAAGCAAAGCCTGGAAATGTGAACAAAGTGTTTTCATATCAGTTACTTTATGGAAAGAAATACTAGGTTCTAAAGAAAGAATTTAAAGGATTCAGAAAAGCACTGCAGTGGTGTTTCCTGTGTGGATTTTCTCTAGATACTCTGATTTCATTCTACAGTCCAAAAAACAAGTCTTTAATTGGTTGATCTGTTTCATTTCTCTGTGTTTTCCATTTGATAGACTGGCGATCCGTCCAGGCCATATCGTCAGCTGGGTTCGGCTGCAGCCGCCTGTGACCACAAGGTGAAAACACGGCACAGAAGATGGGTAAATGGGGTCCCGCCAGGTGAGTAGATAACAACTCCAATGATCAGGTGTCATATGAGAGTGGTGCATGAATTTTAAAAAGTCATGGGCTACTTTCAAATCTCCGTGTTCATTGTTCTCCTGTGGAAAATCACTTTGCAAATGAATCCATTGCATTTCTCGAAATCTTAAAACAATAAATCTGCAGAATGCGTGCGGACATGTCACATCTTACAGCCGGTGACTCAACAGGTACATGAATATGATGAAAAGCTGCACTTTTCTACACAACATTTAATGTGAACTGAGAGATACGACATGACTGTAACCGGTTCCTTTGGTCAATATACTGAAGGCTGTAACACTTTTATGTCACCGTGTTGTACGGCGGATCATTTCCCCGTCTCTCGCATGAAGGCCCGATGCGCCGCCGTACGCCACCACGTGTAGTTTACCGTCTTGAGTGTTTCAGCGCCGTGCAGCCTGTCCCGTTCACTTTCTCCTGAAAACTAATTTACCCACACTGCCTCTCATGTCGGCGCCACTCTTTCACCGCAGCGAAGGCGCGGTGTGCACGTACACACTCGCCGGCGTGCGTGTGTGAGTGTTTGAGAAGAGACAGATGATGCGTGGGCGTTTGAAGAGTGAAAGGAAACATTCTCGCGCTCTCTCCTCCCATTAAACATATTTGTACATTTCATCACCAATAAAAACAGCAAATCAATCTCATCCAGCACTCTTCAGAGGGCTCTTTGAAGTCTTCTTAGTAAATGACCTCCCACTTTTCAGCATCAACCGCAACCCCCCACACCCTCTGAAAAAAAAAAAAAAGACTAGTGCAATATTTATCTCACTTCACAAAATTTTCAAGTTTTTCTCTCTTTTTTGGGGGGGAGGGGGGAGTAAATCCTTGAAATTTTCATCAAAAGCATTCTAATCAGGCACTCCTCAGGTCAGCTAATGAGTTGGCAGGAGTGGAGCCCTCGCCGGGCGGTTCTCTTCAAAGGGCGAGCTCATTAGCGTTAGCGGCTCTGATTATGCTTCTCTCACACACTTCAACTCACTGACACACACACACACACACACACACACACACACACACACACACACACACACACACACACACACACACATAGAGCTGTCATTAGCCCTGTTAGCATCATTAGCATCATTAGCAGCCAAGGTCAGCGTTTGAAGCCAGAGACAGACAAGCGACCTCCATGTTCCTTCAACCAGCATTTCAAAATGTCTCCTGGCTACTAGAACTGCGCCGAAGTTATGTCTCCACAATTAGAAAAGAAAAGAAGAAAAAAATGAAGAAGAAAAATAGAATGAAGGGAAGACAGAAAAGTATCATGAAAGTTGAGAAAGGAAAGAAAGTCTGAACAAAAAAAATAGATTGATGAGAGAAAGAAAAAAAAAACTATTTGCCCTTTCTGCCCTTTAGCTTTCCAGGTTTTAAGAAGCCTGCCTTTCCCACCGTCGAGATAGAGAGCAAAAGAGTTCACTTGTGATTTTCCACAACTCCACTGAGGATTAATTAAAAAGATGAAAAAAAGATGTCACCCCTTCGTGGATTATTCAGCCTCCCATTTACCTTGTGATAGCGTCACATCTCGCTCTACAGCGGTGACTCTTTGTGGGATTTTTTTTTCATGTTTGCTGACATTCATTGGACCGTCATGGTGAAGGCATGATTAACAGGAATTATTAAATCATTTCTTGCTCATCTTCTTGGAGTGCTCATATACGACAATCAATTCAAATAGTGGCAACAGTTTTTCCAGAATTAAGAACATATTAAATGTGACTAAACGAGCTCTGCTCATTTATTCTACTAAAGGGGTTATATTGTTAGTTCTCATAGCAGGAGTTTTAACCCATTTTCCCAAGACAGCTTGAATTTTAAATCTCCCACAGTCATTTAGGATTACTGTGTGTTCACGACTTAGGAGCTCAAGTTACAAATGTGTCTGTGA
The DNA here is from genome assembly GCF_963383615.2 of Lipophrys pholis. Classification (NCBI taxonomy): domain Eukaryota; kingdom Metazoa; phylum Chordata; class Actinopteri; order Blenniiformes; family Blenniidae; genus Lipophrys; species Lipophrys pholis. The sequence goes on from NC_137649.1 coordinate 10,981,329, forward strand.
TTGGACAGTTGTACTGAAGAAGTCCTGGAAGCTACTGTAATGAATGGTGTTTGGGCACAAAGCAAAATTTTCCTGCTTTCTTGTAGTTTTAGAATTTTCCAGATATAAAGATATATATATATAAAGATAAGATCAGCTGTCATCCATTAAACTTAACTCGGAAATGTGTTTCTGTGGAACTAACCTATGTGTGCGTTACCATCTTAATATGAGACTGAATTGATGAACTTGGTGCAACATCGACAGTAATCTTCGATTGATTCAATGTTTGTGAGCTTCTCCTTTTAAAGCTTCATGACACTTTATTCCACATTTCACAAGGTGATGTTGATTTTGAAGTCATTCTGTATGTCAGTCGTGACACTGGCAATATTATGCAAGTTCTAGAAAACTACTCCCTGATCACAGTAATGAGTTAACGCTACTAAAATATAATTACTTTTTTTACTTCACTATCACTAATATATAAAAGTAACTATTTTCCAAGAAAGGTTACTTTTAATTGGCTGTGATCAAATCTGATTGAATTTTGTCCCATTAAGAGATGAGATTGTCCTGTTTGTCCAGAGTCTGATCAGGAAGGGACAAATGTTCATGCTTTACTACTACAATTTTTCGTAAAAAGCAACGTGTCGAAGTGTCCCGTGGTGAAGTTATCTAATACTTGTAGAGTAAGAATAATTTCATACCAACTAAGGGAGACATAATGAGTGAAGTGGGTACAATAGGAGTGTATAAAAGCAGGCCTACTAGAGGGGCTGTGGAAATATAAAGAAAACACCAACTTCTTGATGACGTCAACATTTTCTTTTGATTTATTCACTGGAGATTTGCAGTAAGAGCAGCATACTAACAGCACTGAGCTGAGTGCTCAGTGATGCAGCACTTGAGTAGAGTCACATCAGCATTAGACACTCTGTGTATCAATAAAAACAAAAACATGCTTGTTCAATGCTAAAAAAATACCACAATCAAAGCACACGTTTTGTATTTTGTAGCCATGTTGAAAATGGCATTATGTTGAATCTGCCTTTATTTTTCTTTAAAATGTTCAGTTTTCTTAAATCATACTTTTTTCTTTTCTTTTCTTTTCTTTTCTTTTCTTTTCTTTTCTTTTCTTTTCTTTTCTTTTCTTTTCTTTTCTTTTCTTTTCTTTTCTTTTCTTTTCTTTTCTTTTCTTTTCTTTTTTTTTTATTTATTTGGGGTTTTCCCATTTTAAAGTGTCAAGATACCTGAGAAAAGCTAAGGAGTTTTAGTTCAATTTAGTTGTAGTACTGTGGTGTAGTACTGTAGTAGTTTGCGCTCCTGCCTCATCATGTCTCACGTGTTGAGTTTGCATGTTTGCATCCTGGTACTCAAGTTTCTATAAACTTGCATTTCAGGTTAACCAGTGCCTCAAACAGTGGCCGGTGGGTGAGATTGCTCTGTGATGGACTGGCGTCCTGTGCCAGGTGTACCTTGTGTATCCTATAGTCAGCTCGAGTTGTCTCCCTAAGTTAGACAATGCGATTAAAAGATGGTTAAATGCCTATATGTACATGGGTTTTGTAATGATGTGTTTGTGTTATCCTTTTAACAGAGCTAAATCAGAAAAGTTCATTTAAACCTGAATGAATCTTTCTAACCTAGCTAAAACAAAAATGAAAGTTGTTGATAAATTTACACTTTTTAGATTGAATGTAGTATAAAGAAGACCCCAGAAAGAGGACATTTTTATTTTTTTTTGCATTTACGGAGTCCCACCAGTAGCAGTAAATCACTATAACTGATGGCCGAACAGCTAAGGACCGAGAATATCAGAATGAGGTGGCATCATTGTCTAAATATCTCAAAACCCAGCCTTACACCTAAATGACAGCAAGGTTTGTCTTTCTCTCCGTCTACCCCATCTCTTTGCCTCTTCCTCCCTCTCTTGTTCTCTGTGGTCAGTGTGTGACAGAGGCCCCGGGCTGACTAATGGCTGTGGGCGAGATGTCTCAGAGATGGATCTGCCCCTCTAATTCACTGGTGGTGGACACACTGGATTTAACCCAGGCTGACTGGGACTGTGTGTTTGAAACAGAGTGTGTAAATGTGTTTGAAAGCAGGAGACATCCACTGAGAGAGAGAGAGAGAGAGAGAGAGAGAGAGAGAGAGAGAGAGAGAGAGAGAGAGAGAGGAGAGAGAGAGAGAGAGAGAGAGAGAGAGAGAGAGGAGAGAGAGAGAGAGAGAGAGAGAGAGAGAGAGAGAGAGAGAGAGAGAGAGAGAGAGAGAGAGAGAGAGAGAGAGAGAGAGAGAGAGAGAGAGAGAGAGAGAGAGAGAGAGAGAATTGGGTGCTGCTGTGTGTGCACGCATGCGTGTACATGTGTGTGTTCCCAGAGAAAGCCTATTGAAAAGCCTCTCTCCAGTCTATCAGATTAGCTCCATTAGTGGATTAGCCGGATTAGCCGGATTAGCGGGTTAATTGCGGTCTGCTGCTGCGTTGGTGCACAGAGGCTAATGACGGCTAACGCTGGTTAATCTCACACACACAGCCGCGTTAGCCAGCTACTGCCACGTCTGGCAACATGGCACACACATCAGGGAAGCCAGCGTACACCAGCTTCCCATGAGGATTAAGAGCAAGACACATTTAGACCGCACATCTCTGCCAGATAGTCCTGTAGCATGTTTCTGAGGGGGTTTTTTGTTTTGTTTTTTGGCAAAGTTATCGTCCACCGTTTTTGTTTTTTCTCTATAATTAAATGCACTTACACCTCTTAGTTACATTATTCCTTCAAAGCTTAGTTGGATTTATCTTGTTTTGCTTTATTTAATAAAAGAAAGGCTTTTAAGAAGCCACAACTGGTGGTGATGTGTAAAGTCAGGTGGCAGTGTATGTTTTACATCCAGAAATAGACCGGTCAGGCACTGACAAGCTATTTTCTCAGGAACTCCAGTTCCCTCCCCACAGCCCAAAATCATGGAGTTTGTGGCCGACTGGTGAGCCAGAAATGACCTGTCGGTGTAATGTGTGTACGTGTCTCTCAGTGTTTGCCCTTTGATGAACACGGTTGAGGATCATAGGTTGGATGGAGCGAATAAGCATAAATGTAAGAGGTTGTATATCAATTTTTGCTTTTATGTTACTACATATGCAGGTTTGAGATTATGAAAAAGCTGGAAAACGCTCTCAGCTGATGGTTTAAATTGATGCTTCGATTTGCACTAAGAACATGTACCTGCAAGAAGATTCCCTCAAAGCTTCTCACTCAGTTTTATTCGTTTGTCTGTATGGGACATGCTCAGTGGCACCATTGTAGTGTGTAGTTTGTCCTCCTTGGATAAAAACAACCCCAATCAGAAGTAAACTCCATGTTTTAGAAGTTTCTTGAACATTAGGGTCTATGCTCTTTTAATATTCCTCCTATAGCAACACGGGGTGCTATTAAATTGAGTCTTGTAGCCTAATCAGTTGGCCTTCAGTGAAGCTATGGCATATTTTAAGAGCATGTGCTACAACAACATGCGGTTAATAAAAAATAAAAAAAAAATCCACACACACACAGTTTGAATTAATTTGCTTTACAAGGAGAGTGCTGTCCGCCTTCATCCTACTGTGAACGAGGCCCCCCTGCTTGTTTGTTTTTGTTACAGACAGCAAATCAGAAGATAAATATCAATGCATGCACTCCAGTTGTCGCGTCTGAAACAGCGTGTGTCTGCGGAAAAACTGGGAAACTTTGGAGGAAAATTGAAAATATCTCACCAATTATGCAGGTGAAGTCAAGATTGTTGTTTTATTATACATGCTGACCCACTCCTTTCTGAATGTGAGAAGAATGTGATATCATATATTATGTTTCACCTTTCACATTCCGAACTGGGTGAGTTCAATTTGTATTGATCCATTCATTTTCCATACTTACTTTGTTGAGGATACGGCCAGAAGGATACAGTCGCAAGTCAACGTCGACCAAAAGGCAGCCTGCAGTCCTCCATACACACAGACACACATTCACATGAACAAACACACACACCGAGCAGCGTTTTAGGCACACCGGTTACCTGAACATCCACATCTTCAGACTGTGGAATGAAGCCGGTTTTGTCTCTTACCACCGAGGTTCAGTTTGACTGAGGCAATATAAACGGTGGGGTTTTTGACTGGTAACAGTGTGTAAACGTACAAAGCGTCAATGTGACATCACTGGTGAACAAAACAGATTATTGCCCCCGTACAAGTTTTTCATCTCATACTTATTTTTGTTGGAGTGATTATGAGGCATGGATTAATGAAACACAGTCGCTTGTGGTTTCTGCTTACAGACATACATGTCTAGCGTAAACATTATACCAGCTTGAGATGAAGGTGCAATTTGATAGGACAGAATGTTGTCTTACATTTTATTACGTCTGCTTCACGGCATTGAATTATTTTTATTAACGTCATATTTTAATAACATATATGGGGGACAACGGATGGAGATTAGCCTTGTGCGGAATTGAGCATACCTACAGCAACCTTGTGAAAACCCCAGAGACTGTTTGTACATTAATATGCACTGTCATGTCCAGAGAAATAAACAAATCAGTGTTATACTTTTACACTCCTTTATGCAATATTTTTTATTGTCTTCTCAGCCAATCCCGCCTCTTCTGCATTACAGAAAATATCTCGAATTTTGCTTTTTCTTTTTTTTTGTACTGATCCGCTCCAGACCATAAATATACTATACATACCTCTTTTCATCAAATATAGAGTAGCTTTGGCCATTTCAATGTGTGTGGAAGGTGAGAACAACCTTTATATTGTTGTTTAGTTTCCTGTTCTTTTGACCCTTAAGGTGACATGAATGTTTTAAGTTTTGATTTTTTTGGGGGGGGGGTCAAAACCATATTTGCAGAAAATGCAGGTGAATGAAAAAGCAGCTCGAATATCCCCATCGTGCAATCGTTGAATATTAGTGATTGTGTAATCGTGTGTGTGTGTGTGTCTGTGTGTGTGTGTGTTAGGATCAGCACTTGCCCCAGGTAAACAAAAGCAAAATCAACAGTGTTCACCGCCGCTGCAGAAATGAAAAGGGAGAGATGAACGGTCAAATCGGTGCTACGTGATGTGTTGCCAGTAGGATGTGGTGTTGGGAGCTGAGTGAGTGCGGTGTTATTGATGCGGTAGCCAATGAGGTCTGACACATGGCTTCAGGACAGGAAACGCCAGGGGTTATGGGTAAAATGGGTGTTAGTGCGAGTGTGCAGAAAACCAGAAGCGCACCCACACCTATGCACATCGCTGGCACGCAAAAGAAATGAGAAGAAGCAGGAATGCGAGCAAGCACGGACGCGCACACGCGCACGGACACACACACACACAGACAAACACACTTTCCATATATTCTGTGGGCACCTCTGCCTCATTAAGGGGAAGTGAAGGGCTCCCTGCTCATCTTTTAAAGATAAAACAAAGTGCTGTGATGTCATACCTCATCAGCTTGCGCCAAGGAGACGAGAAGCACTTTAGCAGAAAGAGCAGAGTGTGTGATCGCCTGAACGCACAGACCTCCCTCTGACACACTCTCTCTCTCTCTCTTGCTTTCTTTTTCCTCGCACACACACACACTCCTCCACTCACTATCGCGACGGCAGTGGATGGTGGATGAGGGATACATGTTGGTTTGGGGCTAAACATGATATCGCCTTTCCCTAGGGCCAGCCAATCAGAACAGCCTGCCAGGGAAAAACAGCAAAAGCACTTAAGATCGGCCAGATGAAAACACACACACACACACACACACACACACACACACACACACACACACACACACACACACACACACACACACACACACACACACACACACACACACACACACTAGCAGGTGCACAGACCTACAGGACACACACTCGCCATACTCCTGCGAGCATCCGGAGACCCTCAGAGCAACAGAGCAGCCGTCTACATCTGCAATGAGAAGTGTTGGTGGAGACACACACACTGGAAGACATGACTTACCACAACAGAAAGTCTTTAGAAATATGACATTGATCAAGAGCTGAAATATTAGCACCCACATCCTCTGTGCAGACACTCTACCCGCGGTACGAGTCGAGTGCAGAGCTGAGACTCGCAGTGTTCTTGGAGTTGCACCAGTGCCTGGAGGGGGTGGGACCTCGGGGTGGGAGCTGGGGGGAATGGGGCACAGGAAGTAAGCACCTGGGGGGCAGCAGTCAGGGGAAGTGCCTAGAGGTCCAAGGCAAGACACATTCAGCGCTATCGGCTCTATTAAAGGGGGGAAGGATTGGGGCTAAGTGTTTCCAGGGGAAGTGTAAGAAGTGTCGTTAGGAGGGGGTGAAACCGTGAAAAACAGCGCTGGTTTTTGAAGGCAGTCGATACAAGTCATTGTAAAGATTTCACTTTTTAAGGAGCCATTTCTTGTCCCCTTGATCTGGTTCTTCGAGGGCTTTTTGGGGGCCCTTTGTTGTTGTGGGGTTAATTAAACGATGAAATAATGTGCCCGAATTGAGCATTTACTGGCAAATAACTGCAGTGATCTCTTTTCATGTAGAATACACCCTCATCTAAACAACTTTACTTTGATTTATTTAGTTCACATCTTATTTTAAGCTTTGAATAATAGCGCAAACTTTGCTGGGTGAGCTACAAAAGAATGGACTCCATAGAAGGCAACCGAATAATTCATTAATTAATTAGAACAAAAAGCTTGATGACGCTCATACATAGTGGAAATATCGTCCCGACAGTGTAGATGATTAATTTCCATCAAAACGTATGTTGAGAATATTAATTAAGTCCACACATTTATTAAAAAAAAGGTGTGGACTACATGATATACATTTTATAAATTTCCCAAGTCAAAAAGATGTTTTAGAGTTTTTTTTCTATTGTCCAGCTCACATGGTAAAATCCAATGATTATTTATTACTCATTATTCTACACACATTATTATGAAACACAGTAAACTTGCAAATCCTTATTTTTAATAAGCAGTTTTCTGCTTTCTAAATGACTAAAATCATTTATTGATAATTCCTAATTTTACTACTGTTAATATTTAGCCTGTGAACATTTCCCTATTGGAAGGTTTACCCTTTTTGTTAAATGCTCAGTTGTTTAGTGCCAATGTATGGGACCAGTTTACTCTAGTATATCTGCAGAAATACACTTTTAAACGATTTGTAGTTGTTCTCACCTCCATTCATTTTTTTTTTTCTAAATCAAACGAAAGTAAACTGAAATTATCTCTGCTTAAAAACATAGTCTGGCGCTCTTCAACAATAATTTCATTTGACAAAATTCTTAATTCAAACAATAAAACGTTGTTACTAGAAGTTTTTAAGTGATTTAAAATTACAGTAATTATTTCAAATTACATAAAACAAACAAGCAAATAAATAAATAAATATTGAGTTTAACTAACCGAGATAAATGCGCAACATACTTAGAGATTTCAGGCTGAAATTTAAACTTCCAGATACTTCCAGTATAGTTACAGTACATCTTGTCATCTTTTTGATTCTAATGTCCTGCTGCTGTTATTATGTATTAGACGTCAAAGGTAAATAAGTATAACATGGCAACACAGAAATTTAAATTACATTGTTTTTAATAAGCTAAATAAATTATAAAAAAAAAAAAAAAATATCCATACATTTGTAGTATAATATAGTACAGTATTAGAATAGTAGTTTACTTGTTAATAAAAAAGTGAAGCAGCATCTGATGACACTACTTTCTTTGACTTGTGGTCATTTTATTAGAACTTCTTACATTTGTTCCAGCTTATCAGGAGAGTGTACATCATTAATCTTAAGTGGAAATAGAGCAAGAGTCATATAAATGATAATAAGTCCGATCTAACCAGGCCATAACAAAATACAGCTTGGCCTGTGACTTTTCCTCGAACCCTCTGTTAGATGTGTGATCAATGAGACGTCTTTAAAACGTGAAACGTGCCACAGAGAAGACTTTGTGTATTCCATGCAACCTGAAGGGCCGAGTCTGCAGAACAGAGCTCCAGCTCCTTGCTGGGAAAAAGAATTATCAAACTGTAACCGCGTCGGTCTGGGAAACTGCAGATTTTTGAATCTATGAGTCTCTATACAAGTCAAATCATCAAACCGCAGCTCAGGTGTTGCTCGCTGACAGAGGATTAGAGGGAAGAGACTCCCGGGTTTGTTTGAGAATTTGACTCCATCACTTTTCGATTTGCCTCTGGGTCTCACTTGGTTGTTGACCCCTTATAGATCTTGACAAGGTTTTTCTTTCACTTTCTGTTACATCATGTCAGCATGTGAAGACAATAAATAAAGTAATGGCTGAGAACATCTTGGACTTTCCTCTCTTTATTCTTTATCTGTTTGCATAAGGTCTTTTTAAAGGCATTCAACAATAATTAGGCATTGCATTAAAAATAAAATGAATAAAACAGCAGTGACCCCAGGAGAGCACAGGGATGGGGGTGAGGAGGGGTGAGATAGGGTACGGGTATTTGGCAATGGCAGGGTCATTACAGGGTGTAGAACAGTGTGAAGTGGGGGCACTGAGGCAGTGGGGGTGACGGTTGAGGGGATTTGCGTGGGGTGAAGGCTGGGTGCGATGCAAAAAGGGGGGGAGGAGGGGGCCGGTGCAGCTTGGAGGCTGGTGTGTGGTGGGGCTGAGGGTTAGCTGGGAGGGGAGGGGGGTATCAGTGGGGAATGGTGTCAGCTGCAGAGGCAGCAGGGAAAGCCGACATCTTAATAAAACAGCCTCGGGCTAAATCCCATTAAAGGCCTCAGAGCCTGTTACCACTGCTGGCCAGGTATCGTGCACACATGTAACACGCATAACACACACTCCACATAGTCACATACACACATCATATATTTGTGTCTGTGCGCGCACACACACACGAATATATTATATATGGATCCATGTGTCCGTCTCTCTGTCTGTTCCTGTCTGTCCATGTGTGGGGGTCTTTTCTTTGTGTTTTTTTTTTTTTTTTTTTTTCCTTTTTTGTGGTGTGTGTGTGTGTGTGTGTGGATTCACCATCTGACCACAGTACAATTAAATACTCTGAATCACACAATAATGCACATACTAAACCACCAAACACAGCTACTTGAGCATATTGCTATCCATTCAACTTGTTGTGAGCTGATACACTTTAGTTGTACAAGTCTTGCAGCCATCTCTGCCTCCAATGATCTCCTGTGATTAGAAAGAGGAGACGTTGAATTGAAAGAATTGAAGGGTTCAAGGAAGGAAAAGCCAGTATTATTCTGGCTGCAGCTGAGATTTTAGTTACAACTGTTTTGTTTCAGTGAAACCTCTATTGATCTTCTTCTTTTGTTAACATATTCAACAGGAAAATGACTGTTGACTTCCATCACAATGCTCACGTTATTGTCAAGACTAGTTTGTGCATATCTCCTAACACAAGTGAGATTATGCCATTAAAGATGACAGGACGTCAAAAAGTAATGTCTATGGCTATTAAAGTGCTTCCATGCAGCTTTATCTACTTTACTGGTGCTGGAGCAGTTTGCTGACCCTGGGCAGGTCGCCAGTCCATCATAAGGCAAACATATACAGACAGACTACCACATACACTCATTATTCACATCTAGGGGCAATTTAGAATCACCAGTTTGTTTCAAATGCATTTTTCAGACTGTGGGAGGAAGCTTGTGTGCCGGGGTAGAGAGAGAAAACAAACATTGAAACACGGATGCTCCACTCGTAGAAAGGCCCACAATCCCAACCAGACTTCAACCCGACCACTGAACAACATGGAAGCGCTTCTTGGGAGTTAAATAAAAGTGGTTGGAATCATTATACTGTGTTTTCTGATGGTTTCTGGAGGCTTGACACTAAGTTGAATGAGACGTTGTTTTGACTCAGTAGGATAGGTGTGCTGCTGCCTCCTGTTTGGATACAACAGTTTATCCCTGCGTGTCTTTTCTGGTTGCATCTGTAAATATTTGAAAAGTATGAAATACAACTCGCCTTCAAAATGATGAATAAATCCATTAACAGCTGGAAATCAACAGAAAAGATTTCAATGACGAATTTTCAATAAAAAAAATAAAAAATACCACACATGAATGGAGACTTAAGAAGATTTAATTATTTTAAAGTCACAGCATTTTTGCCCCTGTTTCCTGTTTGGAGAGGGGCAACAACGGGCCTTGTTCTGCACCCCATTCTACAACGCCCCCTGGTGGCTACATCCAGTTCTGTAGTGATTCATGGGACTCAGAGGCAACGTTATACAAAGTTTCACAAAGAAAGGATGTGTCCTTTAAAGTAGATCACCACCCTCAGTGTGTCAGTGTTTTCAGCCCAGAATATAATAAAGTTACTTCAAGCTGTTATATCTTTTTTTATTTTTTCCTCAAATGAATTCTGTTTGTTAAAATCAATGAGCCTGAACACAATAGTCAAATGAAAAGGACTATAAGAAGTCAAGTTGTTTGTGGAGATAATGCACCATGATTGCCAAGAGTTAATAAGAAAGACCTGACGGGTTGCAGGATGATTAACATTCAGGAATAAAGGAAAAACTTTACAAAACTGCTGCACCTCACCAGCAAAGAGTGATCAAAAGTTCCAAACACTTATTTTAGATTTATTGTCTCAACTTTGAGTCACAAAGGCCCTCATTACTGTAAAAAGAGAATGGCAAAACACTTTGTTTCTTCTACAGGTTACTTCTTAAATGCACCGTTCCGGGTGTTGCTTTAATCATTTCCTCCCTTTTGTGAAATTCAAGATGGTCTTCTGTCTTTTGATTCTCTCATCCCTGCTGCACCATATTGCGGTAAGGTCGGAAGTTCAGAAGCCACAAGTCTATCCACACGTCTTCACAGAGCTTCCTTCAGCTGCACGCTTGGGTATGATGGAGAAATGGAAGGTCACATTTGGTCGACGTGCGACAGGAAACGGCAGAGAAGTGTTCACCAGTGCTGATGAGCTCTGGAGGAGATTTGTCAATGATGGCAATTCCTCCCCGGAGCACCACAGACGCTTGTATGATGAACAGTATCTAAACTGTCCTCTGAGTTTTTATCTACACACACACTCTCTCTCTCTCTCTCTCTCTCTCTCTCTGATTCGGGGCTGGGATCCGAGTACACTGGCCCAAATGAAACATGCACACACTCAAACACGCGTGCACACACCCAAAGTCGGGGGGGAGATCAATATGAAAGGGGAATCTATATGTCCCAAAGTTGAAGTTGAGCCTCTGTCTGACAGAACACACAAGTTCCTGTTGTAGTAAACTATTGTTTTGACAGGATGTCACTTCAGTTCTGCAGAGTGTGTGTGAGAGCGCCGAGCGCCGCGCCTCCTCTTTATCTCAGGCCTAAGGCTACTGTCACTAATCCGGGGGGAGAGTGGGAGACCGAGGCAGGCAGACAGAAGGAGAGAGAGCGAGGGAGAGAGGCAGGGAGGGAGAGAGAAAGGCAGGGAAATAGGAAGGAAAATGGGAGGGATAATTCACTTGTCAGCTGCCTGATGAAATGCCATTTTAACTGAAGCTGCTAATAGGAGCATTACGGGGGTTCAGCAAGCCTCAGACAACGTGTGTGTGTGTGTGTGTGTGTGTGTGTGTGTGTGTGTGTGTGTGTGTGTGTGTGTGTGTGTGTGTGTGTGTGTGTGTGTGTGTGTGTGTGTGTGTGTGTGTGTGTGTGTGTGTGTGTGTGTGTGTGTGTGTGTGTGTTGTCATACATTTTTCTTGCTTTTTATATAGATTCTCTCGCTCCTGGCAGCCACTGACGGGGTCAATGTAGATTTCTTTTGTTTGTTTTTCTTCTATAGAAGGAGACAAACAAACAAAACCGGTGCACACGCTGGTCAAAAAACCTGCTGCATTAATCCCAGTCATTTATTCTTCTTCTTACTAGTCACAATTCATGGGAAGTGATAATGTATTCCTAAACTTTTTTTAATCTCTATTATATTCATACAAACTATTTTCGCTCTAAATGATGTCTGAGAGTCTGTGCAATTTAAAAAAAACAAAACAAAAAAAAAAAACAAGAATAATTATAAGTTAGAATAGTCTGGCTTTGAACAGAATGAGCTTGGAATATCTAACTAAACGTGTTTAATCATATTGTCTTTGCAGAAAGACAGAAGATTCATAAACACTGTGGTCTACATATTAGGTGAAGGTACATTTATGTACAATTAAGTATTGTAGGAGCAGTACAGTAAGTGTGATTGGTGAAAAAACAAAACAGTACACAAGATACACAGCTGGAAGTCAATGTATTCACTGTAAAGAAAGTCCATTCAAATCATGGGCACATCAAATGCAAGACGGTGTGTGGATGTTCAGTGTGTACAGACGTTCATAAATGTACAGTGTGTTATACTCATGGCTTTAGAAATAAAAGCTCTTAATGAAAGAAAAGAATGATGAAAGTGTTGGATATTATATTTCTATGTATATTTATTGGTGATGAATGTAAAATAAACAAACAAAACATGATGTAGTATGAAAATAAGATCGTTCCACTCACAGTTAGAGACAGAAAGTCTCACAAAGTAACTTTTCAAAGTCAAAGCATTGCCATTACTTTGGTTTTAAGATGCCAGTTTAATGTATCAGTAAATAAATCATAGTGGATAAAAGAGTCTTCACAAATTCCACGTATTATATTAAAATAGTAGCCATAGATTATGAACACTAAAAGTGATTTTTTTTTCTCGATCAAGAAATAATGAATTGACAAGCGAGTTAAATTTTTAGCAGAGATTCCGCCAGAGAGAACTGTCACAATGAATTCTTTTTAAAATGAATTTAAGAATATTATAATCACTAATTTTGCCTTTAATATCCACATTTTTCTTTTATATATTATTTGAAAACGTGCTTATGGCTACTTATTTGGAGTGGGTTTTTCTTTTTTCTACGGAAAATTATTTATGAATTCCAATGTAACAAAAACAAACAAAAAGAACAGCACGAGCCCTTATTACCAAGTCTGGGATTACTCTGATTAAATTAGGTGAAATTATAGTTTAATGAAAAGTGTGTGTGCATGTGTGTGCGTGTATGTGTGTGTGTGTGTGTGTGTGTGTGTGTGTGTGTGTGTGTGTGTGTGTGTGTGTGTGTGTGTGTGTGTGTGTGTGTGTGTCCCCCTCCTGTAAACTAATGTTTATGTACACATTTACACACACTGTCAAGTGCATGTCATTGTAGAATATTGCAATCAGACAATTATTATTGTGTTGATTTGTCTCAATGATCTATTACGTCCTGTTAATGCTGAACTCTGTATTCATCCTGTTCCTGTTTGGGATCTTTGTCTGAATGCTGCGTTTATATGCAGCAGCATCACAGCCACCAGTTATACTGTCCACAGGCATTACTGTTTTCAAAGGGACATCTAAGGCACACACACACACACACACACACACACACACACACACACACACACACACACACACACACACACACACACACACACACACACACACACACACACACACACACACACACACACACACACACACACACAGAGAGAGAGAGAAAGGGTTAAGAGAGCCCTGAGGCCAAGTGATTTACGCAAGAATGGGCTGAATAGTTTCTGTCTCTTTCTGCATGAGTGTGTGCAAATGTGTGTGTGTACATGTGTGTGTTTGTGTGTGTGTGTGTGGACACTCTGTTATAGTATTTAGGTCTATAATGCAAAACTAGTACAGTCTTTTTGCAACCATAGGTCATAAATACAACTGAAGTATTCTCATAATATCTTCCTGTACACTCTCTTTTTGCAGTTCTCAATGTACTTCATGTCATTTCTGCCACTGCTGAAGGCAATAAAGCTATCAACTTGTCATAAGATTATCAATTTATATGTCTTCTTTCAAAAGATTTGACAAAAATTGCACTACTTTTGTGATAATTAGTTTGAATTTGTGTGAGTTTTTGCTGGTACTCGTCACGTAAACGTGCATCACAAGCAACATGATTAAAAAGCTGCAACAAATTCCAAATTAAAATCTTTTCACATGTTTCCTCCACTTGTCAGACTTATTTTGAAATAACTCAAGTGCATCCCTGCTTGTAGTGGGCAATAATTACTTCCAGGAAATGAAAGTCAGGTCGGCCTGTCTGAATCCAGAATGAAGCCGCAGCAACATCTGGCCAGTTTAACACCAAATCAGACAGATGTGGATATGAGACGGTTAGAAACGTCCAGTCAGTGTGCTTTGGTTGTGTGCGTGTGAAGAGCCTGAATGCCATCTAGTGGCTGCAGCGGGAGGCCGTGGCGAGAGCGCGCATTGAGCTGCGGGATCAGAGGTCACAGGGCCACTTACATGTCAATAGCACCCCCTGCAGGGCGACGAGGGCATCAGATCACATGCAGATGCAGTTTCACTCGTATCTGGATAATCGGAATACATTTAGGAAAGTTTGAACTCATGCACTCTTTATCTTCGTTGATTTCATTAAATGTTTACCTCCATATACTTTGAGACTTTAAAGTCCACCAGTCCACCATTGCGGTTGATGCTTATAAATGTATACTTTTATAAATCTGTTCATTTGTGTACAAACATCATCCGACCAACAGGAGGTTGGGAAAACATGCTTGTGCCAAGCTTGAATCCTCCTACCTGTGGGTCCCTGAGCGAGACCATGAACCACCAACTGCTCAAGTTTTGTTAAAAAACTTATCTGGTGTAAACTTAAAGATAAGATTAGGAATATTAATGATAATAAGTAGTTGGACTAACATATTGCACCTTCAATAAACGACAATCAAGATTTCTGGACACTTGATCCTGATCATTTCATAGATTTATAAATGTATTATTTTATGTATTAGCACAAGCGCTTTCAACGTCCATTATTATATAGTTTAAAGGGCCACAAGGTGGTGCAGTGGTTAGTCATGGGTTCAAATACTGACCCAGCCTTTCTGTATAGAGTTTGCACGTTCTTCTCATGTGTGCATGGATTTCCTCCCACAGTCCAAATACAGGAATGTGAGGTTAATTGGTGACCTTAAATTGCTCCTAGGACCCTGGACGGGATAAAGTGGTATCGAAAATAGTTAAAATGGGTATTTATCTGTTTTTCTGGAACTAAGATATAGAATCACAATTACAGCCCGTGGCCACATTTTTAATTAAATCTATTTTTCCCGGCAGTATTTTGTTGAGGTATAACTGTATGTCTGTAAAGATATGTGTGTAAAGCTACTGATTTCTATATAATCAGGTTTACAACACAAAGCTTGAGACAGACACACAGCATTTTTATCCAGATATTTTTTTTTTGTTGGAACATTTGTTTGGTGGCATTGTAATCCATCGCCGTTTGCGTCGGTGTACTTTAAGTTTAAAACATTTTTGTTCTTTTTTTGTTGTTGTTTGTACACACATTGAAAAGTATTGATGTTTGGCTGATGTACTGTTTATCTTTTCGTTTTTCAGAAACAAACTGAACATGTTTTTGGGGGGTTTTTTAACCTGAGAAAAAAGGGGCCTAATAAAGTAACAAACCAGAAAAATGAAATAAGTAATTACCTTTGATTGGATGTGGGCAAGTTGAGGTTCTTCTTTTACATTGCTTTTGATTATCAATATTCTGAGAAAGTTACTTATGGATTGTGAGCAACTGAAAACACTGAAAACTGAAATTTGACTTTTGTTTATTATCATTATAGCACCAACATTTCCCTGATTTTGGTTCACTTAAAAAAAAAAAAGAGATACAAAGAAAACACAACTTATATTCTATTTCTTGTCATTTGTATGTGGCCTCATCATTCCAAGTGTTTCCTAAAAGGTATAAGTAATTTATGACCCGTTTCTGTCACTACTTTCACCTTCCAGTTCAACAGCATAAGAGGAAGGCACACAGCATGGAGCCTGCTGTGTGATATGCAGCATGTCCCACCAATTTAATGTCCCACTGGCCATCAGCATTCAGCCGGTGAAGGGAAGGCAGGGACAGTGGCTCGGCCCTCAGTGTCTGCACTGGAGTCGGGGACCGTGGAGACTGACATGACATGCATACACTCACACGTATACACAACTGTGTGTACGACGCATGCACCTTACAAAACTCTGAGTTTGTGCGAACGTGCTTCCAGTCAAGGTGTGCTCGGCTGTCAGTGTGTGTGTGTGTGTGTGTGTGTGTGTGTGTGTGTGTGTGTGTGTGTGTGTGTGTGTGTGTGTGTCTGTCTGCCGAACTGTGGATCTCCTAATTTAGCCTCTAGAGAGCTGAGACGTCGGGGTGTCAATCTCACAGCACCGCTTTTTTCCCCACTTAACTTTTTAACCGAGTTTCCTCCTCTTTGCAATCCTCTGTATTTATAGCTGCCAAGCCTGGAGCATGCCACGTATGTCTCCATGTCTGTGTGTGTGTGTGTGTGTGTGTGTGTCGGCGGTATTTACCAACATTAGGCTCTTTGTGCTGTGCGTGCATGTGCATTGCTGCACAGCTGTTGATATTGTGGGGTTAGGGGTTTGGTATTTCAGTCAATTTCCACCGAGACGAGGATGAAGCGCAAACGCGAGAGAGACAGAGGAAGTGTGGAAATCGCTGGAGGAAAAAGAGAGAGCAGAGGAAGAAAGACAAGGAGGTGAAAGCTATGAGGAGGGAGGGATGGTGTGAAGGGGGTAGAGGGATGGATGGAGGGATGAGACAGACTTCTGGCCAAGCGAGTTGCTCTGAGACTAATTAAGGTGAGGGCAGTGGCAGAGACGAGGTAATGATGAAGAAAAGGATTTACTCCCTCCATCCCTTCGTCTGAAACGCACACCACCACCTCTCTGCCCGTCACTCAGCCCCCCCCCCCCCCCCCCCCCGCTCTTCTTTTCCTTCTTCATCCTCTCGTCCATCTCGCTCATCTGGACTCACGCAGTCCTCTGTCTCCAAACCTGTTAAATGCCCTTTGGAAAACGGTGAAAATCAGAGTCAACTTTATGTTTACATGAAGAACATTTGAGTTTGATTGACATGAACAGCGACATTAGAGCCACTGCCATTGTGTCTGTGGCATTTTAATCTACCTGACTGTCAGTCTGCTGGGTTACTGGAGTACCAACCTTTGATGTCACGGCATAAAAACTTCAAGTTTTTTCGTTTTGTTTGTTTTACTTTTCTCAATATTGAATACCGACACGTCCTGAAAACACCTAAAGAAGGAGTTACAGCATGTTAGTAGACTTTCAAGCCTTACTGAAGATGGTTGGAATAATAAAGTCTTTTGAGTTTTAGTCGCTGACGTCATATACCAATAGGCTGCCTTCTATTCTATGATATGATAACATGTACTGATGGAAACCTGCAGTGTTTAGGAGACCAAAATCTGTAGGATTCAGCAAGTTAAAGACACGAGGCTATATAAAACCAGTGAGGTAAAGTCCATCCTCTAATTCTGAGGCTGTCTTCACTTTGTTTTCCTCTTATAGAAGGATCAGTTTATTGGCTCTCTTCTGACAACCACACCTCTACCAAACATCTGTATTAGAAAACAACATTGACTAGGCACTTTATTTTATTAGATGGATTTTGGGCCCTGGGGAGGCTGTAACCCAGGTCAACACCGATTTTCAAAGTAAACCTGCATCTTGTAGAAAAGTATATATCTATCTGCTCCCTTTTGGGTCACCACAGCAAATTATTATAACTTCGGCTGTAGAGTTGGTTAATATTCACACCAGATGCCCGGCCTGGGATTCTAACATAGGTTCCCGACAGTATCAAACTCTTTTCATTTTAAAACCCCTGTGCATTCCCCCATGTATAGATATAGTGATGTCAAATGTTTCTTAAAAAAAAAAAAGGTACACATGATTTGAAAAGTACATATCTGATTTGGAGTTTATTCTCAGACACACATGGGGAAAAAATACTAATAACACCTACATTTGTGACCACGTGCGGTCGCTATTCACATCACCATTGCACCATTAAGTCACTCTGTCCAACTCTGAACAATCAAACTTAACATTTCTGCAGAATTTAAAATGGACCCTCCCCTCAGTGGCAGAAACAAAAAAGGAAACAAAGAACATTGATGACTGGTCTCGTAATTTTGTACCTCATTAATTTGTGTTTCTGTGTTTGTGCTTAAAAGTCATTCAAACATATATCTAAAAATATCAAGTTTAGATTTTCTTATGGGCACAGACAAAAATGCAACTAAGCAACTCCTTAAAATAAATCACAAGGCAGTACAGAAATTGTGAATTAAAAAATAAGAATAATTCGGCCAATTGAAGCATTATTTTTTTTATTTTTATTATTATTATTATTATTATTATTATTGTTGTTGTTGTTGTTGTTGTTGTTATGCTGCATATATACGTACATACACCAATTATTAAAAATTAAAATGTGATGAATATATATTCTAATATAATGTGCTTATCGCTCAATTATTAGCCGATTATTATCAATCAATTCAAATGATTGATTAGTTAAAGAAGCACTATGGCATCACGTGATGAAACACACTTGTGATCACAGTCCACCTTAACAAACAGTTCAGCTCTCGGCCTCATTTTCTTCTCCATTCTTCTTCCCATCACCCGTCTCGCTCCCTTCTTCTCTCGCTCACTGTCATGCAGATGTGAGTCTGCTCGCTCGCTCCAGCTGTGTCTCTTCCACAGGTTTCTTCCTCCCTCTTACTCCTCGGGCGTCTTTCCGTGGGCCAACAGGAAGCTCGGCAGCTTGTCATGAGGCCTCCCGCTCCAGCCCCGCCAACTGCGTTCCTGTCAACCGATAGCAGTACACCCCTTTTCCAAACGTTAGCTTCCGCCCACACGTATCCTACATCTGCTCCTCACTGTGTTTTGGCGTCTTCTTGTTGCAAATTTGCATACAGTTTGCAGGAACAGAGTCATATCCGCCGCTGTTGTCTCCGCCTGTCACTCCTCGACTGAACCCGTAAGGCTGGGGTGAAACGTCTCCTCGTTTTACTTTTAGCAAACACTCCCCAACGCACCTCACTCGAGCGGTTTTCGTCTTGACCTTATTATGTTTGGACATTTGTTGCATTTCAAACACACTGGGACATTAAAAACTCTCACACAGGTTCGAAAACAGATGCATAAAGTCCTTAAGTGTCTCTGACGGGGTAAAGTTTTAAACTATTGGAGATCTTTTCTCCAAAACTGAGTTCAGCTGTTGGAGCAAAGAATGTGCACAGTAAAGTGGGAGCATAGAGCGTCAGATGTGTTAAGCGGGCAAGGTCGAGTCAAAGTAAAACTGAGACGCACTGTGGGATTTGTAAGAGAGATACTCTCATCGTGTGGCATTGAATTGATTGGAAAGTTCATCCCTTTGGAGCCGAACTATCTGAGGTCAGACATAATTTTAGCACTGGAGTATGCAGAGCGGGCTAAAACGTGGCGTATGGCTGTGCAAGTTTTGAACTAATGTAAGTCTTTCTGGAAGCAAAGCGGGTTTTATTTGTTATGAAATACAGCATATTCATGAGTACAGCATACTTGAGCGACAGTGCTTCACATCAACATGTGTGCAGGATAAAAACAAAGGAAAACAGAAGAGTGAAACCGAGTTGAGAAGAAACTGTCTGCTACAACAAATAGATTATAACAGTCACTTCCTGTCCACCTGCTCAGAGCCGGCTTATTGTCCAACTGAAGGTTATTGCTGTCTCAAACATTTTGTGAGCTGCTGCATTTATGTAGTTTTGTGATTTACAAAACTCATGTGTGGTCATTATTTCCCCATGTCAACGGGAAGAGTAAAAAGATGGAGCGGCGTTTGAATCTGTGCATTAACATGCTGCTGGTAAAAACATGGCTAAGTGGGGGGGCGTTCAAGATTTGATGTGTATCTCAAGTGGTAAATCGCTGTAATTGTAAATTATGCGCACTGGGTCAAGATGTAGGAAACACCCTCAAATGCAGGATGAGTCACCAGGCACCAATTTACAGGAACAGAAGAGAAGAGAATTTTATCTGGAAATAGTTTTGAGTTTATTAGTTTGGCCCGATTAAGAGCAAAATGGCTGCTGAACTAAAATGAGTTTAATAAAGGTAATCCGATGTTAGTATTTTAATAAGATGAAGGCGACAGTGGTACTGTCTGCCTCTAAACACCAGCGATTCACTGTGCAGAAACGACATCACTGGTGTCTTTTAATTCTTGGGGTTTGAGTGGAAATGAATGTTTTCCCTTTCTTTGCTGCACTTCACCGTCCTCTTCCAGAGAGTCGGTGAAACGACAGAAGACACTGAAACGTGCACCCTGTGTTCTTTCATCTATACTGACGGGAGGAAGCAGCATGAAGGTCGCATGTTTGATCACAGCACACATCAGAAAAAGAAGTAAAGAACTTTTTCTCTCCCCTCTGTAAATTACTACAACCTCTAAAAGGCATAAATATATGGAAACTATATCTGCAAACACTGCAAGCTTTAATTTCACCAGTGTATCTGAGGTTTTTATGATTCCTTAAACCATCGAAAAGGCCAGTGTCTCTCTTTTGTCCCTGTGTGATAACAGTTACAGTAACAGCCCGGTACATTATTCAGGTTGATTGGTGTCGGTGGACAATGTTGTCTCTTGTTAAACACGGAAACCTGAAATGAAAAGTTTCTTTTTATGTTTGATTATCAGCAGGTCATGTTCTGAGGCACTACGCGTGTCATTTTGTGTTCTGCTCCGGTGGTTTCCTGTCATATTCCGGGCAAGATGTAATTGGGTTCAGACACAAAACTGCCAAACTCCGGAAAAACTTTGTGAATTCCTGAAGGTGATGATTTGTGCTTGGTCAGCCGTCTGTCGCATCAACTGCTTCCTCCCGCCCCCTTTCTGCAATGCTGTCTGGTAAGGTGTTTTTCCATTTCTTTTCCTTTTTTTTTCAACAGTGTAGGGACTTTGTCCATCTTATTTTAGTTTGTTTGACCTGATAAGGAAATTTAAATGACTGTCTCCTCAAACGGACCTGAATTTAGTCATGTAAACTACACTGTGTACGAGCACTATTACATGATTGGTTGAATAAAGAATATCAAATAGATTGCGCACTATGCAACACATATTTGATTGCTTTACCTTATTAGAACATATATTGGTGAGTGTAAAACCAAAGCGAAAATCAGATTTCGATCCAAATTATGGATTAGAAATGTTTTCTTGATTAATCACGGGATTTCTGTAAAAGTTTCTACCATCCTTTTGCCAGATCTTTCTGCGACGGAAGAGTGTCAGGGCCGCTCGTGATTGAAAAAAGATGACAGGAGGTAGATTTAAAAACAAATTTTTTTTTGTCATCATGCACTTCAAGAAAACAATCCCAATAGTGTTGAGAAAAAAGTGGAACTATCTCCTCTGGTCTAACCCGAATACTCCTCTTCCAAGCTCAAGTGCTTGGTCCTTTGGAAGTTTGTGATGGGTGCTGGAGCACCTGGAGAAATGCTGATCAAAAAAATAAAAAATAGTTAGCAAAATTGTATCTCTAAAATGAACTAAACATACACTGAACAAATATGCAAATGCAACACTTTTGTTTTTCTTTTTTACTCCCATTTTTCATGAGCTGTCCTCAAAGATCTAAGACTTTTTTGATGGAGACAAAAGGCCTATTCTATTCGCTGAAAGAACAGGAAGGAACTTGCACCATTTGTGAGTTGTGTT